>NC_136433.1:256782356-257405690 GCF_052849685.1 Lactuca virosa | reverse complement strand
GTAAAATGGTCTTTTTACCCCATGAATAGATTATTGGATTAGGTGTGGAGCCCAATTGTTAATTGGGTGTTATATTTTTGATAGCGCGAGGATTTTAGCGGATCTGCAGTCAGAGAGTATCCGTGGGCTTTAGCTGTCCGAGGTGAGTTTTCTCACTATACCCATGGGTCGAAGGCACCAATGTCGGCCCATTACGCTTTATGTGGTATGCTAGTTGTGTCTGTGATAC
Source organism: Lactuca virosa (assembly GCF_052849685.1). Taxonomy (NCBI): domain Eukaryota; kingdom Viridiplantae; phylum Streptophyta; class Magnoliopsida; order Asterales; family Asteraceae; genus Lactuca; species Lactuca virosa. Next base: position 257,405,461 of record NC_136433.1, on the reverse strand, counting down.
TTTCATGGAAGACCCCGGGGGTAGCTCTTGGCACTTGGAAATCAGACCATGGGGGAGCCCAAGACATTACAGATAAAGACCATGAGGGGGGGGGGGGGAGCCCATGGCGACTATATGTATGGATGTTGCATGATAATATGTGGTTGTATGTTGTATGGTATTTTAGGGAACTCACTAAGCTTTGTGCTTACGGTTTTCAGTTTATGTTTCTGGTACTCCGGTTTTCAAATGGAAGGGCTCGGGTTGATTGTAGAGCACACACCACATGTTTCCGCTTTCTGTGAATTACTCTGATTTGTCGATGTTTTGCTAAAACTTAGTTACTTGGGTTTTATGGGAAAGATATGTATTAATGATTTACTAATCTAAAAACAAAAATTTATGTGATGATTTTTGGGACGTTACAAGTTGTTATCAGAGCCATGGTTTGAGGGATTCCGACATACTCTCGGGTGTGTCTGAACTCAAACTGAGGATTTGGTAAAATTTTCAAAAGAAAAGTATTTTCAAGAAAACAGTTTTCTAAGATAAGAGAAGGGTGTGGTGCATGCAATCCGACGAGCTCAAGTAGGTTTTCCCAGAATACCCATACATGTTATCTGTTATGATTTGATTATTGAATCTGTGAATTGCATGATAGTTAGGGCTAAGGATCTACTTAGTTCTTGCATGATAGAATGCTAGGAGAAATGCCTCTATATGTATATTATATGAGCTGGCAGACTTGCATGCTAGTGGTGATTAGTTAGTGGTAAATTGGACGGATATGTGATGCCTTGTAGCCTTGGGAGTATTGGATACTATGTTTGGTTGTGAATATCTATTGGAATTAGTAATTGCTAAGTGTATGCTTTAAAATTTGTATACGGTTAGGATCTTATAGCCCTAGAATAATTGATTTGGCCTTATTCCCTGTTCCTTGTCTGGTTGTGGTTCTAGGGTAGAGTCTGTTATTCGACAGTCTATTTGATCCTATTATTGTTGGATTAGGTGTCTAATCCCATAACTATATTTGGTATGTACTTGACCCGATTATGAGCATGGTCCTTTTGGGTTGCCTTCACCAGAGCAACTTGATTGAATGATTACTGGAGAGAGAGAGAGGATAATATGGTTTATTAATATATTATAAGAATAATATATTAAAAGAGAAATCATATTAGTTAATTAATATTGGTCAAGAATTAATTAGGAATTAATTTTGTGATCAAAAGATATTAATTGAACTTAGGGGACTGGAATTGCAATTATGTGATAATTGGATTTTGGGCTGTGGATCCCTATGGATTAAGGGGTGGACGAAATTAGGGTGGAAGCCCACCTTGAATTCGTCCAAGGCCTTATTCCAGAAGGTTCCATTGGACTGCTTAAGGCCTAAGCTATCCAATTAGGGTTTTGACTAAAACCCTAGCAACACACCTATAAAAGGAACCCTAGGGCATCCAAAATCGGCTACCACTTGAACCCTAGAGTTCTTAGAGCCAATTTTGTGCCTCTATTTCCTCTCTCCATGATCATTCTTCTTGCTTTGGTGTTTGTAAGCCATTAGAGGTATTACATTTGTGATACTAAGCTCTTGAAGGTTGAAGATTCTTGCTACTATTGAAAGGTATTCATCTAAACCTATTTTGTTATAGAAGTCTATTTTCATATGCTAGAATTAGGGTTTATAAGTCTTTGGATAATGTACATGTACAATTAGATAAACCTAGATCCAAAGTTTTAGGGTTTTGCATGTGCACCATAGGATTGATGATTTGCTCAAAACCCATCAGTGGTATCAGAGCTTAGGCTGTTTTTCTTTTGTATTTGATGCAAAGGAAAAGGTTTTTCGTTTTTTGCTTCTGCTTGGTGACCACGACGTGGTGGCGGGTCACAGTGCAAATCTCGGGATTTTGGCCTATTTTGGATTGGGATAATTACCAAAAATGTTTTTTTTGAATAATAAAATCTAATTTTTTATTAAACTTATATGATTATCCTTATCAAAATAGAAGATAATTGAAAATTAATTAGATAATTATTGCCTTATATGATAACCCTAATTATTTGAATTATTTGATTGAATTATATTGCCATGTAAATGGATTAGGTCAAATTTAGATAATCACTAATTAATTTTTTAATTAAATTATTTGTAATTTGATCTAGTTAGTTTTGAAAAGTTTCAAAACTTGCCCTCATGTTTTGGAATTTAAATTTTTGATTAAAAGTTTAATTTTGAAATATTTAAATTCTTAACCCTAAAATTTTACAAGTTTAAAATTCAACCTTATACTATTATAATATTATAAGATAATAAATTATATATATGTATAAGATTAAGCTAGTCTTACCGTTAGTAGGACTCATTCACGAAGCCGATCTATAAGGGGGGGGGGTATAAGGTTGCTGCCTATAAAATGACAGTTTAATGGGTGTCCACTCTCACCCACCGCTTCCTTGATTGGTGAAGGGTCGTTAGCCGAACGGGTATGATAGGGCAACTAATTCCTCATTATAAATATAATGATTAATAAAGTAACTAAATGTTTTTACAAAATTCCCAATCTTAGTTACTTTAGGTAAAATGTGAAATTGTATGCTATTCCATGAAATTGCACTTTGCACCTTGCCAAGTCGTTAGTGGAGCGTGCGTGGCTAACCGACACACTAATTTGGGACTAACTTGGGTGGCAAAGGGTGGATCGATGTTTATCATAGACTAATGGAGCGTGTATGGTTAACCGACACATTGGTTAGGTGGTAAATGACATCGAGAGCACCAAGCACATTTGCATGGTACTTCACACCTTGTTTGTGATCCTTGGTATCCCAGTCACAAACTTGAAGGGCATAATTGAGATTTAAACATGCCATTGAAAAGTTCAATGAATCTCAAAAGAATCTAGGAATTTCAATTCATTTAAAACTTAAAGTCCTTTTCGTTTTTCATGGTGGAAATTGGTAAATCGTCATTTACCTACCTTCAAATTATTTGCAATTAGATTAAGGCATCCCTCTTCTGAATTGTAAATAATGTTGTTGGGCCCTAGCCCTAATTTCACATTTGGGTGTTTAATTGGGGATTCATATCTAATCAAAACATTGTATCTTTTCTTTTTCAGATGTCTAATCAGTACAACAATGCTTCAGGCTCAAACACTTCTGGCTCCTTCTCTCTCATGAACATTTGTGGGAGAGTGATCTTTAATGGCACCAACTTTAACGACTGGATTCGTAGCATACGAATGGTGACCAGATACGAGGACAAAGAATATGTCCTCGATAAGGAGACCAAGGAGATTAACGTTAACACTGCCACTCCTGAAGAGATAACTGCCTATGAAGAACATGATAGGGATGCAACGAAATTTCATTGCATCATGCTAGCTACTATGACTGCCGAACTCCAGAAGTCCTATGAGGACTACTATCCCTATGAGATGCACAAGGATTTGATGGAAAAGTACCATCATAGTGCCAAGAAAGAGAGGTATAAGATCATCGCCTCGATGATCACTACCAAAATGAAGGATGGATAGTCCATCACGGCCCGCTTGCAGAAGATGCAGATATATGTGGACCACTTGCTGAAGTTAAATGTGAACTTCGATGAGGAACTGGCGATTGATATCATTCTCTATTCCTTACCTCCTTGCTAAGACCAGTTTCATATGACGTATCACATGAACAAGGAGGAGGTCACAGTAAGTAAGCTTCAAGGCCTCTTGCGAACTGCTAATGGGACCAAAGTTGGTTCTGCTACCCCCTCCACCAACCCTAAAGAAACAGAGTGCTTCTACTGCCACGAGAAAGGGCATTGGAAGAGAAGCTACCCGAAATACTTGCAGGATATCAAGGATAGGAAGATAAAGCCATCCTTCGCAGGTAGTTATACTATACAATCTAATAACTCATCACATGCTATTTCTTGGGTCCTTGATATAGGATATGGTTTTCACATTTGTTTTGATTTGCAGGGTCTAAGAAGAAGTAGGGATATGGAGCATGGGAAGATGAACCTGATCATGGGGAATAGGAAAGCGTCGCCTGTCACCAAGATTGGAGTTTACTCTTTAGTGCTTAGTAGTGGGTTAGGTTTAGATTTAAATGATTGTTGCTACTCGTCAGAAATGGCGAGAAACATTATTTCTTTTCATGGTTTGTACATACAAGGTTTTAGATTTTCGTTTAATAATGAAATTGGTTCTATTAATGCTTTCTTGAATGGTACTTTCTATTTTGAAGCATTGACTTGTAATGGAGTATATGAAACTGTGAATATTGTTGATAACTTAGGAAATAATGTGTTGCATATTGATTCATCCAATAGTTTGGACAAAGGATGATTGTGGCATTGTCGTCTTGGACATGTCAACAAGAAACGCATAGCCCAAATCCAAAAGGATGGAGTGTTGGAGTCGTTTGACCTAAAATCAGATGACACTTGCGAGTCTTGTTTACTTGGAAAGATGACCAAGTCACCCTTCACTGGTACTTGTGAAAGGGGTATACATACTGATGTATGTGGGCCCTTCAGATCCACCACAAAGGATGCTTGTCGCTTCTATGTGACTTTTACTGATGATTATAGTAGATATGGGTATATCTACTTAATCAAGCATAAGTTAGAAACCTTTGAAAAGTTCAAAGAGTTTAAACAGGAAGTGGAGAATCAACTGGGAAGGAAAATCAAGATGCTTCGATCCGATCGAGGTGGTGAGTACCTTAGTCTTGAATTCCATGATTACCTCAAGGAATGCAGAATAGTTTCGTAATTAATGCCACCTAGGACACCGCAGTTGAATGGTGTGGCTGAGAGGCGCAATAGAACCTTGTTGGACATGGTTCATTCCATGATGAGTTGTGCTTCATTACCTATCTCATTCTGGGGTTATGCCTTAGAGACTGCCGCCCATATCCTTAATCTAGTCCCTACCAAGAAGGTTGCCAAAACACCTCACGAGATGTGGACAGGGAAAGCTTCCTCGTTGGCACATATCAAGGTTTGGGGTTGCGAGGCTTTCGTAATACAAGAGACTCACGACAAGCTCGAACCTCGTAGTGAGCGGTGTCTTTTCATCGGCTACCCACAAAAGTCCTTTGGATATCTCTTCTATAGACCGAGTGACAATGTCGTCTTCGTTGCGAGGAGAGGAGTCTTTCGCGAGAGAGAACTCATATGCCAAGAGGTCAATGGGAGGAAAATTGATCTTGAAGAGCTTCAAGAGTCAAACGATGAAGGAACCTCTAACACAAGCGATCAAACCGAGGAGGAAACTCCTGTTGAACCAGTTGACGAGTCCTTACCTCTTAGATGTTCCAGTAGAGTTAGTGTTCCACCTGAGTGTTATGGTTTCCATATTACTTATGAAGGTGATACGTTTATTAGTGATAGCACACTGATGAATTTGGATGAACCTAAAAGCTACAAGGAAGCCATGGCAGGCCCGAAGTTTGCGAAGTGGAAAGAGGCAATGGCCAGCGAGATTCAGTCCATGTATGACAATCAAGTTTGGAACTTGGTTGACAATGTACCAGGTCGTAAGACGGTCGGGTGCAAGTGGATCTTCAAGAAGAAGATCGACATGGATGGAAAAGTGCACACATATAAGGCGCGATTGGTGGCGAAGGGCTTTACTCAAACTCCTGGAGTTGACTATGATGAGACCTTCTCACCAGCTGCGAAGATAAAGTCTATTAGGGTGATGCTAGCCATAGCTGCGTTTCATGACTATGAAATATGGCAAATGGATGTCAAAACCGCTTTCCTTAATGGGAAGTTGGCTTAGGATGTTTGCATGAGTCAGCTAGAGGGTTTTGTCGATGCGAAGCATCCTAATAGAGTGTGCAACCTTGAGAAATCCATTTATGGATTAAAACAAGCATCTCGCAGATGAAATCTTTGTTTCAATGAGAAAGTCAAAGAGTTTGGCTTTACGAGGAGCGAGGATGAGTCCTATGTATATGTCAAAGCTAGTGGGAGTATAGTTAGCTTTCTTGTTTTGTATGTCGATGACATACTGCTCATATGAAACGACATCCCAACACTGCAGGAGGTTAAGTCGTGGCTTGGGAAGTGCTTCACTATGAAGGACCTTGGAGAAGCTGCTTATATTCTTGGGATAAGGATAATGAGAAATAGGAGTGAGAGACTAATAGAACTTAGTCAAAGTACTTACTTGGATAAAGTGCTGAAACGTTTCTGCATGGAGAATTCCAAGAAAGTGGAGTTACCAATCCAAAGCAATACCAAATTGAGTAAGACTCAGAGCCCGAGTATAGAGCCTGAGATAGCAGATATGAGCCGAGTACCTTACACTTCCACAGTTGGCTCAATCATGTATGCTATGACTTGTACTCGCCCTGATGTGGCCTTCGCTTTGAGCATGGTTAATAGATATCAAGGGAACCCTGGTAGAGCCCATTGAACCGCAGTCAAGAATATTCTTAAGTACCTACGAAGCACCAATAAATGGTTTCTTGTCCTCGGTGGGAGTGATGATTTAAGAGTACGAGGGTACAGTCACGCCAGTTTTCAGACAGGTCGAGATAATTACCGATCTCAGTCAGGCTGGGTCTTTACCCTAAATGGAGGAGTAGTGACTTGGAAAAGTTCCAAGCAGGAAACTGTAGCTGATTCAACGTGCGAATCAGAGTACATAGCAGCGAGTCAAGCGTCAAAGGAGGCAATATGGATAAAGAACTTCATCGGAGACCTTGGAGTTGTACCTGCCATAAAGGAGCGTATGGATATTTTCTACGATAACGAAGGTGCGGTTGCCTTAACCAAAGAACCAAGGGATCATGGCAGATCTAGGCATATCGACAGGAAATATCACTTTATTAGACATCGCGTAGAAGAGGAATCCTCGTAGTGAAGAGGGTATCGTCAGAAGATAACCCAGTAGATCCCCTTACGAAGGGACTGAGTAGGGTTAGGCACTTGCAACACGCTAGGAGCATTGGGCTGAAGGATGATATTACTTTTAGTGATTAGATAGCTTTAGAAACTTGTAATAGATAAATTGTAATTAACATTTGATGATTAAATAAAGGTGTTTTATTTATGAGTAATGTTACTGTCTTATGTTAATTATTTATTATTGTTTCACTTTGCATGTTTTGACTTCCTAAATAATAAGATTATTTAAACTATCCACAGTCGTTCATACATTGGAAGTAGGCATGAAAGAAGACTGTCATGAATTGGTTTGTAGATTGTCTAAGCGTTTAGACATAGCAAACGTTTGCTACAACGTTCATGAGTGCTTATGAAATATGATTTGAGTATTGGATTAAACCCGCACTCACATGAATCACTTCATGGAATTAATCACGAGTGATTGTGAGATGATATTATCATATAGTCTTTAAACCTAGATATATGGTCTATTGTTTGCAAGTTGGTTGTGCATTGATAATGCGTAAACGCATCAGTAACTTAATGTTATAAAACACATTGTTGTGTATGATTTGATGAGTAAATGGTAAATGAATATAAGTCGAAGTTTATCTGTTCCATTTATCCCACAAGGATAGAAGCGATATCTTGGGCCCCTCGATGATTTGGTTTGACTTATGTGCCGGGCCTGGTCAGGACTAAGTTGATGTGTTCAATTAAGTTCTATGTCGAACAAATCAGAGATCGAGAAACAAACTGCTGGACAATAAGTGTGACTATGTTCCATGTGATTGTCCACACGATATCTTGAGAATGGAGGATTATGCGATCCCTTATCTATAGGACGTGTCATTTGACTGGGTCAGAGTTGACAGAGGCTTTTTGAGAGCTACGATTGCTGATCGGATTCTAAAGTCATACTTGCAATTATAGTTATTAGACTTATCCAAGTGGGAGACTGTTGGATTAGGTGTCTAAGCCCATAACTATATTTGGTATGTACCTGACCCGATTATGAGCATGGTGCTTTTGGGTTGCATTCACCAAAGCAACTTGATTGGATGATTAGTGGAGAGAGAGGATAATATGGTTTATTAATATATTATAAGAATAATATATTAAAAGAGAAATCATATTAGTTGATTAATATTGGTCAAGAATTAATTAGGAATTAATTTTGTGATCAAAAGATATTAATTGAACTTAGGGGACTGGAATTGCAATTATGAGATAATTGGATTTTGGGTTGTGGATCCCTATGGATGAAGGGGTGGACGAAATTAGGGTGGAAGCCCACCTTGAATTCGTCCAAGGCCTTATTCCAGAAGGTTCCATTGGACTGCTTAAGGCCTAAGCTATCCAATTAGGGTTTTGACTGAAACCCTAGCAGCACACCTATAAAAGGAACCGTAGGGCATCCAAAATCGGCTACCACTTGAACCGTAGAGTTCTTAGAGTCGATTTTATGCCTCCATCTCCTCTCTCCAAGATCATTCTTCTTGCTTTGGTGTTTGTAAGCCATTAGAGGTATTACATTTGTGATACTAAGCTCTTGAAGGTTGAAGATTCTTGCTACTATTGAAAGGTATTAATCTAAACCTATTTTGTTATAGATTTCGATTTTCATATGCTAGAATTAGGGTTTATAAGCTTTGGATAATTTACATGTACAATTAGATAAACCTAGAATCAAAGTTTTAGGATTTTGCATGTGCACCATAGGATTGATGATTTCCTCAAAACCCATCAATCATGTGTATAATTTCCATGCCTAAGGCAACCGACAGTAAGGGTGGAATTTCTAGCATGAGTGGTGGTGTGTGGGTTGAATGTTCTATGGTAGTTCTATGGATTGGAGTGTTATTGCACTAATGTTTCTTGCTTTGTGCTTTGTGGAACTCTTAGATGATGGGATTCAACTACTAAGTGAATATGATGGTATTCAGGAGGTGGGTGACTGGCATTATGGGGAGTTCTTCAGCAACTGCTGGCATGGTAAGGTCAGGAACCTAGGAGAGCCTAGGGAGTGTTGTAGCGGTTGTAGTCTTGTTTTTTAGTGAGCTTTGGTTCATCAATTTGAGAAGGTGAATTAGAGGATTCAGGATGATTCTTGAGGAAAGTATGGATAGGTGTGGAAGGTGGTATTGGTCCCGTACTACTGAAAACACAGGATACATACTCGAACAAGGGAAAGTCTTAGAGAATCTAAGAAGCATGTGGAAGAGGATTCTTGGTTATGTTCTGATCATTGGCATGTTGTATTTCAGTTTGGTAATGAGTACTTAGGGACGAGGTTCCGGTTCTAGTTCCGGATCAGGTGCAGGTACTGAGCCGATTAGTGAGCTGATGCGGGAATTCATCTCGTCGGAGATTACCCGCGGTATTTTGGAGCAGAATCCTGTGATTTTTAGTGCGGTCAAGGAGGCGATCTTGGAGATCTTGTATGAGCGATTGGGCGCGATCCGTGCTGAGGTTATGGCTATTGTTGGAGCTCGCACGCTATCACTCTATGAGTAGGAGATCATTTGGAGCACCTGGGAGAGAGGGGGCCATATCAGGTGCATGTGGCAGAGGGTCTCGGGAAGAGACCCTAGACTTTTGATAAGCGTTTGAGAGGCTAGCAGGGGCGGAGTTAGTGCATCACGTGCGGGAAACTGCACGGTGGAGCATGCCGTTCCAGAGGTATGGGTTGCTACAAGTGTAGTAGGATTGATCATATCAGCAGGGATTGTCCTCAGGGGCAAGCCCGTTATGTTTTATCTGCGACCAAGTGGGCCACAAGAGGGCCGTCTGTCCGATGAGGAGGGGAGGAGCAGTACGTGCACCTCTTCCGGCTACTTTGCAGAACTCTGGTAGTCGTGAGGGTAGGACATGAGCCCCATCGGATAGGATCCGATAATGGCATTGTCAGTCAGGGGAGGCCCGTGCTCCGACATGTACTTTTGCGGGTATGTTATCTTTTGCGTTCTTTTCGGTTGTTATCAATTTTTATGTTGCTTGGAATTTTATATTGGGCTAGGTAAGCGTTATCTTCGGGTTAATTCTCTATTATCGTTGGGACATATCTTCGAGAATTGGTTTATGTCTTTTTCATGCCATGAATCATTAGTGGGTTATTGAGGGGTTGTATCTTGTGTAGCGGGTTCCAATGTGTTCGTTTGTTATTCTGGTTTTGGTCGAGATCGGTTCAGGGGTATTGTGTGGAAGGTCTATGGTCAGGATTCATCGGGTTGGTTCTCTACTAATCGTCAGGGTTCAACGATTTTAGTATATGTATCGGTAAGAGTGGCGGTTGCCTATGGAAGAACTTTTGGGTTCAAGCACTGATGTTGCTAGGAGGGGAGCGGTAGCAGGAAGATGGTAGTGTCAGTTGCATGAGTTGTTTGGTCATCGGAAGTGTTAGGGGAGTTTTATATATGGAACGAGTTGTAGTCAGTTAGAATGAATGAATCTTGTAGAATCGAAGTTGGGATAAAGATCTGTTGATTCAGGGCACAAGTTATAGTTTTTAGTCGCCAACATAAGAAATCGGGGAATTGGTGATTTGGATTATCAAATTGGCAAAGATTTCAGGATCATCCTTCAGGGTTTTAGGAGTTGGGTGATCGTGGAGTTGCCTAGTAATGGAACGATAGTATTGTTTAGAGCAGGGTATGGGCGGTTCATACTATTTGAGGGAGATGGTTTGGAGATCTATAAGGATTAAGAGGTGAGAGAGCTTCATCGAGTCCAAGTGGGGGGGAAATAAGTGGCTGTTCAGATTGAGGTTGTTTTGGTGGGAGTTCAGGAAACTCCCAACCGCAGGTCGGCATCTCCATTGTTATTCATAGTAGGCTGTTGGATTCGAATGAGTGACCCGAACTCCTGATTGGTTGTAGGATTCGGCTCAGGATGAATGCTATTGTGATGGTTTGAGTGTGGTAAGGCCATGGGTGGTAACCATGGTTGGTCGGAAGTGTTGTAAGACTGCGATGGGATCGTAGCATTCATCTGTTCGAGGTAGACTATTATTGAGATGGTCATGAGCGTGGAGGTGGAATCAGTTCGTGCCTTGAGCACGCCGTCCAGAATTATCGAGGAATATTCTCTATTCTAGGTTGAGGACCATTGGGGTCCGAGGCAGAGTCGGGCCTGAGTGGCTCTTGATGGTTGGGGCCCGTGGGAGAGACCAGTGTGATTATGGCAATGCAGGTGGGGCCTGGTAGGGACCGTTGGGTCAGGGTTTTGGATTCTTAGTTGCAAGATCAAATGGTTGGTCAGTGGGTGATGCAGAGGGGTTTATAGGTTGGGTAGCCTTGTTATTAAGTCTCTCTGGAACCTGGTGGTTGGACCAGGTGTGAAGCTGGTAGTCTCAGAGATGGTTTGGGAATATTATTTATCGGTCAAGTGAGGGGTTATGATTCATGGATCTCGGGTTATGAGTTGAGTATCGAATTGGTTTTGGGTAAGATCTCGAGTTGGGTATCGCACGTGTTTTGTACTGGATTTTCGTTTCAGTGGAGTAAGAATTGGGGTATCTATATGCCAACGACATGAATCACAGGGTTCAAGGGTAATGAATGAGTTTAGCTTTAATGAGAGATTGATCCATTGTGTTGTGTCTTGGGATGGGTCTATCTGTGGGAGGGCCACAACGTGTTTGGAATGAGGAGAAGGTAGGTCGTTGGAGACCGGGTATGATATGAGATTACAGTTGGTCTTGTGGCATTCTTTTAGCAGTAGGTTTGGTGATGAGGTGGTTTGGGCAATCATCGCCAGATAAGGTTCCTCTCAGGAGTCATGTGGGCTACTGTGTTTGTGTGTCTTTTGGTTCAACAATCGGGTAGGAGTCTGGTGTTTCAGATAGCTGGCAGACAAGTTGGGACCAGGGAGGTCTCGACTGCTTTTGCAAAGCAGTTAGGTAGCAGCAAGATGAGTCAGAGTGGTTTCAGTGATTTGGGATTCGTGTGTGGTGTCGCTTGTGATTCGGGGCATATGTTAAGCCGCTTGCAGTTGGATTAAATAATGTCATAGTGGTTGATTGGACCCTGTTGCGTAACTCTTGTATGAGTCTAACCGTTGCAGGGAGGAATCTTTTACTCGAAGGATTATTTGAGCCTTCTGTCAAGTGTAAGTGTTCTGCAGCTGTTCATGATTAGTAAATTTGTTCCTATGGAAGCATCAAGATAATTAGGGTTGGATGTATTTTTTTAGTCTGGTATTCATGTGGAATTGGTATGATAGTGGTTCAGTGTGGGCGGTCTGTCGGGTAGTCAGATCAATTTGAGGTTTCGGGTTTCGGGAAAGGTAGAGGTGGTTTTTTGCAAGCGTTTAAGGTTCGTTCTTCTTCAGGTTTTTAGATCCCTACGAGGGGTTGTTTTGGTTGCCTTAGGAAGGCAGGGGTATGCTCGGGGTTGTGGTCGTGTTGCCTTAGGAAGGAAGGATTTCAAGGACAAAATCTAACTTAAGTGGGGGAGAGTTGTAACGCCTTGTTTCGAATCGTTCCCATTTTGGGGATGGTGATCACAGATTGGGTATTAGTAGGCTTCAGATCCTTGAGGAATTGAGTTTTGGACACAGTTGGAGTTGGATAACGTAATTTGGATGCTCGGGTATTAAGTTTGAGTTTTGGGGTCAAAGGGCATTGCGGTAATTTGTTAGCTCGGGCTTTTATGGAAGTGGAGGATTGTTTGGGATATCTTATGGCTAGTATGAGTTGATAATAGTGTAGAGCGTCTCGATACCTTTTCACAGATATAAGGATGGTCGAAATCGGAGTTGTATCGAGAAAGTTATGGTCTTCGGGTGAATTAGGGTTTGGGGAAAACCCTAGTACGTGGGGCGTACCAAGGTGGCACGCAGGGCGTACTGATGCGAGGGAGGTTACGCAATGCATAGCTGGAGGTACACATAGCGTAGTGTGAAGATGGTTCAGGGTGCGAGACCTCGTACGTTGGGCGTACGAGGAGGTACGCTGTGCGTACGAGGGTCAGGTTGAAAACCCTAATTTTTAGGGTTGTACCCTATATAAGCATAATGTTAGCCTCTTTCCTTCATTTCTAAGTCAGCCTTCACACTCTTAAAATCCTAAATCGACCTTAGATATTCTTGGAGGTGTTCTTGAGCTTTTGGTAGGATTTGATGCTCATTTTTGCTCTTGGGAAGGAAAAAAGAGAAGTTGGAAGTTGTGTGGCTTAGTGGGAAAGCTTTGAATCAAGAATCATCACCTTGTGGGGAAGCTCTTGGAGGTAACAAGTTTGTATCTTGGCTTATGTGTGATTAGATCTCTTCATGGCTTGCTTATTATGATATTGGTCTTCTTTTTGAGATTATAGATGAGTTAGGTTGTTTAAGGATTTATCCTTTCAGATCTAAGCTTGTTTTGGTATCCTTGAGCATAAAGGTGCAAGCTTTATGTGTAATTTGGAGTCATGCATGTATTAAGTCAACTAATAAGTCCCTTTTAAGCTTAAGAGCTTCGTCTAGTCATGTATGAACATAAAGTTGGCAACTTTATGTAGTATTTCAGCTTATGGAGGTTTGATATGTGGTTTAGAAAGATTTGTCTTAATGGATTGAGTGAAAATCAGATTTAGGCCAAATAAGGTGAGTACGTTGGGGCGTACAAGTAGGTACGCACAGCTTACAAGCCTCCAAGCGAGTATGTTGTGTGTACATGCCTGTACGCCCCGCGTACTCGGTCAGAATGGGCTTTGTGAGTTTGGCCTTTGATTTGGGCTGTCATTTGGGCTTGGGTTGCTCGGGGTTATGTTAGGCCATCTGTAAAAAAGTGTTTGGAGTGGGGAAATGTTATTGGGACTTAGGGTAAGGCACATGTAAGGGTTTGGGCCTAATTTGGAAAATTGGGCCATAAATGGACTTTGGATGATTATTGGTTGGTGGGCCTTTATGTTAAGAAATTTTGGGCCTCAGTCTTGGAATAAACTAGGTGAGGGGTAAAATGGTCTTTTTACCCCATGAATGGATTATTGGATTAGGTGTGGACCGCAATTATTAATTGGGTGTTACTTGTTTGATAGCGCAGAGATTTTAGCGGATCTGCATTCAGAGAGTATCTGTGGGTTCAGCTGTCTGAGGTGAGTTTTCTCACTATATCCATGGGTCGAAGGCACCAATGCCGACCCATTAAGTGTGATGTGGTATGCTAGTTTTTTATGCGATACTTGCATGGAAGACCACGGGGGTAGCCCGTGGAACTTGGAAGTCAGACCATGGGGGAGCCCATGACATTCCAGATAAAGACCATGGGGGGAGCCCATGACGACTATATGTATGCATGTTGCATAATAATATGTGGTTGTATGTTGTATGGTATTTTGGGGAACTCACTAAGCTTTGTGCTTACGGTTTTCAGTTTATGTTTCAGGTACTCCGGTTTTCAAATGGAAGGGCTCGGGATGATTGCAGATCACACACCACATGTTTCCGCCTTCTGTGAATTACTCTGATTTGTCGATGTTTTGCTAAAACTTAGTTACTTGGGTTTCATGGGAAAGATATGTATTAACGATTTATTAATCTAAAAAAAATTATGTCATGATTTTCGGGATGTTACATAAATAGGGTGTGCGAGTGTTAAAGAGTTGGTATGTTGAGAAGAATGTTTAAATCAAATATAAATATTATATATGAGGGTTGGCTAAAAGTTTTATAGAAAACCTTATTGAGATTAGAGAATAGTAAAAAGCAACCAAGGGTCACATAGAACTATAAAGTCTATGGAGAAATATTAAGCTCTTGAAATATCTTAAGGATGAATATGTATGTGGGAAGCAAGATGCAAAATGAAGGGATGTATATATATATATATATATATATATATATATATATATATATATATATATATATATATATATATATATATATATATATATATATATATATATATATATATATATATATATATATATATATATATATATATATATATATATATTAAAGTATATATTTTCGGTGTACTGGTCATGGTCCACTGGTGCAAGGGTACAAGGTTAATATATGCAAGTTAATACAATAAACCTTCATATTCTCAAGTAGAGAATGTGTCAAAAGATAATATATGAGAACTTGTTTAATCATATGAATCAAGAACAAAGTGGTAAACTCTAGACTTGATGAGTATAGTGTGTATGAATTGTTATGGTACGCACATGTCACTATAGACACATGGCACTCATTCTGACTTGGCAGAATCATGAAGTTTCCTGAAGATTGAGTTCGAGAGAAAATTACAACACAAACAACATGATAAGAATTTTGTAGTTAGGTATACATACATCATAGCGCCGTGGTAATATATAGATGGTTCTTAGTATATGTAAGAGTTATATACCCACCCAAGATTTAAGGGTAGAAGTGCTAATTATGGTTAAAAGTGAGGTAGTTTAGTTTGCTACTTCACTAAGGGAGTTAGTAAGAAACTGAGAACGAAGATGTTTAATCCCTACAAGATCAGAATAGTGTAGTGTAGGCATAGTGGGGCTGTGACGCATAAATAAGCGATAAATAATATCGACTAACATGGATGAGGGATACTATTATATTTTATAGTTTGTTTAAGAAAAGTTGAAGCGATATGGGTAAGTAACCCTGCGATGAGAGGAATTAGACTATTGAGGTGGTATCCTCTATTGAAAGTTAAGTGATCGGATCAAAGAGTCAATGTGAATCAATTCATATGTGTGTGATTGTTAGAACTAATTACAGGAAAGGATCCGGTAAAGAGTTGTAGAGATGATTATAAGACACACTTATTAGATAGAAACTGATAGAAATACAGAAAAAGGAATCACAACAGATTAGATATAACAATAGCGTTGTGATATTAAGATATATGATATTTAGAAATGCCTAAAGAGGAATATATAAGAGATCATTATTGATGATACTATAGTGGTGTGATATTTAGAAATGCATAAAGAGGAATCTATAAGATATCATTACTGATGATTCTCAATGCCCACGCCGTGGCAAAGCATTTCCACGGCGTGGAAAATCGGAAAATTTCGTGGACGCGAAGAAAACAGCTCCCACGGCGTGGCAACTATTTCTCCCCGCCGTGGAGATGCTGAAACCTATAAATAGAGCTGAAATTTAGAGCGAATGACATATCTTCAATCCTAATTCTCTCCCTGCGACAGTAGACATCACAGAAGCCGTTTTGAGGGTCTAGAAGGCGGCCGGGGGGCCATTAAGCTAATATGAGTGAAGATCAGGATTCAAGAGCCGATTCACGCCGAGAATCATTCAGTTTGTTGTTCCAACCACGATTAGTATTCCATTATGATTTTCATATGATTTACTTTCTGATTTAGGGCTTCAAAACCTTATTGATTTGTGTTCGACTAGATCAATCATTGAGATTATGGATTAATTTGCTATACATAGTATTTATTCTTATTTACTTAATTATGTTTGCTTGATAAAAATATCCTCCTATGTTAAAGTTTCAATATTTTCTATTTATTGTTGAGTATTATTGGGATTAGATGATCATTCTACCTTGAGGTGCTTGAGTCATATGAATTTAAGATCATTAGATTTGTATGGCTAGGATTTTGACCATAAACCTAGGGTTAAATAGAAAAGTTAGTAACTTTAATGTGTGAGCTTATATTTGATGACCATTCTTGTATATAATTGGTATTATGATCATTAATATCAATTTATAATTCAAGTCTTGCATAATTCAAACTTAAAACTAGTATGCTTGTTTGTTTGTCCACTTGATCAATGAGTGAATGAACTTGTTTTACTAAAGGATTAGTCTTTTGATCATAAATTCTAATCATATTAGGAATCGGTGAATAATGAATAAATATCCATTGCACTTAGTAGTTAACCAGTATTTTGAGATGCAATCCAGTCTGAACCAAAGTACCCAAAGTGATTTGTTTTCCAGTCGGTTTATCTGTTGATTTAATTATTAAAAACCCATTTTTTTTTTCTGTTTTCTTGTGTTTAGTTTAAACTATAATCAAACATCCTAATATTAATGCACTACCATTCCCCTTGAGTTCGACACTCTTGCTTATCGAAAACTATACTATACTTGATTAGATTCACTGCCTATAAGGTGTGGTTTAGATGCGATAGACTAGGAATTATAAATAAAAAAAACTATTGCATTCAAAATACCCATCAAGTTTTTGGTGCCATTGCCGGGTAACGGTTTTCAATTAATTTAGTTTATTTAACTATTCATTATTTTTAATGCATTTTTTGTTTTATTTTTAATTTTTTATAATGTATCACTTGTCAGGAAGGTTTTTGTTATGTGCAAGAATTCATGATCATATGTGTTGCTTGGTTTTACTTTTTGCACGGGTTTCGAGATTGCAAGCGATTAGGGAATTCTTGACCTGTTTAGTCTACTACTTTGATGATTTTCCAACTCAATCTACGAGGCGTAGTATACAGAGACGTTTTGTGGTGGTTAAGCGGAAGACCAAATTCTTTCTACCGTTGACTTGTTGGGTCACTCTTGTTCTACTTATTAGTTAATGGTGCAAAGAAAGCAAAAGAAATAGCCTGATGAGTCCCAGAAGTTTTTGTTTTCACAAACCACTTCTTGAATGCAAGAAATTTAATCAACACTTGTAGCATGATTCTGACGAAGATGAGTGATCGTCTTATCCTTTTTAGTTATTTTGATTTGCTAGTTTTTAGTTATTTTAGTGTGGATTTATTTTTATTTTATTTTTAGTTTTTTTATTTATGTTTTCCATGTTGATGCTCTTGATGTTTTAGATTTTTGCAGATTTTTTTCCCGTCAGATGCCTTCAGTAATTTCAGCGATTAGGATCGAGTGCGATTTTGTCACGAGAGATACTTAACGAAAGGCGTTGCATCATATAAGTGTGATGTCACTTACCCACACGATAGAGGGACCGAGGCATTATTAAATGCGGATACTAGAGGGAAGAGCATATACGAGAGACAAGAGGAGTGTTTGGCCGACACAACTCGAGTTCATTTTTAGTCACGATTATTTTTACTATGCAGTTTCCACGTCGTGGCAAGTTAACAACCACGACGTGACGACATCTTTTGCGCGAAGAAAATTCCAGAGAAACGATTCCCAGATTTTACACATTGATTCATTATACAATGTTTTCATTGATCCTTTCGCATACCAAGTCCCGACATGAGCAGAAATGTAAAGTAGTTCTAGTTTTCAGTTTCCAACAAAATCTATAGCATCATCATTCCATCACACATTTCGAGGCAACCCACTACTATCATATTCGATCTTGCCACTACTATCCCAGGAGAGTATGTTCCACTTTTTCTCCCTTTTAGATTTTATGTGCTTTAAATTGTTTATTCATATAATGAGGGCATTGTATGAAATAAGTGTCGGGTAAGGGGTCGAATATAGGAATACAAGCATATTGAATTAAAAATATAAAAAAAATGACTAGAATTATTTTTTTTTAGTATAAAGACTTGAAATAATGGTCTAATTTTGAAATCTAGTTAATATTGTTGTGTTGAGATTTAGGTTGCTAGTGTTGTGTGGGACGATCCGATGCGAGCTTTGATGTTTAATTGAGCCTATATATGTTCTAGTGTATTTGTGGCTTCCCTATCCTAGTGAAATCATGGGGTAAAAACATAACCTTGATTAGTTTGAGGGACATAATACGTTTACCATCCTATAACAGAAATGTATCCAGGAAAACTTATGTAGTCATTGCACCTTAGACTAATGCCTTTAACCAATAAGGGTTGCGGGTAAGCTCCTTTTCTTAAGCATATATTTTTCTTTTTATGTTTTTAGTTTTGAGTGAGTGATTAAAAAAAAGGGAAAAAGTGAAAAAAAAGAGAAATGTTGAGTGAATAAAAGCCTACAAAGTCTGAAGATTTGAAGATTGAAGATATCGAATTATAAAGCGAAATTGCAAAAAGTCGAATGAGTATTTTATTTTATTGTAATTTTTCTTTTCTATGTTATTTTTGTATATGTATGCATGGGGGCTTGATCAAAAATTACCTTGAGGTTAAGAAAGATTTATGAGGATATATTCGGAGGGATGCATAAAATGAATGTTGTTAAACATAACTAGTAAGTGTTTATGAGGATTGTGAGTATTTATGTAATATCCCAAAATTCAAGACCAAAAATTTCATTTTTAATTAAGTAATTATAAAACTAATATTCTGAAAACATACATAACGTCATCCCATTTCAAAACCAATATGTCATAATCAAAACATGTCATGATAAATTATCATCAGAGTCAAAATCGCAAAATCACTAGTGCGGAAATCATGGTGTGATGCGCAGCGATCATCCAGACTCCTTTCCTCTCGAAGAAGAAGTACCTGAAACCAAACTGAAAACTGTAAGCATGAAGCTTAGTGAGTTCCCCCATCATACCACATAATCACATACTATCAGACATATCTGGGTGCCCGACCTAGCCTGCCAGGCATATCTGGGGTGCCCGATCTACCCATGTCAAGCATATATGGGTGCTTGACCTACCCTGCCAAGCATATATGGGGTGCCCAACCTACCCATGTCAAGCATATATGGGTGCTCGACCTACCCTCCGGTTACATCAACCGGCTACAGGGTCTATCTCATCCCTACTACTACCACATAATTGATGGGTTTTACACAAAATAACATCCTATGTGCTCATGCAAACCCTAAAGCTTGGATCTAGGCTTCTCTATTGTACATGCAATTCATCCAAGTCTTTCAAACCCTAGATCTAGTGTATATAATTCGAAATTGACATAACAAAACAGATCTAGATGATTACCTCTTCTACAAAGCTTGAATCTTCTTGTCCTTGGAGCTTAGAGTCACAAATGTCACTCCTCTAATGGCTTACAAACACCACAAGCAAGAGGATGATCTTGGAGAGAGGTTGAAAACTCTTGAAAGCGGCTCTAGTACTCTTAGAAGTAGGGTTAGCCGATATCTGAAGCCTAAGGGGTCTATTTATACTTGTACTGTTAGGGTTTCAGTCAAAACCCTAACTAGATAGCTTAGGCCTTAAGCAATCCAAAGAACCTTCCAGAATAAAGGCCTTGGACGAAATTAGATGGGCTCCCACTCTAATTTTCATCCACCCCTTAAATCCAAAAGGATTCTCAGCCCAAATCAACTATCACACAATTGACAGTTCCAGCCCCTTTATTTAATTATTCTCTTTTAGCCACATAATTAATTTTTAATTAATTCTTGTCTAATATTAATTAACTATATGATTTGTCCTTTAATATATTATTCATATAACATATTAATAAATCATAATTACCTCTTTATTTAAAAATCATCCTATCATGTTGCTTTGGTGAAGTTAACCCAAAAGGACCATGCACAACCGGGTCAAATACTTACCAAATATAGTTACGGGCTTAGACACTAATCCAACAGTCTCCCACTTGGATAAGTCTAGAATTTATAAATTCAAGCACAATCCGATTAGCAATCGTAGCTCTCAAAGACGTTGTCGAACTCTGATCTTATCAGTAACCTGTCCTCTAGATAAGGGATCGTATAGTCCTCCGTTCTAGATATTGTGCGGACAAATACATGGAACATAGTCATACTTATTGTCCAGCAGTTGTTTCTCGATCTCTGATTCGTCTGACATAGAACTTAATTGAACACATCAATTCAGTCCTGACCGGGCCCGTCACATAAGTTAAATAAAACATCGAGGGGCCCTGATATCGCTTTTACCCTCTTAGGATAAAAGGAACAGATAAACTTTGACTTATATGCATTTACTATTCACTTATCAAATCATACACAACAATGTGCTTTATAACATCAAGTTAATGATGCGTTTACGCATTATCAATGCACAACCAACTTGCAAACAATAATCCATATATCTAGGTTTTAAGGCCATATGATATTATCGTCTTGCGATCACTCTTGATAAATTCCATGAAGTGATACCAACAAGCATGGGTCTAATCCAATGCTCAAATCAAACTCATAAGCACTCATGAACGTTGCAGCAAACCTTTGCTAGGTCTAATACACTTTAGACAATCTACACACCAATTCATGACAATCTTCTTTCATACCTACTCCCAAAGTATGAGCGACTGTGGAACATTTGAATAATCTTATTATTCAGGAAGTCAAAACATGGAAAAATGAAACAATAGGTAAATAATTAACATAAGATAGTAACTTTACTTATAAATAATACCCTTTTATTTAATCATCAAATGTCAATTACATTTATCTATTACACGTTTCTAAACTATCTAATCTAAACTAATATCGTCCTTCAACCCGATGCTCGTAGCGTGCTACAAGTGCTTAACCCTACTCACTCCCTTCGTAAGGGGATCTGCTGGGTTATCCTCCGACGATACCCTCTTCACTATGAGGAGTCCTTCTTCCACCCGATGTCGAATAAAATGAAATTTTCTGTTGATATGTCGAGATCTGCCATGATCCCTGGGTTCCTTGGTCAAGGCAACCACTCCTTCATTATCACATAAAATTTCCATGGGATCCTTTATGGCTGGCATAACTCCAAGGTCTCCAATGAAGTTCTTCAACCATATTGCCTCCTTTGACGCTTCGCTCGCCGGTATATACTCTGATTCGCACGTTGAATCAGCTACGGTCTCCTGCTTGGAACTTTCCAAGTCACTGCTCCTCCATTAAGGGTAAAGACCCAACCTGACTGCGAACGATAGTTGTCCCTGTCGGTTTGAAAACTGGCGTCACTATACCTTCGCACCCTTAAGTCATGACTCCCACCGAGGACTAGAAACCATTCCTTGGTCCTCCAAAGGTACTTAAGAATATTCTTGACTGCGGTCCAATGTGCTTTGCCAGGGTTCCCTTGATATCTGCTGACCATGCTCAAAGCGAAGGCCACATCAGGGCGAGTACAAGTCATAACATACATAATCGAGCCAACTGCGGAAGCGTATGGTACTCGGCTCATTTCGTTTATCTCGACTTCGGTACTCGGGCTTTGAGTCTTACTCAACTTGGCATTACTTTGGATTGGTAACTCTCCCTTCTTTGAATTCTCCATACTAAAACGTTTTAGTACCTTGTCCAAGTAAGTATTCTGACTAAGTCCTATTAGTCTCTTACTTCTGCTTCTCACTATCCTTATATCCAAAATATAGGCAGCCTCTCCGAGGTCCTTCATAGCGAAGCACTTCCCAAGCCAGGATTTAACTTTCTTCAGGGTTGGGATGTCGTTTCCTACGAGTAGTATGTCATCGACATACAATACGAGAAAGCTAACTATACTCCCAATGGATTTGACATATACACATGATTCGTCCTCGCTTCGCATAAAACCAAACTCTTTGACTTTCTCATCGAAACAAAGATTCCATTTGTGAGATGCTTGTTTTAGTCCATAAATAGACTTCTCAAGCTTACACACTCTATTGGGATGCTTCGCATTGACAAAAACCTCTGGCTGAGCCATGTAAACATCCTCAGCCAATTTCCCCTTAAGGAAAGCGGTTTTGACATCCATCTGCCATATTTCATAGTCATGAAATGCAACAATGGCCAACATCACCCTGATAGACTTTATCTTTGCAACAGGTGAGAAGGTTTCATCATAATCAACTACGGGAGTTTGAGTGAAACCCTTCGCAACCAATTGCACCTTATAGGTGTGTACATTCCCATCCATGTCGGTCTTCTTCTTGAAGATCCACTTGCACCCGATCGTCTTACGACCTGGCACATTGTCAACCAAATTCCAAACTTGGTTGTCATACAAGGAATGAATCTCGCTGTCCATAGCCTCTTTCCATTTCACAGAATGCGGGCCTGCCATGGCTTCCTTATAGCTGTTAGGTTCATCTAGATTTACTAGTGCACTATCAATAATGAACGTATCCCCTTCTCTAGTAATATGAAAACCATAAAACCGGGGTGGAACACTAACTCTTTTGGAACGTCTAAGAGGTAAGAACTCGTCAATCGGTTTAACCAGAGTTTCCTCCTCGGGTTGAGCGCCAGTGTTAGAGGTTCTTTCATTGCTCGACTCTTGAAGCTCTTCAAGATCGATTTGCCTCCCATTGTCCCCTTGGCTTATGAGTTCTCTCTCTCGGAAAACCCCTCTCCTCACAATGAAGACAACATTGTCACTCGGTCTATAGAAGAGATATCCAAAGGACTTCTACGGGTAGCCGATGAAAATACATCGCTCGCTACGAGGTTCGAGCTTGTCGTGAGTCTCTCGTCTTACGAAAGCCTCGCAACCCCAAACCTTGATGTGTGCCACGAGGGAGCTTTCCCTGTCCACATCTCGTGAGGTGTTTTGGCAACCTTCTTCATAGGGACTAAATTAAGGATATGGGCGGCAGTCTCTAGGGCATACCTCCAGAATGAGATAGGTAGCAAAGCATGACTCATCATGGAACGAACCATGTACAGCAAGTTCGATTACGCCTCTCAGCTACACCATTCAACTACGGTGTCCTAGGTGGCGTCAATTGCGAAACAATTCCGCATTCCTTAAGGTCGTCGTGGAATTCAAGACTTAGGTACTCTCCACCTTGATCGGATCGAAGCATCTTGATTTTCCTGCCCAACTGATTCTCCACTTCTTGTTTAAACTCTTTGAACTTTTCAAAGGTTTCTGACTTATGCCTGATTAAGTAGATATATCCATATCTGCTATAATCATCAGTAAAAGTCACGTAGAAGCGGCACGCATCCCTTGTGGTGGATCTAAATGGTCCACATACATCTGTATGTATAAGGTCCAATAAACCCTCACCCCTCGTATAAGTGCCAGTGAAGGGTGACTTGGTCATATTTCCAAGTAAACAAGATTTGCACACGTCATCGTCCCTAAGGTCGGATGACTCCAACCCTCAATCCTTTTGGAGTTGGGCTATGCATTTCTTGTTGACATGTCCAAGACGACAATGTCACAAGTATGCTTTATCCAAATCATTGGAAGAATCAATACACAACACATCATTTCCTAAATTGTCTACAACCATCACAGTTTCATATATTCCATTACAAGGTAATGCTTCAAAATAGAAAACACCATTAAGATAAGCATTAATAGAACCATTTTCATTATCAAATGAATATCTAAACCCTTGTCTATACAAACCATGAAATGAAATGATGTTTCTTGCCATATCTGGCGAATAGCAATAATTATTTAAATCTAATCCTAATCCACTACTGAGCATTAAAGAGTAAACTCAGATCTTGGTGACAGGAGACAATCTTCTATTCCCCATGATCAAATTTATCTTTCCATGCTCCACATCCCTATTTCTTCTTAGGCCCTGCAAATCAGAACAAATGTGAAAACCACATCCTGTATCAAGAACCTAAGAAATAGCATGTGATGAATCATTAGATTTAATAGTGTAAATACCTGCGTAGGACGGCTTGATCTTTCCATCCTTGATGTCTTGCAGATATTTCGGGCAGCTTTGTTTCCAATGCCCTATTTCGTTGCAGTAGTGGCACTCTGCCTCTTTGGGTTGGGGTTGGGTTTAGCAGGACCAACCTTGGTTCCACTAGAAGAGGATCCATTTTGGGACTTTACCTTATGGTGGCTCTTTGAGGGAGCCTTCCTCTTCTTACCCTTCCCTTGCCCAATTTCCAGGACTGGGGCAGCAGTAGGAGTTGGAGATGATGCAATAGATTTATCTTTGAGGTTGCTCTCAGCAGTCCTCAACAGTCCTTGAAGCTTGATCAAGGTGACCTCTTCCTTGTTCATGTGGTAGGTCATGCGGAACTGGCTATAGCAGGGAGGCAAGGAATGAAGGATGATGTCAATTTCCAGCTCTTCATCAAAGTTAACATTTAGCTTTAGCAGGCGATCGACATATCTCTGCATCTTTTGCAGATGAGCAGTTAGGGATTCTCCATTACCCATTTTGGTAGTGATCATCGAAGTGATGATCTCGTACCTTTATTGCCTAGAACTTTGGTGGTACCGGTCCAGCAGATCCTGATGCATTTCATAGGGGTACATGTCCTCATAGGACTTCTGGAGTTCTGGAATCATAGTCGCTAGCATGATGCAATGGACTTTCGTGGCATCACGCTCATGGGCCTCAAAGGCCGCGATCTCTTCAGCAGAGGCAGTGTTGATGTTGATTTCCTTTAGCTTCTCATCGAGGACATACTCTTTGTCCTCGTAACGAGTGACCATTCGAATGTTGAGGATCCAATCATTGAAATTGGACCCGTCAAAGATCACTCTCCCACACAAGTTCATGAGTGAGAACGAGCCAGAGGAAGTTGAACTAGAAGCGTTGTTGTTGACGTTCGACATCTGAAAAGGAAAAATAACAAAGTTTGATTAGAAATGAATCCCCAATTAAACACCCAAATGAGAAATTAGGGCTAGGATCCAACAACATTATTTACAAATTAGAAGAGGGATGCCGTAATCTAACAAGTAAATAATATGAAGGTAAGTGAATGACAATTCAATAATTTCCACCATGAAAAACAAATTAAAGCTAAGTTTTAAATGAATTGAAAACTCCTAGATCTTTTGAGATTCATTGAACGTTTCAATGGCATGTTTAAATCTCGATATGTCCCTCAAGTTTGTGACTGGGATGCCGAGGATCACAAAGCGGGTGTGAATAACCATGCAAATGTACATGGTGCCCTCATTGTAACAGTTACCTATTCGATGTGTCGGTTAACCACACACGCTCCATCGAACTATGACAAACAATGAGTCACCCTTTGCCACCTTTTCTTAGAAACCAATTAGTTTGGCGGTTAACCACACACGCTCCACTAACGTCTTAGCAAGGTTACACAGTGTAATTTCATGGAATTACATCAATTCACTTTTTCCTAAAGTAACTAAGATTGGGAATTTTTTGTAAAAACATTTAGTTACTTTTATAATTTCATTATACTTTTAATGAGGAAAGGGTTGCCCTATCCCACCCGTTCGGCTAACGACCCTACACTAATCAAGGAAGCGGTAGGTGAGAGTGGACATCCATTAAACGGCCATTTTATAGGCCATAACCATATACCCCCTTATAGATCGACTTCGTGAATGAGGCCTACTAACGGTAAGACTAGCATTTAAGTTATATATATATATATATATATATATATATATATATATATATTAATCTTATAATATTATAAAGTATAAGGTTGAATTTTAAACTTGTAAAATTCTATGGTTTGAAATTTAAATAGTTCAAATTAAACTTTTAATCAAAAATTTAAATTTCAAAACTTGAGGGCAAGTTTTGAACTTTTCAAAACACATAGGATCAAATAACAAATAATTTAAAATTAAACATTTAATTTAATGATTATCTAAATTTGACCTAATCAATTTTATTTACAAGATAATTCATCAAATAATTTAAATAATCAAATATTATCACATAAGGAATTTATTATTCAAATAAATGGTAATTATCTTTTGTTTTGGAAAGGATAAACATATAACAACAATAAAATTCAGATTTTATTAGCCAAAAACGATTTTGGTAATTATCCTTCAGCAAAACAGCAAGAAATCCCGAAAATCCCTCTGTCCGACGTCCCTACTCGCTGAGTCCCCTTATGGACTCATCGAGTTCATCCTACTCGTCGAGCCCACTATGGGACTCGCCGAGTCTGTCAGTCAGGGGGCCAAAAAATCGATTTTAAAGCATGAATGAAAACACAAAGCATCAATACAATAGAAGCCAATCAAGGCTCTGATACCACTGATGGGTTTTACACAAAATAACATCCTATGTGCTCATGCAAACCCTAAAGCTTGGATTTAGGCTTCTCTATTGTACATGCAATTCATCCAAGTCTTTAAAACCCTAGATCTAGTGTATATAATTCGAAATTGACATAACAAAACAGATCTAGATGATTACCTCTTCTTCAAAGCTTGAATCTTCTTGTCCTTGGAGTTTAGAGTCACAAATGTCACTCCTCGAATGGCTTACAAACACCACAAGCAAGAGGATGATCTTGGAGAGAGGTTGGAAGCTCTTGAAATCGGCTCTAGTACTCTTAGAAGTAGGTTTAGCCGATTTCTGAAGCCTAAGGGGTCTATTTATACTTGTGCTATTAGGGTTTCAGTCAAAACCCTAATTGGATAGCTTAGGGCTTAAGCAGTCCAAAGAACCTTCCAGAATAAAGGCCTTGGACATAATTAGATGGGCTCCCACTCTAATTTTCGTCCACCCCTTAAATCCAAAAGGATTCTCAGCCCAAAGCAACTATCACACAATTGACAGTTCCAGCCCCCTTTATTTAATTAATCTCTTTTAGCCACAAAATTAATTCTTAATTAATTCTTGTCTAATATTAATTAACTATATGATTTCTCCTTTAATATATTATTCATATAACATATTAATAAATCATAATAACCACTTTATTCATAAATCATCCTATCATGTTGCTTTGGTGAAGGCAACCCAGAAGGACCATGCATAACCGGGTTAAATACTTACCAAATATAGTTACAGGCTTAGACACTAATCCAACAATAATAACATATCATAACATACTGTCAGGCATATCTGGGTGCCCGACCTACCCTCCGGTTTATCTCAACCGGCTATAGGGTCAATCTCACCTCTCCTACCACTATCACATAACATCATAGCATACTAACACACAAATCATAACAGATAGTGGCATACCAGACAATTATCACAAAGACAATCATCCAACTACAAACTCCTACTAGTTGGCCGACCTTGGTTCCTTAGACCCACTGCTACTGGGAAGGTGACTCACCTCGAATGCTATAAAGTGGCTGAAAAATCCCCAACTCTGAAATCAACCCAAATCAGTCCCTACGAATAAAAGATTTCCTTAATTCCGCATTCATACTCATAACCCCTTAAGGGTGAACTTTGGTCAAAGTCAAAGTCAAAGTCAACATTATGATCAAAGTCAACATTCCTAGTTGACTCAACTTGCCGAGTTGGCCCTTCAACTCGCCGAGTTCCATAAATCATAAAACCCTGAAAGCGCGATCCAATTCGTCGAGTTCCTCCCTATCAACAGAATCGAGACTTCTCAAATCAACCTGTCGAGTCCTTCCTTGAACTCGTCGAGTTCTTCCTTTTAACAGAATCGCGACACTTCGACCCAACTCGTCGAGTTCCTCTATGAACTCATCAGGTTCTTCAGTATGTTAAGCCTTCTTAATATATTAAGCCACCATTCTTCGAATCTAAGTCCCATATTCCAGATCTGGGTCGAAACCACACCTAGGAGGGTAAAGTTTCCAACTTTACCCATTCAAACGCATCCTAGGAGAAATGAGCTCTAACCCTAACTCAAAATGGCTTAGATCCAACTCCAAATGCCATGAAAACTTCAAGATAGACTATGAGGTCATAGATCTGGACTCAATGGACGATTTGGTCACGTAAAGTTCATATCTTTACTTGCATGCATGACCTACTTGGCTCAAAAGACCAAAAAGATAGTCTAAAAGTTGCATGGGACTTCCATGGCCATAAAGTTGGCACCTTTATGCCATGAAGTCCCCTCAAGACCCTAGATCTGAAGGGTTTGCCCACATGGGACGTCCAAATCTCAAAAACCAACATACTTGGACCAAAACATGAAGAAAGCATCCTAAAGCTATATCTAAGCATGTTATAGACAAGGTAGGAGCTTTATACCTCAGATGAACCAGAAATGAAGCCCAACTTCTGGATCTACTCTCCTCCTACGCGTCCTTGCTCCTTCTTCAAGTACCTTCTTCTATAAAATCACCAAGAATGCACAAAAGTTGGCTCAAAACTCTCAAAAGTGGATTAGGGTTTTGAGGCTAGGGTTTTGGACAATGGAGGATGGAAATGATGCCACCTTATGGGGGTTAAGGTGTTTAAATAGGGTGCAAAACCCTGAAAATTAGGGTTTCATTCTGCTAGCCTACTCGTTGAGTTGAGGCTTCTAAAATCGTCGATTAGACTTCTTAACCCGCGTCCCAATCCATCTCTACTCGATGAGTTTGGGGCCTCCAACTCGTCGAGTTTCTGTACAAAAATGAATAATTATGATTTAAATACATACCAGGAACCAGGTGTTACAATTTAGGATTGGGGAAGTACTTAGGAATATTTGACACAAATACATGCATTGTGGTCTTGATGTAATGGATGAGCTCAAAATGGATTGTCTTGTGTGATGTTGGTAGCTAAAGTTTTGATGTGATAATATGATGATTATAAAATCAATTTTGCTTGGGGCCAAGCAAAAGATTAGTGTTGGGTATTTTGATTTGACATTTTTAACTATGTATTTTAGACCATTATCTTAATATATTTGAGTAAAAATGTTATATTTTAAGATATATGATACTTAATATGTTTTGAAATGTTCAATTACAGGTAAAATGGAAGCTTGGAATGCAAAAGGAAGAAAAAGGAGCTAAAAAGACGCAAAAAGAATGTAGTTGGACAACTTGACCCATCATCAGTGGTTTGATCATATCTCATGACTTGTAACTCTGATTGATGAGATTCAAAATGTTCTGGAAACTAGAAAAAGTTTCAGATAACTTTTGTGTTTTGAGAAAATTCTTATTCCCAGTGCCCACACTGTGGCATAACGTTTCCATGGCGTGGCAAATCGGAAAATTTCGTGGACGCGAAGAAAACATCTCCCACTGCGTGGCAACTATTTCTCCACACCGTGTCGATGATAAAACCCATAAGTAGAGTCATAAATTAGCCCTAGTGTCATATCTTCAACCCTAATTTGTTCCCTACGAAAATAACTGTCACACAAGCCGTTTTGAGGGTCTAGAAGGCGGTCGGAGGGCCGTTAAGCTAATATGGAGCGAATATCTGAAGGATTCCAGAGCCGATTCATTCCGGGAATCGTTCAGGTTGTTGGTCCGACCATGATTAACATTCCATTATGATTTACTTTCTGATTTAGGGCTTCAAAACCCTATTTCTTTGTGTTAGACTAGATCAATCATTGAGATTATGGATTAATTTTCTATTCGGAGTATTTATTCTTATTTACTTAATTATGTTTGCTTGATAAAAGATCCGCATGTGTGAAAGTTTCGATATTTTATGTTTATTGTTGAGTATTATTAGGATTAGATGATCATTCTATCTTGATATGCTTGAATCATAAGAATTTATGATCTTTAGATTTGTATGACTAGGATTTTAACCATAAACCTAAGGCTAAATAGAAAAGTTAGTAACTTTAATGTGTGAGCTTATATGTGATGAACATTCTTGTATATAATTGGTATTATGATCATTAATATCAATTTATAATTCATGTCTTACATAATTCGAACTTAAAACTAGTATGTTTGTTTGTTTATCCACTTGATTAATAAATGAATGAACTTGTTTTACTAAAGCGTTAGTCGTTTGATCATAAATTCTAATCATATTAGGAATCAGTGAATAATGAATAAATATACATTGCACTTAGTAGTTAACCAGTATTTTGAGATGAAATCCAGTCTGAACCAAAGTACCCAAAGTGATTTGTTTCCATTCAGTTTATCTAGTTAGCTTATCTATTGATTTAATTGAGATTTAATTATCAAAAACCCATTTTTTACTGTTTTCGTGTGTTCAGTTTAACCTATAAGCAAACATCATAATATGAATTCACTACCATTCCCTTGGGTTCGACACCCTTTCTTATCAAAACTATACTATACTCGATCAGGTTTAGTTCCTGTAAGGAATGGTTTAGACGTGATAAACTAGGAATGATAAATAAAAAACTAGTGCATTAAAAATACACATCATTGTGTCATCGTAGAATTTGAGGTGTGGCAGTTTGGTTGAAGTGGGCATCTTGTAGTCGTGTAACTCTTTTTATAAATGTTGAGGTATAGGTTTCCTGGATGGTTGTTGATGTGTTTCCTTGGAAAACGGGGAAGTATGGTTGGTGAATAGAAGGTGGTCTGAGTGGATAAATAAATGGTGTAGAGGCAGCGTACCCTTGGTGTAGTTAGGGATTTGTATTCCGAAAGTGCATGGTTCAGAATAATAGGGATGTACCAAATAAAAATGGCAGGTTTGGCATGGACTAGAGGAAGGTGTTGCTTGTTGTTGGCATTTCATTGGTGAGCGGTGTGAGCGATGAGTATCTAGCAGTGGTTGTGGTTAGTGGTCATGCTATTGATATTAAGAATGTTGGATAGGTGCTTATTATGGAAGGCATTGGAGTGTTGAACTATGATCCAACCGCTAACTGTAATGGTGGGGATTGGTTATTATAGTTGTAAATTAGGTATGGGTTTAGCACTTGAGATGTATTAAATCTAATGTTTGTGTGAGTTGGTTTTTGTGTACACACTGAAGTAAGCGTTAGGTTCTATAATTGGTTTATCGTTTTTTTCGGTGTTAAGAGGTTGGCGGTGAATGACGTTGTCATTTGTGGTGTTTCCATTGTTACTAGTTCGAATGAAGTCATGGGTCTAATTGGGCTTCGGGTGGCCCCACTAGTACTGCCTTCTTCGTCATTCACCATTATCGTAAAACTTTTTGTTGACCTTTTGTTGTGTTTGTCTCAACAACACATGATGCCAAAGATTTGATGTTGATCTTTGTAGATGCTTTGTTAGTGTAATGTCATGGTGACATAAACATGTGAATCACAACAAGAGATAATTCATCAGCCGTGCTCCGGGAAAAAGGAACCGGGAGAACGCTTTCATGGTTAACCTAGTCTTTGATGGATGTAAATGTATAAGTATATTGAGAGAGTGGATAGTTAGATCCTTTTACCTTTATAGGCGTGTTGCCTTTTATAATGGGGTGTTCGACATATATCACACTCTATGGGACACAAGGTTTAGACCCGGATCGGGACAGTGGTGTTGTATAATTCATCATACCTTTATCTCCTGTCTAAGTCGTGATTGGCTTAAAAACACAAGTGGTAGTGGTGTGTGCTCTACCACTCGAGCTTTCAAGTGCTCTTTTGCCGATTGATGACTTGACCGGGGGTATTCCAAATCGACCGTCAGGTAGCAAGACTAGCATGAGGCATGCTGGATTCGGGGCTGGGTGGCCGAACTACTAGACAGATATTGACAAGGTTTATGTCTAGATGAAAATGCTTATTTTTTTTGCACAAATTTTACGCAAGTGTCGTTTTTTCTTCTGACGTTGCTATGCGGCACGTTATATATATATATATATATATATATATATATATATATATATATATATATATATATATATATATATATATATATATATATATATATATATATATATATATATATATATATATATATATATATATATATATATATATATAAAGAGAGAGAGAGAGAGAGAAAGAGAGAGAGAGAGAGAGAGGGTTCAATTGAGAAAAAAAAAGGTTGAGAATGAGAGAATCATTCTCAGCCACACATTTGTTTTGCCGCAAAACACTTAGCCGTACCGGCGGAAATGAATAATGGAAACACACGTGTTTTTCAACTGTTGAAGCAAGAAGTGACCCTCTTAAACTTAGTCATCCACAATCGTTTCTGTCTACCGCAATGTTCCTTCACTATTGCAAGCCTTGTCCCTACCGCAATCTCTCCCCTGCTACCGTAATCCTGATGTGAACTGCAATGAAGACTTAGCTTTTGTACTGACGTGTGATAGCATCTATTTATCCAATAGACATTGTATGGTCTTTTTAGTCAGTAGTTTATTAATAGTTTATCTTGATTGTAAGTCTTCGAGGCTCTATAAATAGATTGCTCTTTCTTTGTGTCAAATAACCCACTTCTACAACTTTTAATCTCACATATGAATTCTATTCTCTACTTCTTGTATCTCATCACTTCTCATATCTCCATCCTACTTACTGATCATCATCGAAGATCCTCTTCACCTTAAACTGATCTCACTTACTAACTCGTGTTTGAATGCAAACCGTGTTTCGTATCAGTTTGGTGTTTACTTGATATAACTTGTCATTTACATTTCCTTTACATTTCAGCACCTTACATTTCCGCAACTAACAATCTAACAAATCTAACTTATTATTTTTGAGCTTTCATGATCCTTTGAGATTAACTTATTCCGCAATTATCAACTTGTACTAACGTTTGTTCAAGTGTTTCCCAAAGTTATTCTCTCAATAATTGGTATCAGAGCCAAAGTGGTTGCTTTTTAAACAAAAACTCTTATTTTAAAAGGCCTTCTATACCACTGAAGCTCATCTCTTAAAAAAAACAAAAAAACAAAGGAAATGGCACAAGCTTTATCACTTAACGTTTCCAACAGTATTGGTGGTTCAAACCGATCCCCAATACTTGTTGCAAGTGAATATCATCACTGGTCTCAAAGAATGGAGATGTATCTGAAAAGACTTGGTAGAGATATATGGAGATCTGTGGAAGAGGGACCTCATGTTCCTATCCTTATTCTGGTTCAAGTTGATGGTGCTCAAGCTAGACTAGGTAGAGGTCAAGTTGTAATGAATCGTCCCACTAAAGATGATCTGGATAAAATGGAAAGTGATGCACTTTCCTTTTATGAAATCTTGTGCGAAGTGGCCCCATACAAATTTGACATCATCATTAACTACAAATCAACCAAAGAAATTTGGGAGTTTCAAAAAAACTTGTATCAAAGGAAAACGAAAAATTTGCATGGTGGCAACTGCTGATGAGGATGGATCAACAAAGATGGAGAAAAACTACTGCTTCATGGTGAAAGATGGAACTCTAAGCATCATCGAACAAGTAAAACTCATGATATAATCTAATAATTACAGCATGCGTGATTGTCAACCCTTCTTGGACAAAATTAATGACACTTGTGCTTCCGTCCTTTCAGACTATAACAAGGCATTAGATGAGAAGAACATAGCATCCCAAGACATGTTTCATGTAAGAGGACGACTAGAAGATAAGAGACTTAAAGCAGTCGTGTTAGAAAAGGACTTAGTGTTAGAGAAAGATGCCAGGATGTTGTGTGAAACACAGTTAGGGATAGCCTTGAATCAAAGGGATTTAGCCCAAAAGGAAAATGTACGTTTGAATATTTTAATCGAAAAGTTGTTTAACGAAAGTGAGGCTATTGAAAATCTTGTGAACAATGGGACTACATATAACACATACAATTGGGGATGGTCCAATGT
Source organism: Lactuca virosa (assembly GCF_052849685.1). Lineage (NCBI taxonomy): Eukaryota > Viridiplantae > Streptophyta > Magnoliopsida > Asterales > Asteraceae > Lactuca > Lactuca virosa. The sequence goes on along the minus strand of NC_136433.1, from coordinate 257,371,493 downwards.
GTTTGCAACCGCAAAGGACTCATCACCTAGATTTAACAAAGACCGTCCATATGTCCCTCCGGATTGAGAGTTTCATTTCCCTGTGAATGACAAAACATTCCCCGAAGACATAAGATGTCACTTCAGTAAACTCCATGAACTAAGTAACAACTGTGTTATTGAGGAGATTCTCCCTGAATCCTCTGACCCAATCCTAGTCACTAACTCAAATTGTGCCAATGCTCAGTCATCCTCGGATGCAGATGAAGAATTTGTTTTGTAAGGACCAGACTCAGTCAATAATTGTAGATCTTTGCCTCCCGCGGTGTGTCCCAACAAAAATTCATCCTTGACTTACTCTGCGGTAGTTCAGTCATCCTTACCACAGACCGCAGTCAAAAGCACAGTGACTATTCAGCCCATTCATCATGAATTACCAATTGAAAATTTTTAGTATGGTCAATGTTCACAAAATCCTGAACTCTCTAGTTCAGATGATTTCAATCCTCGTTTTTCAAAACAGTCGAAACATTCCAAGAAACCGCATTTGAACGTTTCAGACTGCGGTTCTCCAAAAATTCATGCCAAACTGGTTTCGAAAGATCATCTCAAGTCTCGAAACAAAAGGCGGGATGATAAATACAAAAATCACTTCACACATCCCAAGGTTTCAAAACAAAAGAATTTATAAAAACCCATCAGTGACAAAAATCTTTAAAAAATCACTACAGTCGAAGCTTTAGACAATGAGGAATGTACAATAACAAAAAAATTTCAAAACTCTCTGGCGAAACCTCATAAGAAAGTCACATCTTTTCAAAGATATACTTTTCAAAATTATTCCTTAAAAGATCCAAAATAGAAAGGTCTTTTGCCAACTCCTATGTCTGAAAAGTAATCTGAGTCACTTTTTAAGTCAAAACCTTGGAGAAATTCACGTGTGAACACTTTTTCAAGTCTCAAGGTGTCTGCAGTCAAAAGTCATTCATGGGCCGGGCAAAAGAATCAGAACGCATCCTTCGGACCGATGTGCAAACCCGATGTCTGGATAAAACCTCTTTCTTCTGGACTTTTTCTTTTGAAAACATCGCATCCAGCTCAACCTCATAACATTCCCAAAGGTTCCAAGTACCCATGACTAGGTCTAAACTCGAACACAAAACCTGTCCCTGTAACCCATGTGCATGCATCAAGTCAGAAAAACCTTTGTTTGTCCCCGAGCTCCAAACTCGTTTGGGTGCCCAAACTAACCCATTAATTTTGTAGGCAATGTGCAAGGAGGAACAAGAAGAGGAATGGTTAATTGATTGTGCCTGCTCCTTGCACATAACTGGGAGGATAGAATACCTCTGGGACTTCAGGCCTAAATGTAATGGTGGACATGTCACTTTCGGCAACAATGCGAATGGAATCATCCGAGGTTATGGTGTTCTGACTACGGGCAACTCCTCAATTCAAAAGGTTGCTTATGTTGAAGGTCTCAAGCATAATTTGATCAGTGTGGGTCAATTGTGCAAAGCTGGTCATAGAGTTGAATTTGATAATGAATACAGCTACATCATGACAAGTGATAGAAGCACCTGCTTGATCAAATCCAAGTCCGAAGGGACAATGTATCCTTTGGATGTCTCATTGATCATTGGTAAACCACAGCTGTGCTTTCTGACCAAAGCAGTATCCAAAGTTAGCTGCCTATGGCACCGCAAACTCACTCATCTTAACTTCCGGTATATTAACAACCTGGTCACCGAGGAGCTCGTCCGAGGTCTCCCCATCCTAAAGTACAACAATGATACACTCTGCCCAGCTTGCGAGTGTGGAAAGAAAAGAAAGGGAAGCCATCCACTCATTATTGATTCTTCAATTTCAGAACCATTAGAGCTGCTTCATATTGATCGCTGCGGTCCATCTACCGTAGCCAGTCTTCATCATAAGAAATATATATTGGTTATAGTTGATGATTTCACTCGTTTCACTTGGGTTTTCTTCTTGAGACTCAAATCAGAGACACCGCAGGTCACGATTAACTTCATCAAAGAGATCGAGCTCCAAATCAAGTTACCCGTCCGAATAATCAGAAGTAACAATGGAACCGAGTTCACTAATCACCTCTTGAACAATTTCTTGGTTTCCAAAGGCATCAGTCACAATTTTTCAGCTCCCTACACACCGCAGCAAAATGGAGGTGTGGAGCAAATAAATTGTACATTGGTTGAAGCCGCTAGATCAATGTTAAATTTTGCCAACCTTCCTCCATACTTTTGGGCCGAAGTAGTGGCAACTGCATGCTTTGTTCAAAACCGAAGCTTCATTTGCAAGCATCTAAACAAAACTCCACATGAGGGCCTGAACAATCGCAAAATAAATGTCAGATTCTTTCATATTTTTGGTTGCAGATGTTTTGTGATCAACAATAAGGATCATCTAAACAAATTTGCACCCAATTCCGATGAAGGCATTTTTCTTGGCTACTCCACCAATAAAGTGGCCTACCGGGTTCTCATCAGACGAACAACACTGATAGTCAAAAGCTTTGATGTTAAATTCGATGACTATTATGTCCGCAACACTGCTCCTTCAACTGAAACCAAATTCATCCTAGAAAGTGATATCCCAGCCTCTTCGGGTCCCCTAAACATAGTTGAAGTTAACTATGATGATCTATTTGATCCCGCAGAGACGACACACCTTTCTGAAATTCTTGTGTCTCCGGTAGCTGAACAACAACACACAGACGTATCTAGTCCATCTCTTTCTGATGATTTATCACTCAATACTTCCACCTCGTCGGTTGAGGGGGAAAGTTCAACTCTGGTTCAGCCAACCATCGAGGTTCCAGTACTAGAAGATTCAGCTCTGGTGCCTTCTCACAGAGTCCCAATCCAACCAAATGTTCCTTTAGACTCTAAGGATGAAGAAATTTAGAACATTGACACAAGATCAGAGTCAAGAGTTATCACTCATTCATCTTTCTAGGGGGAACCTTCTTCAATCCAGGGGGAACTCCCATCCGCAATCCAGGGGAACTCCCATCCTCAATTCAGGGGGGAACCTCCTTCCACAGCTGTAGTTCAAGCTCCTACAATCCAAGATTCTTTTGCGGGTTGCTATCAAGTCGAGGGGGAACTACCGTCTCCAACCGCGGAATGCTCTGATGTTGATGATATTCCCTCTACCGCAGCCGCTGATCACCTACAAACCCGTCTTCACATCTGGACAAGAGATCATCCACTGGGTCAAATCATTGGTAACCCATCTGCAGGCATACAAACTCGATCTTCTAGTGATCTAACGGATCATTGCCATTACGCAGCCTTCATGTCCGTAGTTGAGCCTCAAACCATAAAATAAGCACTCATGGAGCCCGACTGGATCACCGCAATGCAAGAAGAACTTGTTGAGTTTGAAAGAAACAAAGTATGGAAGCTTGTACCGAAGCCAAAAGGCCAATCAATCGTTGGTACCAGATGGGTGTTCAAAAACAAGCTTGACGAATCCGGTACGGTGATAAGAAACAAAGCCAGACTTGTTGCTAAGGGGTACAGTCAACTGGAAGGCGTTGACTACGATGAAACTTATGCCCCTGTAGCCCGAATGGAGGCTATACGCATCTTCTTGGCGTATGCGGCACATAAGAACATCAAAGTTCACTAAATGGATGTTAAGAGTGCATTCCTCAATGGTGAACTGAAGGAGGAAGTTTACCTACAACAACCTCCAGGCTTCGAAAGTCATGAATTTCCAAACTACTGTTACAAGCTTGAAAAGGCAGTCTACGGTCTCAAACAAGCTTCAAGGGCATGGTATGAGACTGTTTCAGAGTTTCTCGTTGTGTCCGGATACAAAAGAGGTGTGATTGATCCCACTTTATTTAGAAGAGCAAATGGTAATCATTTAATGCTCGTCCAAATATATGTGGATGATATCATTTTTTGTTCAACAGACCAGAATATGGTGGATGACTTCGCAAAGCTCATGACAAGAAAATTTCAAATGAGCATGAATAGAGAGATCAATTTCTTTCTAGGTCTTCAATTAAAACAAGTCCCTTAAGGGATTTTCATCCATCAAGAAAAATACACCTCGGAGCTTTTGAAGAAATACTCATTGGACAATTGCTCCTCAGCCAAAGTTCCAATGGCCTTTAGATATATGATCTCTGCTTATCCTACCGGAGAGTCAGTGGATCATAAAACTTATCGAGGAATGATTGGGTCATTGATGTACCTAATCACAAGTAGATCGAACATTGTATTTGCCATAGGCTTATGTGCTCGATACCAAGCCGACCCTAAAGTATCACATCTGACTGCAGTCAAACAAATTTTCAGATACCTTAAGGGAAGCAAAGCTCTAGGCCTCTGGTCCCCCGTAGGAAACGACTTCATCCTACAATCCTTCACTGATGTGGATCATACCGATTGTAGATTAGATCGAAAGAGTACTTCTGGTGGCTACCAATTTCTATGAGGAAGATTAGTCAGCTGGTCCTGAAGAAAACAAAATTGTGTCTCGTTGTCTACCGCAAAGGCAGAATATGTGTCCGCAGCCAGTTGCTTTTCTCAAGTTCTTTGGATGAAGACTCAACTGGTGGACTACGGGTACACAATGTTGCGGGTACTAATTTATTGTGACTCTGAGAGTGCCATTGCGATTTCTCACAATCCAATTCACCACTCAAAGACGAAGCACATTAAATTGCGGTACCACTTCATCAAAGACCACATACTTAAATGTAACATCGAACTAATTTTGGTTCCCACACACGAGGAAATTGCTGATGTTTTTACAAAAGCACTTGATGCCACCAAACTGAATAGCTTTCTAGAAATGTTAGGAATGATGAATCCTGACCCGCAATTCTTTTTGAATTGATAGCTACCACAATCATTTCCTTGTGAAGAACTTGCTTTCTTTCTTTTGAAAAAAAAAATTCAAGAAGCATTTTCTTCACTGCGGTTCTAAAACAATATACTCATTATATGTCTTTTTGGTACATCTTGTATACAGCAATCACATATAATCTATATATTCTTCGGGTCCTTAATTCCTTTTATATCTAACTATTTGATCAAGTGTTTCCTCAGCTCAAGCTACCGCAGCCATACTATATCTCAACCGTAATCATCATTCACCGCAGTCGCATTTAATGAAGTGACTCTTGAACCTCCATAACTTGAGGACAAGTTATGGAGTCATAAAACCATTTAATGAGGACAAGACTCTTCATTTTTGTAACCATTACCAACTTTTTATGAGTTTTATGAAACTTAAATGTGACTTTTCATATAACTTGAGGACAAGTTACAAAAACACATTTTAGAATCAACTCTTAGATTAAAATGGATTGAAAACACATAATCAATTAACTTTTCTATTAATCTAATAAACTTATATGAACAAAGATAATTCACATCAAATTTTTTTCAAGTAATTAGCATAACTTTTAAACTAATACAATTCGATTTTTCAGCTAATTTTGCAAGTATAACAAGAAAACAAAACCTGGCTCTGATACCACTGATGGGTTTTGAGCATTCTAACACTCCTAAGTGTACATGCAACCCTAAATACCTTGGATCTATGTTTTCTCTATTATACATGCAATTATGAACTTTCCAAGGTATTACCCTATCTAGCATACAATACTTGATACTTGGGTAATCAAATGGATAGAATACATACCTTTGTTTGATGTAGCTTGTCTCCATGAAGCTTGAGTGCCTAGTGCCCCAAGTGTGACACCTCAAATGGTTCACACAACACCAAATGCACATGGAATGACTTGAGAGAAATGGAACACTCCTTGAAATCGTCTAGCCCTCATATTCACACATTAGTGCACGATTTCTTGAGCCATGGGATTCTTTTATATGGTGGCTATTAGGGTTACACCATGTAACTCATAACTTTACCCATTCCTTATGCTCCATGGATTTTAACCTCCATGGAGTATCCATGGGTCACCTCATGGACTTAGTCCAACATAAGGAATCTTGGATCACAAGCCCACATATATAAGAATGAATGATTTACACAATCAACACATATATTTAATTAGTCTCCTTTTGATCACTTAATTAATTCCAAATTAATTCTTGATCAATACTAATTAAATAACCTTATTAATATATTAGAACTTATAATATATTAACCAACCTTAAGTGTTATTTCTCTCATTATAGTCTATCCAAATGCATGATGCCATGCAACCCAAATGGACCATGCCGGGTCGGGTCAAGTCTTACTAATTATAGTTATGGACTTAGACATTAATCCAACAGTCTCCCACTTGGATAAGTCTGAAACTATTCTTGCGTATGACTTCAAGAACCGACTGGCAATCGTAGCTCTCAAAAGCTTCCGTCGAACTCTGACCTTGCCGATGATCTCTGACCTTTGTCAATGTCTTGTCCATTAGATAAGGGATCATATATTCCTCCATTCTAGATATCATATGGACTGAGACATGGATTATCAATCATTCTCTCTGTCCATTTGTTGTTTCCCGATTTCCGATTCATGATGACTGACTGATTGAACAAATCAAATCAGTCCTGGCTTGGCCAAGCACTCACATGTATCATCTTTAAATCATCGAGGGGCCCACAGATATCGCTTTTATCCCGAAGGTAAAAGGAATGGATAAACTTCGACTCATATGGCTTGTTCTACTACTTGTTGAATCATACACAAAGGCACATTTTATAACATCGAGTTACCAATGCGTTTTCGTGCAATCAATGTATAACCAACTCATAGTAACAACTCATATCTCTAGGTTTGAAGAATATAAGATATTATCGTCTCATGATCACTCGTGATAAAATCCATGAAGTGATTCAAATGAGCGCGGGTTGAATCCAATACTCAGAACTTATGAGCACTCATGAGTGTTGTAGCACCACTTTGTCCACCAACTTGGACCTCTACAAACCAACCCATGACAGTCTTGATTCATATCTACTTCCAACATATGACCGACTGTGGATGGTTTGAATAACTTAATCATTCAGGAAGAGCGACTTAGTTATTCTGGAAGTCAAAACATGCAAAGTGAAACACAAGAATAAATGAATCAAATATGGTATCAAACCCTATGAATATAAATAAACACTTTTATTTATCACCATACTGATTACTCATTATTCATTGTTTCGGTTTTATCAACTTTATACTTGAATTAAAAACACTAGTTGTCCCATGCTCCAAGCATGTACACTATGTTTTTCTTAAACAATAGCTTTGCCATACACCAAGTATGCACTCTATGTTTGTCTATAATCCTTACTTTGTGAAATAAACCAATTGAACATAATTTCAATGATTCTAATTTCACACTCCCAAATCCTTATAAAAAAATGTGAGAATTTCAAATTCCTATCATTTATCGAAATCTGTTTAGATTTTAAACTTATATGCACTGACCCTCCTGTAATGAATATGTACAAAGTCACAAAGACTTGTCAACAGTCATTATAAGGTATTCCAATGGAGATCAATTCCATGGAAACTAAGTCTCATATTCAAAGTACATTGCTTTGGACATGCTTCTTGCATTAAGTTTTCTAATCTTACACAGATAACTTCCACCTATGGAGACAACTCCATATTCTCATTTTGACTATCACTTCTGAATAAGAGATGCCTCTTTTCAGAATATGTCAATATGGTCCTTCCAAAATTAGCACTATACTTCCAACTGTCCCTGAGCAACCAATCTTTGGTAAACCTCAGATTGTCCTCGACAATTGCTTAATCATTTTAGTCATATCCAATTCTAGACCTTTTCCCTTCTTAATGCCTCTGGGCATTTGGAAAAATTTAGAAATGACAAATATTATAGCACATGCAATCGATCCTGTACCCAAAGCAAATGGTACACGATTCATGATTTCTCACATAAAGACATGATTCTAGACCAGTCTTTTTCTACAATATTTTTATTTGCCATGTTTTCAAAATTTGACTATGAAGAGGGATGCCGTAATCATAATCGAATTTTGAGAACGCAATATATAGAATTTCCTTAAGTTGAACCAATCCAACATGAAATTCATATATATATATTCTTGACTAAAGATGATTAAGGTCTCAATCTAAGCCTTTAGAACTGAAATGAAGTATATCCTCTCCCTTAATTATAGCAAAACAACTTTTTCAATCCCTGCAGCCTCACGAATTGAAACTTTTGTTTTCTATAATTAACATTGCTAACTTGCAACACTAACAATAATTATCATGCTCCCACTAACATGATGATTATTAGCATAACACTTATGCTCCCACTAGCTTTGACATGTACTCAGAAATCAGCTGGACTTCTAGAAATCAATACTTTATTGACTTCCTTACCAAAGTTCAGATTTCTGATACGAGATGCTTTGATAAAACTTTATCAAAATCATACAACTTTCCTTAGATAGCATGCATGTGTGTATACAATTTCAGAACTATGAAAAGGGATGTCGTAATCATAGTCTCAATTGTTTAGACCTTTTGCCATCTGCTTCAAATCTACTTGGTGGAAGTGTTTCCTCACCATCATTTTCATGAATCGGAGAGAAACCTTATGACCCTTAGATTTTATGGTGTATGTGTTCTTATCCATGTGAATCGTCAAAACCATAGTCACAAGACAAGGATAATGACAAATCCAAACTCATATGGACTGAACTTATGCAATCTTAACTTCTTGCCACCTGGCAGTACATGGCCTGCCATTGCTTCCAAGTTGTTATGCAACCAATTGAGAACTTTCAGAACTCCTATGCAAAGCCAACTTTAACTGGAATGGGCACAGAATATGTCAACACGATAGGTTATAAACCTCAAGTCGTGTGCTAGTGAAAAACCTCAGGTTTTATTCTTGATTAGTTCTTGAAATTATTTTTAGGATCTTTAAGACTCCCACTATCCTCTTGACATATAAGACTATCTTGCCAAATATTCAAGAGATAGTGCGGATTCTTTATCAAGACAAACACTTCACACAATTGGCCTTAGTTGGTCTTTGTTTTATCCAAAACATCACAACTTACCAATTTCAAATGTACAAGAGTATGACACTTTTACTCTTACATTTGACAAGTATTTTAAACCTTTCTTTAAGATATGTCACTCAAGTTACAATCTTGGAGTATGACTCTAAGAATTGTTTTGGAACGAAGTATGACTCATCTTCCTGATCTAACCATTTCACCAATTCATGACTCCTCTTCTTAGTCATAAGAATGCACTAAGATGACCTTTAGAGGACTAATTGTGATATGATTTCTAAATCATTAAGATGATCACAAACATGATACTAAACTACTCTCCCATCTTTTCAGATTTGAGAAACTTTTATCTTTCTGCCTAATTTGATTCTTCCCATTCGTTCTGCCATACATCGAGACTTTTCCAATGTTTCAGAATTATACTTAAACTTGTAAGTATAACCATATTTACTAAACTTTAGTAAATCAAATAGTCTTAACGAGCTTTGTGGTGGACATGACCAGTGCACAAGAATGTGTACTTGATCCCTTTAGTCCTTCACTTGACTCACACATCCATGTGAACAAGTAATTAGTCTTGATTTTCCAATGCTTGAAAGTTCTCATTCATCATACTATTCAACTTGCATGATTCCAAGTTTCGGTCCAATTGAAACTTGGGTGATGAGGAACTTTCCTGATTTGGTAAATTTAGACACTACCACAAATGAAAGAATCAAATCCATTTTCCAATATTGCTGTCAGTGGAATCATATAAGCAACAATTTTCCACAAATTCCATTGTAAGGATACTTCAAATAAATAAAATTAAACAATTTTCTTTTATTTTTAAAACTTTGTGGAAAAACTTATCCTTACAATCCACATGGAAAATTGTTGTTATCTATTCCTTAGCAATATATCATAACTTCTTAAGCAACTGCTCAAAATTCTGATGCGATCGAAATCCACCTTCGCGATCAGAATCAGAATATACTTCCTTTAAGATTTCTCTCTATTCTTTGATTCTTAACACATCAACATGTGACCCAGTCACATCATGTAATGAGGATCTCAGAATAGAACTTAACAGAGTTAGATAATGGGCTCTACCTGATGTAGAGTCAAACTTATTGACTTTAACATCCTTAGGTAAATTTGGCAGCTTTGCAATCAACGCCCCTTCCTTTGGCAAAATAAACATATGGACCCTTTGGTAATGGGACTATCTCAGACTTAGCCTTTCTCTTTACCATTTGGTCAACCGGGTTGACTATGGCCAATCCCTTTCCATTGGGAAGAGAATGTTTTTTCTGGATTTCCAGTGTCACCATTGTCACTGTCCATAAAGTTTTTGGGAAGTTGATCTTCTAATCAAATTTGCTTTACTATCGTTCCAAATCATTGCTGATTCAGCAGCACCAAGCAAATAGATATGATCATTAAGGTTCATGTCATAGTCTGTTTCATAGTAGTTCCAAAGGAACTCACTATGTGACTTAGAAAGTGATTGAACATCCAACTTTCTCAAGACTTTGACACCCAACTCTCCCAGCTTGTCAATATGTGACTTCATCTCTAAGATGTGATCACACATAGACCTTGCTTGCCATTAGGGCTTGAGTGACCTTGAACTTGTGGGTTAGGGAGAATAATTGGAGGAGGTGGAGGAAGTAAAGTTCCAAGAGATTTGGGAAGATCATAGATGTCTGAACAAGACATCTTTTGGGAGATATTCAAGATAGTTGATCTAAAGTCCTTAATATAACACCCAATATGAAATATTAAGGCTAGGATCCAACAACCTATTTATAACTGGAAGAGGGATGCCGTAATCCGAGTTATAAAATAGTTGAAGGTAGGTAAATGACGATTTACCAATTTCCACCATGAAAAACGAAATAATGTAATTAGGTTTTTAATTGGATTTGAAACTCCTAGATCTTTTGAGATTCATTGAACTTTTCAATGGCATGTTTCAATCTCGAGTGTGCCCTTCAGGTTTTGTGACTGGGATGCCGAGGATCACAAAACAAGGGGTGAAGTAACCATGCAAATATACTTGGTACCCTTAATATTTACCCCTCAATCGATGTGCCGGTTAACCACACGAGCTCCATCGATACTATGATAAATATTAAGTTACCCTTTGCCTACTTTGTTAAATCCAGGTTAGTGTGCCGGTTAACCACACATGCTCCACTAACGGTTTAAACAAAGTGCAAAGTGTAATTTCATGGATTAGCACCTTATTCACATTTTCCTAAGTAACTAAGATTGGGAATTTATAAGTGTTTAGTTACTTAGTATTTATCATTAATACTTTTAATGAAGGGAGAATTATAGTCCTTGTCCTACCCGTTCGGCTAACGACCCTCCACCAGTCAAGGAAGCGGTGGGTGAGAGTGGACACCCATTAAACTGCCATTTTATAGGCAGTAACCTTATACCCCCCTTATAGACCGGCTTCGTGAATGAGGCCTACTAACGGTAAGACTGACTTGCTCTTATACATATATTTATTATTAACTTATAATACTATAAAGTATAAGGGTTGAATTTTAACTTTTAAAATTCTAAGGGCTAACTTGGAATTAAAGTATTCATGGGGAAAACTTTACAAATTCCAAAAAATTGAGGGCAAGTTTTGAAAATATTCAAAACTAATTAATTCCATAACTTATGTGTTTAAAGTAGTTTTAATTAAAAAAACTCTTCAAGTTTCATAACTTGAGGACAAGTTATGGAAGACTTTAAACTAATAAAAGAATGTAACTTTTCTTTATTTTTGTAACTTATGGAACTAATTAAGGTTACACATTTTATAATTTAATGAAGTGACTCTTGAACCTCCATAACTTGAGGACAAGTTATGGAGTCATAAAACCATTTAATGAGGACAAGACTCTTCATTTTTGTAACCATTACCAACTTTTTATGAGTTTTATGAAACTTAAATGTGACTTTTCATATAACTTGAGGACAAGTTACAAAAACACATTTTAGAATCAACTCTTAGATTAAAATGGATTGAAAACACATAATCAATTAACTTTTCTATTAATCTAATAAACTTATATGAACAAAGATAATTCACATCAAATTTTTTTCAAGTAATTAGCATAACTTTTAAACTAATACAATTCGATTTTTCAGCTAATTTTGCAAGTATAACAAGAAAACAAAACCTGGCTCTGATACCACTGATGGGTTTTGAGCATTCTAACACTCCTAAGTGTACATGCAACCCTAAATACCTTGGATCTATGTTTTCTCTATTATACATGCAATTATGAACTTTCCAAGGTATTACCCTATCTAGCATACAATACTTGATACTTGGGTAATCAAATGGATAGAATACATACCTTTGTTTGATGTAGCTTGTCTCCATGAAGCTTGAGTGCCTAGTGCCCCAAGTGTGACACCTCAAATGGTTCACACAACACCAAATGCACATGGAATGACTTGAGAGAAATGGAACACTCCTTGAAATCGTCTAGCCCTCATATTCACACATTAGTGCACGATTTCTTGAGCCATGGGATTCTTTTATATGGTGGCTATTAGGGTTACACCATGTAACTCATAACTTTACCCATTCCTTATGCTCCATGGATTTTAACCTCCATGGAGTATCCATGGGTCACCCCATGGACTTAGTCCAACATAAGGAATCTTGGATCACAAGCCCACATATATAAGAATGAATGATTTACACAATCAACCCATATATTTAATTAGTCTCCTTTTGATCACTTAATTAATTCCAAATTAATTCTTGATCAATACTAATTAAATAACCTTATTAATATATTAGAACTTATAATATATTAACCAACCTTAAGTGTTATTTCTCTCATTATAGTCTATCCAAATGCATGATGCCATGCAACCCAAATGGACCATGCCGGGTCGGGTCAAGTCTTACCAATTATAGTTATGGACTTAGACATTAATCCAACAGATAATCCCTCTAGGAAACGCAAGACAAGGATTATTGAATCCTCAAATGACACTCCCTCTCCCTCTGAATCTCATGACATCCATGTCAATGTTGAAGAAGGCTCTGATCATGACTCTAGTGATCTTATAGACGCTAGAAGATCAAGCTTACCCTAGCCATTGCCAAATGCATGACCGGACTCATACCGCGGTCTGTCGAAAGAATCTGGTAGTCCTTGGATCCCGGGCAGGCTTATTTGCTTCTACCCTTTCCAGCTACTCAGATGCAACAAGTGCATCTGTTTCAGATGAACATGGAGACACACCCCCAGTAGGATCCCAAGAGGATCTCATTGGTTCATCACGCCCTAGGGTCTCCAGGGCAGCACATTTGCACGTCTTTGAGCCTGGGGAGTTGCGCTCCATCCTCCTTTTTGTTACAAAAACACTACATACACCAGATCAACAATAGGGTAATTCTTCCGCCAATGCTAGAACCAAATGAAGGCCACACTTGACTACGGGTCAAGGAGACTAAGGTAGTTCGGGAAATCCTACTCTGCCACCATTACATTCAAGTAGTTTAGGCGTGGTGAGCACAAACGTGCAAGGATCCACGAACCCGGGGGACACCCCGGTGCGTACTCAAGGATTTGACGGATACTGTTCTGACGATTCCTGGACTCAGTTTCAACCTAGCACTGAGTCCGGAATCAGAAAATATAAAGCTTTTTGCAGGGCATTTCAGGCACGCAAGGCTCAACAAATTAAACAATTTCAGCAACGGGAAAAGGATCTTCAAACCGTAGCTAAGTACTAGGCTGAAATGATCAACAATGCGAAGACAGTTCATGATATCCAGACAATTCAAGATTGGATGTCAAAGATGGAAGCTACAGTGCAAAAGGTTCAAGGTCAAACAGGTGATATTGGTACATCAAATCCCCTCCAACTTGTGCACCGCAAGACCCTAATATCGATGGTTCCGCAATCCAGATCAGCTTCGGTCCCATGTTTGGTTTGGATGATATCGAGCTTGATGATGTTCAACAACCCTCTCCCTCTGATGAATTCTTAATGGTTTTCGATGACGAGGAATCCAGTGGATCCCAACATTCCACCTCAAAGCCAAAGAAAAAGAAGAAAAAGAAGAAGCTAGTAGTGTCTAGAAAGTAATTTCTCTCGTTACAATCGAAAGTCGACCAGATTCTAGCCGCAGTCACCACTCCTCAACCGCAACAATCAGACATTCCAGTACCACAGTCTCTAGCAGAACGATTAGAAAGATTAGAAGCCAGAGAAAGATTGGCTACGAAGAGAATATCACTGAAGGTTGAAATGGGTATTCGAGCCCTTGACAACAATCGAACTGCGGATCATAAGCAATTTCTCTCCACTGCTGAAGATCTTATCAAAGAGGTGACCACACTCAAAACAGAGATGAAGTCTGTTGGATTAGGTGTCTAAGCCCATAACTATAATTGGTATGTACTTGATTTGATAGCAGCACAGTCCTTTTGGGTTGCCCTCAAACCTAGCAACTGGACAAGGAAATTATGAAAGGAGAGATATTAATTTATAAGATTTATAAACTAATATAAATGATTTATTAATATGTTAAAAGAGTAATATATTAATTAGAAATCATTATGTTTAATTAATAGTTAGCCAGAAATTAATCAGAATTAATTTTGGGGTTAAAAGTATTAATTATAAAGTGCAGGGACTAGTTTGCAATTATCAGATAGTTGAGTGGAAGGCTCCAGAACCTCCTTGGAAGGAGGTGGACGAAATCTATAGGGGAAACCCTAAGGATTTCGTCTAAGGGGCTTTGGATAAGGCCTTTGGATTTGCTTAGGCCCCAAGCAAAGGAGTATTAGGGTTTTCCCTAAACCCTAGATCCCTCAGCTATATAAGGAGCCTCCCAGCTCCTAAATTCGGCCACTCCTACCTTGGAAGAAACCCTAGTCCGATTTTTGCATACCCTACCCTCTCTCCTTCAAGTTTCCTTCTTGCTAGTTCTTGGGTGTGATTCTATTAGAGGCATTACATTTGAGGTGGTAGGCTTCCAAGAAGATCAAGTTCAAGAGGATTATCAATTGTTTGCTATAACAATTGAAAGGTATGTAACTCTTAAACCCTAGTTAGTTATTTTCGAAAATAGCCTCTCTCCTCTAGGGTTCTTGTTTTGCAATTCAAAGTTATATGTTCAATAGTTAAAACATAGATCCAAAGTAGGTTGCATGTGAACTTAGGAATTGTTTTCTAGTTTATTTGTTTCACCTAAAACCCATCAGTGGTATCAGAGCCATTGTTTGTTTTAAATTGAATTGCTATAATACTTGAATTGCAAATTAGGGTTTATAGCCAATAAACCATGAAGGCCAAAATTTTCGATTTTAGGGTTTTGGTTCAAAGGGTTTTTGAAAAAACCTAGCCTCCATGAACCCTAATCGAAATTAGGGTTAGGGTTTTGGAAACCCTTGCCTCCTCCCTTAAAATTTCGAAATTTGCTAGTCCCTTTTAGGGTTTCTTTGTTTTGGATAATAGTTGCCTTATTGGATAATTGAGAAAAATAAGGAAATTATCCTATCCCCATATTTTCGAAATCTAGAAGGTATATGGATTAGGATTAAATTAATTGTTTAATTTAATTAGATAATCCTTACAAGATTTAATAATTTAGTTAAAAGTTAATTAATAGATAAATATTAAATCTAGTTATTTGGTTTATTTTAAATTTAAAATCAATGTCTTAATTTTCGAAATTTATATATAAACCCTAAAGTTTTAAAAAGTTTAAAACACACCTTATATATATATTATAATTAAAAGTTAAATATTATATATGTATAAGAATATGGTCAGTCAAATCGCTAGTATGCCTCATTCACGAAGCTAGTCTATAAGGGGGGTATAAGGAAACTGCCTATAAAATGGTAGTTAAATGGGTGTCCACTCTCACCCACCACTTCCTTGATTAGTGGAGGGTCGTTAGCAGAACGGGTTTGATAGGACAACTACATCTCATTAAAAGTATAATGTTATTAAAGAAAGTACTAGAACATTATTTTACAAAAATCTCAACTCTAGTTACTTTAGGAAAAATGTGAAAAGTATGCTAATCCATGAAATTGCACATTATGCTTTATTGGTCGTTAGTGGAGCGTGTGTGGTTAACCAGCACACTAAAAGGCACTAATAAAGAGTAGTAATTGGTATCTCATAATTGTCATTTTGATGGAGCGTGTGTGGTTTACCAGCATATCAATAGTTAATGATAAAGACAATGAGGTTACCAAGCACATTTGCATGGTTATTTACATCTTGTTTGTGATCCTCGGCATCCCAGTCACAAATAGAAGAGCATAATCTGAGATTAAAACATGTCATTGAATAGTTTCAATGTATCTCAAAAGAATTAGGAATTTCACTTCGTTTATTTCGTCTAATGGTGGAATTGGTGAATCGTCATTCACATACCTTTATGAAATTTACACTTGGATCTCGGCATCCCATTTCTAAGTTGTGAATCTTCATAGTTGGATCCTAACCTTAATATTATATCTTTGGGTTATAATATTGAGGTATCTTGAAATCTAACTAAAACTTTCTTTCCTTTAAGATGTCTACTCCTGGAAACACTTCTGCTTCATCATCCTCCAACCACAACTTCTCTTTGCTCAACATTTGCTCCAAAGTCGTTATGGATGGCTCTAACTATAACGATTGGATGCGTAACATCAATATGGCGCTTCGATTTGAGGATAAAGAATATGTCCTTGAAAAGGAGCTCAAAGAGCTTGATGAGTCTAAAGCTACTCCTGAAGAATATGCTGCCTACAAGAAACACTATGATGATGCTACCAAAGTGGCATGCATCATGGTCGTAACCATGTCCCCAGAACTGCAGAGGTACTATGAGGACTACCGGCCCTTTGAGATGAACAAGGACCTTATGGAAAAGTACCATAAGCGAGCTCGTCAAGAAAAGTTTGAAGTAGTCAAGTCACTCATGGCTTGCAAGATGAAAGAAGGGGAGTCGGTTGTGTCTCATGTGCAAAGAATGCAACGCTACATAGAGCGTTTGGTCAAGCTCAACATTCACTTTGGTGAGGAATTGGCCATTGACATGGTCTTGAACTCATTACCTGATTGTTATGGTCAGATTATTCTAACTTACCATTTGAACAACACTGAGCAGACACTGGCCCAATTGCACAACTTGTTGCAGACAGCTGAAGCAGGGATGAAGGGTAAAAGTATAGCCTCCACTCCTGCAAGTGCCCCTGTCTTGGCTATTAGACAGGGAAAGGGGAAAAAGAGGAAAGGTCCTCCTAAGCAAAACTGGAAGAACAAGGCTCAAGCTGGGTCATCTAGTAATGGCCCAAAGGCTAAGCCCAATGCTACCATTCCCCATGTTTCTGATCCAAAAGATGCAGATTGCTTTTATTGCAATGACAAAGGGCACTGGAAGAGAAGCTGCCCAAAATATCTGTAGGATATCAAAGATGGCAAAGCGAAGCCATCTTCAGCAGGTATTTACACTATTTCTTCTAATAACTCATTATCTTCTCGTTCATGGATCCTTGATACAGGATGTGGTTTTCACATCTGTTATGATTTACAGGGGCTAAAAGAAAGTGAGGAGATAGAGCGAGGAAGGATAAACTTGATCATGGGAAACAAGAAGTCTTCACCAGTGACCAAGATCGGAGTTTATCAACTTTTTCTTAGTAATGATGTTAGATTAGATTTATTAAATTGTTGCTATTCGTCTGAGATGACGAGAAACATTATTTCATTTCATGCATTGTTCAGACAAGGTTTTAAATATTCTTTTAATGATTTGAATGGTTCAATTTCTGTTTATAAGAATGGTGTTTTTGTGTTTGAAGCTTTGCCTTGTGATGGTGTGTATGAAACAGTGACTTGTGTTGATAGCTTAGGAAATAGTGTATTTAATATTGACTTGTCTAATAGTGTAGACAAGGCATGTTTGTGGCATTGTCGTCTTGGACACATTAACAAGAAACACATAGCCCAACTCCAAAAGGATGGAGTGTTGGAATCATTTGACCTAAAATCAGATGATATGTGTGAATCTTGTCTTTTGGGAAAGATGACAAAATCACCATTCACAGGGTCTTGTGAAAGAGGTGAAGGTCTGTTGGATCTCATACATACATATGTGTGTGGGCCCTTCAGATCAACTACAAGGGATGCTAATCGATCTATGTGACTTTCATTGATGATTATAGCAGATATGGCTATATCTACTTAATGAAACATAAGTCAGAAACCTTTGAAAAGTTCAAAGAGTTTAAGCATGAGGTCGAAAATCAATTGGGCAGGAAGATAAAGGTACTTAGATCCGATAGAGGCGAGGAGTATCTTAGTATCGAGTTCAACGACTATCTGAAAGAATGTGGGATAGTCTCACAATTAACTCCTCCTAGGACACCACAGTTAAATGGTGTAGCTGAGAGGCGTAATCGAACCTTGTTAGACATGGTTCGTTCTATGATGAGTCATGCTTCGCTTCCTATTCACTTCTAGGGGTATGCCTTAGAGACAACCGCCCACATCCTCAATCTTGTCCCTACAAAGAAGGTTGCCAAAACACCTCACGAAATGTGGACGGGGAAAGTTCCCTCGTTAGCACATATTAAAGTTTGGGGTTGTGAAGCTTTCGTAAGACGGGAGACTCACGACAAGCTAGCAGCTAGAAGTGAGAAATGTGTTTTCATTGGTTACCCAAAGCAGTCTTTTGGATATTTGTTCTACAGACCTAGTGAAAACGTGGTCTTTGTAGCACGAAGAGGAGTCTTTCTAGAAAGAGAGCTCATATTCAAAGAGGACAGTGGGAGCACCATTGACCTTGAAGAAATTCAAGAGTTAGCCAATGAAGGAACCTTAGATGACACTAGCACTCAACCAGAGGAAACAGTTCCTGTTGAACTAGTTGATAACTCATTACCTCTTCGAAGATCCACTAGGGTGAGTGTGCCACCTGAGTTGTATGGTTTTCATATTACTTCAGACGGTGACACATTCATCAGTGATAGGATACTGGTAAATTCAGATGAACCAGTCACTTATAAGGAAGCAATGGCAGACCCAGAGGCTTCTAAGTGGAAAGAGGCAATGGACAACGAGATTAAGTCCATGTATGACAACCAATTTTGGAATTTGGTTGATAGTGCACCAGGTCGTAAGACAGTTGGGTGCAAATGGATCTTCAAGAAGAAGACAGACATGGATGGAAATGTGCACACATTCAAGGCTCGACTGGTTGCAAAAGGTTTCACTCAAACCCCAGGGGTTGACTATGATGAGACCTTCTCGCCAGTAGCTAAGATTAAATCTATTAGGATATTGCTCGCCATAGCTGCCTTTCATGACTATGAAATCTGGCAGATGGATGTCAAGACTGCTTTCCTTAACGGGAAGTTGGCTGAGGATGTTTACATGAATCAGCCAGAGGGTTTTGTTGATGCAAAGTTTCCCAATAGAGTGTGCAAGCTTGAGAAATCCATTTATGGATTGAAACAAGTATCTCGCAGCTGGAATCTTTGCTTCCATGAGAAAGTTAAAGAGTTTGGTTTCTCTAGAAGTGAAAATGAGTTTTGTGTGTATATCAAGGCTACTGGGAGTATAGTAACTTTTCTGGTGTTATATGTCGATGACATATTACTCATTGGTAACGACGTTCCAACCTTGAAAGATGTTAAGTCTTGGCTTGGAAAGTGTTTTGCCATGAAAGACCTTGGAGAAGCTGCCTATATTCTTGGGATTAGAATATTGAGAGATAGAAAGAAGAGACTAATTGGACTTAGTCAGAGCACATACTTGGATAAGGTACTAAAGAGGTTTAGTATGGAAAATTCCAAGAAGGGAGAGCTACCCATCCAAAGCAATACCAAATTAAGTAAGACTCAATGCCCAAGTACAAATGAGGAAATAGCAGACATGAGTCGTGTACCTTATGCTTCCGTTGTCGGATCGATCATGTACGCTATGACATGTACTCGCCCTGATATGGCATTTGCTTTGAGCATGGTCAGTCGCTATCAGGGAAACCCGGGTAGAGCTCGTTGGATAGCGGTTAAGAATATACTCAAGTATTTGCGAAGGACAAAGGACTGGGTCCTTGTGCTTGGTGGCAATGATACTTTGAGAGTAGATGGTTACAGTGATGCCAGTTTTCAAACCGATAGAGATAACTTCCGTTCTCAATCTGGCTGGGTATTTTTACTGAATGGAGGAGCGGTTACTTGGAAAAGTTCCAAGCAAGATACGGTGGCTGATTCTACTTGTGAATCAGAGTACATAGCAGCGAGTGAAGCGTCGAAAGAAGCAGCTTGGTTAAGGAACTTCATCGGAGATCTCGAAGTTGTTCCAACCATCCAGGAGCCTATGGAACTGTTCTGCGATAATGAGGGAGCGGTTGCCTTAACAAAGGAACCGAGAGATCATGGTAAAACTAGACATATCGACATAAAGTACCATTTTATCAGACATAGAGTAGAAGAAGGCCATCTTGTAGTAAAGAGGGTGTCATCTGAAGATAACCCAGCAGACCCCCTCACAAAAGGGTCTGAGTAGGGCTAAGCATATTCAGCATGCTCGGAGCATAGGACTGAAAGATGATATTAGTTTTAGTAGTTAGATTAGTTTTGTTCTGAAACTTGTAACAAAGTAAATGTAATTGACTTTTGGTGATTAAATAATAAAGTATTATTTATAAGTTTGGTTACTGCCTTTTGTCGATTGTTTATTATTGTGTTTCATATTTTGCATGTTTTACTTCCCGAATAATAAGATTATTCAAACTCCACAGTCGCTCGTACTTTTGGAAGTAAGTAGTGAATTAATACTGTCATGAATTGGATTGCAGATTGTCTGAGGATAGACATGGCAATAGAATTGCTGCAATGTTCATGAGTACTCAGAAATTGAGATTTGAGTATTGGATAAACCCTCGCTCAGAGTATCACTTCATGGAATTCATCACGAGTAACACTGAGACGATTATAATCTTGAAACGAAGATATATGAGCTGTAATTTACAAAGTCGGTTATACATTGGTGATACGAAAACGCATCAGTAACTTGGTGTTATAAAACGTATTGTCATGTATAATTTGATGAGTAAAAGATACAAGCATATGAGTCAACGTTTATTCGTTCCTTTTGCCCTAACCGGAAAAGCGATATCTGTGGGCCCCTCGATGATTTGGTGTTGACTTATGTGCTGGGCCCAGCCAGGACTAAATTGATGTGTTCAATTAGAAGTCCTACATCATCACAAATCAGAAATCGGGAAACACAGATTCTGGACAAAGAGATTGATTACGTTCCATGTCTTATGTCTGGGGATATCTTGCAAAACGAAGGATTATATGATCACTTATCTAAGGACACGTAACTGACTGGGTCAGAGTTCAGCAGTAGCTTTTGGAAGCTACAATTTGCTGGTCAAATTTAGAAGGCATACTAGCAATTATAGTTATAGACTTATCCAAGTGGGAGACTGTTGGATTAGGTGTCTAAGCACATAACTATAATTGGTATGTACTTGAATTGATAGCAGCACAGTCCTTTTGGGTTGCCGTCAAACCTAGCAACTAGACAAGGAAATTATGAAAGGAGAGATATTAATTTATAAGATTTATAAATTAATATAAATGATTTATTAATATGTTAAAAGATTAATATATTAATTAGAAATCATTATGTTTAATTAATAGTTAGCCAGAAATTAATCAGAATTAATTTTGGGGTTAAAAGTATTAATTATAAAGTGCAGGGACTAGTTTGCAATTATCAGATAGTTGAGTGGAAGGCTCCAGAACCTCCTTGGCAGGAGGTGGACGAAATCTATAGGGGAAACCCTAAGGATTTCGTCCAAGGGGCTTTGGATAAGGCCTTTGGATTAGCTTAGGCCCCAAGCAAAGGAGTATTAGGGTTTTCCCTAAACCCTAGATCCCTCAGCTATATAAGGAGCCTCCCAGCTCCTAAATTCGGCCACTCCTACCTTGGAAGAAACCCTAGGCCGATTATTGCATACCCTACCCTCTCTCCTTCAAGTTTCCTTCTTGCTAGTTCTTGGGTGTGATTCCATTAGAGGCATTACATTTGTGGTGCTAGGCTTCCAAGAAGATTAAGTTCAAGAGGATTATCAATTGTTTGCTATAACAATTGAAAGGTATGTAACTCTTAAGCCCTAGTTAGTTATTTTCGAAAATAGCCTCTCTCCTCTAGGGTTCTTGTTTTGCAATTCAAAGTTATATGTTCAATAGTTAAAACATAGATCCAAAGAAGGTTGCATGTGAACTTAGGAATTGTTTTCTAGTTTATTTGTTTCACCTAAAACCCATCAAAGTCTTCGCTTGAAAATCAAGCCATTAATTCAAAAGAACCTTGTACCAGAAACGCACAATGCGTATGAGTCTGCTCTTTCGGTGCTACAAACAACCATCAATGGCCTGAGTCGTTCTCTCACGGCAAACTCCAGTGTTGACGAAATTTTGCAGTTACCCAAAGAGATCTACAATTTGCTTTTCAACACCGAAGTTTCTTCCAATGTTCAACTCTCGAACCTGATCAAGTCTCAATTCGACAAAACCTTTGAAAAGATTGATGTCCTCAGACTGTGGTTTGAGGAGC
This sequence comes from Lactuca virosa, assembly GCF_052849685.1. Classification (NCBI taxonomy): domain Eukaryota; kingdom Viridiplantae; phylum Streptophyta; class Magnoliopsida; order Asterales; family Asteraceae; genus Lactuca; species Lactuca virosa. The sequence goes on along the minus strand of NC_136433.1, from coordinate 257,348,919 downwards.
AAATAAATTGTTTCTTCCTCAAAAGGGGGAAATGAACACTCCAATCCTCAGCAACATCAATCTACCGCAACAATTCCAATCCCAATCCCAACTTTTGGTCTAATCCATCAAAGGATTGAAACTCAGTAGCTCTCACCGCAACAAACACCGCAACCATCCCTGCAACAGACAACTTCGGTTCACTCTCCACTTTAACATGAAACTCGTCCAACTGCGACTCCAAATAAGCCTCCAACTCTGGTGCAATCTCATCGTTCTCCCCCACTGTAAAAAGATCCTCCGCAACATGAAATTCAAATTCAAGAATCTTATCATCCAGAAACTCCTCTTCATCTTAAGCATTTAGAACCTCAGATGTCTTCGGATCACTCCAATGATTCGCCTGCTACTCGTCAAAGGAAATAAGACTGGAGTTCATCCAAGTTTGCTGAACAAATCTGGAGAGATCATGGTCTTGATACAACCATTGATGAAACCCTCATTCACTCCTGGGTAAATCCCACTAGAAGGTTACTTGATTCTGATTACAGGTCAATTTTGACCTATGCTGAGCCACCTTCTGATGGATACTGGGACATTCCGATTTCTCCCAACTCCAAATTCTTCCTTGTCTTTGAACCTTTCGATCTTAGCCTTCCAGAGCATAAAAGGCTGCCGCTTGAGTTTGAACGCCTAAATCAGTTCCATGCCAAGCATGGATCTAAGTTTGAAAGCATTTGGTCTAACGATAAACCATCACCAGTAAAGAGCTACAAGATTAGAAAGTTCATGAAGACGAAATTTGTTCAGTATGAGCTTAGGAGAAGAAAAGATGATTACATCAGGACTCAAGCAGACTTTCCCTACATGAATCCTGAGGAAGTGTTTTTCACTGTGAGGGTGTTTCAAATCAAGTCTGAGAAACATCCAAAGATGAAGATAGCATATGTGAAAGCTTGTGAATTTCTTATGTCAGCAGTTTGTGATTTTGCCAACATTGATGCGGACATTCATCCAGTTCTCGCCCAAAAGTTCAATCTCCCAGCTTTTGAACCTGCTCAAGTGTTCACCAAAGGATATCATGAAAGATCCTTAGGAGCAACCAACTTCCCTGAACTTGGAGTTATGTTTAAAAGAGTCTACAGTGATATCAAGTACTTCATTCCAATCACTGCAATGCATCGCCTAAACCGCAGACAACTTGAAGTCACCTTGGCTTCAGTTCAGAAACCAAGCATACAACAGATGAAGTAAAATTCGAGATCACAAGGAGGATTAATTGTCTAGGAGAAGTGAGAATGTTTTGGTGGCTGCTTATCAAGTTTCTGAATCTCAATCAGTAATGGAGAAGTTGAAGAGGTCACTTAGGGGGAAAATGTTGAAGCAAGAAGTGACCCTCTTAAACTTAGTCATTCGCAATCGTTTCTGTCTACCGCAATGTTCCTTCACTACCACAACCCTTATCCCTACCGCAATCTCTCCCCTGCTACCGCAATCCTAATGTGAACCGCAATGAAGACTTAGATTTTGTACTGACGTGTAATAGCATTTGTTTATCCAATAGACATTGCATGGTCTTTTTAGTCAGTAGTTTATTAATAGTTTATCTTTATTGTAAGTATTCGAGGCTCCATAAATTGAGTGCTCTTTCTTTGTATCAAATAACCCACTTCTACAACTTCTAATCTCACATCCGAATTCTCTTCTCTACTTCTTATATCTCATCACTTCTCATATCTCCATCATACTTACTGATCATCATCGAAGATCCTCTTCACCTTAAACTGATCCCACTTACTTACTTGTGTTTGAAGGCAAACCGTGTTTCGTATCAGTTTGGTGTTTACTTGATATAACTTGTCATTTACATTTCCTTTACATTTCAGCACCTTACATTTCTGCAACTAACAATCTAACAAATCTAACTTATTATTGTTGAGCTTTCATGATCCTTTGAGATTAACTTATTCCACAATTATCAACTTGTACTAACGTTTGTTCAAGTGTTTCCCAAAGTTCTTCTCTCAACATCAACCAAACATGTTTCCTTAAACTATGCTAATCATTACCTTAATATAAACAAAAACATATTTTTTTGTTTTTTTTATTTTAGAAAGCTATTTTTGTCAAAAAATTACTTTAAATATATCAAAATTCATAATTTTTTTATTCTCTATAAATAGACATCCATATTGATATAAATTTAAGATAAAATATTTTTTTTAGAGTTTCAGCCCTCGTTATTCATAAGTGAATAAAAATCGATCAGATTTTTATTACAGTACATTTGTTATTCATTTATGAATAAAACGTATGTTTAACTTTTTTACAGTTGAAGTATCATTCATATATAAATATAACACGTAATAAAACTTTCTTACCTAAAATATATTTTTTACATCATCTTTGGTCACATGTTATATTTATATATAAATAAAATGTGTATTAGTGGTCGTCATATGTTATATTCATATATAAATACAAAAAAATTATCAGATTTTTGTTACAGTTCATTTGTTATTCGAATATGAATAAGTAGTATGTTAATAAAAGACGACGTGTTTTAAAAATTTGAACTACTTATTAATATATGAATAACAAAGTAATTGTAACAAAATTATGATAAATGTATTTTTCATATATGAATATAACTTGTGAATAAGACTAATACACGTTTTATTCATATGTGAATATAACATGTGACGAGAGCTGATGTAAACTGTAAAAGAGTTTATATATATTATATTTATATATGAATGATATTTTAACTGTAAAAAAAATTAATCATACTTTTTATTCATAAGTAAATAACGAATGTACTTTAGTAAAAATCTGATGCATTTTTATTCAATTAGGAATAACAAGAGCCAAAACTATAATTTTTTTTTTATTTTATCTTAAAATTACATCATTATGGATGTCTATAGAGAATAACAAATTATGAATTTTGATATATTTAAAATCATTTTTCGATAAAAATAGCACCTTAAAAATTAAAAAAACGAAAAATACGAAAAAAACTATGTTTTTGTATATAATAAGGTAATAATTAGCATAGTTTAAGGAATACATGTTTTGTTGGAAAAGAAATATGTATTCCTTTCTTATTTCCGCCGGTACGTTGGAGGCTTTTGCGGTAAAAATAAGTGATTGACTATATTAAATAAACAATATGTATCTCCCTCTTCTAATAAAAGAATAATTTTAATCTTTTTTGACATGTGTCATCCCATTATACCTAATAATTAATGCATATTTTATTCTTTTTTTTATCATGTGTCACCGTATTAGGTCTCCTAATTAATGCATGTCACTTGTCAACCTATTAATACTCCATTTCAAATTTGAAATTTTAAATTTCTCATTCTAATTACATTAAATTAATAATATTAGAATAAAATTAAAATAAAATTAATACAAATTATAAGGTGGTATAATTTCACGTACTTATTTAAATTAATGATTATAATTTTATATAGCTAAAAAAACATCTCTTAATTAATAATTTATTTAAAATAATTGATTAATAATTTTGAGTTCTCACTATGAAAGTTTAATTAATTTTGTAATCATGGTTCTTAAGGGTTATAAACTAGTTTATACATAAAGATAAAGGTTTAAATGTAAGAATACGTATCCTACATTAAAATATGTAATTTTTAAAATGTTATTTTTTGAACAAGTTATGTATGGTAAAATATGTACAACCAAAAAAATTAGTGACTAAATTTTTATAAAGAATTTGTGACTAAATGTAAAAAAAACAAAAGTTTGATGATTGACTATGTATAAAACCTAAAGTTAGTCATTATCCCTGAAAAAAATAACAACAAATTTGTAAAAACATATCAATGTTGTGTGATTGTGCTCTATGACAAATTGTAAACTAATATTGTTAAGGTAATAGCAAATTACATTTTTGATGAAGGGGTATCGTTCATTTCTAGAATTTTTGAATCTATTAGATGTTTAAAAGTTCAAATCTATTCTAATAAATCAAAATTATTTTTTATGTCACTTTCTTAAGAAACGTAATATCGTTAAACGTAGAAAAACCAATACCACATTTTTGTTTTCCTTTTTTTTTAATATCAGCCATTTTCTTGTAGTGTTTTCTTATTCTGAAGTAACTAAAATCATTAAAAAAATCCAATATCATATGTTTTAGGGTTCAAATAGCTGGAAACCATTTTAGCTTGAATAATTTTGACCGTCAATCAAGGACAAACACATATATATGTACAAAATTTTGACCAACTCTCCTTTTGTTGATTTTTTTTCACCTACAAATTGATTTTGAGTTGTTAAATGTCGAGTAGAAAATTGACGGGACACAAGATCCATATATATTTTTATAAAATGACGTCATTTTCAATTTGACAACTTAAATTGTCATTATATGCTATGATGATTATACATTGTGATTCTGTCGGCATGAGTTACATGGTGTTTGTATATGTGAAGATAACGCAAATTTTGGCACGTATCAATCAAAATTTGACTGAAATGAAGCACTTCGACAAACTGCATTTTTGTCAATATGAATTTTCTTTAAGAGTGTAACTCTTCCCTCTTAAGAGGAGTACATGCGTATTTCTATATACACTTGTTACAAGAACAACTGTTTAATTTCAGGTTTGATATTTAAACAACAAGATAATTAGTATTATCAACTAATAATGAATTATATAGTATTGACAAACAAACAGTCGATAGATAATATTTATGATTAAATAACCAAAACGTTTTCACAAAAGCAAACAACTAACGAATAATATTGAAGATTAAATGTTGAGATGTCGCAAGATAATAAATTCAATTATTATTATTATTATTGTTACCAAGTTTCGTCCAAAAATTAGAATGATCAATCACGATCACTTCACGACCAGATCTAATTATAAGAAAGTAGTAGAAGCAGATTGTCCTGTTATCAGACGAAATTAAAAGACGAAACAATAAAGTAAAAACCAACCGTGTAGTTGCAGATCATTGACCGGTGAACGACTGCACAAAAGTCCTTAAAGGATTTTACGTCGCTCTACGGTTGTAAGCTTCAGCGTAAACACCCAGGATTTGATGCAAATTATTCTTCGCTCTATCAACTATAGAAGAAGAATAAACACAAAGTGATTACTCGGAAGGATGAAAGAAATTGCAGCTAGCAGAGAGAGCTCAATTTTTTGTGGTAGTCAATACGGCTCCTAGTGAGTTATATTTATAGTTGCAGGAACCCTAGAAGGCAACAAAAAAACCCTATGGCCCGCCCCTACAAACCCTCGATCGACGCTTTGCTCTCCAAACAAGTCGTTTTCTAGGCGTTCCAAAATATTCCGACGCGAATCACGGCAATGTCGCGACGTGATTTCCATGAAACGGGTTTGGTACAACTCAATGGATCCTGACCTGTTAAAAATAAAAGCTCCTCAGCTCCCAGGGACCGATGTGTCGTTCGAAGTGCGAAGTGCGCCTAAATCACACCATTTTGCACATTCGCAACATCGACTAGGCTAGGCATGAGTGTGGGCTTGCCCTATCTCTTGATCCACTTAAAGCCTTTGAAGGCCTATCAAGAGAAGAGCATTATAAATTGATTAAATGTTTCTTCCCCTGCCAATGTGGGATAATGGGAAATTAGCCTACTTGCATTTCCCACTATAATTTCCAACAATCCCTCACCAAGTTGGAAAGTTTCCTTTCACTCAGACAGATGATGTCACGTGGGTGTCACAAAGATTAAACCCTTTTTTATGTAGAAAAACAAGTGGATACCGATTTTATGTTATCCTTATAGGTTTAAACCAAGAACCTTGTGATCGCCCCGGTTTACCCCCACACATCAACTTTCATCTTTGTGTTTTCGTTGAGCACTAATACGGTCATGCGCTAGAATCATTTTCATTACCCTTTAGAAGATATGCCGCTAATCGTCTCATAAGGCCGCACCACATGTGGATCATATAGGCAAAGTTTTACAACATCTTCGTTGATTAGACTTCTCCAAAAAAAATTAGAGCCTTGAACCAACCTCATTCTTGGCAACGACGTACTATCCTACTTCACATTGATCTATCGTTGATGATAATACCTTCTATCGTTGACTTCGATGTTACCCTTTAAACTTGAGAATTAGGAGCACTAATGTCAAGTTGGGTTTCCATCACTAAACGATTCAGTTGTGGTTTTAGACCCATGAATCTTGTGGTAGATGTAACCAAATCTCTTATCAAAGGTTTGGTAACAGGATCACATCAAGTACCTACTTGTCTTGACATACACAACTTTGATGGTACCACTATCAATTAGTTTTCTCACAAAATTGTGTCGCAGATCCACATGTCTTGACTTTCCATTATATATCGCATTGTACACTTTTAGATAGTGTGGCCTAACTATCACAATACATGAGTATATATGGCATTGGAATATCTCATAGACGGATATCCATGAGTAGATATTGAATCCACGTTGCCTCTTGTTTGTTGCTACTAAGGCAATTAGTTCTACTTTCATTGTTGAATGAGCTATGCATATCTCTTTCTTGCTCGCCCAAGAAACAACACCACTAGCTTTAGTGTAAATCCAACCACTTGTGGATTTTGAATCACTGGTGTGATCTATCCAGCTAGCATCGGAATAGCCTTCTAGTATTTACTTAGATGAAGAATACATTAAATCAAAAGCACTTGTCCTTTTTAGGTATCCCCGTACTCTACCCACATCCTTCCAGTGCTCAATCACTAGATTACCAGAATATTGACTCAGTTTGCTTACAATGAATGCGATGTCTGGTCGAGTGCAATGTGTGACATCCATCATGCTCCCAATTGCACTTGCATGTTCTAGTTGAGCCACTGTGCGACCATTGTTCACGTTTAGTTTCACATTTGAATCAAAAGGAGTGTTGAATTCCTTAATATTCAAATGTTGAAACTTTGTCATAATTTTCTCAATATAATGAGATTGACATAGAGAAATCTCTGACCTCTTGTCGTTTTCACCTTGATACTAAGAATTGTATCAACTTCTGCAAGATCTTTCATCTTAAAGTCCGAGGATATGTATTTCTTCGTCTCAAGAGTACTTTCTAGGTGAGTACCAATTATCAAGATAGCATCGACATAATGGCATATAACAACAATGTATTCATATGTGCATTTGGAATAAATACACTTGTCAGCTTTATTGTGTTGAAATCTAAAAGTAGTAATAATTGTTTCAAATATCTCATGCCACTCTTTGGGAGCTTGTTTCAAGGCGTAGAGAGATTTAATAAATCTACACACTTTATTTTCCTGTCCAAGTATCACGAAACTTTCAGGCTGCTTCAAATAAATCTCCACATTGACATAGCCAATCAGAAAGGTTGTCTTCACTTCTATTTGATGAATGTACATTCATTTCAAAGCTGATATTGCTATGAGAGATCTAATTAAACTAATCCTTGAAACTGGGGCATAAGTATCGAAATAATCGATCCATTCTCGTTGCTTGTACCCTTTTGCAACTAATCTTGCTTTATACAAAGATACAGATCCATCTAGATGATACTTTCTCTTAAATACCCATTTGGATCGTATTGGTCTCCCCTAGGTAGATCAGCTAACTCCGAAGTTTTATTTCCCATAATTGAATCCATTTCATCATTAATGACTTCCCTCCATAAAGGAGCATCTTTAGATGGCATGGATTCAGTTAAGGTATTAGGATCATCATCTAAGTTGATGGAAAAAATAACCTTTCTCATCACTTTCGTTTGAGTACCTTCAACCAAGTAAGAGTACAAATCATCTCTTAGACTTTTTTTCTTTTCTAACCCTTGTACTTCTTTTTGGTTCTTTTATAACGTGAGAAGGTCGAACATTTTCTCAAGAAGTACTTGGGGGATATTATTGGGTTTGTGTTTCAACATTTTTTGAAAACTTGTCTTCGAAGAATTCCATATCTTTGGATTCTACGACAACACTAGATTCATCATCCAATAATCGATAAGCCTTGATGTTCTGAACATATCCAATGAACACATTCTTCGTAGCTAGAGCTCCCAATTTGGATCTCTTAGGATCGATTATCCTATAGTTGGAAAAACACCCCCACACTCTAAATTAGTCTAGGTTAGGTTTTCTACCTTTCCACTACTCATAAGGACTTGTAGGAATCACACGACTAGTGATCTTATTATGGACATAGCAAGATGCCAATTGTGATTCCCTCTACAGATTGTTTTGTAGACCTAATTAGTTCAACATGCAGTTAGCCATATCACAAAGGTTTCTATTCTTTCTTTCAGTCAAACCATTCTGTTGGGGAGTATAAGGTGAAGCTATTTCATATTTTATTTCATTCTCTTCACCAAATGTGTCAACCTATTTGTTGAAATATTCCCTACCTTTATTTGAGCAAAAAAAATTAATGTGTCTTTCAAGTTGATTTTCGACTCCATCCTTATACAGTTTAAATGCCTTAAAAAAATTCATCTTTTGATCTTAGCAGATAAACATGTAGATATCGACTAGTGTCATCACAGAATGTGATGAAATACCTTTTTCCTCGAGTAAGTATTCCATTTAGTTTACATATATAAGAATAAATTAACTCGAGTGATGATGTATTCCTTTTAACTGATAAGAATGATTTCTATGTAAACTTTGATTTCACACAAGTTTCATATTTTTCGAAATCTTTTGTGTCATATTTTAACATTCCTTTAGTTTGCATTTTTTTTCAGATTTTTTTAACATCAGTGTGTCCCACACGTTTATGCCATAGAGAAATTGAACAAATAAACTAACCAGAAAAGCTCATTTCATTCATATTAACAATCATTCCATCAGTTACATCATTCCTAGTAACACTAGACACATTTTCAACACTTTAACCATCGCTCTCAACACTAGCCCTACTTGCACTACCCTCATCACTAAAAAGAAACGATACATTGATGCATAATTGTTCGCCCTCCCAACATACATCTTTCCCTCAGTGATCACAGTTATGTTTTTCTCAAGCTCCATCCTGAACCCACCCTTATCGAACTTGTAAGTAGAAACCAATCCTTTCAAGATAGTAAGGACATGAAGACCATCTCGAAGGGTAACCCAGCTACTACGTGTGAACTTCAAGCGAACGTCAATTCTCCCTTAAACAACTATGTGACCATCTGTACAGACCATGATCGTCACTAGTGTTGCTGGACGGTAAGCGCATATGCTTTCTCGTTGCCCACAAACATGCACAGTGGCTCTAGTGCCGATGAACCATCCTCAAGTTGTGATTGATCGAATAAGAGAAAAGATTATGAAAATCTCTCCATGGTTCACAATGGCCATGTAACATCAAAAAAATACTAATAAACTTTTTGCATTTTCAAACCATCAAATCCATACATTATTTGTTCCAAAATCAATCATGGTAAAGTGTATCTCAAACATCAGAGCAAAATGATAATAAACAGTGCGAAAAGTCATTAGGGGATGCTGTGCAGTCAAGGCGGACCCTTCCCTTTGGAACTGGAAGTACCTGAAAATATTTAAACCATAAAATCGTAAGCACAGGGCTTAGTGAATTCACCAAAAGACCACATACCATACATATAATTTCCATGGGCTACCTCCATAGTCTTCCCCTGAAATTCCATGGGATACCCCCATGGTCTTTCCCTAAAATGTTGTGGCTACCCCCATGGTCTTTCATACAAATGCCATGGACTATGTAACAACGTAAATTTTCAAACCAAATTTTTCAATTTAAAAAAAAACACATTTTTCTCAATCCAAACATCTCAAAAGTGTCATAATATCAAATCATCAAACACATATCCAAAAACTGTATATATAACAACTCCAGGATTCTCTCAAAACATAACTCAATCTCTGATGTGTGTACAATCAAGCCGGCGCCTTCCTGTGATCCTGAGAAGTACCTGGAACACATAACACACAACACAGTAAGCACGAAGCTTAGTGAGTTCCCCAAAATACCACTCATATCTCGTTTGCCTCTCATGGCTATACTCAGATAAGACCCTCCGGTCAATGTGTCTCAGTGCGACCCTCTGGTCCTATAACTCAGCTGGACCCTTCGGTCCCTCAACTCAGCAACTCAATATAATGTGCAGCATACATATCACAAAGACAATAAGCAGGGTATCTCAATACACAATATATGCACATAAGACCCTCCGGTCACACATAGATTACCACTCAAGGTAAATATAGTGAGAAGACTCTCCTCGTAAGAACTCGGATAATCTCGAACTCGAAGCACCGGTCTAGCCTCCGCCAAACACAACGATAATTATCCTTAATTAATAACGGCTCTCGCTGAAGCTAAAATAACCCTTCTACAACTCACAGAAGGGTAAAAGAGCATGTTACCCCTCCATGGGCTTAATAGTCCACAAATTGACCAAACCCTAAAAGTCAACCAAAAAGTCAACGACAGGGAGTACGCTGCGCGTACCAGCTCTCTACGCTGGGCGTACTCGGTTGCCATGCAGGCATCGGGGATGCGCGAGCCCTATGTTGCGCGTACTGGGATTACGCCCAACGTACATCCCAGTTTCACTCTTCTCACTTATTTGGTCTTAATCAGTTAATACCTTGGCTCATATCATAGATCCGGACTCCGTAATAGCTCTTACTCCATAAAGTCAGTGACTTTAAGCCTTTGCATGGCTGATATGGTCACAAACACACAAAACACTCACTCTCTTAACTCAAAAAGCTCATATATCATGCATGGCTTGATTCCAATGACCAAGATTGGATTTTTATGACATTACACCACTAATTACACTCAAAGGGGTTGATCATAGTCTCTGGAGCTCAATAACTCATAAAGTCTCCAACTTTTGGGACAAAAACCCTAAAATGCTCTACTATGATACACAAAACAAAAGAGTGAGAAAGCTTGAAGCGTTATACCTCTATGTGAAGCTCCCAACACAGATATGCTCAGATCCAAGGGCCTGGACTCTCACTCCTTCTTCTCCAAAGCTTCTTCTTCACTTCAAGAAAACACAAAGACTCAAAGGCTATCAAATACACTCACAAGCTCACAAGCTCTAAGAATGAAGGGTTAGGGCACAAGAGGGTTTGTTGTCTGAGAATGGTGGCCAGGAATGAGGCCATCATATCCTTTATATAGGGGACTCACCCTAAATTAGGGTTCTCACTATGGGCCTAGTACGCCCAGCGTACTAGGTGGCTTCCGCATCAAATGCACGCATATGAGTATGCTGAGCGTACACTCGCGTACGCCCCACATACTCATTCACCGTATTTTCTCAATAAAGGGCTAAAATGGACAAGTACTCAAAAGGTCAAGGTTTACAAGGTATACTTGAACTTGGGATGTTAGAGACTACCCCTATGGTCTTCCATGCAAGTATCATAAAGACTACTAGCATCCTACATAGTATAGTGAGAAGATTCACCTAAATCTGAAGTAAATATAACCCATACACTCGAGCTAATGATTCTGAGAATCACTTACTTGAGCTCGGATGATTGCACGCATCACACACCTTTCTTTGTAAAAATATTCTTAAAAAATTTATTTACATTAAAAAAGATTATCTATTCCTTAGTTTGAGTTCAAACACACTCGAGGGTGTGCCTAAATCCCTCAAACAACGCTCTGATACCAACTTCTAACATACCAAAAATACCAATCAAAATTTCATTTTAAACCCATCAAATCCATACAAGGATTTGTTCCAACACCAATCAGAGTAAAATGTATCTTTCAAACATCAGAGTAAAACAATAATAATTAGTGTGGAAAAATCCATTAGGGTTGTTGTGCAGTCAAACCGGGCCCTTCCCTTTGGAATTTGAAGTACCTGAAAATGTTTAAACCATAAAGTCGTAATCACAAAGCTTAGTGATTTCCCCAAAATAAAACATACCAAACATAGGATTGGAAATGCTATGGGCCGAAATATAGTCTTACTGTTACTATCATCCATGAGCCAAATCATGGTCTTTCGTTGCCATGTCATGGACCAAACCCTGGTCTTACATACAAGTGCCAAGAGCCATATCCTCGTCTTCCATGCAAGCATCACAGAGACAACTAGCATCCTACATATAACTGTCGGGGGGGGGGGGAACCCTGTTCTCGCATATAATATCCAGGATCCACATCCTGGTCTTTCATACAACTTCTAGGGGCCAAACCTTGGTCTTTCATAAATATGCGAAGGTCCACATCCTGGTCCTCCATGTAAGTATCACAAAGACCACTAGCATCCTACATAGTATAGTTAGAAGACTCACAACCATACTAGATCTAACATAGACAAGCATCAAGATGAAAGCTTTATACCTTCCAGATATAGATGTTGGCTTGAAAATCCCAGATCTACCCACCTTGAAGCTTTAAACTTGGTTCTATAAATACCTTCTTCCTTCAAAAAGCACAAAAAACTCTCTAAGAGCTCCAAAACTCACAATTGGCCGTTAGAGTTTTAAAGGAAAATTATAGGAGGGTGGAGGTTGAGCATGGGAACGATCTCAAGGAGTTACAACCTTCAAATACGACTTATAACCCAAGATTAGGGTTTTGATCTGATGCGGCTACGTTCAGTGTAGCTAAACCTATGCTCAACATAGGTTATTAAAATTCCGATAAAAATTTCCTCCCACACTCATGTTTGGTGACCTTCCTACGCTCATCGTAGGGGATAACTTCACTACTCTAACTTAAAGCAGCCGTGACTTCTTCATTTCAAATCCGATTTCGGTGATCTTTATATCCACACGAAGGTATTGACGAGCCCCACAATTCTATCTAATTTCTTATGACTAGAAACATACCGAACTAAAATCATAATTCATGCAAGACGTTCGAAATATTACTTTTCCCATTTTACCCCTCTTAGCTCCAAAGTACAATTCTAAGTTTAGATCACTTATCCCACATCGTTAACATCCAATAGGGTCTAAACTCTATTCCCTCGATGTTATAGGCCACCAGGTTGGTAACCTGCTCGACTGCTTGTGCCGATGGTCTTGATTTACGATCATTGCATTCTCTCGCATAATGACCAATATCTTCGCATATGTGTAAAGGTACGACCCTCTACGACTTTGAGTTAGGGTTCTAATTACCCGGTTTCTTGAAGTTTTGTTTCTTTGGTCCCAAGTTCCTTTTGTTATGTCCCCTAGACTTGCCCTTATAGATATAAACCCCAGCTGACAAGTGATGCACACTCGGTCCGGCTTTACCATGCTTGTCCCGATTCGAGTTTCATCCTTAATGAGACGGTGTTTTATCAGATCTTCCAAGGAGTAGTCCTTAGATTTATGCATCATTCTTTTAGAGAAGTCTTTCCATGAGGGTTACAGTTTTTTGATAATCGCACCAACTAGAAAAAGTTCTGGTAGAGAGATGGAAAGCATGTTTAGTTTCTTGACCATGACTTGGAGTTCGTGAACTTGCTCCATGATAGGTTTGTCATCAATCATTTGGAACTCTAGGTACCTAGACACTAGGTACTTGTTTGTACCTTCCTCACATTCCTTGTACTTGAGTTCTAAAGCTTTCCACAACTCTTTCTGCTATGTGACCAGCACGTATAGATCATAAATACGTTCAAATAGCAAATTCTTGATGTGGTTCACACATAGTTCCTCAGACTCTCTATGTAGAGCCCTTTGTTTCTCCATATTAGAGATCGCATTTGGATCCACATTCTTTCTCGCTTCGGGAATTGGATCAGCATGCATTGGGGGCAAGTTATGTTCCAAAACATAGGCAAGCTTTAGCATATGAAGCATGAATTTGACCTTAACGTCCCAACGGGTGTAGTTCTTGTTGGATTAAGTGTCTAAGGTTTTAACTAAATTGGTATAATCATAGTGAGTAAAAGTAAAGTCCTTTTTGGGTTGCCCTCATCACCAGGAAATGGCTTGGATTGATATAAAGAGAGATAAATGATTTATTAATATATTATATGATTAATATATTATTTAGAAATAGTCAATTATTAATTAAGAATTAATTTGGTATTAAATTTGGGTTAATTAAAATTAATCAAAGGTAAAAGGGTTAAATTGCAATTGTTCAATAGTTGAAAAAGGAATGCAATTATTTCTAAATCATTCCTTGCTATGTACGGTTTTAAGGAACTTACGAAGGGTTCTGGAAGCCTACTGGATCATATAAGGAAACTGTATTTTAAATCAGATTAAAATACCATTATTTTAAAATTCAAATCTAGGATTCCAGGGTTATCTGGAAGCTATATAAAGGGTCATAACCCTTTTGAAAACCGATGCTTTACCAACTCATCAGAAGAAATCGGATTTTCTACTCTCACTCTCTCCTAAATATCGATCCTAGGGTTTCCTAAGGTTTTGGTGTGATATAGTAGAGGCTACCACACTATTGGAGCTAGACTTTCCAAGGAAATCTACAAGAAGGTTTCTAGTATCACATGTTTGTTGCTAAATGTATGATTCTAACCCTAGTAATATCGATTATAGTAGGTTAGAAGTTTTTTCATAATGTATGTTTTTGTAATAGTAAAAATTCCATAGAAGTTCTAGGTTGCATGTGCCCATAAGTGTTTATGTGTAAATTTCATTGTCCAAAAATCTTTTGTTGTAACCTAGAAAACACATCAGTTCTGACCATCGAATCGGTCAATTTGAGCTAACTCTTGTTTCATGAGTCGAAAACTAGCAGATGAAATTTTGGTGTCCATAAGTCTGAATTTAATATCACAATAAAAACCTTTAAGATTTTTGAATTTCAAAATTGATATTTAAACAATTCGATAATTAGTATTATAAACTAATAAAGAATTATTTAGTATTGGCAAAGAAATAATTAGATAGATAATATTTATGATTAAATATCTGACATGTTTTTACAAAAGCAAAAAAACTAACGAATAACACTGAGGATTAAACGTTGAGATGTCGCAAGATAATAAGTTCAATTATTATAAACCCACTAAATGTTTGGTCCCCCACGAATGTGGGATAATGGAAAACAAGCCAACTTGCATTTCCAACTACAATTTCCAACAACAAATATTCCTAAAGTTGAGGATCATATAAATTGACATTTTATATGAATGATAGACTTTCTATGTATTTGGATGTATTTAATTCCATTTAAATAAATAAGGACTTTGATTAAAAGCCTAACTAAGAAAACACATAGAGACGAGTCAAGTTATGTTGAATCAAGAATTCAAATAATATTGAAAATGTAGAATTTAAAGTAGGAACAATCAAGCTAAATACATAAACACTATTTTATTGATTAGAGAAAATGAACACAAAGGCTAAAGTGTTTCAAAGAAAAAAACACAAACTCTCAAAACCATACCCACTAACTCTGGATTTGTACAATAACCACTTTTGATACTAATGCAAGAGGTCCTCCAAATGATTTTACATATATCAACTCCATAACTTCTTCCTCATGAGTTTTCCAAACACCATGCAATTCATACAAAGAATAGTGGTCCATTTATTCATGACCTTTTATCATCATGGAAACAAAATTTCATTCTTTTCGCAAAGAATGAAGGAATGTAACATTTACTTCTTGAATATCGTTGTGAATGTTTTCCCTTTCAAGTTTGTTCATAGAAACACAATCTTTCCTCAAAAACATCATCTAAACTCTCATCAGACTTTTTGTTTTAAATCTCAAAATTCATAAAGAAGATACATAGTTTTGTTCTTCTTTTTTTGGAAGTTCATTCATACAATTTTTTCAGACGAAACTGAAAGATCTTGTATGCCCAAGAGTCATTATAAAATGATATTTTTAATAACATATGATCATATATGGTCAAACCTTATAATAAGTAATCACTAATTGACTATTTATTAGAATAATTTGATTATTAATAAATATCAACACTTGTATTTAATTGGAAAAACATTATTTTATGACAATAATATTTATCAATATATTGGGAAATATTATTTCTAGGAAATAATAACAAAGAAAACAAAACTAGTTATATATATATATATATATATATATATATATATATATATATATATCATATGGTATGATTATTAATTTTGTGTACAAATTTTTGGTCACTTAGAGTAACCAATTGGTTACATATGAAATTAGCTAGTTGCTTAAAGTAAAAGAGACTTAGATTTTGTCCCCTGGTTTTTGATGGATGAAAATTAATAAAGAATTGGTATGGTATTGCTTTTCATTTGTTTATTCATGTCTCCCATGATGCCTAGTAAAGGCATCACTATGATGCTTAATATGCTTCTAACATCATACTAGGAACAAGTATTCCTGACTTCCAGGAAGTCTTGGATAATTTAGATGGGAATTTGATGATATAACAGGTTATGCAAATATTCCAACAATACAATGATATTTTGTTTTAAGTCAGTTCAAACAATGGAACAAAACAATGCTAAAAGGGTCACCATGTGTAATCTAAGATGCCTATATTTTATGGAATGAATACCTTTAAGCCCAAGAAATCCAAAAAGACCCACACAAATGGATAATGTTTCTTTTGTGGAGAAACATGATACTTGAAAAAGGAACTACTCCTTTATCTTAAAAGAAGTCTGGAATAGACTAGTACTTTAGGTATCTACTAGATAGAACTTATTTTTTTCATTTAAAAATCAATTGCCTGGTACTTAAATCTTAATATAATATTTGTAACTTGGTTGCAGATATTTACAGAAGAGTAACCAGCTGAGCAGATCCAAGTTGGAACTTCACTCTTGGAGTTTAGTTTATAATTTATGCTTAGAACATAATATACTTGTATTGTAAAACAATGTTTATTTTGGAACAATGTATGTTTTAATTTAGCATGTCTAAATACATGTCTCAGTTAATTTATTAAAGTTAGATTATTTACTTAAATCGTTTTTCATAACGATAATATTCATTTTCTGAAATGAAAAAAATTTATTCATGAGATTAGATCTATTAATAGAATCATAAAGCAAATATCAGTTTTTTCTACATAACAAGTTCTATATGCAAACACTTTTGACTTAAACTTGTTCTGAATCAAAGTAATCTAAGACATTGTTATCTTAATTATATAAATGAAATACACATATTCCAACTTCGAGAAAAGAGATATTTGAAGGAAAATAATGTAGTTCATTTGACATATGTGGCTCTTATTTATATATAAAAGATTCTTAATGATATTTTCACTATACTGTAGAGAAAATAATTATCAAGGAACTGTACATTGTGATGTATGACTTTATTTCTAATAAATGTCTAAGATTTGGCATAAGATACCATATCAACTTTATTAACAAGTATATTAGTTATAAATAATATCTTACATGTTAAAACATAATTTTGAAACTTTGTTGAAGTTTTCAAATATAAAGTTTAGATATAAACCAGTAATACCATCTAAAGCCTTAGTGATAATTAAGGTTGCACTAAACCTTACTAGATAAAGTTTACTTTCTAATCGGTATAAATATCTCCCTTTATGCTCTTGGGATTACACCTTAATCACCACTACTTGTATTTGGAATGTAATAGCCAACTAACAAGTTGATATAAGAACTTTATAAGATTTTGTATGGAAAGGCTTCATCATTATCTTACTTAATGTTTTATGATTTAAAGTCTATATCAAACTAAAGCTTATAATCCTAAAATATACTAATTACATATTTGTAGAATACTCTAACAGTTTCTTAGAGTATTATATACAAGCCCACCATGAATAAGTACTCTTATTCCACTAAAAACTGAGTTAGTAAAAAGCAAGCTTCTAATGACAAAGCAAGTTGGTGGCACATGGAACTTGAAGCGGCTCAAGAACCATAGCCTAATGTAGTAGAAGTTGGCACTAAAAATTGTTAAACACGAATAATATCTATTCATAAAAATATTGTTCGCAATATTGTTAGAAATCATCTCTGACTTGAGAAATGTGGAATTTATCATTGATGAGTTTACTTGATGATTTCTGGGAAATCCATCAACTATCAAAATGTTATATCAGATTTCGAATCTTATTGAATAACTTTGAGTTATAAACTTTGAGATGTAATCCATGTATAATAATCAAGTATGAGCTTGATTAATTTTCCTTTCTATAGCAAGGCCATAAGGAGTATGAAATTCTTTTAGAAAAAATACATACATGGATATCTATACACATTTAGCAAAGCTTGTTATGAAAGGGTTTTCTCATACTCACGTTATTCGATATGGTCCTTATTATACTGATGACATTGACTATGACCAAACCTTTTCACAAGTTGCTATGATTGGATCGAAAAGGATATTATTTAGTATAACTGCATATTCTTAATATGAAATATAACAAATAGATTCAATAAAAACCGCTTTTCTTAATAGACACCTACTTAAGGATGTCTATATAGCTTAGACTGGATATTATTTAAGATCCACTTGTAAATATAAAACAAACATCTCAAGGTTGGAATCATCATTTTAATATATGAATACAAGGTGTACTTTTATGTCAAAATGAAGATGACATTTGTGTTAACTAAGAACTAGTGAGATCATAATGATATTCCTAATCATGAGATATTACAATCTGACCATGCCATGCTTTTTCACCTTGAATCAGAATATGTTTCTAAGATGAAAGACATAGGAATGAAAAGATACATTCTTATAATATAAAATCTATAGAGATAGATAAAGTGGAATGTTAAAATTTTAAAGCCTTTATACATATGTTGACAATATCTTGAACGGGATCAAGATAGAAGATTCCCTTGGAGGATTCTGGGCGTTGTCACATGGAACCATTTTAAGCTAACCTTAAAAGGACCTAGCACAAAGGTTTGATCTAGATAAAATGATTTATGTTCAGTTTGCTTGGAAAATCAATCCTTTATTTATGGTACATTATGCAGAAAACTAGGTATATGATTATGTTGTGAACATATCATATGATACCAATTGGACACATAGGTAAGTCACTGGATGACTTTGAGAACATTCTAAGAGCACTTAATAAGAACTAAGAGAATATACATGAGATAATCAGTTTATAAGAAGATCTTTATGTAAAGAGGTACAAAAGATGCTAACTTCAAAACACACACACACACACACACACACACATATATATATATATATATATATATATATATATATATATATATATATATATATATATATATAATAGACGTCGGTACACCATGAAGTCTTAATTCTTCATCAACATATAACTTTCCCAACTTTTCAAGAGGTGTTGATTCTTTAATGGCAAGAAATAAATCACTTTTGTCAAATAATTAATGATAACTCAAATGACATCATATCTTTTACTTTTCCTTAATAATCCTATAATAAAATTCATAGTGATTGATTAAGCCTTTCCATGTGGCACTTGATGCTCAGATTTTACTTGTGCACAAGTTACACATTTGGAAATCTACTTGGCTGCCTTTTTCTTCATTTCGTGCCACCAATATTTTCTTTTCAATTCACAATATATCTTTGTACTGCCAAGATGAATAAAGTGTTTGGATTTTTGTAAATCCAACAACACTAGCTTTCAGTTGCCTCCAACCTTAGGAATCCAAATTCTTCCGTTGAACGTGTCAAATCCATGGTTTTTTCTTCAAATTCTTTCTTTTTAGACAAGTTTTCTTACTTGTGATGTTATCCCTTCAAAGCTTCTTTTTTGTTCTTCCTCTATTCTCCCGATTAGAGTAGACATCAACTATATTCCCATTGAATTTCACTTGATCATCTTTTCATGTGTTTTTTGCTAAATGGTTTCACAATCATAATCGCGTATGTTCAATCCATCGGTTTTGCCTAATGTTCAATTATTTTTGTGTGAACACATATTGAAGGCTTTTTTGATCCATATATCAATTACATTTCGTTTCACACAAGTATTGCTCGCAAACTTAAGAGAAAAGACACTCACGACAAGCTCTAAGGCATGATTCATATACTATGTTTCTGTATCTTTTTATAGTCTTGAGGAATTAGCTATTACCTTTCAATGTTTCATTAGAACACACTTTAGGCTTTTATTTGAAACACTGCTATATGCCACAATCTCTTCCATGCCGTATAGAGTTTTAAAGAATACCTTTTATTTTAAAACCATATACACCATCTTATGTTAAAATGTCAAATTATGAAAATCAAACTGCATGTAATGATTATAATGTTAAAAATATTATCTATAATGAAATCCTATTTTTAACAATGCACAATATCAATATTAAAAATAAACATCACAAGCATGCAAATATGCATAAACCAAGCCATAAACTACTGAAAATTTTGTAAGCCATCATAAAAATGTAATATATCTCTTAAAAGGACAAAAACCAAATCTTCAAGAGGCTCTCATTTGACATGACAACCAATTTCATGCAAAATGCATCAAAAATCCATGGAGTATGTGTTGCCGTCACTCTCAACTTTGTTATGTCTTCCAATTTTCTTATATATTTTTTTAAGAAAAATAAACTAGTCTAATACCAATTTATTACTTAATTACAAAATTAACAAAATGGAAAAATTTATATTTTACTATTATATACCATATGAATAAATAAAATAATATAAATAAAAACACAACATCACAATGGGTCCTTTGGCTTGCTTATGCACGAAAAATATACATTTATTTAAAAACAACTCTGTTTTTTTAAGACAACTTTTATGACTCAAAAGTACATGTAAAGTTTTGGTCATAAAAAACA
The DNA here is from genome assembly GCF_052849685.1 of Lactuca virosa. Classification (NCBI taxonomy): domain Eukaryota; kingdom Viridiplantae; phylum Streptophyta; class Magnoliopsida; order Asterales; family Asteraceae; genus Lactuca; species Lactuca virosa. Next base: position 257,328,235 of record NC_136433.1, on the reverse strand, counting down.
TCTATAAACTTTTTAAAGTTGTCATTGAAAGCATGTGTGATCCTTTTTCTTACAAAATAAAATCATCCATTTTTTTTCCAAAAAAACATGATTATCAAATAATCTAATAATCTAAACGTGCATGCAAGAATGACTCTGATACCACTCGTTGAATTTTATTTAAAAAATTGGTTTCTAAAACAACAAAATTAACAATGATTATTAATTTGAATAACATTAAACAATTTTATTCTCACCAAAGATCGTTGTATGTGAATATGGAAGATTCAACACAATAATATAAGGATTAAGAAGTAACAACATTTGGAGACTTTGAATTTTCTTAGGAGGTTGGAAGTTGATGGAGATGACAAGAACACAAAATAAAGTTCCTCTATAGAAGTTTACCAACAAAAATAACACTTTGGATGCTAGTCCTTACTTACAATAGAAAACTCTTAAGATTTTAAGCACAAATCACAAATTGTCATAAAAGAGAGTTAAAATTATCAAGTTTATTGTTTTAGTCTTAACACCTTAAGAGAAAGAGAGAAAGAAGCATCAAGTTGATGATTTTTTCTAGAGGAGAAAAGGAAGAGAATGAAAGACTTTAAGCATCTTTCATAAGCTATTAACATTTGGGTCTTAACACTTTAAGACTCTTGCTTAATGATTAAAGAAAACCATGCTTCTAAAGCATGCCATGTTTATTTTAATAACAAACGAAGGACAAAATCAGGTCCTATCTCATACCTATAGTTTTGGTAAGCCAAAATGAGAGGGTAGAAAACTCCACATTTCTTTTAACTTCTATAAGTCATATACAACTTTAATATCAAGACCATCTAAGTCCAAAAAGATGTACATGATATTAAAAATTATACCTTATACTAACATTGAAAATTATTATTTCATAAAATATTGATTTCCATTTAAAATTGCAATAGTTGTAAATATTTATCAAGAATCAAATTTGTATAAACATTCAATTTGTGTCTATTTGTTATTGGTATGATTCTATATGATCATATACTTTTTGTAATATCATTCTAAAATGATTATTGAGGTTATAAATACTTTATGTAGTTGTGAATATGGAGTTGGATTTGGATAAAGCTCTCTCATTTTCTTCTTTAATCTAGTCATTTTGTGTCATTTTGTCTCTTGTTTCCAAAAACGTTTAGCGCATCATTATAATCATCTTGAGCCAATAATGCTCTCAATTTAACCTGCCATTATGAAAACCGTGTATAATGATCTAGAAATCAAAGACCATATATACTTCAATGAGGTAATATAAATCAACTATAACAATTTACATGCTTAAAATATAATTTTTTAAAGGATTGTAGGTTGAGTAGAAGAAATCTATTTGGACCTTAAGAGTGAAGAGATAAAATCAATTAGATTTGCATAGATAAGGAAACATAGTTCCGATGCGACTTGTTAGAATTATGATGTAGAAAGAAAATAAGATAACCAAGAACACAAATAATTGGGTGGAAACCTTTTTGGGAAAAAAAAGGCATTATGACTTGTATTTATGAAAATTGACTAGAAAGATGATTAGAGGGTTATGAGAATTTAAATGGTGGGCTGAGAGTTTAGAATGAATAAAAGCAATTTCATAAAAATCCATATTTATACGCATCCTAACTAGACTTATTCAAGAATTTTAATGTGTCTAAATGCCCTTAACGAATGGAAAGTTTCTAAAAACATAGTCACTTGGTAACCAAGTTAACTCAATCTCCCATGCTTGGAGAATTCAAATCACCATGCAACAATGCCGATGCCTACTTTAGCTACTCAAAAACATTGTTGCTCGATAGCCTCTTGCATGTTCATATGCAAAACTTCCATGCTAAAATAAATAACAATGGTGATAGATGACCCCTTTGTTGCATACCTTATCTGATATGGAATTCAAAAGTTAGACTTTCCTTATTCAAAATAGAAGTCATCGGTGAGCGTAAACATCCCTTTATGCACTCTTTAATTTATCTTTAATCCTGCAGATAATTCCAACTCAAAAAATCATAGGCATTTTCAAAATCTAGTTTAAAGACTATAATTTTATTTCCTTTTTCTTTGTACCAAGCTATTATTTTATTGACAAAACCGTAAAAAAATTAATGACCTATATTAACAGACCAGTAGTCAATGCTAACTACATCTCGATCACTTCCGCTAGTCTGTTTGAGAGACGTAAACCGAATTTGGGTTTTTTATTTTCAAATTAATATGCATGAATTTATAATTATTAGATTCGAATCTTTTTCAACATGTGCTGGTTTATATACGTAAAGTTTATTATTGCTCTTTTATATGGTAGTTTATACACATCAATTTTTTTAAAGCAAATTATTTTGTATATATTGTTAAACAAGACGAATATTTAACGGAAATAAATGTTCGGGCTTTTCTTTATGTAAGAACTAGGAAGTTATCTATCTATCTATCTATTTATAGTATACTACAACAGAGACATATTTCCAAGCTCCATATTGATTTGAAACTCCAATGTCTTTTCATATTTTTCAATGACTTTTCATTATCTTTTAATAAATATTATTAATTGCTTTAACATCAAACATGTTATATAAACTATTATATATGACTTTAGATTTTATATTTCTCTTTTTAGTTCTTGGTTTCTTAAAAGGCTTCTTGTCCTAAGTGTTTATGTAATGTGTTTATGAAATGTTGCTAATATTTTCTTTTCATGTTTTTCTTTGGTAGATTTCATATAATCAAAATTGTAATGTTTTGGAAGTAAATTTGTATTAATCGTTCAAGCTATATTCTAAGAAGCGTAGTTTATGAAGATAAACCCAAAAATAGGTAATGTAAAACGTTTTTCCATTTACCTCAACTATATTATTTATATATCCTTCTTGGTTTCTTACGGTAAGTGTTTATGAAATGTTGGTAATGTTTTGTGTTTATGTTTTTCTTTGGTCGATTTTATATAATCAAAATTGTAATGTTTTGAAAGACAATTTTGATTAATCGTTCGAACCAAATTCGAAGAAGCATAATTTATGAAGATTAACCTAAAAATAGGTAATGTAAATGTTTTTTTTTTCATTTACCTCGACCATATTATTTTATATATCCAAAATGAACTTCAAGTTGGATCTATACTTTCTCAAATAATATAGATAGGTAAGTCGATCATTGTACTAATAATATTTATTTAAGTTTTATATTATATTTTATATAATAAAAATTTTATTGAAAATTTAAAACTTTATATAACTATTGTTTTTGTTTGTTTGGCGTTGTAGATATAAAGAGTGTTTGGATTTATGTTATAACAAAACAAAAGTTGTAAATGATGTTTGGATTTATAAAAGTTGTAAAAGATATTTGTATTATTTAACAAAAATAGTTAAAATTATATAATTAGTTATAACAAAACGAATGGTCGAATATAGTTATTGATGAGTTTCAATTATGTAAAATATTAATATTATGATTATCATTGTTTCCATATTTAGATAGTTCTGATTATGTAAATAATTAATTATTGAAAACATTAATATTTGCACACATACCAACATATATTAAAAAATATGACATGTAATTTTAGCTCTTGTAGCATATTGATATGAAACATATACAACTCATCAATTCACAACTAATTAACTATCACCAATTTAATTTTAATACATTAAACTCATTTGTAATTTTAAATAAAATGCATCCTTTTCAATTTTCACATAAAATATATACTTAAGTTATTGATTTCACAAACATATTGATTTGAAACAAATCAACTTCTTAGCTTCTAACTAATTAAGGATCCTAATTTGATTTTTAGTACATTAAACTTATTTATGGATTTGAAACTTATACAACTAATCAACTCCCAACTAATTAACTATATTTAATTTCATTTTTAAGTAATTAAACTCATTTGTAATTTTAATTTTAATTCAAACTCTTCTAATCTAAAAAATATATATACTTACATTATTGATTTTTTAGACCATATTGACTTGAAACCTTCACAACTATTTAAGTCCCAACTACTTAATCATCATTAATTAGATTTCAGTACATTTAAATCATTTGTAATTTTAAATTTAGTGCAAACTACTCAACTTTCAAAATAAATTATACATAAAACTTATTGATTTATGTCAAATAAACATGAAAATAATTCAAATACTATTATTAAACATTTACAATAAATAACTAATATATATATATATATATATATATATATATATATATATATATATATATATATATATATTAAAACTAAATTGAAATCTCAAATTAATTAAATGGTTAACTAGAATTTATTTTTTGCAAATATTCAGAATTGGTAGTTTTTGAGTTAACTAAATATAACATTAGATTAAAAAAAATAAAAACTATATTATGTTATTTTGAAAACAATCTTAATATTTGAAACGATAATCATATCGAAACCCAAAAATCAATTAATTCATTTTTAAAATTATTAACATTAATAGTATTTAAAAATAATATCGGTTCAAAATATGTATTTAGTTTTATCTGCGTACAACTCATATATATATATATATATATATATATATTCAAAATATGTATTTAGTTTTATCTGCGTACAACTCATATATATATATATATATATATATATATATATATATATATATATATATATATATATATATTATATAGGGCGGTTCACTTGAGATTAAAACAGAAATAGAGATCTTGAGATTCAACCCAACCATATATTTCTCATTTGTCGCTCTAACACTCAGCGTACCGACAACAACTGGTTATGCGTAATCATAAATGATTATACGACAGAGAGATATAATCATATATGATTATGCATGTTTATACGTATATGCCTAATCATAAATGATTATACATATATGTCTGTTTACAAATTGAGTAATCATATATGATTATGACAGTTGGTGGCAAAAGAGGTGGTGGTAGCAGCGGTGGCGGTGGTATAAGTGACGGAGGTGGCAGTGGTGTGGTTGGATTGTGTCGAGGTGATGGTAGTGGCGGTGGCGGTAGTGGTTGTGGTGGTGGGGATTGTGGTGGAGGAGAAAGGAACGGGCGATGCTATATAATCATTTATAGTTATAATAGGCCTGTCGCGCCGTTACGCCAGAGGGTTGGAGCGGGAGATGTGAAATATGTGGCTGAGGTTGAATCTCAAGATCTTTATTTTTTTTTAATCTCAACGGAACCTCTCTCTCTCTCTCTCTCTCTATATATATATATATATATATATATATATATATATATATATATATATATATATATATATAGAGAGAGAGAGAGAGAGAGAGAGAGAGATTACGTTGAGATTAAAAAAACAAAGATCTTGAGATTCAACCTCAGTCACATATTTCACATCTGCCATATATATATATATATATATATATATATATATATATATATATATATATATATATCCAGTAAGAAATTGTTTTTGGTACGAAGGTAAAAAGTTTTTTTTCTACATATTTTTTTAACGAACAAAACATTTGAATCACTAGATGAATCAAAAATAATATGATTCACAAAAAAAATTCTCAAAAAAACATCTTGATGATTCATTTATACAATGATTTTGTTGTTATTCACTAAAATTGTCATAAAAGTGAATTTTTTCTTAATTTATTTAAAAATGAATCATGAAGATGTTTTTTTGGGAATTTTTTCTTGTGAATCATCTAACTTTTGACTCATCTATTGATTCATTTTGTTTGTTCGCTAGAAAAATATGTAGAAAAAAAACTTCTTACCTTCCTACCAAAATTTTCCTTCTTATTTGATCTTGACACACTCTCTCTCTCTATATATATATATATATATATATATATATATATATATATATATATATATATATATATATATATATATATATAGAGAGAGAGAGAGAGACTTCATATATATATATATATATATATATATATATATATATATATATATATATATATATATATATATATATATATATATATATATATATATATATAGAGAGAGAGAGAGAGAAACTTCATAAATGGTTCCTTTTATTTCACAAAATCTGAAGTTTCATCCCAAATTTTAAAAAACCTCACAGATGGTCCCTGTGGTTTCAAAAATTTTAATGCTTTGTCCTTTCGACTCACTCTGTTACCATTTAGCCATTAACTCTTTTTTCAATATGGAATTGCAGGGGCATTTTTGTCCTTTCACTTATAACCTTCACTCTTTAATAGAAGGATTGCATGCCCCATTTTTGGGCAAGACCCTTTATCTGTGATCGTCTTCTCTCTTCTCCCTTCCACTGTTCGTCGACCGTTGCACCCTTTACAAGATGGTGACTTGCAGATGTGGGAATAAAGCAATGAAGATCACGTCGTGGACAGATAGTAACCCTGGAAGGCAATTTTGGAAATGTACAAGATGTAGGTTCCTTCGATGTCTGACCCTCCTTTGTGTTCTAGGGCATTGGTGGTGATTTCAGGTTTGAAAGTACGATGAATCGATTTGAAGAGAGGGTTGCCATTTCATGTGCAGAAGTGTGGAACTACCAGTTGATTTTGTTATGTTCATGGGTTTTCTTTTTTGGTTTTATTTTAACCAGTAAGTTTCTTGGGAAAGTTTGGATGGTAATGAATTTTGGGTTTTTGGTTTGTAATTGGTGCAGGAGTTTTTGGGTTTTAATTGAATAGGGGGTTTTGCTTTCAATTTATGTAGGGGTATTTAGAATTGGTGTTGTTGTATTTTGGTTTACGTATCAGATCAATGTAATGAAATTGTAATGAACTTTAGTTTGTAACAAATCAATATTATGGAATGGTAATGGAATGTACATTGTTATAGTTGAATGTTGAATTTCTTGAATGATTTTTTATTAGTAATTGGTAAATGTAACATCGTGTTTTGAGGTATCTTCTTATTTGACCCTTATATTGAGAATTATTGAATTTTGGTCCTTGTAATGTAAGACTTGTGGATGGGAGGGGTTGTTTGTGCCACTTTTGGATTTTTGGGGCAGAGCCCCGTATGCTGGGCGTACACTTTGTGTACACAGGGCGTACATGGTGAATTCGCAAACCCTAATCTTTAGGGTTTAGACCATATTTATTCATCATTAACTACCAACCTTGGGTCCTTCCACCAGCCTCTACCCTTTCAAACGACCTTGCAACCCTAATCCACCTTGTGAAGCATTTCTAAGCTTTTGTGTGTGTGTATGTGTGTCTTTTGTGCCTATTAAGAGGAAGGAAGTAGAGACCATCTTGAAGGAGTGAAGCACTTTAGATCCCGAAACACACCCTCATTTGGTATCACTTGGACATATAAAGTTCTGAACTTGGTAAAGATTCATTTAGATCTTGTTTTGGGCATGGTTTTAGGTTCTTTTTTTCACAAGTGTGGTGTTTCATGAGCATAACATGTTCTTGACTCAATAAGTCGTCCTTTCAGACCTTTGGAAGGGCCTTGACTCATAAAAATGGGGTCTTAATGGGTGATTTTGCTCCATGCATTCTTTAGAAGGACTTAATGTATTAAGATGTTGAGTTAAGTACTTAATGAACATGCAAAGTCATAAAGTTGGAAAATTTATGACTCTTGAAGATGTTTTGGCCTTGGATCTGAAAATTGGACGTAAGAGCTTAAGGCATTAAGCTCTTAATGAGTTTTGGGAAGACTGGGCATACGCCCTGCGTAATCTGAGTACGCAGTGCCTACGTGGTCAACCACCCCAATGGTGGTCAATGCTCGAGTACGCCCCACATACATTTGGAGTACATCCCGCGTACGCACTCTAGGTTGACTCAGTTGAATCAATTAACTTTGACCTGTTTGACTTTGACTTTGACCAAGCTTGACCAAGAGGTGGCTTGGGTATTTTGAATGGTGTTTGAGAATTGGTCATTTGGATGAATAGGTGTCGGTTAGAGCCTAGATTCGGAGTCAAGACCTCATCAGATATTATTCATACTGTAAGGTGAGTCTTCCTCACTGTACTTACGGGTCGAAGGCACCAAGGCCGGCCTAGTGGATTGTATATCCGGGTACATGATAGTATGTTGTTATGATGTAGAGATCTGTTAGATCGGTATCCTGGTATATAGGATGTTAGCATGTAGTAGTGAATTGTAAATTTGTCTGTTTGTCTAATGCCTGATTATATGATTATCTGATATGTGTATATCGACATGTTGTGGTTGGTTGGGTTGAGGCGATCTTGCTATGTGCTGAAGGCCAAGATACCCAGGGCGGTCCAGATAGACTGTGGGCCTTGCGAGGTGGTCCACTCAAGCCGAAGGCCCGACGAGCGGTCCAGATAGGCTGTAGGCCCTGCGAGGCGGTCCAGTCATGTGGAAGGCTCGGGAGCGGTCCAGATAGGCTGTAGGCCCTGCGAGGCAGTCCAGTCAGGCTGAAGGTTTGGTTATGCATGTTGTTGTTTGATATGTTGTATGTGGTGGTACTTTAGGGGAACTCACTAATCTTTGGCTTACGATTTTTAGTTGTTATTTCAGGTACTTCTGATGATCACGGGAAGGCGAAGGCGTGACCATACACATCCTCTGTTTATGGCTTTATGATTTTGTGATACTCTGATATGGATAATTAATTTGGAAACAATGATTTTGTAAACATTTTATGACTGTATGTTGTTTTTAAAAGTTTAAATTTGTTGTGATTTTTGGAATGTTACAAGTTGGTATCAGAGTCTTGGTTTGAGTGAATTGGAGGAACACCCGTGTAAATCCAGTCTCACGCTAAGGAAATGAAAAGGTTTTAAAAATGAATTTCAAAATTGTTTTCAAAATAATCAAGAGAGGATGCAATATGTACGATCAGTCGGAGCTTGTAAGTAGACCCCAATTAGCACAATGTTATTCGATAATGTGATATGTTAGAACGACATGCTAGTGATAAGCTAGGGATATTTAGGAATTGCATGATAAAGTTTCCTGATTATATGATGCCTAATAGCCTAGGGTTTTCCTTATATGAAATTGACATCATTATTGTAGTTTCTTAGTGTATGCATCAAACTTGTACATCACTAAGATTTTATAGCCTGAGAAGGTTTGATTTAAGCTTATTTCCTGCTCCTTTTCTGGTTGTGGGCTTATGGTAGAATCAAGTATTCGACTGTCTGTAGGATCCAGTGTTATGTATGATTAGCATACACGAGTGATGCAGGGTTGGTGGAAGTTTCATGGATGAGTTATGTGGGGTAAGCCGACCAGTCGAGGAATGTCTAGCCTTTCTCTAGGGAGTGCTGTTAGGGTGGTTGTGATGATCCTATGAGAAAAATATGGGTAGGTGTGGAAGGTACTATGGGCCCGTACTACTGGAAGCACAGCAGGGAAGTCACAACCCCTAGGGTTTTGTTGGGAGTTGTGTAACATCCCGGTGTTCAGGTACTTCTAAATTAAACCCTATAATTTTATTATATCGTATTTTGGTCCCTAAGTAGTAGGAAGTGTCCATTGGAAGCCCTAGTGGCAAATTTGTTATTTGGGAGGAATGAGAGTACACCATGCGTACGTGCATACGCAGGGGATACTCGCCAGGTTTGGAAACCGTAAATTTTGAGTTGAGACCATATATAACCATCCTTATAACCTCATTTCCCTTAACTCTCCAGCCTCCACTCCCCTTGGGACGTTTTTGCAAAACCTAATCCCTTGAGTGTGTGTGTTTTGAGCTTAAGTGTGTGCTCTTGGTGTGTTGAAGGAAGAAAGAAGATACATTAAGGAGCCTTGGTGTGGAAGCAAGCTTGTGGATCTGGGATCTTTTCCTCCTTAGGAAGCTCCAAAAAGTATAAAGCTTTGTTCTTGACTTGTATTTCCTTAAAATCTTGCCATGAGACGTTTTATGAGTTTTAGTCCCTTTTTCTTGGACTTAATGAGTAGGAGCTACTCTAAGACCAAAGGATCCTTCCTTTCAGAAGATTTGAGGTGCATTAAGTCGTAAAAATGCTATCTTGTGTCATTTGGTGCTTGCATGCAAGTTATAGAAGTCTTAAGTGGTTAAGACAAACTAGGGTTTTGGTTATTGGACTTATTAAGGCATGCATAACCATAAAGTTGGAGACTGTATGGTTTGGAACACCTTTTTAGACATGGATCTGGATTTGCACGTTTGGACTTGTTGAATTAAGCACTTAATGGGAGTTTTGCATGGCCGCTGCGTACGTTGGGCGTACCATGGCATACGCTGGGCGTAGGTGGTCAACTGCCCATTTTTGGTCAAGGACTGAGTACATGGGGCGTAGGAGCTGAGTACGCTGGGCATACTCAGCTGGGTTGACTTTTTGTTGACTGTTGACTTTCCGCTGACTATTGACCTAGTTTGTCCTAAGGGGTATTTTGGGTATTTTATTATGAAGCCTAAGGTCTGGGTCTCTTCCTGTGTATAGGTGACCTGTAGAGTTGACTCGTGAGCAATATTCTTTTCTGCTACCTGTATGGATTTCCGAGGTGATTATTCTCACTGTACTTACGGGTCGAAGGCACCAAGGCCAGTCCATTGGATTAATATCCTGTTTTGCATGCTATTATACTATATTGATCTGTTAGATCGGTATCCCGATATATAGGATGATGCTATGCTTAGTGATCGGTAGATTTGGTTGACTGGCTGTAGACTGTTATATGATTATATGTTATATGTGCACATGTTTGGTTGGTGGCTGAGGCTACACTGCTTTGTGCGTAAGCCAACCGGTCGGGGCATACCAAACCGATGGTTGAATGGACCCGAGGGTATTCCATCCCAAGGATGATTGGACCCATAGTGTATTGTCATTCCAATCCGATGGTTGAGGGGCCTGGGGTATTCCAACCCGATGGTTGTTGGTATTTTGGGGGAACTCACTAAGCGTTGGCTTACATTTTGGGTTATGTTTCAAGTACTTCAGAGGACCGCGGGAGGCGAAGGCATAACCGTACACATGCTGATATTTGAACTTATGTTTAGGGAACTTTGATGTTGAAATACTTTTGAAAACTATGTTTGTAAACAATTTATGAAGGTGGTTGGTTTCTAAAAGTTTAAATTTTTTCATGATTTTTATGGATGTTACTAGTTGGTATCATAGCCTTGGTTTGAGTAAATTGGAGGAACACTCGTGTGAATCTAGTCGTAAACTAAGGCAAAGATTTTAAAAATGATTTTCAAAGTTTTTTTTTAAATAATCAAAGACGATGTGATGTGTACGATCAGCCGGATCCAGTAAATAGACCCCAAATTACCACACTATTATTTAATAGTGTGATATGTTAGAATAGCATGCTAGTGATAGGCTAGGGATCTTCAGGTTTTGCATGATAGAATTTCCTGATTACAGGATGCCTGATAGCCTAGGATTCTTCTTTATATGAACTTGACATCATTACTATAGTTGCTTAGTGTATGCATCATGGTTATACATAACTAAGATTCTATAGCCTGAGAATGTTTGGTTTGGCCTTATTTAATGTTCTTGTTTGATGAAGGGCTTAGGGTAGGATTGGATATTCGACTGTCTATAGGGTCCAGTGTTATGTATGATTAGCATACACGAGTGCTGCAGGGTTGGTGGAAGTTTCATGGATGAGTTGTGTGGGGTTAGCCGACCAGTCTCGTGATGTTTAGACTTCCTCTGGGGAGTTAGGATTGACTGTATAAGTATGCTAGTGTGTATTGTTAAGGTTGTTGTGATGATCCTCTGAGTCAAATACAGGTAGGTGTGGAAGGTAGTATGGGCCCGTACTACTGAAAGCACAGGACCCGTACGCGTAACAGGGAAGTAACAACCCCAAGGGCTCTATTGGGAGTTGGTTACCCTGATATGATATGCGTGTAATCTGATATATCCCTGGTTTATTTTCAGTACGGTGATGACGAGACGATTTGAGTCTGGATCCGGATCGGAATCGGGAGCGGGTAGTCAGGATGGGCCAGCTGTGTCCGTGGATAGGATCAGAGAGATCCTTCTGGAGGAGGTGGTTGCTCACTTCTGAGCTCAGTTGCCAGAGATGTTTGGGTCTATTAAGACCGGCATGGTAGAGTACTTTGATGAGTGTTGTGCTGCTTTGACTGAGGCTGTTGCTACAGCCACCACAACCGTTGCCGCTGCAGGGGTTGGGACTGGGAGAGTTTTCCAGTATCACGACTTCGATAATACGAAGCCCCCGACATTCGATGGAGTTCAACACCCGATCATAGCCATGTGGTGTCTGTCTGACATTGACGGGTGTTTCTTCACTTTCTGTTGCCCAGCTGCCCAGAAGGTCAGGTACACTCTGAACCTTCTGATGTCTGGAACGAAGGATTGATGGAGACTTGTTACGAGATTGTATTCTTATGACAAGAATGTTGTTGTGTCTTGGGAGCTGTTTTTAGAGATGTTCTGTTCTAGATATGTGCTGGTGGTGGAGCGTGAGAGGTTGGCTCAGGAGTATTTGGATCTGAGGCAGGGGACATAGTCGATGACGGATATCACCAAGATGTTTGTGGAGAGAGCCACGTTCTGTCCTGGGTTTGCTACATCTGAGCAGTCTCAGATGACCCATTACTTGAGCATGCTCAAGACGGATATCAGGCATTTTGTATCCAATCAGCGTTATGGTACATTTATGGAGTTGCAGGAGGCCGCCAGGCGGCGTAAGATTGAGATTGATCTGCAGACGATAAAGTAGAGACCGGCGCCGATGCAGTCGCAGCCTGCACCGAAGCAGTTTAGGACCGCTGATTCTAGGTCGGGGAGTCAGAAGGGCCACACTTGTGGGAAGTGCGGTAAGGTGCATGATGAAGCTTGTCGATCTTCTTCGGGATGCCACAAACGTGGCAGGCAGGGTCACATTACGAGGGATTGCCGGCAACAAGCTCCAGCTTCTGGAATCAGACTTTGTTATCATTGTGATCAGGTGGGCCATATAAAGGCCCAATGTCCCTTGCTTGCTACCAGGCCAGCGCAGCCCCCAACCCCGGCTACCTTGAGGATCACAGATGGGAGTTAGGGCAGGGTGGAGCTCCCGAGGGCTCGAGGTCGCGCATTCCAGCTCACTACCGAGGAGGCCAGAGCAGCTCCAGATGTTGTAACTCGTATGTTCCTCTTTGTTATTTTGTTGTTTATGTTCGTGATTATGCTTATATATATATATATATATATATATATATATATATATATATATATATATATATGCTTCTGATAGGTACGTTCCTAGTGAAATCTTTTCCTGCTCTTGTGTTGTTTGAATCGGGTGTGAGTCAGTCTTTTGTGTCTCGATATTTCAGTAGGGAGTTTGATATGCATGGTGGGGAGTTAGAGTGTCCGTTGCGGGTTTCTATCGCCAACGAACACAGGATTTCTGCATCTGCGGTGTATCAAGGTTGTGTGCTAGAGATCTTCGGGGTGCCTTATCCGAGTGATCTGATCCCTATACCCGTGGGGGATGTATGAGTGATAGTGGGTATGGACAGGCTAAGCAAGTTCAATGCCATGATTGATTATGAGGGCCAGCAAGTGGTAGTTCGAACCCCAAGTGGGGGAGAACTGGTTATTTATGGAGAGGGCACCAGGGTTGTGTTAGGATTTTGTTCGGCAACCATGGCTCGTCAGCATATTCAGCATGGGTGTGCAGGTTATTTGGCTTATGTGGTTGACACTCGAGTTGGGGATCGGATTTCAGTTTCAGAGGTTCCAGTGGTCAGGGTGTTTGCTGATGTGTTTCCGGAGGAGTTGCTCGGTGTGCCACCCGAGAGGCAGATCGAGTTCAGGATTGACTTTGTGCCAGGTGCGGCCTCGATTGCCAAGGCGTCGTATCGCTTGGCACCACCTGAGATGCAGGATTTTTCATCTCAGCTATAGGATCTGCTAGGAAAGCAGTTCATCAGACCAAACAGTTCTTCGTGGGGAGCATTGATACTGTTCGTCAAGAAGAAGGACGGTTCACACCGGATGTGCATTGATTATCGGGAGTTGAACAAGCTAACGGTGAATAACCATTATCCCCTCCTACGGATTGATGACCTCTTTGATCAGTTGCAGGGTGCATCTTGGTTCTCCAAGATAGATTTGAGGTCCGGGTATCATTAGGTTAGAGTGAGAGAAAAGGACGTGGAGAAGACCGCGTTCCGGACTCGTTATGGACATTACAAGTTCGTGGTGATGCCATTTGGGCTCACCAATGCGCTTGTTGTGTTTATGGATTTGATAAATCAGGTATGCAGGCCGATGCTCGACCGATCCGTCATTGTATGTATTTATCATATCTTGGTATATTCCAAAACCAGAGAGCAACGTGAGGATAATCTTCACGAGTTTCTGGGGGTTTTGAGGCGAAAACGACTTTATGTTATGTTCTCGAAGTGTGAGTTTTGGTTACAAGAGGTCCAGTTCTTAGGGCACCTCGTTAACCAGGATGGGATTTTGGTCGATCTGGCCAAGATCGAGCCGGTGATGCAGTGGGAGGTTCTGAAATCTTCCTCTGATATCAGGAGTTTCTTGGGTTTGGTAGGGTACTATCGGTGATTCATTCAGGATTTCTCCAAGATTCTGGTACCCTTCACTCGTCTGACGAGGAAGGGGATGGATTTTCGATGGGCCCATGAGCAACAGTCGACATTTGAGACTCTTCTGTAGAGGCTATGTGAGGCCCCGATATTGAGCCTCCCGGAGGGAGTCGAAGATTTTGTGGTATTCTGTGATGAATCCATCACTAGATTAGGGGTTTCCTCATGTAGATACGACGGGTGATAGCTTATGTTTCGCGGCCGCTGAACCCGCATGAGTCGTGATATCCCACGCACGATCTGGATTGGGGGCGGTGGTGTTCGCCCTCAATATTTGGAGACACTATCTATATGGGGTCTGTTGTACTGTATACATGGATCATAAGAGTTTGAGGCACATTATGGATCAGCCGAACCTGAACATGAGGCAGCGCAGGTGGCTGGATGTAGTCAAGGATTATGACTTCGAGATCCTTTACCATCCGGGAAAAGTAAATGTGGTAGCGGATGCATTGAGCCGCAAGTCTGGTGGGTCTTCAGATAGGGTGACATGTATGAGGATATCAGTTCATTCTCCGCTTTTGGGATTGATCAGGGAGGCTCAGGCCGAGGGAGTTCAAAAAGAGAACCGGAAGCAAGAGAGGATCAGAAGGGAGATTGACAGATTTGTCACGAATAGTCGAGGGTTATTGACCCGGTGTGGTTGGGTTTTGGTTCCAGTTTCTGGTGGGCTCAGGCAGATTGTGTTTGAGGAGGCTCATATGTCTCGTTTTTCTATTCATCCGTGGGCCACCAAGATGTATCGGGATTTGAGATTAAGCTATTGGTGGCCGTGTATGAAGAGGGAGTGAGCCTGGTATGTGGAGAGATGCTTGACCTGCAGGATGGTGAAGGCTGAGCATCAGAGGCTGCATGGAAAGATGCAGCCTCTGGAGATTCCCATGTGGAATGGGAGAAGATTTCTACGTTTTTTATCACCAAGTTACTGAGGACGACAAAGGGTTTTGATGTTATATGGTTCATCGTGGATCGATTGACCAAGAGTGCTCACTTTTTGGCTACCAAGGAGAGTTCTTCGGCCGAGAAGTTGGCCGATGTGTATGTTCGAGAGATCGTTGCTCGCCATGGGGTTCCGGTCTCTATTGTCTTAGACAGTGATGTTCGGTTCACCTCTGTTTTCTGGCAGAAGTTCCATGAGAACTGGGCACGAGGTTGCACGTCACCACTACTTATCATCCGCAGACTGACTTCCAGAGTGAGCGGATGATATAGACTCTTAAGGATATGTTGCGAGCCTATGTTATCGATTTTGGTGGTAGTTAGGACTCCTAACTACCTTTTGCGGAGTTCTCCTACAACAACGGTTATTACTCTAGCATTCGTGCTCCGCCTTTTGAGCTCTTGTATGGGCGGAGATGTCGTACCCCGGTTTGTTGGGGTGAGGTTGGTGACAGGGTTATGGGAAGGACTGAAGTATTCCTTCAGACCAAAGAGCTTAATTAGTAGATCAGGAAGAGACTGCAAACCGTTCAGAGTTGGCAGAAGAGCTATGTTGACCGGTGCCGATCCGAGTTGGAGTTTCAGGTCGGTGACATGGTATTACTGAATGTCTCACCTTGGAAAGGTGTGATACACTTTAGGAAGAGGGGGAAGTTGGGTTCGCAGTATATTGGACCATTTCGGGTGATTTCCAGGGTTAGCAAGGTTGCTTTCAGATTGGATTTAGCTGAGGAGCGCAATCAGATTCACAACACTTTCCATGTTTCGCAGTTGTGAAAGTGCGTATTGGATGAGGATGCAGTGGTTTCCTTGGACGATATTCATGTTGATGAGCGACTAAACTATGTTGATACACCAGTGGCTATTGTGGAAAGAAAGATGAAGGTCTTGCGCAATAAGGAAATTGTTGGATTAGGTGTCTAAGCCCATAACTATAATTGGTATGTACTTGAGCCGATAGTAGCATGGTCCTTTTGGGTTGCCTTCACCGGAGCAATTTGATAGGATGGATATTTGAGAAAGAGGTTATTTGTGATTTATTAATATATTATAAGAATAATATATTAATTGAGAAATCATATTATTTAATTGGTATTGGTCAAGAATTAATTTGGACTTAATTTAGTGATCAAAAGAGAGTGATTAAATTAACGGGGATTGATTAAGTAAATCAGTAATACATATAGTTTGGGGGAATGATCCATGTTGATTAGGATGTAATAATTTTATGTGGGAGTCCATGAAGAGTTAGTCCAAAGGGCTTATCATATGGATTATTGCACTAAAGGCCCAAGGACGTGAATTAGGGTTTACAAGTGAAACCCTAGGAATTCCAGACTATAAATGTAACCCCTAGCACCACCAAAAAGGCCCCCTAAGAGTTCCAAGAAAAACCCTAGTCATTTTTGTGTGCCTCCTAGCCTCTCTCTTATTATCCTCCATTTGCTTATGGTGTTTGTGACTTATTAGAGGCATCACATTTGAGGTGCTAAACTCTTTAAAGGTTAAGTTCTACAAGCTACAACAAAGAGGTATTCATCTAACTAGTTTTTATGTTTCAAATATCAAAGTTGTATGCTGGTTGTAGGTTTCATGCTTTGGATATTTTTATTGCATGTATAACTTGAGAAAACTTAGATCCAAAGCATTAGGGTTGTATGTGCACCATGAGGATGTTATAGTGCTCAAAACCCATCAGTGATATTAGATCCTAGGGTGTTTTCTGTTATATTGATGGATTTGTAATTGTTCAAAGCAAGGAAATCGTTTTTTTTTTGGAATCTGCCCGATGACCACGACGTGGTCAAAGTTACCACGACGTGGTGACTATTCAGTGGGCAGATTTTTGGTTTTTTGGTCAAGTTTTAGATTAGAATCATTGCCACAAACTGTTTTGACTAATAAAAAATCATTTTTTATGATAAGGTAATGATTATCTTCATCCAAACTGAAGGATAATTGTCAAAATTTAAGATAATTTGATTATATGATAAGTTGATTATTTGTATTATTTGATTTCAATTGTCTTGCTATATGCATTGAATTAGGTCAAATTAGTAAGATATAAAATTATATGATTATTTTATTAGTTTAATAATTTGATCTAAAAGATTTTGAAGAGTTTCAAAATTTGCCTTCAAGTTTTGGTATTTGAAAAAGTCTTAATTATGAAACATTAAATTGTAAACTCTAGAATTTTAAAAGTCTAAAATTCTAAGAGATTTTGAAGAGTTTCAAAATTTGTCCTTAAGTTTTGGAATTTAAAAGGTTTCAATTTTGAAATATTAAATTCTAAATCTCTAGTAATTTGAAAAGGTTCTTAAGTGTACCTCTTGGTTTTGTAACTTAAAATTTAATTAAATGACCTTAATTTTGAAATCTTAAATTTAGAACCTTGATATTTTGAATAGTTCAAATTACACCCTTATGGTTTTATTAAACTAATTAAGTGGTTAATTAAAAGAGAGAATTAATAAATCCATAATGACATGGTTTAAGTTTAATTAAATTAAAAGTCTAATTTATTAATAGATTAAACCACTTAGTATTTTAAATGTGTAAAATACACCCTTATACTATATAAAATTAAAAGTCTAATATATTATATATGAATAAGTTAATAGTCATTCATACCGTCATTAGGCCTCATTCACGAAGTTAGTCTATAAGGGGTGTTTAAGGAATCGGCCTGTAAAATGACAGCCATTGGGTATACACTCTTACCCACCGCACCCTTGACCAGTGGAGGGTCGTTAGCCGAACGGGTAGGATAGGACACAAACTTTCATTAATAAGTATAATGAAATACAAGTAACTAAATGTTTTATAAATTCCCAAATCTTAGTTACTTAGGAAAAATGTGAATTTGGTGCTAATCCATGAAATTGCACATTGCACCTTATTGGTCGTTAGTGGAGCGTGTGTGGTTAACCGGCACACTAATATGGGACTAATAAAGGATGACAATGGATAGCTCGTAGGTTATCATAGATCAATGGAGCGTGTGTGGCTAATTTGCATGGTTATTCACACCCTGTTTGTGATCCTCGGTATCCCAGTCACAAACTTGAAGGGCATAATCGAGATTAAACATGTCATTGAAAAGTTCAATGAATCTCAAAAGATCTACGAATTTCATTCAAAACCTAATTCGTTAAAATTTCGTTTTCATGGTGGAATTGGTAAATCGTCATTTACCTACCGACAAATAACTTACAATCGGATTACGGCATCCCTCTTATGAATTGTGAATTATTGTGTTGGGTCCTAGCCTTAATATTTCATTTGGGTGTTATATTAAGGGCTAAATCAATTAACTTGAATTTCTCCCTTGTAGATGTCTAGTTTTGACAACTATGGTTTTCTCAAATCTTTTGGAAAAAGCTTTCCTCATGAAGATGATGTTCCACGAAATCATACTTCACTTCCTCCACCTCCTCCAATTATTCTCCCTGACCCATGTGTTCGCGGAATTGAAAAGTTCAAGGTCACTCAAACCCTATTGGCAACCAACAACGAAGATGGAAAGTCTGT
This sequence comes from Lactuca virosa, assembly GCF_052849685.1. NCBI lineage: Eukaryota > Viridiplantae > Streptophyta > Magnoliopsida > Asterales > Asteraceae > Lactuca > Lactuca virosa. The sequence goes on along the minus strand of NC_136433.1, from coordinate 257,309,251 downwards.
ATGCGCTCACTTCTTGGAGATGAAGTTGCATATTGACAGGTCGGGAATGTTAGGTGTCGTTTTCCCGAGGAAGTTGGTTGTTGACTTGGTTCTTCAATCACTTCCCGAGTCGTATCGTCAGTTTGTTAATGAGTACTATATGACGGATCACGACGTGACCCTTATCGATCTTACATATTTGTTAATTGCTGCTGAATCAACAATGATCTGGCGCACTGGTCAAGCAATTTTGAATGAAAGATATGCATCCCAAATTTCCATGGACCCTAACAATGGCGAAGGTGATAGTCCAAAAATGGTTTTTGCTCCTAAGGGAGAGAAATCGGCCATGGTCGAAAAGTTTGATCATAAGGGAAAGGCCGAGTCTGAGATAATCCCATACGCCATTCTGAAAGAGTCTGTTTGTTTCTATTGCCAAGAGAAGGGGCATTGGATGCGAAGCTGCTGTATCTACTTGAAGGATCGCAAGGATGGTAAAGTCAAAATGTATGACTCTGCTTCAGGTAAGTCCACTATCTAACTCTATTAAGTTCCTGTTTACAGATTCTTACTACATGAGGTGATAAGATTGCATTTTGATGTTTTGTAGGATCGAAAGAAAGAAAGGAAGCTTAAAGTAAGAGTAAGCTAATTCTGATCGCGAAGAGATGGATTTCGATCGCATGGTTCGATGATCAGATTTTTGAGTTGCTACTTAGGAGTTATGATAGAGTGCTTAGGAATAATTAGTAACATAGTTTTCAATTGTATTTTCATTGTAAGGACAAGTTTTTCACAATTTTATAATTAAAGAAAATTTTGATTTTATCTTATTTTATGTTTCCTTGCAATGACATTTGTGAAAATTGTTGTTTGTATGTTTCTATTAATAGCAATGTTGAAAAAGGTTTGATTCTTAGTTATATCGATTGTGGTAGTGTCGTGATTTTCTAAGTAAATAAAGATTCTCAACGCCCAAGTTTTAATTGGAAAGAAACTTGGAATCATATGATATGAATCATCTGATGTATGAAAATATTGGTACTTGGAAAATTGGGACTAATTCCTTGTTTACATATATGTGTAAGTCAAGTGAAAGATGAAAGGATCTAGTACGCATTGATGTGAACTGGTCAGGTCCACCACAAAATACAATAAAGTTTATTCGTCAAGATTTACTAAAAGCTTAGTAAATATGATTATGCTTATATATAATTCTGATACATTGAAAAGATTCATAGTATAGCAGAACGAATAAAAAGAATCAAATTAGGCAGAAAGATAAAAGTTTCTCCAATCTGAAAGGAAAAGAGAGTACTTTAGTATCGTGTTTTACGATCATATTATTGATTATGGAACCATGTCACAATTGATCCTCTAAGGAAACCTTAGTGCACTTGTATGGCTCAGAAGAGGAATCGGGAATTATTGAAATGGTTAAATCAATAAAATGAATCAAACGTCGTTCCAAATTCGAGTTCTAGAATCGTACTCTAAGTTACTCCAAGTTGTACCTTGAGTGACATGTTCTAAAGTAGGTTTATAAACGCATCATGAAATGTAGAGTAGAAAAGTTTTCTAACTCATGTACATTTGAAATTGGAAGTTGTGATAAAACAAAGATCAACTAAGACCAATTACATGAAGTATTGTCTTGATAAGGTCTCGCACTAACTCTTGAATATATGGTTGTCCAGAAATGTTCCTTGACAGAGAATCTTATATGTCAAGAGGTTAGTGGGAGTCTTAAAGGTCTTGAAAAGTTTCAAGAACTAATCAAGAATAAACCTATTTTCATCACTAGCACACGACTTGAGGTTTATAACCTATCGTGTTGACACATTCTTGTTTATGTGCCCATTCCTGTTGACTATGCATGTGGCTTCTGTGAGTTCTCATTTGAATGCATAAGGCAGAGCACCTTGATCAATGGAAAGTATATTAATCTGTAGGGGTGAGCTACACAATAACTTGGAAGCAATGGTAGGACCCTTGCGCTACCAGACGACAAGAAATTAAGATTGAACAAGTTCAGTCCATATGAGTTTGGATTTGTCACAGACCTTGTCTTGTGATTATGGTTACAACAAATTCACATGGATAGGAACACATATACTATAAAATCTAAGTGGAAAAAGGTTTCTCTCCTTCATGAAAATGATTGTTAGGAAATGCTTTCACTAGTAGATTTTAAGGAGATAGCAGTTGTGTTAGTTGCGTTCTTAAATTCGATTATGATTACGGCATCCCTCTTCATAGTTCGAATTATGAGAAAATGGCAAATAGTCTGAACATTCGGGAATTACTGCCCTAAGTTCTGAAATAGTTTAGACGTACATATGAGCTATCTAAGGAAAGGTGTATGAGTTTGAGAAGCCTAGATAAAGTCTTATCGAAGCATCTTGTATCAGAAATCTAGAAGTCCAGCTAATTTCTAAATACATGTCAAAGCTAGTGGGAGCGTAAGTGTTATGCTTATAAGTATGTGATTATTATGCTAGTGGGAGCACAATTATTACATTAAGTGTTGTGAGTTAGCAATAATATTAATAGGAGACAAAGTCTTAACTTGCGAAGTTGTAGAGTTTGAAAAGGTGTTTCACTACAGAAAGTTATAAGGGAGAGGAGCTCATAGTTCATTTCGAGTCTAAAAGATTAGATTAAAATTATTTAGTCATGGATATATATGAATGTAATGTTGAAATGTTTTCAACATTAGAAATTCTATATATATAGTAATGTTATAGCAAATGACTGGGCTAGTATCATGTCTTTCTGTAAGACATTATGAATCATATCCCATGTGCTTCAGATATAGGATCAATTACATATGCTATAACATTCGATTGATCTAATTTCCAAATATCTAGGGTATTAAGAGGGAAAATGGACTAGAACAAGATATGACTGAAAAGTTTAAGCAATTGTCAAGGACAATCTGAAGTTCACTTGTGGACAGCTGGAAGTATAGTAATGGATGGACCGTATTGATATGATTCTGAATAGATAGGATTCTATTTAGAATGGATAATCAAATGGAAATTATGGAAATGTTTCCATAATGGGAGTTGGATTTTAAGAATCTATGTGTGAAGCTAGAAACCTTAATGCAAGAAGGATGTTCAAAGGAATGTACTTTGAATATGGGACTTCATTTCTATGGAATTTTTTTGTAACCAATCTCCAATTGAGTGCTTTGTAATATCATTGTCCAAGTCTCTATGTCTTTGGTACCTTGACATTAGAAAAAGGATTATTGCATGAGAGTTTAAAATTTAACATATTCTAGTAGTGGTAGGAATTTGGTATTTTTACACTTATAATAAGGATTAGGAATTGTGAAATAAGCATCATCATGAAATGTGTTCAATCGATCTATTTCACAAAGGAAGGACCATTGATAAACATAGTGTGCATGCTTAGAGAATGGGATAACTATTGTTTTAATTCAAGTATTAAGTTGATTAGTCGAAACAACTATACAATGAATAATGTATGTTCAAAAGTTTTGAGACCATATTGGATTAAATTATTCTTGTGTTTGACTTCACATGTTTTACTTCCTAAATAACTAGGTTATTGAAACATCCACAGTTGATCATACTTTGGAAATAAGTAATGAGGAAAGACTGTCATGAATTCGTCTGTAGATTGTCTAAAAGCTTAGACATAGCAAATGTTTGTTGCAGTATTCATGAGTACTCCCGAAATAGGAATTTGATTATTGGATTAAACCCACGCTCACATGACTCACTTCATGGATTTTATCACGAGTGATTGTGAGACGATAATATCTTATATTCTTGAAATAGAGACATATGAGTTGTAGTTTGCAAGTCGGTTGCACATTGATAATGTGTAAACGCACCAGTAACTTGGTGTTATAAAAGTATTGTTGTGTGTGATTTGATTAGTAAATTGAGCAAGCATATGAGTTGATGTTTATCCGTTCCTTTTACCCAATGTGGGATAAAAGCGATATCCATGGGCCCCTCGATGATTTAGTGATGACACCCTAGGCGCTTAGCCAAGCTTGGACTGATTTGATTTGTTCAATTAGTCAGTCATCACAAATCGGAAATCGGGAAACAGAACTTGGACAGAGAGAATGATTCTAATCCATGTCTCATGTCTATAGGATATCCTGTAGAACGGAGGAATATTTGATTCCTTATCTAAAGGATGCGATTCTGATATGATCAGAGTTCGACAGTGACTTTTGAGAGCTACGATTGCTAATCGGATTTTGAAGTTACATTGGCAGTTATAGTTATTAGACTTATCCAAGTCAGAGACTGTTGGATTAGGTGTCTAAGCCCATAACTATAATTTGTATGTACTTTACCCGATAGTAGCATGGTCCTTTTGGGCTGCCTTCACCGGAGCAATTTGATAGGATGGATATTTGAGAAAGAGGTTATTTGTGATTTATTAATATATTGTAAGAATAATATATTAATTGAGAAATCATATTATTTAATTGGTATTGGTCAAGAATTAATTTGGAATTAATTTAGTGATCAAAAGAGACTGATTAAATTAACGGGGACTCATTAAGTAAATTAGTAATACATATAGTTTGGGCTAATGATCAATGTTGATTAGGATGGACTAATTATTTCACTAAAGGCCCAAGGAAGTGAATTAGGGTTTACAAGTGAAACCCTAGGAATTCCACACTATAAATGTAACCCTAGCATCACCAAAAAGGCCCCCTAAGAGTTCGAAGAAGAACCCTAGCCGTTTTTGTGTGCGTCCTAGCCTCTCTCATTATCCTCCATTTGCTTATGGTATTTGTGACTTATTAGAGGCATCAAATTTGAGGTGCTAAGCTCGTGAAAGGTAAAGTTCTACAAGCTTTAACAAAGAGGTATTCATCTAACTAGTTTTTATGTTTCAAATATCAAAGTTGTATGCTAGTTGTAGGTTTCATGCTTTGGATATTTTTATTGCATGTATAACTTGAGAAAACTTAGATCCAAAGCATTAGGGTTGTATGTGAACCATAAGGGTGTTATAGTGCTCAAAACCCATCAAAATACCATTGGTCAGGGTGCAGTGGCAACATCGGAAGGGCTCCGAGTGGACCTGGCAGCCGGAGGTTGAGATGCGGGAACATTATCCAAAGTTATTTGTCACAGCAGACTTCGAGGACGAGGTCTAGATCAAGTGGGGGAGAATTGTAACATCCCGGTGTTCAGGTACTTCTAAATTCAAACTAATAATTTTATTATATCGCGTTTTGGTCCCTAAGTAGAAGGAAGTGTCCATTGGAAGCCCTAGTGGAAAAATTGTAATTTGGGAGGAATAGGAGTACACCATGCGTACGTGCGTACGGTTAGCGTACATCAGCATACGCGGGGCGTACTCGCCAGGTTTGGAAATCCTAAATTTTAGGGTTGAGCCCCTATATAACCATCCTTATAACCTCATTTACCTCACCCCTCCAGCCTCCACTCCCCTTGTGATGTTTTTACAAATCCTAATCCCTTGAGTGTGTGTGTTTTGAGCTTAAGTGTGTGCTCTTAGTGTGTTGAAGGAAGAAAGAAGATATATTGAGGAGCCTTGGTGTGAAAGCAAGCTTGTGGATCTGGGATCTTTGCCTCCTTGGGAAGCTCCAGAAGGTATAAAGCTTTGATCTTGACTTGTATTTCCTTAAAATCTTGCCATGAGAAGTTTTATTAGTTTTTAGCCCCTTTTTCTTGGACTTAATGAGTATCAGCTACTCTAAGACCAAGGGAGATATCCTTTCAGAAGATTTGAGGTGCATTAAGTCGTAAAAATGCTATCCTGACTCCTTTGGTGCTTTCATGCAAGTTATATAAGTCTTAAGTGGTTAAGAAAAACTAGGGTTTTGGTTTTTGGACTTATTAAGGAATTCATAACCATAAAGTTGGAGACTTAATGGTTTGGAACACCTTTTTAGACTTGGATCTGGATTTGGACGTTTGGACTTGTTGAATTAAGCACTTAATGAAAGTTTTGCATGGCCGCTGCGTACAGTAGGCGTACCATGGTGTACGCAGGGCGTAGGTGGTCAACTACTCGTGTTTGGTCAAGGGCTGAGTACGCAGGGTGTAGGAGTTCAGTAAGCTGGGCGTATTCAGCTGGGTTAAATTTTCGTTGGCCGTTGAATTTCAGTTGACTTCTGACCTAGTTTGACCTTAGGGGCATTTTGGGTATTTTATTATGAATCCTAAGGTTTGTGTCTCTTCCTATGTATAGGTTCCTGTTGTGTTGAATCGTGGAGCAATATTCTCTTCTGCTACCTGTACGGATTTGTGAGATGAGTTTTCCTCACTATACTTACGGGTCGAAGGCACCAAGGCCGGCCCAATTCATTGATATCCTGTTATGCTTGCTATTGTACTACAGTGATCTGTTAGATCGGTATCCTAGTAATAGGATGTGTTATGCTTAGTGATATATAGATCTGTTTGACTGGCTGTAGACTGTTATATGATTATCTGTTATATATGCACATGTTTGGTCGGTGGCTGAGGCTTTACTGCTTTTTGAGTAAGCCAGTAGGCCGAGGCATACCAACCCGACGATTGAATGGGCCCGAGGATATTCCATCCCGAGGATGATTGGACCTATAGTGTATTGGAATTCCAACCCGATGATTGGAGGGCATGGGGTATTTCAACCCGATGGTTGATTGGACCCATAATATGTTAGCATTCCAACCTGATGGTTGAGGGGCCTGGGGTATTCCAACCCGATGGTTGATTGGACCCATAGTATGCTGTTAATTGTATTTGTTATCTGTTTATGTGTTGGTATTTTAGGGGAACTGAGTAAGCGTTGGATTACAATCTTGCGTTATGTTTCAGGTATTTCAGAGGACTGCGGGAAGGCGAAGGCATAACCGTACACATCCTCATATTTAGACTTATGTTTAGGGAACTCTGATGTAGAAATACTTTTGAAAACTATGTTTGTAAACAATTTATTAAGGTGGTTGGTTTCTAAAAGTTTAAAATTTACATAATTTTTGTGGATGTTACAAGTTGGTTCCCACGGTATGATGTGCGTTTATCTGATATCTCCCTGGTTTATTTTCAGTATGGTGGTTACGAGCCGATTTGAGTCGGGATCCGGATCAGGAACTGGGACTGGTGTCCAGAATAGGTCGGGATTGACTGAGGATCGGGTTACGGAGATCATTCGGGAGGAGGCTGTTTCCATTGTCTGGGAGAAGATACCGGAGCTATTTGGGTCTATTAAGACCGCTATGATGGAGTTCTTTAACGACCGGTATGCTGCAACTTCAGAGACTGTTGTTGCTGTTGTCTCCGCAGCCGTTGCTTCGGTAGGGATTGGCGCTGAGAGAGCCTTCCAGTACCGGGACTTGGACAATACGAAACCCCCGATATTTGATGGGGTTCAGGATCCGATCATAGCCATTAGGTGGTTGTCTAACGTTGAGGGATGCTTCTTTACGTCCACTTGCCTAGCTGACCAGAAGGTCAAGTGCGCTCTGAACCTTCTTCAGTCTGAAGCGAAGGATTGGTGGAGGTTGGTTACTAGTTCATACACCCTTGAGCAACGAGCTGTAGTTTCATGGGAGCAGTTCTCTGATACGTTCTGCTCGAGATATGTTCCTTTGGTAGAGCGGGAGAGACTAGCCCAGGAGTACTTGGATTTGAGGCAGGGGGCCGAGTCAGTGATGCAGATCACTTAGATGTTTATAGAGAGAGATATATGTTCTGCCCTGAGTTTGCTGCTTCTGAGCAAGTTCAGATGACTCGGTACTTGAGCATGATCAAGAAGGACATCCGCCAGTTCGTATCTACTTAGCGTTATGGATCACTCCTTGATTTGCAGGAGGCCGTGAGGCGGCGTGAGATTGAGATGGAGCTGTAGACTAGGGAGAAGAGACAGGTCCCGACGCACTCGTAGCCTGCGCCGAAGCAGTTTAAGGTCGCTGATGTTAGATCTAGGAGTCAGAGGGGCCACACTTGTCATAAGAGCGGCAAGGTACATAAGGGTTCTTGTCGACCTGTTTCTGGATGCCACAAATGTGGCAAGGAGAGCCACTATGCGAGGGATTATCGCTAGCCGACCCCAATACCAAGTACCCCGATTTGTTACCACTTTGATCAGGTTGGCCATATGAAGGTTAACTGTCCATTGCTCGCCGCCAAGCTGACGCAGGACCTGGCGCCAGCCACTATGAGGATCACCAATGGGTGCCAGGGGAGGGAGGGGCCCCCGAGGACTCGAGGCCGTGCTTTTCAGCTCACTGCCGAGGAGTCCAGATCAGCGCCAGACCTTGTGACCGATATGTTTCTATTTATTGTTCTTCTAGTTATTTTTTTATGGTATGCTTATGTTTATGCTTCCAGTAGGTACGTTCTTAGTGAAGTCTTTGCCTGCTCTTGTGTTATTTTACTTGGGCGCGAGTCGGTCCTTTGTGTCTCGATCTTTTAGTGTGGATTTTGGAATTCCCCTTAGTGAGTTGGAGTGTCCATTGTGGGTTTCTATCGCCAACGAGCACGGGGTTTGTAACGCCCATAGATTCGAGCTAGTCAATTTAGAGACAATAAGCGTCAAAAATGACTTTTGATGGAAGATTATTTATAATAAATAATCTTAAACAAGTTATAGTATACGTCACAAGGGTTCCGTACATATAAAGAATGACGATATCCGAAATATAACAAAGAAGTTATGACATGACGAAGTTTCGCGACAAAACCGGCACGACACCGAGAATCATAAAAAGTGAAATTTTGGTAAATTACTTATTAGCCTTAGTGATCTAAACAAAAGTTGTAGAGTACGTCTTCACCTACGCGTGGATATAAATAACGTCAAAAACGGAGCTCGTATGCAAAAGTTATGACCTTAAATATGTAGCTATCTAAGAGCGTAACACGTGGCCGAAACCCTAATTTGTCAGAGCTCACGACGTGAGCATGTCATTCTCACGAGGTGAGAAGTCATCCGGACATCTTTCGAAGCTAGAAATGCATATGGCAAGTCTACGAGATGATACAGCCATGGCTCACGACATGAGCATTGATTCTCACGATCTGAGAGGGCCCAAAACATCCTATAAATAGCAAGTTTGACCAATTCTCTCCTTACACCAAACCTTCTTTCCCTCTCTCGTTTTCTGAAGGTTGTTTCCCTTCCCGAGCCCGACGATCACGAACCACTGACCGTTTCTAGTTATATTCTATCAAATCACGCTACTAAGGTGAGTGCATAGTCCCTTTCATGAACAAGATTTTAATACAAGTATTGGTTACAATATTAAATATATGTTTGTGTGTGAAATACTTGATATTGCCTGAAATACGTGTTAAGAGCATATCTGATAATTATATGATGATACAGAGTAAACCTAAGTTAATTAAGAAGAATATTGGGTAGTATCTCCTTATGAGTACGAGTGAGATATACACGGAGGGTAGAACTTTAAAACTTGTCATTGATCCAAGAGCAGGGATTAGACTTAGTCATTTGTCCTTAGTCCGAGAGTACGGAGAGGACATAGTTATTTATCATTAATCCGGGAGCATGGATTAGACATAAGTCAATTATCCCTAGTCCGAGAGTATGGAATGGGCATAGTTATTGATCCGAGAGTATGGATCGTACATACCCAATCTGGGAGTACGGATTAGGTAAAGAGTTCAATTTTTGATCCGAGAGTATGGATCGTACATCTTTATGCTCCACACATGGTCATTTTCACACTTAGACCATTCGGATTATATTATTACCCTCTCGGTTCCACTTACATACTCTTGGGAACCAAATTTTGAGTCAAAATGTTTTGTGTTTTAAAAAAAAAATAAAAAAAAAATAAAAAAAAATAAAAAAAAAAATAAAAAAAAATAAAAAAAAAATAAAAAAAAAATTCAAGCTGCAATAATCGTAGATAGGTGACCGGTTCAATTATTGAACAAATTTTCCTACATTTTGGTCACCCGGCGTTTGATATTCATTTATTTAGAGTTGTTTTATTGTATATAGATCGAGTTGTTTTTTTCGCAAATTGGTGATGTTAGGGAGACTATCGAGTCGGATACTACAGGAGGTTTGGGCCAACACTAAGTGAACCGATTCCTACAACGGTGCCCGAGCGATTAAACCCAATTACACATGAGAGTAGCCGGCAGACGTGAGATCAGAGTGTACACTTAAAAGAAGAGCTCCACACGAGCCCATCCAACTGCTTTCTCCCTACTACAGATGTTCTTCATTGTATGCATGTTCCATTGGGTTGCGACTGCTCATCCCTCCTTACTCACCTAAAGGAGTTGTCCTGGCTGTGGTTTATGGTCCCATTGTCATCGGATGAAAAATTCGTGAGGTAATAGCAAGATCAATTCTGACCATGTTGACTAACGGTGATCAGGTTCCGCGGTTCTATCCATTCTTTTTATTTTCCCTAGGATAGTTCATCCCGAGTTCATTTTAGTCTTGTCTTACTTGAGGACAAGTAAGGTTTAAGCTTGGGGTGATTTGATAGCTTCATTTTATTTACTTCTTTTTATAGTTTATTTTAGCATATTTCATTCGCATTTTAGTTAATTTCCATGCATATTTTCCTTTTTGTTATTTTTATGACCATTTCGGGTACTTTCTAGTTTCTTGAGCATTATTGCAGATTTTTTGGAGGCTAGCAGAGCAGGATTTTTGGGAGGCGATTGGACTTGAAGAGAAATGGGGATTTCATGCTTGAAGGCGTGGATGTGTTGAACTTTAAATTTGAAAGACACGGGAGAATTCTTGAGTGTGCAAGATCGATGTTTGGGGATTTTGCGGAAGTTTTGAGTGATGTGGAGAGACAAATTGGGCTCAAATTGAAGAAATAGTGAAGAAAAATGGGCTAGAAGCTGATTGGACTCGAACTGGGCCAATTGATTAGCTGTGGGGGCCCAAGACTTGAAGAAGCCCAAAAATTTCCGTCGAAGTCACGCGGCCCGCGTAAGATTCCCCGCGGCCCGCGTGGATTCCTGACAAGGGCAATTTCGGGATTTTACTTAGAGCTCTATATTGGGAAGGTTGGTGTGCCTCTTTAGCATCATCTTGGAGGTCCGATTTTGATACTTTCTCTCTGGAGTTTGGAGCATTTTTGAAGGCCAAGAACCCTCAAGAACTTCACCATTTCATCTCTTAATTCTTGCTAAATGTTTGGTACAATCTTAACTAACTTTGTTTCCTTGAGCTTAGTCATGCTTGACTAAACTAATCTTGGTTGACTTTTGTTGAATATTGAAGAATCCATGAATTTGTGTTTGAATCTTTATGAAAATGTTTTGTGTTTTAACATCTTATCATTACTTGCATGTTTTTATTCATGAGTTTAAATGTGTTTGTGGTGATTAGTTGGCTAATTTCTTGATTAAGTAAAGGATCTTCAAATTAGCAAGCAACAAGTGATTCTTGTGTTAGTTTTACTTCACACAATCATAAAAACATTTTCTCCAACATGGTGGTGAAAGCATTTGACCCCTCTTGGATTTGGTGACTTTTTTGGTTCTTAATGCTAGTTGACTTTCACTAATTACATGCTTAATGGAATTAGTGACTTTAACTAAGGAAATTGTTATGAGCTTCTCTAACCATTTCAACAATTAAGAAAAGTCTAGGTAATCTCAAGCTCCTTGGATTACTATAGCCAAATTAAGGGTTTAAAACATGTATTGCACCATTTGATTCTAATGATATGTTCATCAAAAGTCAAAGTGAGGAACCTTAAGTCAACCATCCTTCTCTTATTGATTTTACATCAAACTCTTATTTTTGTTGAAATTGTCTATTTAAATCTTAGTTAATTCTAGTTTGTTTCAAGTATTTCAAAACACCAAAACCCCCAGTTTTAATTTATTGTCATTTTCCAAGTATTTTTACAAAGAGATTTTTCATAGAGTTATTAAATTGAACCAATCCCCATGGATTCGATCCCTTTGCCACTATACACTATTTTAGTGTAAAAGATTTAGGGTTATTTATTTTTGTTGGCCTCGACAACCACCAAATATATTTATCATGTTTTCTAGGAACAAATTCCGCAATATTATTCTTTAAAATGAATACTCTGATTTTCAAATAAGCATAAATAACATTTTTAAAATGACCGTGACAATGGGGATGTCATAGGGTTTCTGCGTCCAGAGTGTATCGGGGTTGAGTGTTGGAGATTTTCTAATTGAATTGATCCCTAGTCCCATAGGGGATGTGTGGGGATGGATTGGCTGAACCGGTTCGGTGCTATGATCAATTATGAGGGTCAACGAGTGGTACTTCGAACACCAAGTGGGGGAGAACTGGTTATCTATGGAGAGGGCACTAGGGTTGGTTCAGGGTTTTTTTCAACACCCAAGGATCGGTAGTATATTCAGCATGGGTGTGCGGGTTATCTGGTTTATGTGGTTGAGACTTGGGTCGGGGAGCAGACTTCAGTTTTAGAGGTACCAGTTGTCAGTGAGTTTTTCGATGTATTCCTGGAGGAGTTACCCGCTATACCTCCCGAGAGGCAGGTTGAGTTCAGAATTGATCTAGTCCTAGGTGCGGCTCTGATTGCCAAGGCGCCATACCGCTTGGCACCACCTGATATGTAGGAGTTGTGCTCTCAGCTTCAGGATCTGTTAGGCAAGCAGTTCATCAGACCGAGCAGTTCTCCGTGGGGAGTGCCGATATTGTTCGTCAAGAAAAAGGATGGTTCACACAATATGTGCATTGATTACCAGGAGTTGAACAAGTTAACGATGAAGAACCGTTATCCCCTTCCACAGATTGATGACCTCTTTGATCAGTTGCAAGGTGAATCTTGGTTCTCCAATATTGATCTAAGGTCCGAGTATCATCAGGTGAGGGTGAGAGAGGAAGACTTGGATAAGACCGTGTTTCAGACTCGTTATGGGCATTACGAGTTCGTGGTGATTCCATTTGGGCTCACAAATGCACCTGCTGTGTTTATGGAGTTGATGAATCGGGTGTGAAGGTCGATGCTTGACCAATTTGTAATTATGTTTATTGATGATATCTTGGTGTATTCCAAGATCAGAGAGCAGCATTAAGAGAACCTTCGAGAGCTTCTCGGAGTGTTGAGGCGGTAACGACTTTATGCCAAGTTCTCGAAGTGCGAGTTTTGGTTATGAGAAGTCCAGTTCCTGAGGCACCTCGTTAACCAGGATGGGATTTTGGTCGATCCGGCCAAGATCGAGGCTGTAATGCAATGGGAGGTCCCGAAATCTTCCTCAGAGATCAGGAGTTTCTTGGGTTTGGCGGGATACTATCGGCGATTTATTCACGATTTCTCCAAGATTGTGGTACACTTCACTCCTCTGACGAGGAAGGGGTTGGATTTCCGATGGGGCCCTGAGCAGCAGTCAGCGTTTGAGACTCTTCGGCGGAGGTTATGTGAGGCCCCGATATTGACCCTTCTGGAGGGATTCGAGGATTTTGTGGTATTCTTAGATGCATCCATCACCGATATGGGGGCAGTCCTTATGCAGAGAGGACGAGTGATTGCTTATGTTTCCTATTAGCTGAAGCCACATGAGATGCGGTATCCTACGCATGACTTAGAGTTAGGGAAAATGGTATTTGCCCTCAAGATTTGGAGACATTATCTTTATGGGGTCCGTTGTAATGTTTACACATATCACAAGAGTTTGAGATATCTTATGGACCAGCCGAACCTGAACATGAGGCAGTGCAGGTGTCTGGACGTGGTCAAGGATTATGACCGCAAGATCCTTTACTATCCGGGTAAAGCGAATGTGGTAGCGGATGCATTGAGCCACAAGTCGGTTGGGTCTTCAGTTGGGGAGACGTGTATGAGGATATCCGTTGATTCTTCGCTTTTAGGATTGATCAGGGAGGCTCTGGCCGAGGGAGTTAAAATGGAATAAATTAACTAAAAAAAGTATTATTTAATATCTAAAAGAATTAATCAAAATTAAAAGGTGTGTAATTTATTGAAATTGATTTATGGAAATTTATGAAATTTCAGGTCGTGTATAATTCATGTGATTGATTTATTTGGTGTAGAGGGGTTAATTTGTATTAAAATAAACCTTGTTTATGAAGATAACTAGGGTTAGGGTAAAAGGGGTACAATATGGAGAATTAAGGGGCTAGATGGAAAAAATTCGGGTATAACCCCATTTAGAGGGATCGATGAGTGTTAATGTGGTTTAAGGGTTCGTGCGTTTTTTTGTTCACGTCCCATTTATTCATTGAGACAAATCGATCGGCCCTTCCCTTGTGTGTGTAAACATGCGACGCAAGTAGCAATAAGAGAAAAAAAGAAACCGATCGAGACTTATTGTTGCGTTTGGAGCATCATCAATTGAATGCCAAGAAGAAAAAAACGAGTGGCTTGTGCGTGTGTGGCTGTGACGAACCGAGAGGGAGGAGAGGGAAAGGAGACCTTGCTTTGTCGATCCTATAAGGTGTAGGAGGATGCGCAAATTGGATAAATTGTTGGTAAAATTCTCCACTTTTTCTTCTTGTCAAGTTTATACCTCAATTGCTTGTCAATTGGGTGAGTTTTGGTGTTGAATTCCTCCTTATTTGTTGTTATTGATCATTCCTTCTTTTTCCTTGAAAGTCTTCAATGTTCTATTGGATAATTCCATTCTCATTGAGTTTTTTTGATGATTCATTGTTGCCCAAATCATTTTATGAACCCACTCAAGAATGATTTTGACATGTCCTTGAATTACTCTTTTGTTGATTGTCAAAATTCACGTTTTTGTTATCTCATATTAATGAAGGAATTTTTGGTTAATGGCTATGTGTTGGACTCTTCATAAGATCCTCAAAATAGTTTACAAGTATATTCAAATATGTGAATTAGTGGGAGAAATTCAAACCCAAGTTGGAATTCTCCTTTTTAACATCATATGCTGTCTTTCCATTAAAGACAATGTACTTTGGACCATGGTTGGAGGGTGAAACTATATTTTTAATTCCATGATATATTGCTACTGATTTGGACTTGATTTTAAGATATTTGGTCGATTTGGGTGATCGCTTAATGGGTTAAGTGGTCAAAAAGTCTTTAAACCCAAAGCTGGAAATTGCAAAAAATTGTCGAATCTGCCCCTGGATTGGAAAAATTATAGAAAGATCACTAGGAGTCGGATTAATGATCCGTAAATTCTCAAAGTTTGAAATTTAAGTCTATCTTGTCCATGTATTTTTCCAGGTCGTTTTGTTTCCTCGAAATTATATGAAAATCGCCTTTTTCACTAGCTGGTCAGAATATAGCTGCATTGATAGACAATTTTGTAAAAATCATAGAAAATTGTATAAAAATCATTTGGGCCTTTAAAATTTCTTTATGGAAAGATACAATTCTTAACTTATGGAATACAAAATAAAAATAAAAATTTTACTGGTCCCAACGGTGCTAAAACAACACTAAGCAGGTGACTATTTTTGGACCAAAACTGGGAACTTTGCTTGATAGTTGATTTATGTGTTAAGTCATGGATTTGTCATCTTTGGGATTATACATGTCCAATAACCTTTTGTGTGTATTGTAATAGGGTCAAGGGTGATACTTCAACTTTTACAAGACTTGAAGTGTGAGTTGGTCACTTCTTTGGCAAATGTGAGTCAACTTCGAGGTTTTAAAAAGTACATTGTTAGGAGTATCCCATATCTTAGATGGAATGGGATGAACCTATTTATCTAGGACGTATGTTCCCTTTTGGTGATTGAGTATTGTGCCATGATTTTTAGTATCTAGGATGTTGGATGCTAGATTCCTCTTTGTTTGATATGAGATGTGAGCTAAGGTCATGCTAGATTGAGTGTTATGCATGAGTATTATGTGTTATGAGCATGTCACTACTTGTTTGAAAATATTTGTTTAAGGGTAGTGAACTAGACATAGGTATATACCCTATCCGGATTATTGTGCGGACTCGATGGGTTCTATGACACCTACGGGCAAAGAGCTTAAGCCAAAGCGGCATTGAATAATTTTTCTGGGAGATCATTCGAGGCATGGTTTGAACGGTGGGAGGACTGGAGTGATGTTGGTCTAGCGGTGGGACCATCTTAAACATTACGAGGGATTGGGAGGTGTAACGCTGAAACAGCCCAAAAATACGGCCCAAAAATTTCGTTTTTCAATCATAATAAAAATCATAAACCATCCAGTATCATAAGTAAAATCGTGAGTCATGTATCATAAACATCATAAAATCTGTCTCATATATATATATATATATATATATATATATATATATATATATATATATATCAGAGTGAAACTCCCAGGCTGAAGACTGTGGTGTGTGCCATGCTATCATCTCGAGCCCTTCCCTTTGCTAGTGGAAGTACCTGAAACCAAAACTGAAAACCGTAAGCACGAAGCTTAGTGAGCTCCCCCAAACTACCACATACCATACAGTAACAAATAAACACATACTGGGCCTTGCCCACTGCATCGGACGTCAGCCCGGAATAACTTGGGCCGTGCCCATTGCATCGGACCGCTGCCCAGAATAACTTGGGCCTTGCCCACTGCATCGGACCGCAGCCCGGAATAACTTGGGCCTTGCCCACTGCATCGGACTGCAACCCGGAATAACTTGACATATCATATACATAAACATGTAACATAAACATATAACTACTGCATCGGACCGAAGTCTGGAACACAAGGCACATAACATAAACATGCATGAATCACAAAGACATCAAACATACATACTACTTCTCGGGACCACCCTGACATCGGACCGAAGTCCGGAACATATAAACTGCATCGGGCTAACCCCGGCATCAGACCAAAGTCCGGAACTACTAACATCTAAACGGGCCGGCATTGTGGCCGTAGACCCGTTCCTACTGGAAGGAAACTCACCTCGCGAAACTGTTTGCTGAAAGACTAAGCGGAAAAATATCTGACTGCTGCTCCGGCGACTCTCCGGCTATAATTTCCACAATGACACTTAGTCAGAAACTGACAACTATCCTTAGGGTAAATTGACCATTTTACCCTGACTAAAGTCCATATCCTGGTCAAATTCAACTTTCCAGTTGACCGGACTCGCCGAGTTGACCCGCCAACTCGCTGAGTCCCAATACTTTCATATATTCCCAACTCGTCTCCACTCGTCGAGTTTAGCAAGAACTCAACGAGTTCTCTTTCAATCATAACATCGGGACAATCTTCGTCCGACTCGCCGAGTTCCTCCTGAACTCGTCGAGTTTATCTTCATCATGTGATCGTGTCTAGATTTGTGACTCGCCGAGTTGTATGAACAACTCGTCGAGTCCATCTTCATAAGTTGGGAGATGGCCTCGGACTCGCCGAGTACGTTCCTGCACTCGCCGAGTCCCATGGTTTGCAGATCCATGGCTATGACAATTTCATCGATTCCCTTCCCTAGACTCATCCAAACCCCTTCTGGACTAAAATGGGTTCCTCTGAGTCATAACAGTTTTGGGAACCAACTCACGACTCGCCGAGTCCCAAGAACGGCTCGCCGAGTCCATGCATGTCCAAGTCTATAATTCGATTTCTGATATGCAAAAGTCATCCAGAAGGTAGATCTAGGCTCCTAAGATCGGTATAATACGTAAAGTCATGAACTTTACGTTCATGCATGGTACTTTTATGCTCAAAAGACCAGAAATGAGGTTTATTTCATACTTGGGGTTCTCATGGCCATAAAGATGGCACCTTTATGCCATGAGGACCCTCTAAGGTTGCAGATCTGAGTGCAAATCGACTTGGGACGTCCGAGTCTCAAAGGTCAAGCTCCTTGGACCCAAAACCTCATAAAGATGACCACAAGGAGATCTAAGAAACTACAAGTCAAGTATGAGGCTTGATTACCAGAAAGTGAAGAGAAGCTGATGTTGTTCTTGGATCTACAATCTCCTCTTGAAGTCCTCCTTCTTCCTCTTCTTCTCACAAGCTTCAAATACACCAAATAACTTCCAAAATCACAAAGAAAGCTCAAGATCACTTATGGAGGATTAGAGTTTCGGGATTACTGCTCTGGAGGTGATGGAGGCTGGACAAGAGGTCTATAATGATGCTTAAATAGGGTGCAAACCCTAAATATTAGGGTTTCCCCAGACTGGCCTACTCGTCGAGTCAAGGCGTGGACTCGCCGAGTAGATCACTTAAACTCGCGTCCAAACCTGGCATCTACTCGACGAGTCAGGGCTACAACTCGTCGAGTAGATTTTATAAAAATGACATTTAATGAATTAAATACGTACCAAAAACGGGGCGTTACAATTCTCCCCCACTTGTCTTAGACTTCGTCCTCGAAGTCTACTGCATCTGGAAACAACTCCGGGTAGTGCTCCCTCATCTCCTCCTCGGGCTCCCATGTTCACTCTGAACCCTTCTGGTGCTGCCACTGCACCTTTACTAACTCTACTCTCTTGTTCCTCAACTCTTTCACCTTGCGATCCAAAATCGCCACTGGTCTCTCGATATAGTTCAGGCTATCGTCAACCTGAATATCCTCGAGGGGTACCACTGCTGAATCATCCAATAAGCACTTCCGCAACTGAGAAACATGGAACGTGCTGTGGATCTGGCTGAGCTCTGCTGGAAGATTTAACCGATAAGCAACCCGTCCCACCCGGGCCAAAACCCTAAACAGACCAATGAACCTGGGGCCCAACTTGCCCCACTTCCGAAACCTGTTAACACCCTTCCAGGGTGACACCTTCAGGAGGACCATATCGCCTACCTGAAACTCCAAGTCCGAACGCCGCTTGTCGGCGTAACTCTTTTGCCGAGTCTGAGCAGTCTGGAGCCTGCTCCGGACTTGCTAAATCCGCTCTGTGGTCTCGAGTACTACTTCCGTACTCCCCATGACTCTCTGACCGACCTCACCCCAACAGATTGGGGTCCTGCACTTCCTCCCGTAGAGCATTTAGAAGGGAGGTCGGTCTATACTGGAGTGATAGCTGTTGTTATACGAAAATTCCCTAACGGAAGATATGTGTCCCAACTGCCACCAAAGTCTAGCACACATGCTCGAAGCATGTCCTCGAGAGTCTGAATTGTCCTCTCGCTCTGTCCGTCTGTCTGAGGGTGGAAAGCGGTGCTGAAATGGAGACGAGTACCCATCTCGTCGTGAAACCGCTTCCAAAACCTGGAAGTAAACCGGACATCTCGGTCTGACACCACCGAGACAGGCACTCCATGTCGTGCCACTACCTCCCCCACATAAATCTCGGCCAACTTCTCGGCCGAGATACTCTCCTGGATCGGTATAAAATGGGGGCTCTTGGTCAACCGGTCCACGATGACCCATATCGAATCAACCCCACGTGCAGTCCTGGGAAGCTTAGTAATGAAGTCCATCATGATATCCTCCCATTTCCACATGGGAATGTCTAACGGCTGCATCTTGCCATGTGACCTCTGGTGCTCTGCCTTAACCTTCCTACAGGTCAGGCACCTCTCCACGTACCAAGCTACGTCCCACTTCATGCAGGGCCACCAGTAGTCGGGTCGAAGATCCCTGTACATCTTCGTCGCCCCTAGATGGATAGAGAACCGAGACTTGTGGGCCTCATCCATCAACACCTGCCGTACTCCTCCCCAGTACGGTACCCAGACCCTCCCATGCAGGGTCAACAATCCTCGACTGTCGTAATCAAACGAAGCCACTCAGCCAACTATCCTCTCGCACTTCTGGTGCTCCTCCTTTAGGCCCTCAACCTGTGCCTCCCTAATCTTCTCCAGCAGTGGGGTAACTACTATCATCCTCAAGAAGATATCTCGAATCGCAGCCGCTACCGCCTTGCGGCTCAGGGCCTCGGCCACTACGTTGGCCTTGCCCGGGTGGTAGAGGATCTCACAATCGTAATCCTTTACCACGTCTAACCACCGACGTTGCCTCATGTTCAGGTTCAGCTGATCCATGAGATACCTCAAACTCTTGTGGTCCGTGTAAATAGTACACCGGACCCCATAGAGGTAATGTCTCCAAATCTTGGGGGCGAAGACTACAGCCCCCAACTCCAAATCATGCGTCGGGTAGTTAGCCTCGTGAGGCTTCAACTGTCTCGAGGCATAAGCTATCACATGCCCCCGCTGCATCAACACTACTCCCATACCTGTGATTGAAGCGTCACAGTAGACTACAAAGTCATCTACTCCCTCTGGCAGGGTAAGAATCGGCGCCTCGCACAGTCGTTTCCTAAGCGTCTCAAAGGCCCTCTGCTGCTCAGGACCCCAGCGAAACACCACCGACTTCTTGGTCAGTCGGGTCAGCGGAACTGCTATCTTGGAGAAATCCTTGATGAATCTCCTGTAGTACCCTGCCAAACCCAGGAAGCTCCGAATCTCGGATGGGGACCTCGGAACCTCCCACTGCATCACGGCCTCAATCTTGGCCGGATCTACTAATATACCCTTCTGGTTGACAAGGTGTCCCAGAAACTGCACCTCGCGCAACCAGAACTCGCACTTGGAGAACTTTGCGAAAAGTCTCTCCCTCCTCAAGGTCTCAAGCACCTCCCTCAGGTGTTCCTCATGCTGCTCCTCAGTCTTGGAATAAACCAAGATATCATCAATGAATACTATCACAGACCGATCCAACATCAGTCTGCACACGCCGTTCATGAGATCCATGAACGCGGCTGGAGCATTGGTGAGCCCAAACGACATCACCACAAACTCATAATGACCATAGCGGGTCCTAAAAGCGGTCTTCTGCACATCCTCATCTCTGACCCGCATCTGGTGATATCCGGACCGTAGATCAATCTTGGAAAACCAAGATGTTCCCTGAAGCTGGTCGAACAAATCATCTATCCTCGGGAGTGGGTAACGGTTCTTCACCGTTACCTTATTCAGCTCCCGGTAATCAATACACATACGATGCGACCCATCCTTCTTCTTCACAAACAGGATCGGAGCTCCCATGGTGAACTACTCGGCCTGATAAAACCCTTGTCTAGTAGCTCTTGCAGCTGCATAGACAACTCCTGCATCTGGGGAGGAGCCAACCGATACGGTGCCTTGGCTATCGGAGCCGCACCAGGAACCAGGTCAATCCGAAACTCAACCTGTCTCTCAGGAGGTATCCCAGGCAAATCCTCCGGGAATACATCCGGGTACTCTCGTAGCACCGGTACATCATCAACCGTCGCCTTTCCCTTATCCCGGGTATCCATGACATAAGCGACGTACCCCGCGCAGCCCTGCTGGAAATAGCGCCTCGCTCTCGCTGCAGAACAAAGAATCGGTCCGCGTTGTGGCCTCTCACCCTGAATTACTATCTCTCCCCCACTGGGAGTGCGAACTCTAACCAACTACCTCTCACAATCTATCAGTGCTCCATTGGAACTCAGCCAATCCATACCTACTATAACTTTGTTCCCTCGCAGGGGAATAGGAACCAAATCTACTGGGAACCGCTCGTCAAATAACCGCAGTGTACATCCTCTATGAACTCTCGCGACTCTGACGATCCTGTCATCTGCTATTTCCACGTCAAGTGGACAATCCAGCTCCCCCGGAGCTCTGCTAATTCGCTTGCTAAGCGCAAGTGACACAAATGATCGGGTAGCCCCCGAATCAAAAAGTACCATAGCTGAAATGTCGTTCACTAGGAACGACCCTATGCATACATACATAACATAAGTAATAATCAAATAAAATGATAATAAGAAAATGGAGAGATACATACCAGTAACCACATCTGGAGTCACTCGTGCCTCCTCTGCTGTCAACTGGAAGGCTCTGCTCTTCGCCACTGGCGCCTCAGCCCGGCCCTGACGGCCGTCTATAATCCTCATAGTAGCAGGAGCGGGTGCCACCACCTTTCCTGCTGCTGCCAGACTCGGACACTGGAACTTCTTGTGTCCCCTCTGATTGCAATGGAAGCAAATCAGATCAGATGTTGTGGTGGTGGTAGTGGTGGTAGCTGCACAATCCTTGCTCATGTGTCCCATCCGACTGCACTTGTAGCAACCAGAACTCCCCGCCTTGCACGCCCCATCGTGCAACCTGCCACACTTGCCACACCGATTGTGGCTCTGCTGTCCCCTAGACCTGTGATCAGACACCTTGGGCTTTTTGCCCGAACTCACTGCACCAGACGCCGTCTCTGGCTTCCTATTTCTCTCCATCTCAAGATCAATCTCCCTCTCACGAGCGCTCACAATCATATCCTCCAGTGTCTTACAGCTAGAGCGGCTCACAAACTGTCGAATATCACTCCGCAACATCTCATGATATCGGGCCTTTTTCATCTCCTCGTCCGCCACATACTGCGGAACAAGAAGGGCCCTCTCCCTGAACTTAGCGGTAATCTCCGCCACAGTCTCCGTCGTCTGCTGGAGGTCCTGGAACTCTCTAGCAAGCTGCTGCACCTCAATAACAGGAGCGAACTCGGCTCTGAACCTGGTCGTGAAATCGCCCCAGGTCATCGCATCCAATACTACGTCATCACCCACAGCCTGTCCGACCTCCTCCCACCAATCTCTCGCCTTGTCCTTCAGAAGGCAGGACGCTAATCTGACCATATCCCCCTCGGGACATCTGCTGGTGCAGAATGCGTTGGCGACATCCGCCAGCCATCTAGTACTGGCTATGGGGTCCCGAGCCCCATGATAATCGGGAGCCCCACATGCTCTGAACTCCCTGAAGGTGAGCGTGCGCGACCCCATCATGGCCGCCACCTCAGTACGAAAGGCGCTCAACTTCTCATCCAGAAGCTCTAGAATACCCTCCTTGACCGTACCGAAGATCACAGGAGTCTGCTCGAGTATAACGCGAGAAACCTCTGAGGAGAGGAACTCCCTAGTCTGCTCATCTAGCTGCCCGGCTCCAGAACCCGAGCCTGATCCCTCCCCGACACCTGAACTGCCGACTGCTCGTCTGGGTTGTAATACCACCATTCTAAAAACACAACATAACAGACATCATCCTACTAATATAACTGGAGGGATCACATACACTACAAGTTCCCTGGTTTTGCCTCAGCCTCCCTTGATTCGAGTACGGATCCTCTGCTTTCAGTAGTACTGGCCCATACTACCTTCCACATCTATCCGTACTTTCCTCAAGAACTGCCTCAACTCCACCAAGTCCCTTCTACTGCTACTGTTCTCTGCTACTCTCGTCCTAGGCTTGCCCTAGGGTAATCACCAACTCACTCTCGGCCATCAGCTGCATAAGAAGTCCCTGATATCCTTCCCTAACTAGCTCGTGAATACTATTACATATCACTAAGACAAGATAATTCTTCGAATGAGAGATCCTACCCTATAACAGTTGGACTCAGACAAGAGCTGCGCAATAGAGCTAGACCTAACCTTCTTAAATTATTTAATCCCCGCGATATGTAACGTAACATATTCATTTACTAATTAGTAAAAGATAACTAACACTCCTAAAAGCACGAAGCAAGCAGCATTCGAGCGTCGAGTACACATACTCACGCATCCACTACTCTGACCATCATACTAACTAATCTGTACTAGCATGCAGTTCTCATAAAGCTGAACACATATAACAGGCACATAAGGCATCCTTCCTAGATCCTTAGTCCTAAACTAGCGTGCAATTCTCATAAATTGATAAACATAACATAAACTTGTATGGGTAATTTGGGAGTACTTACTTGGGCTCGGCTGATTGCATGCACCACACCCTTTTCTCCTTTTTAAAATTCTTTTCGCTTTTTCTAAAACTCTTTTCTTATACTTTTTCTAAAATTGTTTTCTTTTCTAAAAATCATTTTGTAAACATGGTTTCTCCTTTGAAATTTTCATACCACTTCCTTAGTTTGAGTTCAGACACACCCGAAAGTGTGTCCGAATCCCTCAAACCAAGACTCTGATACCAACTTGAAACAGCCCAAAAATACGGCCCAAAAACTTCGTTTTTCAATCATAATAAAAATCATAAACCATCCAGTATCATAAGTAAAATCGTGAGTCATGTATCATAACACATCATAAAATTTGTCTCATATATATATATATATATATATATATATATATATATATATATATATATATATCTCATAACAAAATATCAGAGTGAAACTCCCAGGCTGAAGACTGTGGTGTGTGCCATGCTATCATCCCGAGCCCTTCCCTTTGCTAGTGGAAGTACCTGAAACCAAAACTAAAAAATGTAAGCACAAAGCTTAGTGAGCTGCCCCAAACTACCACATACCATACAGTAACACATAAACACATACTGGGCCATGCCCACTCCATCGGACCGCAGCCCGGAATAACTTGGGCCTTGCTCACTGCATCGGACCGCAGCCCGGATTAACTTGGGCCTTGCCCACTGCATCAGACCGCAGCCCGGAATAACTTGGGCCTTGCCCACTGCATCGGACCGCAACCCAGAATAACTTGGGCCTTGCCCACTACATCGGACCGCAGCCCGGAATAACTTGACATATCATATACATAAACATGTAACATAAACATATAACTACTGCATCGGACCAAACTCCGGAACACAAGGCACATAATATAAACATGCATGAATCACAAAGACATCAAGCATACATACTACTTCTCGGGACCACCCCGGCATCGGACCAAAGTCCGGAACATATAAACGTGCATCGGGCTAACCCCGACATCGGACCAAAGTCCAGAACTACTAACATCTAAACGGGCCGGCATTGTGGCCGTAGACCCATTCCTACTGGAAGGAAACTCACCTCGCGAAACTGGCTGCTGAAAGACTAAGCGGAAAAATATCTGACTGCTGCTCCGGCGACTTTCTGGCTATAATTTCCACAATGACACTTAGTCAGAAACTGACAACTATCCTTAGGGTAAATTGACCATTTTACCCTGACTAAAGTCCATATCCTGGTCAAAGTCAACTTTCCAGTTGACCGGACTCGCCGAGTTGACCCGCCAACTCGCCGAGTCCCAATACTTTCATCTATTCCCAACTCGTCTCCACTCGTCGAGTTTAGCAAGAACTCGACGAGTTCTCTTTCAATCATAACATCGGGATAATCTTCATCCGACTCGCCGAGTTCCTCCTGAACTCGTCGAGTTTATCTTCATCATGTGATCGTGTCTACTTTGTGACTCGCCGAGTTGTATGAACAACTCGTAGAGTCCATCTTCATAAGTTGGGAGATGGCCTCGGACTCGCCGAGTACGTTCCTACACTCGCCGAGTCCCATGGTTTCCAGATCCATGGCTATGACTATTTCATCGATTCCCTTCCCTAGACTCATCCAAACCCCTTCTGGACTAAAATGGGTTCCTCTGAGTCATAACAGTTTTGGGAACCAACTCACGAATCGCCGAGTCCCAAGAACGGCTCGCCGAGTCCATGCATGTCCAAGTCTATAATTCGATTTCTGATATGCAAAACTCATCCAGATGGTAGATCTAGGCTCTTAAGATCGGTATAACACGTAAAGTCATGAACTTTACGTTCATGTATGGGACTTTTATGCTCAAAAGACCACAAATGAGGTTTATTTCATACTTGGGGTTCTCATGGCCATAAAGATGGCACCTTTATGCCATGAGGACCCTCTAAGGTTGCAGATCTGAGTGCAAATCGACTTGGGACGTCCGAGTCTCAAAGGTCAAGCTCCTTGGACCCAAAACCTCATAAAGATGACCACAAGGAGATCTAAGAAAATACAAGTCAAGTATGAGGCTTGATTACCAGAAAGTGAAGAGAAGCTGATGTTGTTCTTGGATCTACAATCTCCTCTTGAAGTCCTCCTTCTTCCTCTTCTTCTCACAAGCTTCAAATACACCAAATAACTTCCAAAATCACAAAGAAAGCTCAAGATCACTTATGGAGGATTAGAGTTTCAGGATTACTGCTCTGGAGGTGATGGAGGTTGGACAAGAGGTCTATAATGATGCTTAAATAGGGTGCAAACCCTAAATATTAGGGTTTCCCCCAGACTGGCCTACTCGTCGAGTCAAGGCGTGGACTCGCCTAGTAGATCACTTAAACCCGCGTCCAAACCTGGAATCTACTCGACGAGTCAGGGCTACAACTCGTCGAGTTGATCTTATAAAAATGACATTTAATGAATTAAATACGTACCAAAAACAGGGCGTTACAAACGCGGTGGAATTTGCACCGTTCGTACCAATCCTTAAGGACAATGCATGTATATGAATGTGCAATGTCAGAGTAGCAAACACATCGTACCGGGGGCAATGATTACGGGTGAGATTCGCGCCTCACCTAGTGCATTGGGTCGTGTCAGTTATATTAGTAGAGAACAGGGTACCTGCCTTGGGTGTTTGCGGTGAATAAATAGACCCTAACTAGGAAGTATTACTTTAATAATTACAGTGATGGTGAGCAGTGAGTAATTTTTAAAATAAAGCGGAGAAATAAATATTATATAATAATATTATAGCGGAGAAAAGATAAAAAAAAATAGTTACAGCAGGGTTGAGGAGAGTAACTAATAAAGGAAGCTCTAAAAGAAGAATATAAATAAAAAGAGCTAAAAAATGTTTGATACGCGGTGTGATGTTAATTATGTCTTGCTTGTGAATCTTCGACTGTGTATGGATGTTTTTTGTGAATCCATATATGATATGTGTGTTCTTCTAACACTGTACTATAATTGACTCACTTAGCATAAGCTAACACTTGTTCTTTGCTTGTTGGTTTTTTTGTGTTTTGGAACATGTAGCTTGACATGATGCCTTGGTGAGGATGGGAGCTTTTTCAGTAGTCTTATTTAGTATCTTTAGATATGATACCATTTTGACATGTTGGGTTTTCATCACATTGTTTTTGTGAAATTTAAAGTTTGATGGGTTTGTTTTGACATGAAAGTAACATTGGTGATGTTTTTGAAATAATCATCATAAGTCTTCCGCAATGTATTCTGTTAAAAAGTGTTTGATTTTTAAAAATAAAAAATTTTGGGTGAAAAATCATAGTGTCACACGAGATCGATGGGTTTGTCACCGACAGTCGGGGGTTGTTGACCCGGTGCGGTCTGGTTTGGATTCCACTTTTAGGTGGGATCAGGCAGATTGTGTTGGACGAGGCTCATAAGTCTCACTTTTCTATACACCCAGGAGCCACCACGATGTATCGGGATTTGAGATTGAGTTACTGGTGGTCGTGTATGAAGAGGGAGATAGCCTGGTATGTCGAGAGGTGCTTGACCTGTAGGATGGTCAAGGCCGAACATCAGAGGCCGCATGGAAAGTTGCAGCCTTTGGAGGTTTCCATGTGGAAGTGGGAACGGATCACCAAGGATTTTATCACTAAGTTTCCAAAGACGACTAAGGGTTTCGATGCTACATGGGTCATTGTGGATCGATTGACCAAGAGTGCCCACTTTTTGGCCATCCGGGAGAGCTGTTCGACCGAAAAGTTGGCCGATATGTATGTCTGGGAGATCGTTGCTCGTCATGGGGTTCTGGTCTCCATTATTTCAGACCGAGATGTTTGGTTCACTTCCCGGTTCTAGCAGAATTTCCACGACGAACTGGGCACGAGGTTACATTTCAGCACTACTTATCATCCAAAGACCGATGATCGGAGTGAGCAGAACATCTAGACCCTTGAGGATATGTTGCGGGCATGTGTCATTGATTTCGGTGGGAGTTAGGATTCCTACCTACCTCGTGTGGAGTTCTCCTACAACAACAGTTATCAGTCCACCATTGGTGCCCCACCTTTTGAGCTCTTTTATGGTCGGAGATGTCGTACACCGGTATGTCGGGGATAGGTTGGTCATAGGGTTATAGGAAGGACCAAAGTAGTCCTTCAGACCATGGAGCTTATTCAACAGATCAGACAGAGACTGCAGACAACACAGAGTCGGTAGAAGAGCTTTGCTGACCGGCGCCGATCAGGGATGGAGTTTTAGGTCGGTGATATGATGCTCTTGAATGTCTCTCCTCGGAAGGGTGTGATACGCTTTAGGAAGTGGGTAAATTGGGTCCCCAGTATATTGGACCTTCCCATGTGATCGCCACGGTAGGCAGGGTGGCTTACCAGTTGGATTTGCCTAGCCAACTCAGTCAGATCTACAACACTTTTCATGTCTCTCAGTTGCGAAAGTGTGTGTTGGACAGCGAGACAGTGATTCCTTTAAATGATATTCAGGTTGATGAGCGGCTGAATTATATTGAGAGACCGTTGGTTACTTTGGAAAGAAAGATGAAGGTCCTGCGAAACAAGGAAATACCTTTGTTAAAAGTTCAGTGGAAGCATCAGAGAGGCTCCGAATGGACCTAGGAGCCGGAGGCTGAGATGAGGGAGCATTACCCTGAGTTATTCGTTGCATCCGACTTCGAGGACGAAGTGTAATTCAAGTGGGGGAGAATTGTAACATCGTGTTTTCAGGTATTCTCATCTTTGACCCTTATATTGAGAATTATTGTATTTGGTCCTTGTAATGTAAGACTTGTTAATGGGAGGGGCTGTTTGTGCGACTTTTGGATTTTCGGGGCGGAGCCCCGTACACTGGGAGTATGTTTTGGCTTCTTGCATTAGCCTCCACCTTTTCAAATGACCTTGCAACCCTAATCTACCTTGTAAAGCATTTCTAAGCTTGTATGTGTGTTTTGTGCCTTTGAAGAAGAAGGAAGGAAGTAGAGACCATCTTGAAGGAGTGAAGCACTTTAAACACACCCTTATTTGGTATCACTTGGAGGTATAAAGTTCTGAACTTGGTAAAGTTTCATTTAGATCTTGTTTTGGGCATGTTTTTAAGTTCTTTTTGTCCCAACTGTGGTGTTTCATAAGCATAGCATGTTCTTGACCCAATAAGTCGTCCTTTCAAACCTTTGGAAGGGTCTTGAGTCATAAAAATGGGGTCTTAATGGGTGGTTTTGCTCCATGCATTCTTTAGAAGGACTTAATGAATTAAGATGTTGAGTTAACCACTTAATGGACATGCAATGTAATGAAGTTGGAAACTTTATGACTCTTGAGGATGTTTTGGCCTTGGATCTAAAAATTGGACGTAAGAGCTTAAGGCATTAAGCTCTTAATAAGTTTTGGGAAGACTGGGTGTACGCCCTGCGTAATCTGAGTATGCAGCACGTACGCCAACCACCCCGATGGTGGTCAATGCTCGAGTACGCCCCGCGTACGCACTATGGGTTGAATCAGTTGAACCAGTTGACTTTGACCTATTTGACTCTGAATTTAACCAAATTTGACCAATGCGTATTTTTGGTATTTTGAATGGTGTTTGAGAATTGGTCATTTGGATGAATAGGTGTCGGTTAGACCTGAGATTCGGAGTCAGGATCTCATCAGGTATTATTCAGACTATGAGGTGAGTCTTCCTCACTGTACTTACGGGTCAAAGGCACCAAGGCCGACCTAGTGGATTGTATATCCGGTTACATGATTGTAAGTTATTATGTTGTGGAGATCTGTTAGATCGGTATCCTGGTATATAGGATGTTAGCATGTAGTAGTGAACTGTAAATCGGTCTGTTTGTCTGATGCCTGGTTATATGATTATCTGATATGTGTATGTCGACATGTTGTGGTTGGTTGGGTTGAAGCGGTGCTGCCTTGTGCTGAAGGCCAAGATACCCAGGGCAGTCCAGATAGAATGTGGGCCCTGCAAGGCGGTCCAGTCATGTTGAAGGCTCGGGAGCGGTCCAGGTAGGCTGTAGGCCTTGCGAGGAGATCCAGTCAGGTTGAAGGCTCCGTTATGCATGTTGTTGTTTTATATGTTGTATGTGGTGGTACTTTGGGGGAACTCATTGAGCTTTGGCTTACCGTTTTTTAGTTGTTGTTTCAGGTACTTCTGATGATCATGGGAAGGCGAAGGCGTGACCTTACACATCCTCTGTTAATGGCTTTATGATTTTGGGATA
This sequence comes from Lactuca virosa, assembly GCF_052849685.1. Lineage (NCBI taxonomy): Eukaryota > Viridiplantae > Streptophyta > Magnoliopsida > Asterales > Asteraceae > Lactuca > Lactuca virosa. Next base: position 257,279,470 of record NC_136433.1, on the reverse strand, counting down.
CTCTGATATGGATAATTAATTTGGAAACAATGATTTTGTAAACATTTTATGGCTATGGGTTGTTTTTAAAAGTTTAATTTTTTTTGATTTTTGGGATGTTACAGTAAATGTATTGCAAGTTCATCTTTTGGATGGTTTAGATGTGCAATTGAAATGTACATTGTTATAAATGAATCTTTGGAGGGTTGTGCACAAAACGGATTAATTTATTGCCAAAATATGCATACACACCATTACATGCCACGTTGTAAAGTTCTTAACACAACCATCCTACTAAGTTTCAAAACAAGTAAACATGATTTAAGTTCATAACCCATACATACATTACAGTTTCAAACAAGTAAACATGACTTAAGGTTCAAAAGACCTACAACACAAACATCCTAATAACTACTTAACAGAGTTTTCAGCCCCCTCCAACTTGACCACTGCCTCCCTGCCCTTTACATGTTCTGGAATTGTGTCCCTTGTTATGACACTTTGAACAAGTGACTGTTAGATATTTCCTGGTCAATTTACATGCTTAACTGTTGGTCTCATCAACACCCCTCCTTCTCTTCTTCTTAGGCCTCCCAAACTACAAATATTGAACAATTATAGTTAAAATTAACCCATTTCATGTGATAATGAAAACTACATATTAGGCCTAATTGAAATACAAACCCGTGTTTTATGTTTTGGTGGATTCAAAGTGAATGGGCAGTCACTTTTAGGCCACATTGAACGTCCATTACTTGGATCAATTTTGTTGAAATACATGGCTTTCCATGTCGATAACCTATAGCAAGGATGGACCCATTCATCAACATGTTGGGTATTTTCTCCATTTTCAATTCTATCCCACATAGCGCAAACAACATGTCTACATGGAAAACCTGTAATCTCCCAAAACCTACAACTACAACTTTGCTCATTCAAGTTTACCACATACTGATCCTTCAATGTGTTTGACAGTTGGTACTTTCCTGACCCATTATATTTAGCCACATACTTAGTTGCATCAGTCTTAATCTTTTCAAACACTGTAGTTGCTGTAGGGGTTAGTAGTCCTTCACACTTATCTATTTCCTCTTGCACCACAAATAATCTCTTCATGAGATACTCTCTAATATACTCTATGCAAGTGATAATAGGTTTATCCCTACCCTCATCTAGCTTATAATTGAATACCTCACAAAGATTATTCAACAAACAATTAGTGTTTTCCCTACCTGTGTAACACATATAAAGAGAATACAATTACACATATAGTAAAAACACAACAAGCAAGAATGAGCTTTATCATTAATTTTATACAAACATACCACTGAAGTGAGATTTAGACCAAGTATTTGCTGGAATCTTACACACCCAAGCATGAGCCTCCTCATTGATCTTCTTCAACTCATCAATTGGTCTGTTAAAGTGATTGACTGTTGTTGCTCTACCATACTCCCAAAGCTGGTCACTTAAGTCTTTTCCTTTCCACTAATTCTTCATATTTTCATGGATATGCCTCAAACAAAAGCTGTGTCCTGCATTGGGGAATACCTTATCAACTGGTGGTATTATTCCCTAAACAAAAGTAAATGTAATCAGCATCAATTACACAAATATATCTAGCAATAGTAACAAGACAAATAGTTAGGTGATACATACCTTTTGTCTATTAAAAATGAATGTAAAATTTGAATTTGCTCCCAGATCCAAATCTTCTCCTAATAGTTCCAAGAAACAGGTCCAACTACTTGTTGATTCTGTCTCTACCATTGCATATGCTACAGGGTATATGCCATTGTTTGAGTCCAGCCCCACAATAGTTAACAGTTGCCAAAGATAAGGGCCCTTCAAGAATGTACCATCCACCCGAAGAAAATATCTTAACCCAGCTTTGAATCCCAACTTCAATGCACCCAAACAGATTTGGACTGCCCAAGATTTGGACTGCCCAATGACATGTTCCTTTATTGGAAATTACATCTTTACCCTTGCACTTTGCCTTAATTCTAGTTGAGGGCCCACCACCATCAAATTCTTTAGATGAATGACTTACAACACTTTTACATTTCACCCTAATCGTGATTTTGTCATTTTTTGCTAGATATAGGGACCTCCTTGTTTCTACAGCATGTGAATTCATGAAGTTTTTAACATCAAACCTGGTTTTGAAGACTTGTCCCACCTTAAATGATTTTACATGAACCTCCCCATGTGAGCACCTTCTTGACTTACTCAACACCTTAAGCATTCTCTTCCTATCATCTTCATGAAATCCTGCAAATTGATAATCATCAGTAGCAATAATTTACAACTCATTATCAGTCATGTCATTCCTTTCAACTGTTGAATGTTTGTTTAAGATTCCATGTTCATATACATCAACAACACTATGTAATTCACTCATGTCTACATCAACATCAAACTGTATGTTAGACTCATCCACATTATAGTCACTATCATCAGAATCATCTCTAATACCCTCAGAACCATCTCAACTCACAGAATAGAAAGCCTCTCCACTATCATAACTCACCATACCCTCTATAAAATCCACTTATGGTTGATGTTCATAATCTTTTTGGACATTATACCCAGCATCATAGTCAACAAAAATTAAATAATCCTCTACAAATGGTTCAAATTCATCAAGTGTTGCAGTATGGACTCCATCATAATCTTGCCAACTTGGTTCCTCTACATCTTGGAGGTTGCACTTAACATGGTAAATTCCCACTGGTTCTTCAGGTTCAACTTCATGATTGATCACTTCCTCTTGAGTTTCAGTTTCATTATTGACCACATGTTTGACCACTTGATCTTAGGTTTCAATTTCATGATTGACCACATCAATGACATTACTTTGTTGGCTAACCTGTGACCATATATATGTCATAATAGTCTTTGAGTAATCATGCCCTTTATCAACATCTAATACTTGTGACTGATCAAAAACAAGGTTCATAAACTGGTTTAAATCAAGCTTTCTACTAGATGATCCTGCTTCTCTCCTACAAGGATTCTTTCTATTCATTTCAGGTGACACACTCTCAGGCTCCAACTCCTCAATAACAACTTTAAAAGGAGACTTATGATAACTAGGTACCCTAGTCTGACCATTTTCAATATACACCCTTATAAGTCTATGTTTAGGGATATACGACAACAATTTAAGTACATCTTGGTCATTACCTAAAGGCATTAAGCCATAGACTAAAGGGTATTTAGGGATACATAAATGGTAGTAAATGGTTTGCTAAGTTTTGTACCCTAGTTCTCGAACCATGTCATCAAGCTCATGAACTGAAAATAAATCAGTATCAACATCATCTACATATGCTACAATACCATCAATGTATTTCCTTCCAGATGCTTTGGTGAAGATACCACTGTAGTGTAGCTTCAACGTGAAATAGTTGTCATATGCTTCTGCAAACACAAAAAAGAAAGGATAAAGTAAATGATTTCTCTACATGAACACAATCAACGAAAAAAATAAGTTTTTTGTAGTATCATACAATATCTTTTTCCCAAGTCTTGCACAGTTGCGAATTTTTCTCACAAACACCATATTGACAACACCATTATGATTCGTTCTGCTTAAAACCTAAATCCCAATTTTTGTTCTTGCTTATAAGATGGAAATGGTGCGATGATTACAACTGTAACTGGGTATGTTCTTGGGAGAGGGACGAGTTGTGGGGTTGGCGTGTAAACAGATTTAATCATTTTGTATTAAATGAAGGTTACAAGTGAAAGGATTAAGATGCGCCTGCAATATAATATTGAAAAAAGAGTCAACGGCTAAATGGTAACAGAGTAAGCCGGAAGGACTAAACATTAAAAGTTTTGAAACCACATGGACCATCGTGAGGTTTTTTAAAATTAGGGACGAAACTTCAGATTTTTTGAAACCACAGGGACCATTTATGAAGTTTTGTCATATATATATATATATATATATATATATAGAGAGAGAGAGAGAGAGAGAGAGAGAGGAATGTTCAATTAAGAAAAAAAGGTTGAGAATGGAGGAACCATTCTCAGCCAATCATTTAATGAGCTTAAAAAACATAAACACATGGTGGAAAACTTGTAAATAATTCAAAACATTAACCCGTTCAGGGCACTTCTGTAATTTCATCGCACATCAAATCCCGACAGCAAAATCATCATTTCCCTCTTCGAATACGTCATATTTTCCATAACACTAAAAAACCATTTGAAGAAGGATTCAATCACCGTTTTCGATAAATCAGTATCGCGAAGAACAAATCAAACATAATGTCTTCCGACAAAAACCTAAATGAAACCATTTCGTCACTGTTGACTATGAAAGGTAATCATCGGTGTTTTTTTCTTCGATTTTTAATGATTTATAATTATTTTTAAACTTATCACTTGATTACTTTAAATTTTTCGTAATCGTCGTTCATTATTAGTTGATTTAGAACTAAAAATTTTGTATTCACAATATTCATTCTTCCAAGTAGGTTGTTACTTCAAATTTTGTAATCATCCTTCATTATTAGTTGATTTGCTTGAAGTTTTTGTAATAATCGTCCATTATATAAATGATTTTACATCTTCTCTTCATTTTTCATACTTATTCACAACTTTTCTGTTAAAATATAAACGTCGCTTCACATTTCGCTTATGTTGTCCTAATATTAACTACTTATCCTTATAGAAACAACACCAAGAGTCAAGCATATATATATAAACGAAAAGAAAAAAACGAATGAAAAAGGTAAATAAAATTGGTATTCTATTTAGATCTGATTAACTTTATTCACATGTGATTGCCAACATTTAGATGCGATTTTACATACAAATACAACAAAAAATGAACAAACTGAACGTCATTTTGTTTTGATATGTTTTGTTTAATTCTGAACACAAATAAAACTAAGTTATATATGTTATATTCACATATGAATAGAACATAATTTTGTGTGATATACATTATTCAAATAAGAATAGAACAAATCTAAGTTATATATATATATATATATATATATATATATATATATATATATATATATATATATATATATATATATATGTGTGTGTGTGTGTGTGTGTGTGTGTGTTCTATTCAATTGTTCATTTATGAATATAAAATCTTTTCTTTGTGAAATATATATATCAAATTCATTTATCTTCTACTCACTAATGAATAAAGCTAAGAAGATTGACATTTCTGATAAAGACCCACCAAAAATGACAGAATCATGTTCCATGCAGAAAATGACAAATGTATAAATTTCCAATCATATATGTTATATTCATTTATAAATAACTTGTGCATCCCTGCTATAATTTTCTTCTATTAACATATGAATACTTCAATCTGGATATATATATATATATATATATATATATATATAGATATATATATATATATATATATATATATATATATATATATATATATATATATATATATATATATATATCGCTTAGTTTTGTTTGTATTCACTAGTAAACCAAACAATCAAAAAGCTAATCATATGTAAATGTAAACGTTTATTCATATGTCTATCTTGTTTTCTTTTGGAATGTTTTTCTTCTGAAATTGGTGATTGATCATCAATATCTTCAAATATGAATATAAATATATATATATATATATATATATATATATATATATATATATGTTCTATTGAATTATTCATTTATGAATATAAAATAGTTTCTTTGTAAAATGTATTCCAAATCTATTTATATTCTACTCACTAATGAATGAAGGTAAGAAGATTGATGTTTTTGATAAAGAATCAACAACAATGATAGAAGCACATTGATCCTCCTGTTGTCATCTCCCAGTGGTATGTTTTCTACATGAACCCTAATTTGATTTCAATTCTTTCCTACTCTTTACCGTCAATCTGTCGATGTATTTTCCTATCCCGTTAAAATCTATTTGACTGGTGTGTTTCCTCCAATCTACAAACTCCATTTTGGTGAAATATCCCTTCAGGTATGATTTTGTCCAATTATATTGTAATTATGATTAACGATTGCACATAGATAAATTGATTCCAGATAGTTAACATGTTTTCCAATTGTAATTATCATGAACGATTGCACCAGGGGAAAATATTGAGCACAAGTTCTTCCATTGGTTGCTTTTACATTGTAAACCCTTTGAGATTCAAGTATAAAAGCTCGGAATTATTCCCAGAAATGCATATCACATTGAAATCGTTTTTATTTTTCTTTTTGTTTTCAGTCGTATAAAAGGGAAATTTAAATTCCTTCAAACAAATATACGAAATATTACATTTTCCTTACACCTTAATATCCACTTGAATTTCAAATTTACATGGGTCATTTAAGTACTCCTACTTTTGACAACATTTAAGAAGGAAAATAAGTAATTCTATTGTACAAATTACTACAATTTCCCCCAACTGCCTGAAAAGTTTCCAACATAAAAAGAACTTGAATTTAGTAGCAGGTAAATAACTAAACATTGCAACATCCAAATATTCTTTTGTAGACATCATCAATCATCATCATTATAGTACCTTTTAACTCATATTGGTGTAAAGACACAATATGAATAAATAGATTTCTAACGTTCCATAATTCGATATTAATGACAAAATGTAAAAAGACTAATAAGAATTGGTTATATTTCACAGCTGCATCATCATTCCTAGTTGTTGGTTATGAGTACAGAGAGCATTACTGACAATCTGCTTCTCCTTTTGCTTTTAACAAACCCAAAAAGATGTTTTTTTTTGGATTTTTACACTTATATATATTTACCAAATACCCATCATCAATTATTGCTTCAATAATCAATTCTGAATATATAATTATGAAATGATAACAATATAATTCCTGATATACTAATAATCCCAATTGGTTTTTTTAATTCTACTGTACCCTCCTTTTTCCCAATTTCCTTTCTTCTAATCAGATTTATATTCAAGATTTAGGATTTGGAATTTATATTCCTATATGTTGGATTAGACGTAGAACGATCATAATTCTGTGAAAGCGATACATCTGAATATTTTCTTTAGTTGAATAATTAAAAAATATTTATAAAATTATATATTTTGGTGCTCCCCGGACAAATCATTCGTATTTGGCAATTCAGTCGATCCATGAACTAATTGGTGTATATACCAGTGACGGCTACTTCATCATAATTTGTTTTCACATGCTTAATTTTTTGTTTCTTTGTTCATGTTTAAACTTAACGAAAGTTATTTGACTGTCTGCTATGAAAAAAGCAGTCTAATTGGGCAATTTCTGTGCTAATAATTCATGTGTTGTGTGATATATGTGACAACCCGAAATTTCTATCTTGTAAAGCCATTCAATTCAATCAAAAGTCAGATTTGTTTCTGTTAACTTTTAGCTTTGTTAAGGGTCTGTTTGAGAGTTCTAAGCCTAGTACACTCAAGGATTGTGTGTTAGGGAGTATTAACTTAAGATCATTGAGTTGCAATCGAGCCAGAACCACCTTCACAAGGAGTTCACGGCCGCAAACTGGGGTTTACGGCCGTAAACCCATGTTGGTCGTGAACCCCTCTTCATTAGTATGAAGATCCTTCATTATTCTTCATTTCTCAGATCTTAAAATCAAGAACTCTCATTTCTCTCTCAAGTATCATCAAGGATATCCTCCTTGATCTTCAAAAGTGTAAGTGATTCTTCCCTTCTTACTTGATATCATTCTTATTCAAGTTAAGCCCTTTGATTTCATCCATGAATTCAACTCTTTTGGGTTTAGATCTTCAAATCACCAAGAACATACACTTGTTCTTTGGGCCGTAATCACCCTGTAAGCTTCCATTACGTAAGTATTTCTTCCATATACTTGTTATCCATTAGAAGCACTTGATTTCTAACCAAGAAACAACCACTTTATGCATGAACTTCAAGAGTTTACGGCCGTAAACCCTTCTTTGGGCCGTAAACCCTTCTTAGTTCATGTGGTGGTCGTGATCCCTTCAAGCCATGGCCGTAAACCCTTCATGAATCAAGCCATGGGCCGTAAACACTTCATGTGTGGCCGTAAACTCTCCTTGGTCGTGAACACATCTTTGTGTGGCCGTGAACACCCTTTCATACAATCATATGTGATTGTAACACTTCATTCCAAGTGTTTCCTAGTACCTAAGGTTGTTCCCTTACATGATTAGTTGTTATATACACTAATTGTATGCTTATATATGTGATTATATGTCTAATAGGATCCAATTTTGCTTCGGGACTTCATTTGTGATCCCAAGCATCCTATATCTATCTTTCATTCGAATCACTCACTACAGGTGAGTTCATACCCCTAAATTTACCTTTTAATGATTTTAAATGCTTTTATGGGGAGGGGGGGTAGAATACAAGTAGAAAACAAAATAGTTGTGAAATCAATCACATATGATTTATAACTATCAAAACAAGAGATTCCTTATACTTCAAAACTGTGTTATCAAACAAACTGTTTCAAATCATTTTGCAAACTGACATCAAGTCATTAATAACCATTCAAATGGTTAAAACTCTTTTCAAATGATAAACTCTATAAATGTTTTACAAAACTCTTTTAAACTTATATATTGTCAAAATCATGTCTATATAGATATAGTTGTATAAATAAGATTTAAAGGACTTAGGACTGATAATTCACTTTATTTCCTTTTCCTTGTTTGGATGTGGACTTAGTGTATCAGTTGTTTGTCCAAATGTCGTTTGAAACTTAGTTATATATTATGTATATGTATATAGACATAAAAGTACTTTCAATCAGTTCAATACCTTTGGGTAGCAAAGGTGTACAAACATGATCAGTCATTCAATTACAGAGCTTACTAGTAAACTATAATAGGTATAGTTTAGGAGGTTACTACTTACTATTTCTAGAACAATGAAACTTACATAAATCCGTACTTATATGAGTTAGTTGATACATGAGTCAGTTCAAACATACAATAACTAGAATAGGAAGAAACATACAATAACAATAACAGAAAGGAACATACATCCTTGTACAAGAACAAGATAACATTAATGTGAAAGCACTACTTCACGTCATAGCAATATACTTGTTAGGTCGCATTTTGTAACCAGAGTCTCCTAGAGGGAGAGCATGCATTGTGTATATAGATCTATATGGGACTGACAATCCCGCATCCCGACTGTTCGCTACAGTTTCGCCGGCAGGCCAAGGTGTGACAAATGTCACATCAGTTTCGACGCCAGCAGGTCGTCGTGTTAAACACTCGTCAATCAGTATGGTTATAACCTCATTACATTTTAACCTTAATTAAACAAATTGGTTTTAAGGTAGTTAGTGTTTCAGTAGTTACTTATTACAACATTACTGTACACTATCATTTTCCCATTAGATTCATATAGTGATATTCTCACATAAAAGGTAATGTAAACTGTTTTCTGGTAATGATAGTCATATACTTGGGAAAACACTCACTTTTACAAAAATAACAAACATACAAAATAGTCGGGTCTTGGTAGAAGCCTACTTTCCAAGTTAGAAGAAAATATAGGATTTTCTAGGAAGTATACAAACATTTACATCAACCACTTACAAACTTTACATCAAACACTTACAAACATTTTCATCAAACTTATACAAACAATTGACACTAAAATACTTATGAACTCACCATCTTAAATGCTCATCTACTCTTTCAAAATAACTTGTATTCTCAGGTCACCAGTAGACAGTTACCGATGACCAGTTTTTGAGAAGACGGAGCATGTTCAAGACTCGTCTTTTATTTTGATTCATATTTTGGTGTCTTTCAAACTTTACACAGAAGACATGTGTATTAAATTATATTATTAATGCAATGGATGATGTTGTTGCTTGTTTTACTATTGTGCATTGTTATTATACTGTACATGACGTCCTCCGCCCCCGAATGTTTCTGCCATTCTGGTTTGGGGATGTGAGAAATTGGTATCATAGCTTTGTTTATAGAGAATTGAGTATATCAACCCATAAAAGATATACAAATATAAACACATCGGGATTAAAACACTCTGAATAAGAGTTAATACTTTCAAAATAATAAAATATTTTAGTAAAAGTATTCATACAAGCATTCATACTAGGATCAGTGCCATACTAGAACAGAACAAAAGTATTGCGGTTGTTGGACAGCGCAAGTAGGCTTGGGGACATATAATCAGTTCTGGGAGTGATATAGCCAGATCTACTATATCTTTCCGAGAAGTGATTAGCATGTGCCTAAGAATAGTTGTGGTGTTGCAGCAAGTCTAAAAACTTACCAACACTACTACAATGAGAACTTTAGAACAGAACATAAACTTAAAATACTATAGGAGTATTTTGTGTTACAATAATTACTTATTTGAGAACTAAAAGGTCTTTATTAGTAGGTCAATAGTTGCTGAGTGGATACACTAAGGTTATATGTGACTAGGGTGTCATAGACTTAGAATATGTGATCTTTTCTTTACTTCCTGTTCCTTGTTTGGTTGTGGACTTAGAGTTAGGGTCACTTATTCGAAGTTCTATTCTATTTTGGTTACATATGACCGGTATGCGCTACGCAAGTAGTGAAGTAACTGATAAGGATGATCCTATAATTATCTTAAGTAGTACGTCTATTAACTATCTCTTTTATCCTTATTGCCGCGTAGATAACATGGTTGGATTCTATCTCCCCAACGACCCGTACTTTCCCAACCAAGGAAATGGTGGATGGCTCAATGCAGAGCCAGAAGAGAATCATGAAATTCCTTTGGATGATGACTTCGCAGAAAACTTCCCAGAGGATTCTGACTCCGAGCCAGAAGTCAATGATCTACCCCTAGTGGATCCAATCCCAAATCCTAACCCTCGTCCGACTTTTCAAGTACCGACGCCTTTGTGGGCTGAGAACTTGGGCAGATGGAGCCAAGAGCAGGGTCAACCCTTACCCTACAACGGAGACCGAAGCTTCTACAATCTGAGCGAGGGAGGCTCAGCAGACAGAATCCTGCCTATTCTGGTTCACAGGGTTCCTTGAAATGACGAGCAGGGTAGGGAAGCCATCAACCGAGTCATGGAAGTTGATGCCGATGCGGGAGTCAATACAGTCCGCATTCGCCATCTACAAGCTGCTCATGGAAGAACTCTGAACCACAATGAGGTCATTCAGAGAGAACTTACTGCAACCCAAGCTGAAGTCAGGGAACTTCGAGCACGGCAGGCAACGTTTGAAAGGCGCATGCTGGAAATGGAGCGTCACCAGGCAGAATCAAAGGCTCATCCGAGCGGTTCTCGTCGCAAGTAGAGTCTACTCTACTCTGTATTTTGGATATAATTAGGTCTGTATATAGACTCTAGTATTAAATTCCCGCTTAATTTAAGAGCTTGGACTTTTAGTCTGCTAGGTCTTTATGCTGTCAAAATTTTCTTATTTCTGGTTTGATGTAAGACCTACTCCAAGGTCATTTTTCCCGAACTCGTTACATCTTTAATGCCAATGTTATTGACAGACATCTACTCTCATGGGAAATCATTATCTAAATGCTTTCATCCTTCTATTAGTAGATCTCCATTTCAATCATACTCTCATCTGTTTGTTGGGCTATGGTGATTTAGTCCATGGACCACTCTCATTATACTCACAATTGAATTCTTACTATCATCCTCATCTTTTTAAACTTTTAGTTCAAAGATGCCTCCACGTCGATCAGCGAGACGTAATCCTCCGATAACTCCAATTCAACCACCACTACCTCCTCCACAATACAATCCAGCAGCTATCTAAGTTGCAGTGGTTGCGGCTGTTACGGCAGCCCTAGCTCAATTCAACACTATCGGTACTAGCAGGAGTGGAACAACTGTGCATTCCACTCAAGCTGATGCTCCCGTGCGCTCTAAATAGTGCTCGTATAAGGACTTCACCAACTGCAAACCCAGGACCTTTAACGGCACTGGAGGAATCATTTCTCTCTCGCAATGGTTCAAAAAGACAGAGTCGTCTTCGAGATCTGCTCCTGTCCGGAAGGGAGCAAAGTAAAATTTGTTGCTTGCACCTTCTCGGACAGAGCCCTGACATGGTGGAATAGCCATGTCAAGTCACTAACCCTGATAGTGGCTAATGCAATGGGCTGGGAAGCTCTGAAGGAGCTCATGATTGAGGACTAATGCCCAAGGGGCGAGGTTTAGAAACTTGAACAAGAACTCTGGAGGCTAACCATGAAGGGCTCTGTCATAGTTGCCTACACCGCCAGGTTCAACGATCTGGTGGCTCTATGTCCTGGAATGGTGCCTACTGAGGGAATGAAATTCGAGAGGTATATCTGGGGGCTGGTGCCTCCATTTCAGGGGAATGTCTTAGCTTCAAACCCCACTACCTTCGACACTGCCAAGCGATTGGCACAGCGGCTCATCGATCACAGAGTCCGCACACCGACAACGACAACCCTGGCCATCCCAGAACCATCCAAAGCCGCTGACAACAAGTGGAAGTTTTGGGACAACAAAAAAAAGAACAACGCGGCGCTGAACTCTGCCAAAAAGCAGCAGATCGTGGCTATTCATGTCGCGATAGCACCTACTGCCAATGCGCCGATGAAGCAGTATGCGGGAAGCTTGCCCAAGTGCAACAAGTGCAGCTTCCACCACAATGGACCCTACCGGGAAATGCAGTGTGTAAACTGCAACAATAAAGGACACACTGCTCGTTTCTGCAAAGCTCCGGCTAGGCCAATCACCCAGGTCCCCGGCGTTGGTGTGGGCCAGGCTTGCTACGGATGTGGCGAGGTGGGTCACTTCAAAAGGAACTGACCGAAGGCAGGGAACGCTGGCGGAGTGGGAAGGGTTTTGGCTATAGGCCACGAGGAAGCGGTAGCAGACCCTACAGTGGTCACTGGTACATTTCTCCTCGATAACTCTTATGCATGCATACTGTTTGATAGTGGAGCGGAGAGGAGTTTCGTGAACCAGAAATTTGCACACTTAATTAAACAACAATCACGCACACTTAAAGAACCGTTCACTGTAGAAATGGCTAACGGAAAGACTAAGAGCACTAGCTGTATATACATAGGTTGTACTCTATCTCTAGATAGCCATTCATTTCCAATAGACCTCATGCTAGTCTCAATTAAAAGTTTCGACGTCATTATCGGCATGGATTGGTTGAGTCTTCATCATGCTGACATCATGTGTTATGAAAAGGTCGTTCGTCTTAAGCTACCGTCTAACGAAACCCTAGTTATCTACGACGACAAACCAGGCACGAACCTTCGTATCATCTCGAGCATACAAGCCCAGAAGTACTTATGAAAGGAATGACATGCATTCCTTGCTCATGTAGTCGATATGAGCCAAGAGACGAAAGACATAAAGAACATCCCAGAAGTACGCGAATTTCCCGACATCTTTCCAGAAGAACTACCAGGATTACCACCACAACATCAAGTCGAGTTCAGAATCGACGTAGTTCCAGGGGCTACCCCAGTAGCCAAATCGCCCTATCGTCTAGCACCAGCAGAGATGCATGAGCTATCCGGTCAACTTAACGAACTACTCAGCAAGGGCTTTATTAGACCAAGCTTCTCACCTTGGGGATCACCGGTCTTGTTTGTGAAGAAGAAAGACGGATCGTTTCGTATGTGCATCGACTACATAGAACTAAACAAGCTTACCGTCAAGAATCATTATCCTCTACCTCGCATAGACGATTTGTTCGACCAACTGCAAGGGGCGAATTACTTTTCAAAGATTGATCTGAGATCCGGGTATCACCAGTTACGAGTGTTAGAGGAGGATGTGCCCAAGACAGCCTTCTGAACTCGTTATGGACACTATGAGTTTGTAGTGATGCCATTCGGATTGACCAATGCGCCCGCAATATTCATGGACTTAATGAATAGGGTGTGCCGTCCTTACTTGGATCAGTTCGTCATTGTATTCATCGATGACATACTTATCTACTCTCGAAGTAAGGAGGAGCATAATCAACACCTGCATCAGGTCTTAGAAACACTACGATCAGAGAAACTCTACGCGAAGTTCTCTAAGTGCGAATTTTGGATTCGAAGAGTCGAATTCTTGGGTCACGTGGTTAGTGAAGAGGGAATTCACGTGGACCCTTTCAAAATAAAGGCCATTGAGAACTGGTCAGCACCAAAGACGCCTACAGAAATTCATCAATTTCTAGGCCTTGCTGGCTACTATCGCAGGTTTATTCAGAACTTCTCTAGGATCGCGAAACCGCTTACTGCATTGACCCAGAAAGGTGGGACCTTTGACTGGGAAGAGAAACAAGAGAAGGCGTTCCAAACGCTAAAGCGAGCCTTATGCAGCGCACCGATACTATCCCTCCCAGACGGGATAGAAGACTTTGTGGTTTATTGCGATGCATCCAACCAAGGGCTTGGTTGTGTTCTTATGAAACGAGGAAATGTCATCGCCTATGCCTCAAGACAGCTAAAGACACACAAAGTTAACTACACCACACATGATCTTGAGTTAGGAGTAGTGGTATTTGTTCTGAAGATCTGGAGACACTACCTGTATGGTAAAAAAAGCACTATCTTTACAGACCACAAAGCCTTCAACATATATTCGACCAGAAGGAGCTCAACATGAGACAACGACGGTGGGTCGAGCTACTCAGCGACTACGAATGCGAAATTCGTTATCATCCTGGCAAAGCCAACGTAGTAGCTGATGCCCTAAGTCGGAAAGAATACTCTGGTCGTAGAGTCAAATCATTGACTATGACTATCCATTCACATTTGTCCACACAAATTAAGGAGGCTCAGCTAGAAGCTCTGAAACCTGAAAATATGGCGGATGAATCCCTGAGAGGGGTGGATAAAAGCCTGGAAGTCAAGGGTGGCGAAGCCTTGTATCTCATGGATCGGATCTCGACACCGAGGCACGGTGGTTTTAGAGACTTGGTCATGACCGAAGCGCACAACACTCGATATTCCGTCCACCCAGGTTCAGATAAGAAGTATCTGAATCTCAAAAAGTTATACTGGTGGCCTAACATGAAAGCAGAGATTGCTACCTTTGTGAGCAAGTGCCTTACTTGCGCCAAGGTTAAGGTCAAATACCAGAAACCCTCAGGTTTACTTCAACAACCGGAGATACCTGAATGGAAGTGGGAGCGGATCACAATGGACTTCATAACCAAGTTGCCCAAGACAACGGGTGGTCTCGATACCATATGGGTGATCGTAGATAGGTTAACAAAGTCTGCACACTTCCTGCCTATCAAAGAGACCGACAAGATGGAGAAACTAACGAGAACCTATATTAGGGAGATCGTACGACTGCATGGTGTTCCATTATCCATTATCTCTGATATAGATAGTAGATTCACTTCAAGGTTCTGGCAGTCGCTACAAAGTTCCCTAGGAACTAGGTTGGACATGAGTACAACCTACCATCCGCAAACCAATGGACAAAGTGAGAGGACTATTCAAAATTTGGAAGATATGTTGCGAGCCTGTGTGATAGGCTTTGTAAAGGCATGGGATACTCATTTACCTCTTGTCAAGTTCTCCTACAATAACAGTTATCACACAAGCATAAAGGCAGCTCCATTTGAAGCCCTCTATGGCCGGAAGTGCAGATCCCCTCTGTGTTGGGCTGAAGTGGGTGATACACAGTTAGCTAAAGGACGAGATCCTTAAAGAACTCTCACAGGTCCATAAATTATTTGGGAAACGACAGAGAAGATTGTTCAGATTTGTGAACGATTGAAAGCCTCTAGAGACCGACAGAAAAGCTACGCAGATAAGAGAAGGAAACCTTTGGAATTCCAGGTTGGCGACCGTGTTCTATTAAATGTCTCACCCTGGAAGGGCTTGATACGCTTCGAAAAACATGGGAAGCTAAATCCAAGGTATACAGGGCCTTTTAAGATCATCGCTAGGATCGACCCTGTAGCTTAGAAACTCAAACTACCTCACGAACTTAGAAACGTACACCCTACTTTCCACGTTTCGAACCTGAAAAAGTGTCTATCCGACAAGACTCTTGTTATCCCTCTCGATGAAATATAGATCAATGAGAGCCTCAACTTCATGGAAGAACCAGTAGAGATCATAGACCGAGAGGTCAAGCAAACATGAACTTAGTAACGTACACCCTACTTTCCACGTTTCGAACCTGAAAACGTGTCTATCCGACAAGACTCTTGTTGTCCCTCTCGATGAAATCGAGATCAATGAGAGCCTCAACTTCGTGGAAGAACCAGTAGAGATCATGGACCGAGAGGTCAAGCAAACGAAGCAAAGTCGCATCCCGATAGTGAAGGTTCGTTGGAATGCCAAGCGGGGACCTGAATTCACTTGGGAGCGGGAGGATCAAATGAAAATGAAATATCCTCATCTTTTCCCTTAGTTATCTGTATTTTCTTAAACTCTAATTTCGAAACGAAATTCCCTTTAACGGGGGGATGATGTGACAACCCAAAATTTCTATCTTGTAAAGCCATTCAATTCAATCAAAAGCCAGACTTGTTTCTATTAACTTTTAGCATTGTTAAGGGTATGTTTGAGAGTTCTAAGCCTAGTACACTCAAGGATTGTATGTTACGGAGTATTAACTTAAGATCATTGAGTTGCAATCGAGCCGGAACCACCTTCACAAGGAGTTCACGGCCGTAAAACTAGGGTTTACGGCCGTAAACCCATGTTGGCCGTGAACCCCTCTTCATTAGTATGAAGATCCTTCATTATTCTTCATTTCTCACATCTTCAAGTCAAGAACTCTCATTTCTCTCTCAAGTATCATCAAGGATATCCTCCTTGATCTTCAAAAGTGTAAGTGATTCTTCCCTTCTTACTTGATATCATTCTTATTCAAGTTAAGCCCTTTGATTTCATCCATGAATTCAACTCTTTTGGGTTTAGATCTTCAAATCACCAAGAACACACACTTGTTCTTGGGGCCGTAATCACCCTATAAGCTTCCATTACGTAAGTATCTCTTCCATATACTTGTTATCCATTAGAAGCACTTCATTTCCAACCAAGAAACAACCACTTTATGCATGAACTTCAAGAGTTTACGACCGTAAACCCTCCTTTGGGCCGTAAACCCTTCTTAGTTCATGTGGTGTCGTAAACCCTTCAAGCCATGGACGTAAACCCTTCATGAATCAAGCCGTGGGCCGTAAACACTTCATGTGTGGCTGTAAACTCTCCTTGGCCGTGAACACATCTTTGTGTGGTCGTGAACACCCTTTCATAAAATCATATGTGATTGTAACACTTCATTCCAAGTGTTTCCTAGTACCTAAGGTTGTTCCCTTACAAGATTAGTTGTTATATACACTAATTGTATGCCTATATATGTGATTATATGTCTAATAGGATCCAACTGTGCTTCGGGACTTCATTTGTGATCTCAAGCATCCTATATCTATCTTTCATTCGAATCACTCACTACAGGTGAGTTCATACCCCTAAATTTACCTTTCAATAATTTTAAATGCTTTTATGGGGGGGGGAATACAAGTAGAAAACAAAATAGTTGTGAAATCAATCACATATGATTTATAACTATCAAAACAAGAGATTCCTTATACTTCAAAGCTGTGTTATCAAACAAACTGTTTCAAATCATTTTATAAACTGACATCAAGTCATTAATAACCATTCAAATGGTTAAAACTCTTTTCAAATGATAAACTCTTTAAATGTTTTACAAAACTCTTTAAACTTATATATTGTCAAAATCATGTCTATATAGATTTAGTTGTATAAATAAGATTTAAAGGACTTAGGACTGATAATTCACTTTACTTCCTTTTCCTTGTTTGGATGTGGACTTAGGGTATCGGTTGTTTGTCTGAATGTCGTTTGAATCTTAGTTGTATATTATGTATATGTATATAGATATAAAAGTACTTTCAATCAGTTCAATACCTTTGGGTAGCAAAGGTGTACAAACATGATCAGTCATTCAATTACAGAGCTTACTAGTAAACTATAATAGGTATAGTTTAGGAGGTTACTACTTACTATTTCTAGAACAATGAAACTTACATAAATCAGTACTTACATGAGTTAGTTGATACATGAGTCAGTTCAAACATACAATAACTAGAACAGGAAGAAACATACAATAACTAGAACAGAAAGGAACATACAATAACAAGAACAGAAAGGAACATGCATCCTTGTACAAGAACAAGATAACATTAATGTGAAACCACTACTTCATGGCATAGCAATATACTTGTTAGGTCGCGTTTTGTAACCAGAGTCTCCTGGAGGGAGAGCGGGCATTGTGCGTATAGATCTATACGGGACTGACAATCCCGCATCCCGACTGTTCGCTACAGTTTCGCCGGCAGGCCAAGGGGTGACAAATGTCACATCAGTTTCGACGCCAGCAGGTCGTCGTGTTAAACACTCGTCAATCAGTATGGTTAAAACCTCATCACATTTTAACCTTAATTAAACAAATTGGTTTTAAGGTAGTTAGTGTTTTAGTAGTTACTTATTACAAGATTACTGTACACTGTCATTTTCCCATTACATTCATATAGTGATCTTCTCACATAAAAGGTAATGTAAACTATTTTCTGGTAATGATAGTCATATACTTGGGAAAACACTCACTTTTATAAAAAGAACAAACATACAAAACAGTCGGGTCTTGGTAGAAGACTACTTTCCAAGTTGGTAGAAAATATAGGATTTTCTAGGAAGTATACAAACATTTACATCAACCACTTACAAACCTTACATCAAACACTTACAAACATTTTCATCAAACTTATACAAACAATTGACACTAAAATACTTATGAACTCACCAGCTTAAATGCTTATCTACTCTTTCAAAATAACTTGTATTCTCAGGTTACCAGTAGACAGGTACCGATGACCAGGTTTTGAGAAGACGGAGCATGTTCAAGACTCGTCTTTTATTTTGATTCATATTTTGGTGTCTTTCAAACTTTACACAGAAGACACTTGTATTAAATTATATTATTAATGCAATGGATGATGTTGTTGCTTGTTTTACTATTGTGCATTGTTATGATACTATACATGACGTCCTCTTCCCCCCGAATGTTTCCGCCATTCTGGTTTGGGGGTGTGACAATCTATAAGAGCAAGATTTGACTATGTGATTCATATTCAATATCTTAAAATTTTGGATAGAACTAGAAAGGAAGATTGGTTTTCTTGCATAAAGTTCAAGTCCTCGATGTCAATTAATTGTTTGCCAAAATCAAGACAAATGGCTTGCTTCTGACATCATCTATTGGTGAAGGTAAATGTAAAAAAACCCAATTTGGTCATTTGTCATATACACTTATTTCTTATGTAATCATAATGTTTTAATTTTGTATTTTTCTTTTTGCCTTTTTGGTGTTTCATAAATATTGAGAGGTTATGATGGTAATTCATATTTTCCTTTTGCATGGTCTTATCATTGGTTTCATGCGATTGAAAAAAGGCATGGTTTACCTTGCATTGCAATGATGCATAAATGTGATCTACTCAATTGAATTACTTAAAGTCAATAGTTGCTAATCAATGATAAAAAAAAAGTTAAAACATGTTATAAACTTGATCTATTTATCTAGGCATGTAAGAAAACTTAAGTGGTAAGTATGCTCTTACATGCGTAAAAATGGAAGAAGAATTGTTGCAGGACTTGGGTTAGAGGGATGACACAAAGTGATCAAGTTTCTGACCACTTGGATGTTTTTTTGTCCCTTTAGGTGGAAGATTTTGTGAATCTGGTTTGTATTGTGTTGGGGTAAAATGGTCATTTAGTCTCATGCCAACAGTGTATTCAATCAAAAAAGAAAAAAGACCTTATAGCCATAAGACCATGAAACCACGATGCCTATAAAAGTTGTCAGGTTATACAAGTAGGATAATTCATGACTTTCTTTTAACTGTTAAGTTGGATTTTCTGGTCAATGTAAAAAATAGAGTTGGGTGGTCTTGTGGTTTTCTCCATCTATGGCTTGAGTTTTTAAGGATAAAAAATGGTTAAACGATATTTGAGTTACTATCGATAGACAGTCTTCATGAGTTATTGACTTCTTCGCCTTTATTTTGTTTTTCTTATTAATTATTTCCGTCAATTGTGTGCTATCTAGATAAGGAACTTTTGTATTTTATGCATAATTTTGATTTTCGGTTAAGGAGTGAGTATTATAATCTTTTTTGCAATTTGTTGGATTATTTTACAGGAAAGCAAGTTATGATAATCTTTTTTTGTTCTTTTTTGTATAAAAGAATCATTTGATTTTTTTATTATCGTGAGATGTATCTTTTGATAATGCAAATACTTTGAAGTTTACCAAAGGTTATAGTTAAATAAATTAATTGATAGTTAGATACAAAATATAATGTATGATTGTATGAATGAACAAAGACACAAGATACATAGTCCATACTCCATAGACGTGTTTAATATATAGCCAATTACATGAAACTTTCTCTTACTTGTGATGTTCAGGTGAATATGTATAGCCACTTAGTGAACACAATTTACAAGATTTATATAGATTCTAAACTTTAAATGAAATTGTAGGTCAAGAGTGAACATGCTTACCGGTTCTCTCTTCAGCCATCTGATGCACCATAGTTTATCTACAAGACTGTGAGTGCAACTATAACCTGTCAAAAATATATGGTTTATCATAATCCAAAAAAGTAACTCCTGAAAAGATGAAACTAAGGATGTAATTTTTTATATCTTCTGTTAACCAGTTACTTGAACCTTGATGAATAGACAACAATTATTTGAATCAAGTAAGATTAATATAACCATTTTGCATGAATGCAAGTAATGATACAAATAACTATTTGAATCGAATGTCGAAGTTTTTAACCTTTCTTTAAAGAAGTTCTATAAATCAATGATTATAAGCTTTCTTTTTTACATATAATAGCAATGCACTTATATCTGTTTACCAATAATAGCATTGTTCTTGTGTTTTTTAATTGATAGAATCAATATGAAACAAGTAGGAATGAAAGTTCATTGCTATTTGCCTTATATAAAATTCAAGAAAGAGCATTTCAATATTTTTTTTGGATTGTTTCTCATTGTGATCTTATGATTATTTCAAGAAATACCAAAAATACCCTTCATGCGTCGTGCTTAGCACGGGCCTAAAATATACATAGTATATATATATATATATATATATATATATATATATATATATATATATATATATATATATATATATATATATATATATATATATATATATATATATATCAATAACTTGTATATCCCTGTTATATATTTACACTACTCATATATGAATACTTCCACCCTATTAAAGTATTATATGTTTTCAATTACCAGAAAAAAAAAAAGAAACGATAACAGCAAAGAAAACAAAGCATCAAAGCCAAAAAAAAGTCCAGCAAAAACAAAAACTCCTGAAAAACAACAACTACAGGATTCAGACTCTGATTTTGAAAGTAGTCGTCCATCAAAGAAGGCAGAGAAAAAGGAGTCACCAATTAAGAAAGAGAAGAAAAAACCAATGGTAATATCTATGGGTTTTGGAAGTCTGTTAAAAATGAAAATGACAGATACACCACTGAAGCTGGGATTTTATATTCTTCAAAAATTTGATTGTGAAAGAATGGTGATAGATGTTGAAGGAAAGGAACTGAAAGTAACAGTTTGTTCATGACTTGTTGGGGATTCCAACTAGTGGAACCATACTTACACAACTGGATCAATGGCCTAAAGATGATACAAGTTATGATGAATGGAAGAAACAGTTTCAAGAAGGAGCAATCATCCGACTAAATGCAATCAAAAAAGTTATTGTTCGTACCATAGAAGCTGATTTTAATTTCAAATTGGACTTCTTCGTTCTTTTTGTCAACACATTTTGTGAGTCAACATCAATGGGAAGATGCAACCTATTCCCTTTGAGTTATATTTCAAGAAAAACATATATCAACAACATAGACTAGTGCAGCTATGTTTTGGACTTTCTCGTTAGAACAAAGAACTCATACATCCCTTACTTGGATACAAATTACTTTATTGGACCTTCAGCTTTCTTGGTGGTAAGTTATTCATAACTGAATATATTATAATGTTTATATTCACTTTTTAATAATATTAATTATTCATAACTGAATAACACATATTCATATATGAATAAGTAAAAGATATTATTACTTGTTCACATGTAATGCTTTACATTACTTATTCATATATGAATAAGTAAAAGATAGTATTATTTGTTGACATGTAATGCTTTCAATTACTTATTCATATATGAATATATATATATATATATATATATATATATATATATATATAATACGATATTTTGTAAAAATTCATTTATGAATATCAATTAATTATAATTTATATGCAGTTGTTCTGCATTGATAAAATCCACTCGGAAGCTCTAACGGTAACATGTAAACGTCCAACAATTTGTTATTGGGGTTCAGAGAAGATTAGATATCGATAGACATTTGAAAAAGAAATAGGTATATTTGGCCTTGGAGAATTAAATGAAGAATTTGTTAATGAACAAGATGAAGGAGATATAGATTGGAAGAAAGTGATTGTGATAAAGATGAAGATGATTTTGTTGAGGTAATTTTTCTGAATATGTTAATCATATATGATTACACTAATTTATTATATTAATTTCTAATCATACTTCTTTTTATTACTTAGGCATATGAATCAAAATTATCTGAAATGCTTGATAGTTTTGAGAGGATGAAGAAAAAGTTGAATTCAAAGCTGAATGATGCAATAACAAAGTTCTCTGAAAAGGAAAGTTTCGGTATTTTCAAAGAAAAGATCACGAATATAATTGTTGAAGAAAAAACTGAAAGGATAATTTTTTTTGAATTTCCAAGTAATGAAACTGGCCTTGAAAAAGAGAATGAAGATAACGAGGGAAATGGTGAAGAAGACAATGATAATGATGGAAGTCAATAGGAAGTAGATTATTTGCTTGATGGAAACGAAGCAGAGAATGAAGAAATAAAAAATCATGGAGATAACAATAAAAAAGAAGGTGAAACTGAAGTAAAAGAGAAAAATGGAGAGATCAGTGAAAATGAGAATCATGAAGAGAAAAACGATGATGAGACTGAAGAAACAAATAATCATGGATAGAGTAGTCAACAAATGAAACAAATCAAAATCTATTGGATAAAGTTGTTGAAAACATTGTGGATAATGTCATTGGAATTGAATTTTCAAGTTTAAATAGTCAAGAATGGAATGACCCTGAAATGAAAACTATTTTTATTATTTATTTACAAATAAAAAATGTTATTATATATTCACTAATTCATTAATTAAATATACTGAATATATAATGTTATATGGATCTTGCAGACAAGTGGAACTCAAAAGGTGTACATAAACAAGGAGGAGAAGTTGAGAAAGGAAAGGGAGATGATACAGGTAAATGAATGATTCGATTAAGTGAATATATTACAATACTTATATTGAATTTTCTTAATAACATTGTTTATTCAGGCAAGGGAAAGTATGAACATGGAAATAAAGGAGGAGCATAAGCTAAGAAGACAAAAGGAAATGATGGGGTGGAGATAAACAAATAGAAGTTGAGAAAGGAAATACAGATGATAGAGGTAAATGGTTGATTCACTAATAAGTGAATATAATAAGATTGATTATTCACAAATGAATAAGACAATATATGAATAAATAAAAATATAGTGTTAATTATTCATAAGTAATGATATGCATTACTTATTCATAACTAAATATATTACTTATTCAACAGTGAATAAGACAATGTAAGTAATGCTTACATAGATTTTTTGAATAACACACTTTTCATTTATTAATAAGTAAAAGATAGAATTACTTGTTCATAAGTAATGCTATGCATTACTTATTCATAAATTAAGATATTAAATTATTTATATTCATTTATGAATAAGTAATGAAATATTTTGAATATAGATAGATTATTCATATATATTGTGTATCTTCCATGCAAGGGAAAGTCTGGAAATGAAAATAAAAAAGGAGGAGAAGCTGACAAGACAAAAGAAAATGAAGAAGGTAACAATTTGGAAAAAACATTTAAAAAATCACATATGATTGGAAAGATCAATAATCACATATGAATAAAATATAAAAAATATTATAATTAACATATAATTATTTATATGATAAATCTTATGGCAGGTAAAAAATCAGAAAATGAAGATAATACTCATACAAGCTTTAGTCTAGGTCTCAGTCAAGATTCAGATCAAACTTCAAGTAAAAATAGAATGAATCTTCACCAAAAAAAAACTTACAAAGAAACAAATCAAAGAAGACCGTCAGAGGGTTGTGAGCAGATTAGCAAACAAAAATGTTCTTAATCCAAATCCAATCTTTGTAGCAATTCCTACTGAAGTAGGAACATCAAAGTATGATCTGGATGAATCAAGAGAGAAGAATCTTGCTGATGCTTTCAAATCACCTTACAAATACAGGATAATAGTCACAAAACCTAAGCTGACACATCAGGGGAGTATTGTCTGTGAGTGGTTGTTCAACTTGCAAGGGAATACATCGTAAGTAACTTTATTTTATAGACATATTCATATATGATTATTATATAGATAATAATGTATGACATTTTGATTATATATTTGCAAAGATGTGGTTGTCCAGACAAAATATGGTCAGGTAACAGAAAGAGCAGTTATGGAAAGTCTATATGCAAACACAAAGATTTTTGTAGAAATTTTGGACACTTGGGGTGATTTACTTAACAACCAAGAACTGGGAAGGGATGTCAGAAATCCACCATACAGACTTTTCTTGAAAGTTGAAGTTTCTGTAAATTCGTGTTCTTTATTGATAAATAAATATACAAATATAATGTCTTCATTTATGAATATAGAATTTATTCACATACTATTATAACAAAATGATGTATTCGTTTATGAACATAAAAATTAAAAATAAATATCTTTAGTATTCACTTATGATTAATATAGCAACATGATGTATTCATTTATGATTAACAACTTACTAATACTTTAAAATTATTTTGGTTATAGAATGTTGATGTATTTCAACATTGTCTGATGAAAGAAAGTATGAAATATTCAAGGAGAACTTTCATGAAAGCATTGATGGGTACAAAAAAACCTTGAACATAAAAGATATTGACATGGTATGTTGATTAAACTTATTTAAATATTTTTTTATCAACAAAATACTTACCATTATATTCATAAACACAAGTATTCTTTCCAGTGGTTAGAAGTGCTCACATTTTTATGATTGTCTTCAACTTAAAGAAACCATCAATTGAAATTCTGGGCAACGGTGCAGTTGAGGAGGATTTTGAAGGGAAATATGGTGTACTATTGAAACCTTTGGTAAGTACGCAATTCACAACAACATATAAGAACCACTTTATTAAATATCTAACTTTTATTTTATTTAATGATCATAAAAATTTGTTTGTGACATACTTTAAAGAAATAAACCATCCAAGAGCCAATACCATCTCAAAAGAAAGTATCATACCCCAACGAATTGAAATGTCATGGAGAACAGTTAAAAACAAAGTTGATTGTGGGGTCTTTGCAATGAGACATATGGAGACCTATATGGGACAACCAATCTCAAAGTGGAAACCATGTCTTCATAAAGAAAGTGCAATTCAACAAACTACTTTACAGAAGCTCAGGCAAAGGTATGCGCAGCGAATGCTAACTTTTGAAATTAACATGTTGTAGGCTAAGGTGTTGGATCATGCTGAAAAATATCAAAATGTGGAATTCAAAGTGAGTACCGCTCATGCATACAAGGTTATGCAAACAATTCAAAAAAGGTTAAAAGAATATTAATGATTGTTTGTGATGAAGTGTGATGGTATACGAGAACAGTTTGTGTTAAAGTTCAATGATTTTGAAGGACATGTAAGATGGTTTTGTGAAACAAGTTTGTGAACAAGTTTTAGATGGTTTGTTAAATGTTACTGAACAAGTTTTATTATTTTGTGTTGAATGATTATGTAAAAGAAACAAGTTTGCTTAATTCTGTTAGTTTTTTATATTCAAATATTTTCAAACTTTATGATAATGATTTATGAACAAGTGTGATTGTTTTTGATAGTTTTCTATTTTATTTCTATTTATTCATAAATGAATACTAATATGATATATTCATTTATATTTAATATGTAAATCATAACGTCTTCAATCATAAATGAATAAAAATATGATGTATTCATTTATGATTAAGTTAGGAGTAATATGTGAGTATAACATAGTTTAGATGTGAATATAACTTATTTATAAGTAAATTAATAAACAAATATCATGAATACATCATATTTGTATTCATTTATGATGTATTCATTTATGATGTATTCACTTTTGATAGTTTTAAATTTTATTTATGTTTATTCATAAATGAATACCAATATGATATATTCATATACCTTTAATATGTAAATAATAACTTCTTACGTCATAAATGAATACAAATATAATGTATTCATTTATGAATAATTTATGAGTAATATGTGTATTTCACATATCAATTTACAATATCTATATAACTTATTTATTACTAAATTAAAAAACAAATATGATATATTCATTAATAATTAACATGTATTTCACATATCAATTTATCATATCCATATAAATGTGTTAAGTAGTAGCTTCTGATAAATCAATAATGACACAATAATACTGTATTATTCATACATGAATATTAGTGTTTATGATTATTATCTACATATATTCATAAATGAATAGAACCAAAAAAACATTAAAAAAACAAAAACCCTAACTGTCTTTTCTTGATTGAGTAATGGCAATTCTTACTGGACATGTACGTAAATTGTGAGGAACTCGTTGTCCACATCCTAAGCACATTCTATGTTCTTTTTTATAATTAACATATGTTGCTTCACCTGCACTTGGAATTCTTTTCTTGATTCCAAAACCTTTATTGCTTTGAACTTGAGGAACATGAATATTAATCTCTTTTGGAATAGGAATAGAAACAAACATAAGCCTGTATACAACTTCACCATCCGTCTTGCTTTTCAATCCACCACATGTATAATCACTCTCAAATTCCTTCAACAACATTTGTTTTTTCTCAGCAAACAAATCGAATTTCTTTTTGTCATCTCTTACAATATCCAAACATGATTCAAAACTATAATATGAATCATTGACTAGCTTCACATTCTCACGATCCCCTGAATCAGATTCATGAGAACTAAAACGATAATTTCTTGATATCACTTCCTTTCTCCATCTTTTCAGAATGTACCTTTCAGGAATTTCTTTAACACCACATCTCATCATTATTGTAAAAGCATGTCTGCATAAAACACCCATATGCTTGAAATGTTCATAACCATAATTTATTTCTTTCTCTTCAACTTTTATTTCAACCTGTTACAAAAACATAATAAAAAAATGAAATAACAATTTAAACAAAATTTACACATTTAAAATCATATTTAAATACTGATATTCATATATGAATACTCATATATCATATACAATAATTCGTATACATATATAAATAATCGTATATAAGTATACATATATGAATAATAACATTGTAAATATTCATATAAGAAATTAAATTCATATAGGAACATGTTCTAATTTTAAAATGATCAGAATATTCAAATATGAATATTCTCATATCTATATCTATCATACATACTTATAAAGCTAGCATTTTTTCTTGAATCTCATGCATTTGAAACCCCCTTTTTTAACTTCCTCAAACCACATTCATTTGAAACCCCCTTTTTTAACTAATGCAACTCAAAAGTTTTCTTAATTATGATTTAACACTCAAAATTTTTATAACTTATATTATGTTTAATTAGCATTTAGTGAAAAGTTTACTATAAAAAGGCCAATCTTTTGTGTCTTTTGTGTTATATAAAATCTTACATGTAAGAAGGATGTCATCAGAAAATGAAAAGAAAATTTTTCAATAGGCACAATTCTTTTAGAACGTATTTGCAGTGATGAAGTCCCTAAAAGAGCTCTACAAGTCAAGGTTGTGGATGAATGTATCATTTTTTACTCATAATTTGATCGTGTTATATTTTTTTTCCAGTAATATAAATAAGACCATTCAAAATCATATGTTTAGAGATATTTTGTTTTCTCAAACCATACCATTCAAAATCATATGTTTAGATGTATTTTGTTTTCTCAAACCATATTGATTGGAAACTTACATAACTTTTTATATTCCTTAATTAAAACCATTTATAGTATTTATAAATTTCCAATACTTTTTTTGCATTCTCTTATTATATATGTAGTTATATTAGTACATTTTTCTTACACAAAGTCGTCATTTGGTTGAAGATATTGTGATTCAAAAGTTTTCATATAGTTGAAGCATTCACGATCCAAATATGATGATTTGAAGAAATGGGTTATGTCGAATCGATGGTAATTGTAATATGATTTTTTCTTTTAACCAAAACAAATGACGCTTTTCTATTCTTTCTTTTTATTCAGTTTCGCATTTAATCTTTATATGTGATTTGTGTGTATTACTCAATCTTGAATGTGACTCTCCAAACATCAATGTTTTGCTTGGAATATCTTTCTAATTCTTCTTTTTCAAGAAAAATATTTTGATTGCAGGTTAGTGAAGAATTGTCATCAAGTTTCTATGGTTGAATGGTGTTAAATGAAGACAGAAGATTCATAAAACGGATATAGGTTTTTTTTGTTTGAGCAAAGTTGACGAATATTAGTTTTTTCTTTTGATTTAAATGTATGTTTATGTAACATCTTTATTTATATATTCAACCACCCAATGCTCATATTTATTTGATTGTAGTTTTTCTATTTTGATTATGTTTATTTTCTATTATTTTTTTGTTGGTTTATTCTACACAACATATTTAAAAGACAATATTTAAAAGATAACATAATTTTGAACATTTGATACGTAATTATGATAAACTTATCATGATATGTTCTTCATAAGAAAGTAATTTATCCATATTACTACGTCAAGAATTACATATGACATTTACGAAAATATATATATTATATGTGATTTGTTTAACATGTATATGCACCTATGTATGTTATAAATTTATAATTAAATATCTTTATTTTTAATAATTGAAGGGATTAAAATGATGCATACCAATTATTTAGACGAATATAATAATAATAATAATAATAATAATAATAATAATAATAATAATAATAAATATACATTTCCAAGTACCGCATTCATTTGAAACTCACACTACAACTCAAGAGTTTTCTAATTTATGTATATTTATTAGTTACAACTCAAGAGTTTTTAACTTATGATTATTAATTAGCAATCACTAATAACTGTTTATTTTCCTTTTGTTTATAAGGTTGTAAAGTTTTGCTCATTAACAACATTAATGTATTTGAAAAGATTTGTGATTTAAATATGAAGAGTTAATATAAATATTATAATAGATGTTTTAGTGTTTTTATGTTATTAAAAGTTATAGTGTTTACTTTTCATATTTTTTATTATTCGTTGTATATATATCTTTTTTAATACAAATGTTATAATAGACGTTTTTCTATTTTTATGTTACTAAAAGTTGCAGTTCATATTTTTGTTCATACATTTTGTTACCCGTTATATTATCATTCATTTGATATATAATTTACACAATTTTAAACGGTTTATAAAATTATCAAATAATTGTATATATCACAATGACTTAAAAATTAAACTATAATGTTTAATAAAACTAATATGTTAACTATGTGTTTGCTTTACTACTAACATTTGTTTCAAAGTAGAAATATTAAATAATAATTTGGTAAAAGTTATTATTTTAACTATATAATTATATTCACGCGCAACGCGCGGGGATTCGCCTACTATACTTCTAAAGGAAGCATTTTTCCTTTCACCACATTCATTTGAAACTTCCATTTATTTTTCTTTTCACCACATTCATTTAAAACTCTCATGACTTTTCAATTTCTTTCTAATAATGATTATAAGTTGGTTAATAAGGTTAAATAAATATCAAACCTAAAGTGTAATCATATATAACTAAATTTCAATATTAAAAGAATATATTTTTTTCTACTTATAAAGTTATGTTTTTAACTTTTAACATATTATACTTAATTTGATAGGTCTAATATGTTATTGTATGTAAACCATTATCATTACTGGGTCAACATCAATATAAATTTCAGTTCTACTTAAAAAACTCAAAGAATATTTTGTGAATAGTTAAAATGATAAATTGTAGTGCTAAATGCAAAAACTAAATTGTAATATCAATTTAACTAAAATATTTCCTAAGGATATTTTTATAATCGTTACAAGTTTTCAAATAAGTAGCTTAAAATAACTTACAATAACAATAGTTAAAAATAACACTACATAAATGATTATATTGTTACCTTTAAAATAAAAAAAAATTTGTTTGATGTTTTAAATAATGATAGAAATTAAAATGTTAAGCAAATAAATTTTACAAAATTAGTTAACAATAACAACAACTATAAATAACATTAAACTATATATTATATTTACTTTTATTCATGAGTAATCCGCGGGTAGAGGTCATTCAAAATATTGAGATTATGTAGTTTTAATAGATGTATATATTATCATATAATTCAAAATAATCAATATATTATATCAACTTAGTATACAAATTATTATATCAATTTTAACAACAAAATTATTGTTATATTTAAAAAAACATATATTTGTAAATATTTCAGCTATATAGATATTTCTGCGCAACGCGCGGGCATTCGCCTAGTATATCTTATAAAGCTTGAATTTTTCCTTGAACATCATGCATTTGAAACTCCCAATACCATTTTTTCTTGAACCTCATGCATTTGAAACTCCCAAGACTATTCAACTTATACAAATTAATTTAGGATTAATTGAAATATTATTATTTGTAACTTTTAAGACTCTTCAAATCATGCTATTTAATTGATGGGTTAAATGAAATATTTAGCCTATATAAGAAATTTGTAGATTACATATTGCATGTATGTTACACAAAATGATAGATAATATTTGTAGGATTTGAAGAGTTACATGAGTGGTTCCATGGATATAAGAAAGCAATTGCAACTTTTCCAAATATAAATTCATGTAAACTCAAATTGGGTGAATGTAAAGTTTTAGATATTAACTAAGGTTTAAATTTAGGTATGTTTGTAAAGGTATACTTGAGATCATTTTTTAAGTTTATGTGTTATGCATCTTTCTATAATCACAGGATGATGAAGTAGGATTGATAAATACTTCTCATGAACTTTTGGTAAATCAATCATCAAGCTATTTATAAGTTAGAGCAATTAACTTTGTTAACATGTATGTATCTTTATGTTGTCTCTCTCTTTTTTATGTTAAGAAAATATATTTTATGTATAAGAGAACATTATTCAACATGTATTTTATGGTATGTATATATTATGTTAGTTTCTATCGCTTATTTTGTAAATAACATCGATGGAGTTTTTTATAATTGATTTTGATGAAAAGAGTTTACAATTATTATTCCAAATTGTTGGTGATAATGATGAATTAGAACAAATGATTTTTAATATGATATGACTTTATTGTTGAAAACCAATAATTATATGTGTTATAAAAATGTGTTCTTTATGTTCTACCAAAACTTATATGGATATACCCAATTTTAAATATTTTTATAGTAACAAAAATAAATTAACTTATTACATTTGTCAATTTTCTTTTATCCTATTCATTTTTTATCGTAAAGAAAAAGTAAAATAAATAAAATATTAATATTTTCATAAGAAAATATAAGTGATCAAAATATACCTCAAGTGTAACACTCCTCCTCCCCTAACCAACTCTTAACATATTGTTTTTAAGATTGGTACCAGTACATAACAATTACTATAGTTTTGAAATTCAAATTACCATTTTATTTGAACCATTCATTCTCTTCCAATATTTCATAGCTTTAAGGAAAAAAAATGAAAGTATGTGTTCATATTCATGTCCCAAACAAGCTTCGGGAATCTTTTTCTAAAGTCTGTGTTTGTAAATAAATCATCTGATATCTGTATTAAAACAAAAATAAAATAAACTTCTATATTTATTCATTTATGAATAAATATTAATAAGTAAAATAATAATAAATACTCATAAATGAATATACTAAAATTTGAAAAAATTACTATATTCATCTATGAATAACTAATACTATGTAACATATTTCAAATATATTAAAATAATACCTTGTTTTTCAACTTCTTCATTATATGCCACATCAATAATCGGTGTTTTGAATTAGAAAACACATTCTCAATAGCTTGTTTTATTGCAGCATCTTGATCGATTAAAACAAGTGTTGGTTCTTTCCCATGAGTTTTAAGAAACGCTTTAAGCAACCAAGAGTAGGACTCAATGCTTTTATTGCTTAGCAACCCCGCTCCAACAGTAACTGGTTTTTTATGATGGTCAATAGCAGTAAATGGAACAAAAACCATTTGATACCTATAACACAAAAAATGTGTTCATTAAAGTCAATTTTTGAGGTATTCATAAGTGAATATAAAAAAATTCATGTATGAATACAATTACAGTATATTATTAAAATATTTCAATATTAAAAACTGAACATTAAACATAAAGTTAAAATATTCATATATAAATAAGTTATAAAAAAGTAGATAAAATAATTGTTCGGATAGTTGCATCAAATGAGATAACATCACCAAATTCACCATAATATGCCTTCTCCGTTTCATTAGCCCAAAACATAGAGTCCAAAACATCATCTTGACAATTAAACTCAAATGAGTAATTTGGTTAGTGAGCTCGACGGTCATTCATTGTGTTTACTATCATTTAGGCATCTTTATGACCTATAACCCTGTTGATATC
This sequence comes from Lactuca virosa, assembly GCF_052849685.1. Taxonomy (NCBI): domain Eukaryota; kingdom Viridiplantae; phylum Streptophyta; class Magnoliopsida; order Asterales; family Asteraceae; genus Lactuca; species Lactuca virosa. Next base: position 257,246,605 of record NC_136433.1, on the reverse strand, counting down.
TCTCCTTAAATTTTTGTAGTCAACTCCTTTGGGCTTAACAAACTCATACCCACCTCTCAGACTTGCCCTCAACTTATGAGCCATAGTTGGGCCTATTATTGATGTGGAAGCACGCACTATAAACTCTTTTTCTGAATATGACATTTGTCTCGCTTTTTTTTAAATCACTTCTCTTCTTAAGTGGATGGTTGTGAAGTTCATCAAACTGAAAAACTTTATAATCTGGAGTTCCATACACAAATTCAAATATAATCTTTTCTTGACGACCAGTAACTCTTGAATTTGAATTTCGTTTCCTCCTAACACCACTTGTAACAAATGTGTCACAAGATTTCTTTTTCTGTTTGCCACCACGATTACATATAACATGTTTCTTCTTTATAATCATGTTATCAAACCTTGACTGTGTGCTCAGTTTCTCATCAAAACCACCAATTTCAGCATACTCAAAATACATTTTGATGGCCAAATCTAATGATTTGAAGATTAAACCTTTAAATGGAATAATTTGAACAGGTACATCTGGCTTATAGACATGTTCTCCAATTACATTACTACAATATTGCACATCATCTACTGAACTCGAAGATTCACCTGATAAAAAAATTATAAATCTAAATCAATCTACTGATGCATGAATAAAACAATCATATATGAATAAAACAATCATATATGAATACATGAAATTCATATGAATAAAACAAAAAAGCAATGTTTATTAATGGATTAATAAAACATTCATATATGAATACATAAAATTCATATGATTCAAAAAATATAAAATAAAACATAACTTATTCATATATGAATCAAACGAAAATAATAATAAATTCGAAATTACAAGTATCACACATTTATTCATATATGAATAAGACAATAATTTATTCAGATTTACAGATTCATATGTAGATACATGATCATCAACAAAATAAAAAACAACATAATAATTCAATAAATGATACCTTCAAAAAATAAGTTCTCAACATCTTCTTCTTCACTCTCACACATCGAAAAATACAAATCACCATGAATAACATTCGAATTTGACATAATAAACCAATTGATATGTACAAAACAACAAAAACAATCTTAGTATCGATGAAAATCATGATAAAATAAAATAGAAACTGAACGACAACAAAACTATAACAAAAAAACACAAAAAAAAAGTCGTAAATATGAAAACCTGATTAATTTCGAATATATCTCACCTCAGAGCGTACAAATGATCTAAAAGAAAATTGAATCAGCTCCAATCAGATGATGCAATTGCAATAACGATCTGATTGAAAATTAAATCAGCTCCGACCAGAGGATAAAATTGAAATAGAGATTTCAAACTACAGAACAAAAATCTGATGAAACAACTGCAATACAAATGCGAAACTTCACGATAAATGGAAAGAATACGTGTAATTCTCAATGAATTATATAAAGAAAGAATCTTGATAATGAATTCCGATATATCCGATTCAGACGATATAAAGATCTGATGAAATCGGAAACTAAATACAAAGAAGAAAAGTGCAATACAAATGCGAAACTTGAAGATAAATACAAAAATACGTGTAATTGCTAACGCATTATATAAAAAGAAAAAAAATAATCTTGATAATGAATTCCTCTATATCCGATTCAAACGAGATAAAGATCTCATGAAATCGGAAATTGAAGACGAAGAACAAAGAAGTAAATAAAAAAATGGCTAATTTACAAATATACCCTTAATAAAAAAAAATGATACGCACGGATTTTAAGGTTTACATATTAAATAAATGATTGGCTGAGAATAGTTCCCCCAATCTTAATCTTTTTTATTCTCAATTGAACCCATATATATATATATATATATATATATATATATATATATATATATATATATATATATATATATATATATATATATATATATATATATATATGGATATAGATCCGGTAAGAAGGAAATTTTTGGTAGGAAGGTAAGAAATTTTTTTTCTATATATTTTTTTGACGAACAAAATAAATGAATCACTAGATGATTCATTTGTAAGATGATTCACAAGAAAAAATTCCCAAAAAAACATTTTTATGATTCATTTTTAAGTAAATTAAGAAAAAAATTCACTTTTATGACAATTTTAGTGAATAACAACAAAATCATTGTATAAATGAATCATCGAGATGTTTTTTTGAGAATTGTTTCTTGTGAATCATTTTACAAATGAATCATCTAATGATTCATTTTGTTTGTTCGCGAAAAAAAATATGTAGAAAAAAAAACTTCTTACCTTCCTACCAAAAATTTCCTTCTTATTTGATCTTGACTCATATATATATATATATATATATATATATATATATATATATATATATATATATATATATATATATATATATGGAAAAGTGAATATGTGGTTGTTGGGTAACTAAGGTTGGGTGTAGAACCCTTTGATTGATTAAATAAAATAAAATATTAAAATTTAAATAATAAATATTTTTTAAAATAAAATTTTAAAGTAAAGATTGAAGAAACATATTAATTGCAAATAGGAAAGGAAGTAGGAAAGTAGCTTCTGAGAGAAATGTAAGAATTGCTGCTCTTATCCGGCTTGGGGCCACGAGACCCTAACTCAAATACCTCAGCCGGTGCTGCTTAGCCTGTAGCCGGTCTAGCTCTCGGAGTTCCGGATATAGGGCTTTTCCTTGCTCTTTTCCCTTGCATCGAAGCTAAAATCCAAGAATGAGGAATGCCATGAATCAGACTAAGGAACGATGCCATCAAAGGAAGTAGTAAAGTAAGAATCAGAGGACTTTCAGGCTTCTGCCCTAAATCTAGCCAAAAGCCTATTCCGAAAGTACTATCAAACGAAGCTCAGTTTAAGGCTGTTATCCCACACCATCCCGAGCCTCAAGTCAGCCCATCCATAGAGTTAGGTTCATTTGTTTAAACTAAGTATTGTGTTATCATATGCATAAATGTGGGCCAATCAAAATTAAATAAAAAATTAAATAATTAAATAAATAAAGAAGGGTAATTTAGTAATTTGATTAGTAACTTCCAAAAATAATCCCTATAATCATGGTATTGGTATTGACTTTTAACCTAATTTCTCCATGTTTATATCTCAATCTCCACAGATCCCTAGCCGATGATACAAAGCCGTCGCCACCATCATCCGCCCCAAACACCTTCCTTCTATCTTCCTTCTTCTCGATTTTGTTTCTCTAGGTATCGTGGTTACTCTGTACTTTTCAACTCAATCCTCCCTAAAAAATCCAAGCCCTAAATCCTGTGGCGTGTATTTGAAACAGCAGAGAAATAAAGAGGAGATTGTGATATGGAGAAAAGAGCAGCAGTTGTGGTGTCGATCCAAGGAGGAAGATATGTGATAAGAGAAGATTATGGGGATTTTATAGAGCGTTTCGAGCTGCTTCCGTTTCCTCAGCCGCCTCCTCCCGCTGCAAAACAACCTCTCTCCGGCCTGACTTTTGCCGTCAGCGATGTGTTAGTTTCTATATATTCTTCTATTAATTTCTATTTCTATGTATTTTTGAATTGTTTTTATACGCAAGTGAGTTATGGATTATGATTTCAAGACAACCGGAGAAGTCTTCAACTTTGTTGCTATTTCTTTATATTTCATGTATTTGATGATGAAACTACATGTCAGTAGAAGTCTTCAACTTTGTTGCTGTTTCTTTATATTTCATGTATTTGATGATGAAAGTCTTTTAGGAATTTTTGCTCGCGATCCTTCTGTTTTGCATCGTGTTGGGCATGTTCTTAGATTGAACCCAGTGGAGCCTAGAAGAAAAAGGCGCATAGTTGTGGCTGATGATTTATGTCAGTTATCTAAAGTTCATCAACAGAAAACTGTATATATTGTTAGCAAAGTAACTGAAAAGTTATCTGGTTGTAAGTTCCTTCCCAAATTTTTATGTCCTAGATTGTTTAACTTAGAGTAAATTACAAGACTGGTCTATGTACTTAACCCAAAATCCCAAATTTGCAAGTTTTGTCTATTTTTTGAAGATTTTTCCTAAGTCATCCCCAACTTTGATACCCTTATTTCATTTATTCATGTGTTCTTGCTGAATTTTTGAGACCCAAAACAACTCAATAAAGAGTTGTTTTTCTAGTGGTTTATAGCAGCCCAAAAAACACCTATTTTGCTGTCAAAAACCTCATGTTTGCTGTCAAAAATTCAAGAACACATCAGCCCTATACAAAGCTGTTTTCAAGTGACCAAATGTGATCCAAAAACCACCTGTTTTGCAGTGAAATTTTGAGAACCCAACAACCAAGTATACCTCTGCTTTTTAGTGACCAAAAGAGACCCAAAAACCCCTTATTTTGCTAATTTTTCGAGAGCTAAACCACCCCAAACAGTAGCTAATTCCCGAACAACCTAAAACACCTAAAAAGCTCATTTTCTTGTTACCATTTTTGAGTATCTAACAGCCCAATAAAAAGATATTTTTGAGTAACAATAAACCCAAAAAAGATCCATCTCTTTTATCTTTAAAAACTTGTATTAAATTCCTCTTTTGAAAACATACTTACAGTATAACAAGAACAAACGTAAAGACTTGACAACATACTTTATGTTTTTTTTCCTGATTTAACACTTCATTTATGTGGACAGTGCAAGATCTTGACAAGGTTGAATTCTGAAAATGTATCAAGTATGTTGGCTTCTCCAAGTATGTTTATGCAGATGATTCAATGGATGATATTGGTGAGATTCCAATTCTATTGGAATGGAATGACGAATTCCAATTCTGTTGGAATGGAATGACGAATTCCAATTCTGTTGGAATCACAGAAGTTGATGCTTGAAGAACGGACCACATTATTCTTTTAGAATGTATTAGTCGTTGTTAGATTTTGATGTTTTCTTCCCTGTTTTGATTGTTTTTTTAGTTGTATTTTTTAACAATAAATGTAATTCTTAACAATTGTTACCCGTATTCTATAAGAAATAATGTATTTTTTGTTTTTATTCTTCAACTGATTGTTCAAGATTTTGTTATTCTACAAGAAGTTGTTATTCTTCAAGGAGTTTTTAAAGTCATCATCAAGAAATAAGTTCAAGAATATTTTTATTATTTATAGTTCAAGAATATTTTTATTTTTGAATATACTCATAAACATATTCTGTCAGAATGTACGAATTAAAAGAATTATAATTCGAAAAATCGGATTTTTAAAATTAATAGAATCTATGATCCCTTAAAAAATGCAATTTTCCTTTATTAAATCTATATTAATTGACTAAATTACCCTTGTAATTAATTAAGATGATTTTTTCAATTATATTTAATTCAATAATATATATTAATCACTTTCTTAAAATAATTAAATTTGATTGGCCCACATTTATGCATACAATAACACAATAATTACTTTAAACAAAATAACCTAAGCCTATATATATATATATATATATATATATATATATATATATATATATATATATATATATATATATATATATATATATATATATATACTAGGTGTAAAAACCCGTGTATTACACGGGTTGATTAAATAAAATAAAATATTAAAATTTAAATAATAAATATTTTTTAAAATAAAATTTTAAAGTAAAGATTGAAGAAACATATTAATTGCAATTTAATATAATATTTATTACATTTGATACTTTACATATATAAATATAAGTATTATGTGGCTTTTTAATTTTAAAAATGAGAAAAAACCATAAATTGACATGTGGATATTATTTATTTAAAAAATATCACAAAATGACAAGTGTCAAAACTCATTAGAGATTGACATGTGGCAAAATTATCTTTATTTATTATAGTAGATGTATATATATATATATATATATATATATATATAGATGTTGGTTCCCTTGAGATAAAAAAAAATAGAGATTGTGAGATATGTGTATAACCGTTTGATTTGCTTATGTTTGTTTCTGAAACTATGCGGTGGCATATTTATAATTATGTTGGTAACTTATTAAACTAATGCCGTTAATTTACGATTGTGGGGCTATTGTTGTAATTTTACAAAGATTGATATGAATTTTGCAGGCTACGATACTGTAACCGCCTATTGTTTTCTTTTCTTTCTCGATCAAGGTCTCAATTCGAACTCTCAGGAAAACCTCTTTTTCTTTCTTTATCTCATTTTGCCCTAGTTTTCGTTTCTTACTTGTTATTGAGAAATCAGTAAATATCTTTAGGACAAAATATAAACGAAGTCGCATCTTCCTTAATCGCAATGAAATGTTAGAATGCGAGTTATTTTTCATTTTATTGATAATGCATGTTTTTATTAATTAGTTAACTGTCGTTTTATGTTGATAATTGTGTTTTTTTGTTTTGATTTAGTAGTTTTTTCGTCATTTTAACTTGATTTTGATGATTGTCTCGTTTAGAGTTGATATGTTTTTTATTATGTTTGTTTGTGGTGGTTTTTGATGTACGTTTTTGTTTATATTTTCACAGATAAGGATTTCAAAAGAAACTATGTTCGAAAAAAATTCAAAAATAAAAAAAATATCGAATGCGGTAGAAGTGCTGTTATTTCCGAAGGTACAGTTCAAAAAAAATCATCTATGATTAGAAGTAGAAATAAACATATAACTTAATGTTTGAAGTTATTTGTTGTAATCATAACTGATTTTTTTATTTTTTCAGTGTATTGAACATAACATTTAGTTATATGTTTATTTTTACTTCTAATCATAGATGATTTTATAAGTTTGTTTATAATCATTGGTAAATAGTAATGATAAATGTATTTTTATGTATCAAACATGAATATAAAGTTATTTTTGTAATCATAACTGATTTTGTGGTTCTTTTAATTGGATTGTATATAACATTTAGTTTGTATTTTTATTTATTGTTCTAATCATAAATGATTCTATACGTCTGTTTATAATCATTAGTGAATAGTAATGATAAATGTATGTTTTATTTTTTACTAACACTATGTTTGTAATGAAAATTGTAGTTAAAAAAGGGAATGTAGATAGCTCAAGGAAGACACGGTCATCTTCCAAAAGAGAGAAGGCAAATGAGGTGTCGCAAACGCGTTCAAAGACATCCAAAAAAACAGCTATTGAACAACCAAAAGTGAAGCTGAGGGTTAAGGTCAAAACTGTAAGTAAGAAGCGTGAACTATCTGATGAAGATGATTCAGATTTTCAGAGTCGTCCTGGATCTTCAAAGAAACCAAACAGAGAAACTAAAGTTTTGAAGAAAGATAAAAAAAAGTTGTTGTTATAAAAGAATTTCTTTCATTAAAGAATAGATGTTCACCCGGGTCATTGTTGGGTGTTATTCAAGGTTTAAGTAGAGAACAGAAGGATTGTGTTAGGGCTATGGGATTTGGGAGTTTGTTAGGGATGAAGATGATTGACGTACCGTTGAAGATTGTTTATTATGTTTTTGATCATTTTAATTTTGAATCTTTGAAGGTGGAGTTTGATAATTGTGAAGTTAGTGTTGATAGTAAGTATGTTCAAGAGATGTTAGGATTACCATCTGGTGGCTCATTACTTTCAAACATGGATTACATTTCGGAGAATAATGAATAGAGTTGTATGTTTGAGTGGAAGAAACATTATGAAAATATTGATAAATTGAGATTGAAACAGCTAAAGAATGAACTTGTTAAAACTAGTGCTGCGGATGACAACTTCAGAATCAATTTTTTGGTTCTTTTTATTAATACTTTCTGTGAGTCTACAAGAATGGGTAAATGTAATCTGAATCCATTGTATTTAATCAGAAGAGATACTGATTTAAGTAGCATTGACTGGTGCGATTACATTGTGGATTGTTTGGTAAGGACGAAGAAGGTTTACAATCCAGAGAAAGAATCTTCTTACTTTTATGGACCAGCAGCATACCTTATGGTACATGAGTTATTTTTTGATATTTACTATTCTTGTTAGTTGTAAAAATATGTTTGTTTTTATAATAAATCATATATGATTTTATTACATATAATCATATATGATTATGTAGTATAATTTTTGTTTAATTATATATTACACATCAAAATCATATATGATGTTATATATGTTATGATGTTATATATGTTTTTTGTAGTTGTTGTATGTGGATACTTTCAAGTTTGATCATTTGCAAGTCACACGTAAACGTCCAACTATTTTTACTGGACGTCAGAGAAGATAAGGTTTCTTGAGGATATTTTACAAGAGAGTGGAGGATTTGGATGTGGACATGTTAATGAAGCATATGTTGAAGAAGAATTTCAAGAATCTGAGTATAATGAGGAGGAATCTGGTGGTGATGATGTTGAATCTGATGGTGAAGAGGATTTATGTGATGAAGATGAAGAAGATTTTGATGTTAATAAAGTTAGTGATGTGGAGGTAATTCTATAGTTTTATTCATGTATGATTTAATTGGTTTATTCATTTATGACTTTTTATGTTTAAGTATTTTAGTTGTAAGTATCTTTTTTCTTATGTAGGTGTATGAAAGTAAAATTTCATGTATGTATCAGAAGATGGAGGATTTGAAAAAGGATCTTGTTGTAAAGATAGATGAGGGAGTGTTGAAGTTTCCCCAAAGTCAAAATTTGAAAATTTGGAAATTATTATTTCTTGTTGAAGATTTAAGCACAAAAAGTTTTGATTTCCGTTATGTTTCACAAAAATATAAAGAATCGATATTAAAACCTGGTTTTGTTCAAGTTAATGATGAAGATTATGGGAATGATTTTCTTAATGATGATGAAAATGTTGAAGATTATGATCAAGGGAAATGTTCTGGTGGTCAGGGGGATGGAAGTGGTCCACATGAGGGCAATATTGGTAAACATCATGTTGAAGGTAAAGGTGATTATGATGAAGATGATGAACAAGGAAATGGAAGTGGATGTAATAAGAAGAGGCCATGAATTTAAATTCTGTTGTCCAAAATGTTACTAAGAGTGTGGGTCTAATTGATAGCCAGGAAGGTGTATCTTTTAGTCAATTTATTTGCGATCCAGTTGTTGAAAGTTTTCTTAAAACTTTGGATCAAGGTAGGCATATTTTATTTTTATATATAGTTTAATCATATATGATTTTAATTTTTTATATTTGAATTTTATAGGTACTGATGGTTGTTTAAATCAGAAACTAGTTGAAGATGATGTGAATTTGAATTTGACTGGTATTGAGGATGGTAAGTATTTATTTATGTATTTTTCATACATAAAATATATATAAATATGTTATATAGATGATTCGTTTATGATTTTAATAATTTAGGGACTGTAAATTTGGGTGAGGATGATCATAAGAATAAAGTAATTTCAGATCGTACTGTTGATAAAATTATTGTAGCAAAGAAGGATGGAGAAGGTGAAGATGTTGAAGATTGTTCAAATAAAAATAAATATGGAGGTAATTTGTTTATAATTATTGTTTATTCATATATAACTGTGTTTATAATTATTGTTTATTCATATATGATTTTTATAATTTTATTGGGTAGAAAATGTTGAAGATTGTTCAAATAAAAACAAGGATTCAAATGAGACTCGATCATTGAAAAATGATCTTGTTCCAAGTTTTAGTCTTGGATTTAGTCAAGATTATGAAGGTTCCAAGAAGTCATCTCAAAGTCAAATTTCTTCTGAACGGATGATAAAGAAAAAGATTAAGGATAGAGTTATTTTGGGAAAACCAAGTGCTGGTCCAGAGTGTGTTATTCCAAATGTTGATGTTATTGATGCTAGTCCAGTTTCTTTTGCACCCCTTTTGGGTACATTAGAAAGACCATCAAAACCTGTTTCTGGCAAACATAAAGATATAAATGAAGAAGCAACACAGTAGTGGATGTCAAAGGAAAGAGACAAATGAAGTTTTCTTATGCTTATAAGTCACCAGTTAAGGAAAGATTGATTGATTTTAAACCTAGTTTGACACAAGTAGAAAATGTTGTTTGTGAATGGCTTTTCAATCTTCATGTAAATCCAGGGTAATTTTTTTTAATATAATTTTTTATGTTTATAATTATATTTTTTTATTTTAAATAACATTTAAATAAATATATACAGGGATATTGTATTGCTTATGGAAACAGATGTTATTGGGTTTAGAGCTAATTATGAAAGTCTTTATAAAAAAACCCATTTTCATGTTAGTGTTCTTGACTCATGGTCTCGTATACTAAATCATCAAGAGAAATTCAGAGATGTTGTTAATTCTCCACTCAGATTGTTCATGAATTCTGACACTGTAAGTTTTTATTTTATTCTTTGCTTTTCATATGTTGATAATCATTAATAATTTTTTCTATTAAATATTTACATGTTAGTATATAATCATTTATGATTTTCTTATATTACAGACTTTGTCATTTGAATATACTCATTTGAATGAAACTACAAAATATAAAGTTTTCAAGGAGAGCTTTTCTCGCAGTGTTTCTGGTGATAGAGACTTGAAGGTTTTGAAGGATGTTGATATGGTATATTTAATTTTTTATACATTTATATATATATATATATATATATATATATATATATATATATATATATATATATATATATATTAATATTTTATTTCTAATATTATACATGTTGATGTTAGGTATTTTCCCCGGTTTTGAGGCATGAGCACATATATCTTATTGTTATGAATTTGAAGAAACGTGCTTTTAAGGTTATTGATAATGGTGCAGATGATGCTGATTTCGATGATAAGTATGGTGCAGTTTTTAAACCTCTTGTAAGTTTCAAATGATATTTATTCTTTAGATTTGAAATCATATATGATATGTTTTATAATTATTATACTTATATTTTTCTGACTTGAAATCATATATGATTTTCAGAAAAAGTTTTTTTTAAAAGTATCTAAAAGAGATCGATCATGTTAAAGCAAATAAAATGGCTGATAAAAATCTTACTCCAGTAAGATTGACAATGCCATGGAGGACAGTTTATAACAAAGTGGATTGTGGAGTTTTTGCTATGAGACATATGTAGATTTATTTTGGAGAAAAATGTTCTAAATGGAAATGTGGTCTTCCAAAAGAAGGTCCTTCTCAAGAAAAAATTCTGGAGAAGTTGAGAATGAAATATACAGCAACAATTTTAACTTCTGAGATTAATAAAAAGCATGATGACGTGTTGAAAGCTGCATATGAGTATCAAAAAGTTGATCCAAAATTTCGTGGTAAGCATGCATATGATGCTCAATGGAATGTAGAAACAAGGCTGTCAAATTTTTTTTTATTGAATATTTTCTTATTGATGATGTTATAAGAACAAGGTTGTTTATGTTGTGTATGTTATGGATATTGTGAAGAATGTTTGTTTTTATGATGATGGAAAACATGGTGATGGAAAACAACTTAATATGTGTTTTGGTGGATTTTATTATCTAAGTTTGTTCGTGTGAATTAAGTTATTGAATGTTAATCATAAGTGATTATGTTATATTTTTATATCTAATTTATGTTTTTAGTATTGATTATATGTTGCTTATATGTAATCATTAGTGATTGTATCGATTATTTTTTTCTGTTTTTGTAATCATAAATGATTATATTTGTTGTACAACACATTATTATTTATTATATATTTTTCTTGATAATTGAGCTTATCTTTACTACATGGAATACATCACCATGCAGAATCTTATCTTTGTAAGATTTTAGTTTTATTTTTTAGTGTTTGTATTGAAGAATCTTTTCTTTATAAATGAAAACTGATTGGTACAGCCATATATTGTATTTTTGATAAGTAATTATGTTTGTATAAATGGGGTAGCCTCGTGCTACCCCTTATATTTCTTCAAAGATGAGTCCTTATACTTCCAAATGGTTAGTTTTGTTTATTAATTTCTTCAATTTTTATATATCACCATTATTTATTTATGATGTAAACAACTTCCATTTTGTTTCAGGTAAAATATGGAGTCTATAAGTCTAAAAGAACTAATTTTGCTATATCTAATAACATGTTCCCCATTTTTTCAAGATTCTTGTTCTTTTATTTGTAGCTAGATTTTCATATAGATTGTAGCTGACTCCAAGAATGCCTCTTCCACCATTACTTAAAAAGTTTATCTTCATTGAACATATCAGATCTTTACTAGATTTCTTTGAAGTAGAGGAATGTTGTTCATTTAAAGAAGATTTCTTTTTAATGAACAACATTTCTCTGCATCAGATATGTAGTAAAGATGTGTTATGTTCAATGGAGATAATCTTTCTAAGTAATGGTGGAAGAGTTCTTGGAGTCAGCTACAATTTGTATGAAAATCTAGCTAGGAATATGAAGAACAAGAATCTTGGAAAATGGGGAACGTGATATTTGAGACTTGTGAAATTGTTTGTTATTGAAGATTTTATCATGTTTGATGTTATTCTATGATGATGAATATTGTTATCTTTAGATTTTTTATGAGCAGTGTTGTATATTTGTTAGGAACAATGTTGTTGTATATGGTTATATGTAATGGTTAGATGTTTTTTATGTGTAATCATATTTTTAATCACTTATGATTAAACAAAACATATGAAGTAATATTACATAATTTTATGATTATACAGATGAATATTGTATATGGTTATGTGTAATGATTACACGTATTGAATAACAGTTTATATGTAATCTTAAATGCTTGTAGTAACATTTAATAGAAGTTTAATCATGAATGAATATATTATCAAATCAAAGAAAGAATTATCAAAGTAGATTAAATCCAGTAGACAAAATCATAGTAAATTCTATTTTATAAAAAGAGTAAAGTGTACTAAACAAAAAGTATATTATTTTGAAAAACAAATTCATGACTTATTCATTACTGATTAAAGCAGTAAATATCTATGTAGCTTTTGATGATTGTTCTACTGCAAGTTTGATTGGGCATGTCCACAAGTTATGAGGAGCCCTTTCTCCACATCCTGAGCATCTTCTTGTTTGCTTGTTTGAATTTTTATACTCTATTTCTGCTGCACTTTGAATTCTACTTTTCTTTCCGCATCCTTTATTGCTTTGAACATTTGGAACATTGATGTCAATATCTTTTGGAATAGTTATGCCCATAAGCTTTCCTACCTCTTCAACATCTGTCCTATTCTTCTGCAATTCATTTGTAGGATCGTTTTCATATTCTTGCAGCATGCTTTCTGTTTTCTTAACAAACAAATCCATTTTTTCTTTATTTTTTCTTACGTATTCCAAACGTGCTTCAAAGTTGTAGTATGCTTGATTGACAAATCTGTTAATTTCACTGTCTTCTGTATCATACACATGTCTACCAAAATTATAATGCCTTGATATCACATCCTTTCTCCAACGATTCTTAATGTACTGTTCAGGTATCTCCTTAATTCCATGTTTCATGAGTATGTTGAATGCATGTCTGCACAAAGTCCCAAAGCGGTTAAAGTGTTCACATGTACATTTTACATCATTTGTTGGAAGTTTTATTTCTACCTGTTCAAAATAAAATTAAAGCATTAAGTGTTTTATAATCATAACTGAATATTTTTTTATATTATGTGTTGATTCAACAAAATTTAAAATAAGAATATATTACCTCAAATTCTGTTTTTAGATCACTTTTTTTGTTCAGTTGTTCCACTTTGTATAACTCCCATCCATTTTTTGTTCCAAGATGTTCGTATTGGCAATACCAGGAACCTTTATAGATTTCTTTCTGTACTTCATAAAACAATGTACTTGTATAAACTTTTGCAGCATGTTTTTCTATTGGTCGTGGTGAAATAAATTTATATACCGCCTTCTTTGTTTGATGATCAAGCTCTTGTTGTGTATTTCTTTGTTTTTGAATTGTTGTGCCATAGTTCATCATGAAATGTAAAAGTAAATTTCCAGATTGAGAGTAAGTGTTGAAGAAGGAATTCATGCTTTCTGATCTTGAAGTGGTTTTCATCAATCCAAACATTCTTGTGTCACTGAAGTATGCAGGTATCCATTTGTCACGTAATTCAAACATATCATTGAACCATCTTTTATCTTCCAGATTGAATTCATTAATAATCAAATCCCACTTCTTTTCAAATTCATCAGGTTTGATATGCATGTTCCAAACAAGCTTGTTAAATCTTTTCTTGAAGTCTTTGTTTTTAAATAAATCTCCAGTAACCTATGAATGAAATTTTTTGCTTATATAAGTATAAATTATATACCTATTTCGATATATCATATATGATTAATCATATATGATTACTGTAATGTAGGATATATCATCTATGATTAATCATATATCATATATGTATTGTAATCATATATGTTTAATCATATATGATTATATAATCATATATGATTAATCATATATCATATATGAGTAATCATATATGATTACTGTAATGTAGGATATATCATGTATGATTAATCATATATCATATATGTACTGTAATCATATATGATTAATCATATATGATTATATATGATTAATCATATATGATTATATAATCATATATTATTATATAATCATATATGATTAATCATATATCATATATGTATGATTAATCATATATTATATATGTATGATTAATCATATATGATTAATCATATATGATTATATAATCGTATTATATAATCATATATGATTATATATGATTATATACTGTATCATCATAATCATAGTATGATATATGAGAACTTATATTATTATAATCATATATGATTAATCATATGTAATCATATATGATTATATAATCATATTATTAAAATACTTAACTATATATCATTATATCAATCATATATGATTAATCATATATGATTAAGTATTTTAATAATATAATTATATAATCACATATGATTATATACTGTATTATCATATTACATACTATGTAATCATATATGTTTATACAGTATGGTATCTGATAATTCATATTATTAGAATAGTTAATCATATATGATTAATCATATATGGTTATATAGTATGATATCTGATAACTCATATATGAATCATCTGTCATAATACTATATAATCATATATGATTACATAATGTATTTTTATTATACCTTTGCTTGCACTTTTTTCATTATGTGCCACATGCATAGTCTGTGTCTTGAATTTGGTAAGACAGATTCCACTGCTTGTTTTATTGCTGCATCTTGATCAGTTAGAACAATTTTTGGTGCTTTCCCTTCATGAGCTCAAAGAAAAGCTTTAAGCAGCCATTCATACGACTCAATTGTCTCTCTACTCAGCAACCCAGCACCAACAGTAACTGATTTCTTGTGGTGGTCAATTGTTGTGAATGGAACAAATACCATTTTATACCTATATAAAGAAAATGTGTTTAGTACAATCATATTTGATTAATAGTATGTTTGAATTTATATAAATTAACTTACTTGTTTGTTCTAAAATTTGCATCAAAAGATATAACTTCTCCAAACTCTGCATAAAAATCCTTTTCTCTTTCATTTGCCCAAAACATAGCAGCCAACAGATCTCCATCACGTAGGAACTCAAATGAATAATTTGGGTAATGATATCTACGATCATTCATTTTGTTTATCATTATTTGAGCATCCTTGTAACATAAGATTCTATTTACTCCTCTCCTCAAGTTTTTGTAGTATGTTACCTTCGCCCCTACATATTCATATCCTCCTTTCAAAACTGCTCGTATTTTGTGAGCCGTTGTGGGACCAATTTTAGCTTTTGATGCACGTACTACAAACTCTTTTTCAGAATATGACATCTTTCTTGCCTTTTTCGTATAAGGTCTTTCCTCAATACTTTCCAGTGGGTGGTTGCGCATTTCAAAGAATTTCTTAACTTTGTAATCTGTTGTTCCATAAACATTTTCAAATATAATCTTTGCTGTATACCCAGTAATTATCTTGTTTGAATTTGGTTTCCTCTTAACAGAACTTGTAGCCAACGTATCACAAGGTTTTGGTTTATCCTTGCCACCCCTATTTCATATAACATATTTTTCTTTTATTTTTTGGCTATTGTATTTTGATTGGCTACTCAGTCTTGTATGAAAGCCTGCCATTTCTGCATAATCCGTATACATTTTTACTGCCAAATTTAGTGATTTGAAAACATTTTTTACAACTAGTACAAATTCTGTAGGGACATCTGGTTTATATTCAGATTCTTCAATTATGTTACTGCAATATGATTCATTTGTTGAATTGGAACTTTCACCTGATAAAAGCAGAGAATGACAAATATGTTATTATATAATTTTATGTTGCAATAATCATATGTGATTAACGATATGTATTTATATTTTAGTATAAAAAATCATATATGATTTTAGATATTAATATATTATTAGATGTTAAATCATATTTATTTGGACATTGTATTATATTATTGATCATATAATATATTGTGTAATCATAAATTATTATACGTATCAATTTATAAATAATCATACTTGATATTGTTTAATCATGTATGATTAATCATATGTATTTGTAGTTTGTAATATATGATTAATCCTATTTTATGATGTATAATCATATATGATTATTCATCCAAATGTAATATTAATATAGATTTCAATTTGAAAACATATATGATAAATCATAATTACAAACTATAAATACATATGATTAATCATAGATATGAACAGTCATATATGATTATTCATCCTTATATGATTAAATCACATATTGTATTGTATAATCATATATGATTATTCATAATTTATATTGTATAATAAAAGAATCAGAATGAAGTGTAGAAATCGTCATGTAATATGTAGTATTAAAACGAATTAGTTGTACCTTCAATAGGAATCGTATTTTGAAGTTCTTCAGAAGTGAAAGAAATTGAATTGATTTGTTCGTCGTTACGAGATGAATTGATTTCAACTATAATAGTATCAGTTGCGATCGACTTGTCAATTTCTTTTGGATTCGACATCATTTATGAAAATTGATTTTGATTCGATTTTCAAATGCTTTGTTTATGATTGCGAGGTGCTTGTTTCTTCGATTTGAGGTTTGTATCTCGTATTTATGAGGATATGAACTGATGCTCTGTTTCGATCGTTTTTTTCGATTTGAAGATTGTGAATAATTTGATAACAGATTCAGTAAAAATAGGATCTTTTTTATTATATTGAATGATTTGTTGAAGATTGGATGATATGATTACGTGACTGATACTGAAAATCGATGATTTAACGATATGATGATTTTTTGAGAAAGAAGGTGTCCGTTTTCTAAACATTAATTTGAAGTTTACTGTTATACCCCTTAATCATTTAACAGTTGACGTTAGTTGACGTTAAGTTCCATTGGCTGATATTTAATCTCACAATCTCTAATTTTTTATTAATCTCAAGGGAACCATCCCCTATATATATATATATATATATATATATATATATATATATATATATATATATATATATATATATATATATATATATATATATATATATATATACACACACACACACACGATGATGAAAATATAAAATATCTATCTCAACTAATTAATTTTAATAATAGTTAAAAAATAATGATAAATAAAAAAAATAGTTTAATTATTTTCATGTATAATCCACATATAAAAACGATTAAGATGATATAGTTTTAATATATTTTTATATTATCATATAATTAAAATATTTAGAGTAAATTACATGATTCGTCCCTGATTCGAGTGTCAAATTGCACGTTTAGTGCCTATTTATAAAAAATTAATTGATAAATTATAAACAAATTAAAAATAACGGAAAAAGAAATAGACAAGGGTATTATAGTCATTTTATGTCTGGTAGGGACAAATCGTGCAACTTTTAATAATATAAGGGACGGTCCGAGTTAATTTTTGAAAATAGAGACTAAACGCGTAATTTGACATTCGGACCAGGGACGAATCGTGTAATTTACTCAAATATTTAAAATAGTTTTTATCTATATAATACGAAAATTATTATTTTATAATTCATGACAACAAAATAATTTATTAGATTTTTGTGCATTGCACGGACATTCGCCTAGTTTGATTTATATCCTAATTTAATTATCCAACGTATAAAATCTTAAATGTTTAAGATAACTTTTTTATTAAAATAAAATAAGATCAAATAATCGTAATCATTTTTACTTACCAATCTAACATAACTCGTGTAGATCAAATAGAGTATCATAAAGTTTTCGTAGTCGTGATGTGGGTTCCATTTGACAAAAAAATAAAAAATAAAAATAAAAATAAAAAATATTAAACTAAGAATAATATTCCAATTTGGATAACGATTTTTTTTTCTATATCTTGAATTATTTTATTTCGAATTGATGTTAGGTTTCAGACTTGAAGACTGAAAATAGTGTATGGTCATAAATAAATTATTTTTCTATATTATTTGCTAAATTTACAATTTAGCTAAGGGTAGTATGGTAATTAATGTAGAATTATTGAGAAACCCAATCAACCATGCATTGCATATTTATACAAAGGTTAGGAGTCCTTTATTCAATCATCACCTCGACATTCTTGCCCAAAATGAGAAAGCTTCAATGGGGTTTTTTGGTTATGCTCCTTTTGAACTTGGAGACTCTATCTATCGCTTGTCCAACATGTGAACCACCATCTCCACCTACTAAACCACCATATCTCCCACCAATTATGGTCAAACCACAACCATCACCTCCAAAATTCACCCCACCAGTGTATAAACCACCGCCACAATCATCTCCACCCTCCTTTCCAAAACCACCAACCACCAGTCCTGCTCCTCCAACTATCAAACCACCTTATTCCCCTAAACCACCATTTATACATCCACCCACCGTTAAACCACCAACCACCACACCTAGTCCGACTCCACCAACAACTAAGCCACCCTCCGTACATCCACCCATCGTTAAACCACCTTATTTCCCAAAGCCACCATCCGTACACCCACCCGTCGTTAAACCACCTTATTTCCCAAAGCCACCATTCTTACATCCACCCGTGGTTAAACCACCTTATTTCCCAAAGCCACCATCCGTACATCCACCCGTGGTTAAACCACCTTATTTCCCAAAGCCACCATTCGGTCATCCACCCATTGTTAAACCACCTTATTTCCCAAAGCCACCATTCGTACATCCACCCATCGTCAAACCACCATTTATACATCCACCCATTGACAACCCACCATTGGTACGTCCGCCATTTGTACATCCGCCAATAGTAAAACCACCATTTGTACATCCACCTTTTTGGCCAAAACCACCTCTTTTGTTTCCACCGGTAGAAATACCACCAAAAATATATCCACCTAGTCATCCTATGCCACCGGTAATTTTGCCACCAATTTATCCACATTATGCGTCACCACCGCCGCCGCCGCCACCACCACCACCACCACGTGTCACAAAACCACCACCTACTCCAGTAATTTTTCCACCACCAACTGCTAAAAGACCACCTCATCCACCAATAGTGCATCCTCCTCCATCACCAGTTGTAAAGCCATGCCCACCACCACCACCACCTCCAATACCATGCCCACCACCCCCACCGCCGTCAGTGCCATGCCCGCCACCATTGAAATCGGTGCAAGAAAAATCTTGAAGTGAAAGTTTGTAACGGGAAATAAAATGTATAAGCGACTCTTAAATATATGTATGCTCTTAATAAGTAGGAATTCCTTCATAAAAGGAGAACTAAAACCATATTAAGATGTTTTGATGCATTTTAAAAAATATATGTTATTTCTTGGTTGTACATTCATGCGTAAACTCTCTCTCTCTCTCTCTCTCTCTCTCTCTCTCTCTCTCTCTCTCTCTCTCTCTCTCTCTCTCTCTCTCTCTCTCTCTCTCTCTCTCTCTCTCTCTCTCTCTCTCTCTCTCTCTCTCTCTCTCTCTCTCTCTCTCTCTCTCTCTCTCTCTCTCTCTCTCTCTCTCTCTCTCTCTCTCTCTGTGTGTGTTGAGCAATTAATTACTGCATGCTGCATGCAGATTTGATGCTTCCTATAAGTGGCGAAGAAGTTGGTGTTAAATCCTTCAAGTGGGTTAAATATGAGATCATATTGGTAAATTCGGTTTCTAATGTTAATATGTAAAAAGGTAGTGGAATTTAATAACATGAGGATTTGTTCAATTTGTTTGATATGATGCAAAATAAGCATTCAATAGAAGAAATCTGACAAATATATATGAAAAAATGCTTCGAATTAAATATGCATCCGTAATTTACTACATGCATTGCTACATAATAAAACTCGGTACCTAAATTACGAATAACTACGAAATTGGCTATGTAATATGATTTCGTAGCTATCCGGCTACGAAATTGTCTACAAAGTCGATTTTACTTAATATCCAGCTACGTATGTTGCAATAGAGAGAATCAAAGATGATTTTCAAGTATTCTTAATTAATTAATCTTCAATAATGAGAGTTGAATGAATATATACACACACTAATCGACTAACTAACACAACTAACTGTACAGAGAAAAGACGAAAATACCCTTTAGGCTAAACTAACTATTAACGATCATGTAACAGAATTGAGAAGCTAACACGCCCCCTCAATTTGGTGGGTATGACAATAACCCCAGATTGCGAACTGCTTGTTGATGATCAATGCCTTGTAAGGACTTTGTAAAGACATCCGCACGTTGATTTCCCGTTTGAACATGAGTTAATGTAATCAAACCACTTTGAAGCTTCTCTCGAACAAAATGACAGTGGATTTCAATATGTTTAGTGAGTTCATGGAAAACAGGGTTGTTTGCTATATATATTGCTGCCATATTATCACACTTGAGTGGAATAGGAGTGACATTGGGAACTTCTAGTTCAATTAAAAGTCGACTTAGCCAAGCAAGCTCAGCACATACTCTGCGCATTGATCTGTACTCTGCCTCTGCTGATGATAAAGAAATTGGTGTTTGTTTCTTGGATTTCCAAGAAATGGGATTGTCTCCAAATAAAATGAAAAATCCACTCACAGATCTTCGTGTAATTGGACACGCTGCCAAGTCTGAATCACAGTAAGCTTCAACGTTAAAGGAGTCTTTTTTATTGAAGAATAAACCCTTTGTAGTTGTGCCTTGAAGATATTGAAGAACATGAAGTGCAGCATCATAATGAGCTTGACAAGGACTCTGGTTGAATTGACTTAGATGCTGAACTGAAAAAGACAAATCTGGCCTTGTGTGAAGTAAAAAATTAAATTTTCCAATCAATTGTCGATATAATGTCGGATCTGATAGAGGATCAGACATTGTAGGAAGCAATGTAATCTTGGTAGGCAATGGCATAGAAACTGGTTTGGAATTATTCATTGAATACATTTCAAGCAATTCCTTGATAAATTTATGTTAATGAATGACCATACCATCTTCTGTTTTATCAAATTCCAAACCCAAAAAATAATGGAGAAAGCCCAAATCTTTAATCTTGAATGTTGAATCAAGATATGTTTTCAGAGATGTGATTTCATCAAGGTTATTGCCTGTGACCAAAATGTCATCAACATACACAGCTACAATTACAATTGAATTTGTAGTTTTCTTCAAGAATAAAGAATGATCATTCTGTGAATGTGTAAAACCTTTGGATTGAAGAGCATGAGATAATTTTGCATACCACTGTCTAGAAGCTTGCTTTAACCCATATAAGGATTTTTTAAGTTTGCAAACTAAGGAAGGAGATGAGACAGAATAGCCCGATGGAAGTTTCATGTAGACATCTTCATGTAGCTCTCCATGTAAGAAAGCGTTATTCACATCAAATTAATGTATATCCCATCCTCTTTTGAGAGCCAAAGCAACAAGACATCTTATGGTATGAAATTTGACAACCGGAGAGAAGGTCTCATGAAAATCAACACCTTCTTTTTGTGTGAAACCTTTGGCAACTAAATGTGCTTTATATCGTTCAATACTCCCATCTGCTTTGTATTTGACCTTATAAACCCATCTACACGAAATTGGTTTCTTGCCTTTTGGTAACTTAACTATTTCCCAAGTATGATTATCTTGCAATGCTTGTAGTTCATTAGCCATAGCTGTTTCCCATTCAGGTATTCCTTTGGCTTGAGTGTAAAAAGCAGGTTCAACAACTTGAGTAATAGCATTGAAAACATGATGAGAAGGACTAGAAAAAATGGTTGGGGAAAAAGAATCACTGATAATAAAATTTTGTAATGGTATGCTGACAAAGCTGATGAGAATGAACAGAATTAACATGATTACATATATAATCATGTAAATAGGATGGTGGTTGATGTTGTCTTGTGGTTCTTCTTAAAGGAACTGATGGGGGTATAGGTGGGTCAAAATTGGGTTGATCATTGGGGAAGGTATTTGAGGGTTGTGAAATGAATGTCTCTGTATCTTGGGAATTAATGGGAAGAAAAGAAGAAGAGCAATCTGAAAATTGATCGTTTGCTTGATGTAGAGGGAAAATATCTTAAAAAAAAATAACATCTCTGGATATTTGAATAGTTTTGGTTGTCAAGTCCAAAACTTTGTAAGCCTTCTTGCCATAGGGATATCCGATGAATATGCATGATGTGGATCTAGACATGAACTTGTCCCTTCCAATAGATGGTGTAGCAACAAAACATAAACAACCAAATGTTTTGAGATATGTCAGATCTGGAGTATGTTTGTGTAAAACCTCAAAAGGAGATTTATGATTGAGAACCTTGGTTGGCATTCTATTCATGAGATGAACACTTGCTTTAACATATTCTCCCCAATATGTGATACGAATACCAGATTGAAAAAATAAGGCATGAGAAATTTCAAGTATGTGTTTGTGCTTTCGTTCAACTAACCCATTCTGTTGTGGTGTATAGGCTGTAGATGTTTGATGCATGATTCCATTTTGTTGAAAATAAGTTTGAGCTTCAGAACTTGTACCAAGCTCATATGCATTATCTGTTCTGATTACTTTTATTCTCTTTGAAAATTGAGTTTGAACAAGAGCAATAAAAGCCTTAATGAGAGTGAAGGCATAACTCTTTTGTTTTAAAAGATGTACCCATGTAAAACGGCTATGATCATCAACTATTGTAAGAAAATAGCGATAACCATCATAAGTACAATGCTTGTAAGGGCCCCATACATCAATGTGCACTAAATCAAAAGGATTATCTGTAGTAGAAATACTTTTGGGAAAAGATAATCGATGTTGTTTGGCTTTAGCACAAACAAAACAAGAATCAAGATCATGAGGGGCATTATTGGAAATCACTGAAAGTTTATGAGGTTTGTGTACAGGAATATGGCCAAAACGTTTATGCCAAAGTAAAACATTTGAATCTGAATGTTTTACAGAATTATTCAACATAGGAAACAGTGTACAAACTGAAAAACTAAAAGAAAGAGAAGATTTAATGGAGCGATGATCAAAGACATAAAGATCATTAACTCTGTCCCCCAAAATGCCAAGAGAAATGCTATTCTTTGACAAAGGGTCCTGCATAAACATTTTGTATCAGTAAAGATAACAAAAGTTTGAAGTTGAGTGGTGAACTTAGTGATAGAAACTAAGTTATACTTGAAAGATGGCATATAGAAAACTCCATGAAGAATTATGTTGTTGTGTATTTGAACATCACCAATGTATGAAACAGAAGTAGTGTGTCCATTAGGAAGACCAATCAAAATTGGCTGTGGAATTTTGTTCATGAAGAGAAAAAGTGAGCTATTAGAACAAATATGGTCAGTGGCACCTGCGTCTATAATCCAAGAATAATGAGAATGTAGAAGAGCTTTGGATCTATAGACATTAGATGCAAACTTTGAGAAGGAAAAACAGTTACCTTCATCAGCCATGGCTCCTTCTGTAATAGAAGAATTCACTCGATTTGGAACTTGAGAATGAGAGATATTGTTAGCATTAAGAAGTTGCAACAATTGTTCATATTGTTCAGAGGAAATGGTAGGTGCGGTCATAGTTGTAACATTCTGAACAGTAGATTTGCTATCATCTCGTTTAGACTTTGTGAATTTGAAGTGAGCAGGAAAACCATTCAATCGATAACATTGTGACTTGGTGTGACCATTCTTCTTGCAGTGAGTACAGACTAAGAACTACTTTGAAGTATTTGAGATATTATCACTAGAGACATGCATAGCAATAGCATCAGGATTGAGTGTAGGAGAAATAGTGATACCTCTTTGCCTTTCTTCCTGAAGAATCATGGAATAGATGGTAGAAATTGTAGGTGATGGCTTCATCATGAGTATTTGACCACGCAGAACTTTGTAAGAATCGTTAAGTCCCATCAGCATCTGAATCAGTTTTTGATCTTCCAGAAATTTATTAATGGCAACAGAAGAAGCACAAGAACATGCAGGAATATTTTGAATCGCTCTTAATTCATCCCAAATCTTACTCAATTTGGTGAAGTAAGATGGAAAACCATCAGATCCTTGAGCAAGAGAATAGAGCTGTTGTTGAATTTGATATAACATAGCACCATCGTATTGTTCATATCTGGGTTTCAATTCAGTCCAAATTTCATTTGCTGTTGGAAGAAAAAGAAGGCTATCAGCGATGTTTTTATCCACTGAATTCAAAATCCAACTTATGACCATAGAATTTGCTTGAAACCAATTGGAATAAGTGGAATCGGATGCAGGAGGTTGTACGATTGATCCATCTACAAATCCGATTTTGTTCTTTGCTGCCAAAGAGAGAATCATAGATCGTTTCCATGAATTAAATCCAACACCAGTTAATGGAGTTGAAACAAGAACAGAATTGGGGCTATCAGACGAAGTGATGAAATATGGATTTGAAGAATTCAGAAAAGATGAATCAGATGAATTTGAAGAATTAGGATCTGATTGAGACATGATTGAAATGATTCAGAAAGTAATTTGAATGAAGATGATTGAAAAAAAATCAATTGGGGAAAAATGAAGGATCGAGATGACCTAATCTGATACCATGTTGTAATAGAGAGAATCAAAGATGATTTTCAAGTATTCTTCATTAATTAATCTTCAATAATGAGAGTTGAATGAATATATACACACACTAATCGACTAACACACACAACTAACTGTACAGAGAAAAGACGAAAATACCCTTTAGGCTAAACTAACTATTAACGATCATGTAACAGAATTGAGAAGCTAACAACGTACAATAAAATTCCTTAACTATTCAACTAGGAATTTGACTTCAAAATCAAATTCCATAGATATCGGGCTACAAAAATTGGCTACGTAATCACAATATGAAGCTATGTATCTAACTCAAAAATTAAGGTTAAAATTTTGATAAAAGCTTGTAGTTTAAAAATTATAAAAAATTGTTTATAAATAAAAGGGTAAATAACACAAACGACACTAAGTTTATACTAAAATTCTAATTTGACACTGTGTTTTTTTTGTCTCAAATTTGACACTGTGTTTTTCAATTTTTTTACAATTCTGACAACTTGATCGGTCAACCCGGTTACTTGCTGATGTGGCATGATAACGTGTCAATTTCGATGATGTAATATGCTGACATGACATGCTGACATGTCAAAATTGATTTTTTTCTCATAAAAGATACTAAGTTTTTATTTTTTTCAATTTTGACACTAAGTTTAATTTTTTCTTTTAATTTTGACACTATGTTTTTTTGTTCCAAATCGAACTATCATTTTCCAATTTTGTTCAATGTTGATCATTTTTCATTTGAAACCGTATAAATATATTTTTTATTATATTTTAAATTGTATAAATATATTTTTTTTCGTCTAAAAACCACATTTTTATATAAATATAAGGGTTTTTGTTTGTTTGTTTTTACATTCAAAGCATAATGTTATGTATAAATATGCATTAGTTATATCATGAAAACCAAAGTAACAATAAGCTTCGAATAATGTCAAATTTTTACGTGATGCAAACATGACCTTTGGGTCTTGATCGATTACACGCCTTCAAACTTTCAAACTCATTTTAAAGTTGTGTATTTAATATAAAATATGGTTTTTATATAACTAATACATATTTATACATAAAATTATGATTTGAATGTAAAAAAAACACTTGTATTTATACAAAAATATGGTTTTTAAATGAAAAAAAGATATATTTATACGGTTTGAAATGTACGAAAAAAATATTTATACGGTTTCAAATCGAAAATGGTTAACATTGAACAAAATTGGAAAAAATTATGTTCGAATTGGAACAAAAAAATAGTGTCAAAATTGAAAGAAAAAAATTAAACTTGGTGTCAAAATCGAAAAAAAAAAACTCGATGTCTTTTGTGGGAAAAAAATTCAAATTTGACATGTCAGCATGTCATGTTAACATGTCACGTCAGCAGGTAACCGGGTTGACCGGTTAAATGGTCAGAATTGTAAAAAAAATTAAAAACACGGTGTCAAATTTGAGATAAAAAACACAGTGTCAAATTAGAATTTTGGTGTAAACTTAGTGTGTTTTGTGCTATTTACCCTAAATAAAATTGTGTAAATAATAAAAACTGATGTACCTAGACTAATATCTCAGAAACTATAAAAAATCGTATTTTAAAAAAAATATTATACAGATAAATTATGAAAATTTTATGTCAAAAATAACGTTTTAAAAACTTTCAACTATTTTCAACAGCCTTTGTATAAAAAATACAAACCAACTATAGCTTCTTTTCATATTATACCTTCCTGGCTAATTCAAGTTACCAGCCAAATGTAGTCGGTCAAACAAATTAAAGGGAAAGTTTCAATTACATATAATTTATTATTGTCTTACGTGGATTTTTCCTTTGTTACTAAAAAAAAAATTACAAATCAGAAGATGTATGGAGTGAAATTAGGTTCCATCAGTAGAAACGGTTAGAAGGCTAAATCTTTACAGCCACAGTGAAGCTCGATCGGTAAAAAGGGTTCATGCAAGATGCTTTCCCGTTGGAGTTCCGGTTATTTCTTCAATTGACGAATATTCTAATATGTTCTTCTGACGAAAGTTTAAAGTTCCAGGTGATATTTGTGAGAGTTATTGCGTTGGTGACCTCTCAAACAACAACAGACGAAAGAGAGATAGCTAGAGAGAAATCAATAACAGGATGAAAATTTCCGTAAAGAAAAAAGGAGATCGAAACGGGAATTTAAGAGATCCGGTGAGTATTTACGATAACGATAAAAATTTTCGTTTATATATAAGATGTCTCAATGAGTTTTGGAAAAATACGATGGAATAACAATGCTTGTAAGGTACATCTTAAATTCTTGTTTATTCATTTGAGGTATAGTCTTATCGGCATAGTCAATATACGACAACATATAAAAGATGATGTTGATGAATCATTAACAATGGATAAATCCACGTAAGGCAACAATAAATGACTTGTAACTGAAATTTTTCTTTAATTTTTTTTGACCGGATACATTTGGAAATCAGCCGGTAACGAAAGGTATAATGTGAATGTGTAAGGTTTAGTTCATTGGTATTTTATGTATTTACAAAAATTGAATGATATGTTTTGAACAAATTTGAAACTTACTTACCTTTCTAAGGTGTTGTTTATTTTTTCGAAGCGAAAATTCATTAAGTTTGCGGACCACCTTTGCAACCCTCTGCAGCAGAAGAGGTGGACCAAACGTCTGCAACCTGTAATAAAAAACATGTTTGTTTTTTTAACATTTATAGACTGCTGCAGTAAACTGAAATTTAAATAAACTAATTTTTTAAACTGAAAATAATTCTCAACACCGAAATTTTAATAATCTCTATATATATTAAAAGAGAAACCTGATGACATACCTTCAACAATCAAGACCATTGATTGTGTTTTCTTTATTGGTTTTACACCCTTAGATCAATTTGCTAACGTCACCAAATAAAAAGTCAACTCGTCTCTTTTGAAGACTTACCCGACTCCTTAATTATTTTAAAGTTTCCAAAATCAGATTCCATTATCTAAAGTGACGAATTTTATTAACCCTCATTCGTCTCCACCGTTCCATGAGACCGGCCATGCCTTCTCCGCCGACGATCTCTATCACTAAAGCTTCAAAAGTTGCATCGATCAGACACTCGTGAAGTATGTTTCAAAGAATATTGGAGGTCTTATTGTAAAGCAAGAGTGGTGGATTTCGACTTACTGCACAAATCATTGACCACTGCAAGTTGATGGATTTCGACTTACTATACATGAGTATGTCTCCCTCTCTTTCTCTGTTATCTATCTTTCTCTCTTCTTTGTTATCTTTCTTTTGTTTCTTCTCCGGTGAACACAGGTCGAGAAAGAACACACACTACAAACATAGGGTTGGCTTTTACACCTTTATGGTTTAACACGGTTTGAGGTAAGAATTTTTCAAGTTGAACTACTTCGTCGTGATTATTTCGAACCTATTTTAGAACAAATAAAGTCTTAATTATTGGAAGTTTCTAGGGAAAGTCTTAATTATTGGAAATTTGGATTGATGTAGCGTTTAGGTTGCACTCCGACTTCAATTGTTTATGTCTTCTTTCTCTATAACCCGAAACCCAAATTATGCCAATTTTTCTTTTCCCATGTGCTCCTTCTTCGTTGAATCTGGGCAAAAAGTGTAAAATTCGGACCAAATTTGTCATAAAATTTGAAATCGGGGCCAAAAATGTAATTTTTGATAGTTGAATGACCTGTTGACCGAGTAAAAAGGTTAAATTGAATACGATTATCGGTTTTTGAGACTTAGTTGAATAAAAAAAAAGATATAGTAACTAAATCGATTATGAGGCTAATATATAAGGACTTTATTACAGTTTTCCCTTATAATAATAATTTATATTTTATGAAAATAATGAATCTTTTTGTACAGCTAGCATAGGCGGCGAAAGCACAATATTCGCGAGATCATAGTGACCCTTTTGCCCTTGTGAGGGCGTATGAGGGTTGGAAAGTGGTTAAACATGCACTTGGTGGATATGAATATTGTTAGAAGAATTTTCTATCTGCTCTATCCATGAAAGCTATTGATTCTTTGAGAAGAGAGTTTTTATCTTTGTTTAAAGATATTGGTCTTGTCGAGGGCAATATGGTCATTTTCTATGCTTGGAGTTATGATGAAATCTCATTCGTGTAGTTATCTGCTACGGCTTGTATCCCAGAATTTCCTTCGTCACCGTAAGTTTTTTTTTTAAATTAATTTCTTTATAAATAATAACTTGCTTTTGCTGACATCATAATGAAAAGTCATTCTCGCTGAAAACCATGGAGGATGGTCAGGTGCTTTTACACTCGTAGGTTCGTTTATCTAAAGGGGTTTTCTATAAGTACCCCTCCATTTTCCAATTCCACCCCCTTGATTTGATTTTTTGTTTTTTGTTGTTTTTTGTTTTGTTTTTTTTCTATTTTGTTTTTTTGTTGTTTTTAATTATTATTATTATTATTATTATAAATTTTGAACAAAATTTTATAATTCGGACGACGTTATAAAATTCGAACGGCTATATAAAATCGGTTTTAAATTATTTTTATTATATATTATTATTATTATTATAAATTTCGAACAACATTTTATATATCGGATGACATTATAAATTCGAACGACTATATAAAATCGGTTTTTAATTCTTTTTTAATTTATATTTTATAAATTGGTTTTTAAAATCCGATGACATTATAAATTCAGATGAAATTTTAAAATTCGTACGACATTATAAATTTGGACGACATAAATTGGTTCGTTATTACATTTGCGTGGTGCGTTATGCGGATTGGAAACAAACTTTACTTTTGTTCCATTTTATATAGTCGTTGAAATTTTATAATGTCGTCCGAATTTATAATGTTGTCCGAATTCTAAAATGTTGTCCGAATTTTATATGGTTATCGAAATTTATAATAAATAATAATAATAATAATAATAATAATAATAATAACAATAATAATAATAGTATTATTATTATTATTATTATTATTATTATTAATAAAAGAAAAAACAACAAAAAAACAAAAAGGAAAAAAAAAAGAAAAAAAAAATGATGTCAAATCAAATGTAAAAGGTTGATTAGATTGATATTAGGGGGGTTAAAATTAGTTAAGGGGAGTACTTATAGCACAACCCTTATCTAAATTCTAGTAGTTTTTTTTTTATATATTTTATATATTTTTTGTATTTTTTTAATCTGATTTTGTTTTTTTATTGCTATAGAACTCGGTTAATTCCCGGGATTTGAGAATTCCATTCTCGTGGTTGGTATTTAATGAAAAGATCAAAGTGAACTTTGTTTTTGTTTTTCTCCAGGATACGACTGTTGTTTCCGATTCTGTCTTGCTACTATTTGGTGGAAGCATCTCAAAAGGTGATATAGTGAGTCTATTACCTTTCCTCATTACCTTTCTTATTCCATTCGTTTATGATTCCATTACATTACATGATATGAAACAGGGTGGGCACTTGAAAATGTTGGGAGGATACTTGGAGTTCTTCATGGAACCTTTATCGGCTGAAATGTATCTCAACTTAAGAAAAGAGCTCGATGAGTTATTCCAGTATAAAGTAAGTAATGTATCTAGGGATGACAATGGGTACAGGTATATCGAGTTTCATGTTCCCCATCCCCATACCCGAATCCCCATCCCCATACCCATACCCGACCCCATCCCCATCGGGGATTAAAAATCCATCCCCATCCCCATCCCCAATGGGGAACGGGGATCCCCAGCGGGTAATCGGGGAATTTTTTCCATTACAAGGTTTTGAAAGTTTATGAAAAAATAAGTCATAGCTATATATTAACAAACAAAAAAAAAACTTATAGAAATAATATAAAGCACTTCAATCATCGAATGTATTCAAACACGAACAATAACTTTCAAGTTTACAAATTAAACTACTTTTTTGAAACAAAAAAAAAACATAAACATAAAAAGTCATCCAAAATGTAGTCAACATCGCCTATCATCCAAACAATAACAATCAAGTTCTCCAAATTTCAATTCCAACTTTCGCATCGAACCATCATTTATCATATATTCACCTACAAACTAAATAACGAAAAAATATAAACAAATGTATGAAACAAAAAACTTTAAGTTAATCGATTATAATCATGAAAAAATGGTTTCATTATTACCATCAAGTATCACTGTCCGTGTCGTAATCATCAAAAATAGTTGCATGATTATCCGAGGTAAATTGCACACCTTCATCTAGTCTGTAAAGCTGTGTACCCATTACATGCTGTTCAGTTTGTTATGTTATGATATTGCTGACATGGTTATGTATGTTTATCGGTATTTTGGGGGTAACTCACTAAGCTTTCGGGCTTACAATTTCAGTTTATTGTTTCAGGTACATCAGGGGATCGTGGCAAGGAAAATGCATGATCGTACAGCTCCTCACTTTTTATGACTTTGTTTCTGGGATACTCTGATATGATACATTTTGAAAACAAGTTTTGTAATAGTTAATGGATTTGAAATGTTTTTAAAAGTTTAAATTGGCTTGAATTTTACGGGTGTTGCAGCTGCGCCGCGCAACAAAAAGTGGTCTAGAGAGGGTTTTTTAAAAAACAAACAACACCTAAGTCATTTTCCCATCAGTGAAAACCTACTTCTGAACGCCGAAATCAATCACTAACACATCTCACCATTGTCGACGGTTTCATGCAACAATTCTTTGCCACAATCGAACACCCACATCCACTCCCTAATCCACCGCCGCTAACCACCACATCACATAGAAAAAAACGAATTCGTAATCTATTTTACTGACCCCGAAATCTCACACATGTCAACTGGAATCGAGTCGATTTATATATTTTTGCAGGATTTTAGAAATACAGTAATAGTTTTTTGTGTTAAACAACATTCGGGTACATAAAGGTTTTTGTACTAATCTAATGTGGTTTAGTTCCCTTGCTCATACTTGCATCTTAAGATTATATTATTAATTTCTGCAATGTGCTAGACTTATTTACTTGTGGTATATTGTGTATTTATTCTAGGCAACACCCTTCGAAGTATCTTCAATACATCAACATCTGAGTTTCAGGGCAACATATATGAAGGTGGGATTTGGTGTTGTTTGGAAACTTTTTGGGGATGTCCTTTCATCTAAACATTCAACTACTATGGGAGTCGAAAACATGAATATGCATCAATAAACAATCGTTTGCTATCTCTAGATTAATGGCACTTGGGCCTCTCAATTTATCTCTCGTTCTGTAACACCCTGTTCCGAATCGTTTCCTAATTTGGGGTTATGACCCAAAGATCGGTTATCATAAGGCTTAGGGCCTTTGGGAAAGACGGATTTAGAACCATTGGGTGTGGTTAAGGTAAGTTAGATGATCCAGGAATTCGGTTTGTGATTTGGAGCCCAAGGATATATACGTAAAGTGGTAGTCCGAGATTTTTTGATTATGGAATTTTAGTTCGGGACTTTATAAGGAAAGAATGAGTTAATAAAGTTGTAGAGCTTCTCGTTACCTTTTCGTGGATATAAGGATCGTCGAAATCGGACTTAGAACGAAGAAGTTGTGGCCTACAGAAGTTGGTGGGTTAAAAGGCTAAGCCTTGTACGCAGGGCGTACAAGGGAGTACGTTGGGCGTACTAGGCAGAAGGGATCACGTGTCACACCCCCAAACCCGAACGGCGGAAACGTTCAGGGGTGGAGGACGTCATGTGTAGTATCACAACAATTGCATCATAGTAATCAAAGTAAACAAAACCATTACATTGAATATATATAAAAGGTATATACATCTGTTTGATTCATATTTATATACATCATAAGTAGCAAAATATAAAGACGTGACTCTATGCGCTCCGTCTTCTCAAAAGTCAGTGGGGTGCTTGTCTACTGATTTCCTGAGAATACAAGCGGTTTTGAAAGAGTATCAACATTAAGCTGGTGAGTTCATAAGCATGCTTTTGTAATGAAAACCTGTTAATAAATCAATGAAAATGTTTGTATGTTTCCAAGAAAATCCAATATTTTTGAACATGTGTGTTTTTGTTACAGTATCCCATAATGTATTAGTTCCTATGACTGGTTACCACTAGATGTGTTGTATATTGTTGTTTTGAATGAAAAACCCTTTTACATAAAGACCCTGGCTATCACCAGTATATATAGTAAGTTAGGAAAAACTCTGGAATCCTCCAGTATGTATAGTAGTTCTATTACTTAAAAAATAAAAGTAATTGAAATTATTACCATTCATACATTAATCGTATTATTTAGTACCAAATTTATGAATTGTTATAACCATACTTGACCATTGAATTTCCTGAACGGTGTTCTTCAGGTGTCGGAATCAAAATGACTTTGTCACCCAAGCCTGCCGGCCTAACTGTAGCTAACAGTTGTGGTGCGAGATTATTAATCTCGTATAGATATATACACAAACTCACGTTCTCCCTCAAGGAGGCTCTGGTTATAATCTCAGGACTTTTGTTAGTACATAAGTAAGTACGCGAAGAATGCTCACTCATAAAATGTTATACTAACGATTAAGTGTAGAATAACATGAATCCATTGAATTTAAATGACTGTTTTTATGGCCCATAAACTATACCCTATATAGCTTAGATGATTGTTCTCATTGAATCTATGTTTCGTGCATTGATAAGGTAATTATTCCGTAAACTATACCTATTATAGTTTATATATTCGTTAATGTATTCAATTCATGTTTTACACTGAAAACTCTACGATTATGTTGAAAACTTCCCTTATGCTCAACATTTTACAAAAGGGATGAATATCTAAATGTTTTATAAAATGTAAAAGTCTTTGGTTTGAATCAATCGCATGAGTTTTAATCTTATTTATATAATTCACAATATTTATTTATGTCTTGCTTGTATCCCCCCATAAAAACGTTAAAAACATTAAAAGTGTAGGGGTATGAACTCACTGTTAGTTGCATGAAAGTGTCGGACAACGAAACTGGAAATGAACACCCTCGGGTTGATGTACGCGTCACTTAACGGGATCCTAATAACAGTTAAATACATATATGCGTTCTATTAGCGAAACCATTAATCATTGTGTTGGAAAAGCACTTTCTTTTGGTTTAGGAATGTTACCGGGACTCGATTGAATCGGAAAAGCAGGTTTTCAGCCAAGTTCACGACTTGAGAAGGTTTGCGGCCGTGAACTGTTCTCAGCCTTCAACTGTTCTCAGCCATGAACAGTTTACTGCCCTTGAAGGGTTTACATCCTTTGAAGGTTTGAAGGGTTCACGGCCTGTTCTTGGTGAATATGAAGATTTGAAGGGTTCACGACCTGTTCTTGGTGAATATGAAGATTTGAAGGGTTCACTGCCGTGAAATCAAGAACAACAAAGCTCGATTTGATGAAAAACGGATGTTTTGATGCTCCAAAAGGAGCTCCAAGGCGGATAGAGTGCTATATGAAGAGAAATCTGGTGTTTTCGGGTGACGATTTTTAGAGAGAGAGAGAGAGAGAGAGTGTTCACGGCCAGAAAAGTGTAAATGAGGGGTAGGAGCACATATTTATAGGGGGGGTTTCATGGTCGGTGAGGGTCCACCAGCCGTGAACGGGTTTACGGTCGTGATCGGGTTCACGGCCGTGAACACCACTCAGGCCGAAATCCGCTGATTTTCAAAGGAAACTCGGGTTTTCACGTGATTTTGTTTCCGACTCTTATAAAGATGATCTTCTAAACCATAAGAATTTAACGGAACAAATATAATTCGTAATTTATTTAACGGAAAACGGCCAACTTTAACGGAAAGAGGTTCGGGTTGTCACATCTGATGGGTTTTGAGCATTCTAACACTCCTAAGTGTACATGCAATCCTAAATACCTTGGATCTATGTTTTCTCTATTATCCTAACTAGCATACAAAACATTGATTCATATAGAATAATATAAGTTGGAAGGCATAGCTTTTGATGTAGCTTGATTTCATGGAGCTTAAGAGCCTAGTGCCCCAAGTGTGACACCTCAAATGGTTCACACAACATCAAATGCACTTGGAATTACTTGAGAGAAATGAACACTTCATGAAATTGGCTAGCCCTCACCATTCCTTCATATTTGCTGATTTTTGTCAAGAATAAGATGCTTATATAGTGTGTCACAATTAGGTTTACACCATGTAAACCCTAAATGTCATGGCTTTCCATTTCTTGGATCCATGGGTTCAAAAACACCATGGAGCATCCATGGAGTATCCTATGGTTTTTAGCTCAACTTGATAAACCATGGAGTATTAGCCCACTATACAAGTATGGATGATTTACACAATCAACCCATATATTTAATTAGTCTCCTTTTGATCACTTAATTAATTCCAAACTAATTCTTGATAAATACTAATTAAATAATATTATTAATATATTAGAACTTATAATATATTAATAAACCTTAAGTGTTATTTCTCTCATTTTAGTCTATCCAAATGCATGATGCCATGCAACCCAAATGGACCATGCCGAGTCGGGTCAAGTACATACCAAATATAGTTATGGACTTAGACACTAATCCAACAACATCACCCCCCCCTCGATAGAGGGAATTTCGTCCCGAAATTTAAGCATAGGATACAATCATGGACTCGGAAAAAGATGTGGGTACTTCTGTTTGATCTGATCTTCGCACTCCCAAGTGAATTCAGGTCCCCGCTTGGCATTCCAACAGACCTTCACTATCGGTATGCGACTTTGTTTAGTTTGTTTGACTTCCCGAGCCATGATTTCGACTGGTTCTTCCACAAAATTAAGGTTCTCATTGACCTCGATCTCATCAAGAGGGATCACAAGGGTTTCATCGGATAGACACTTTTTAAGGTTCGACACGTGGAAGACGGGATGAATGTGTTTATGCTCTTGGGGTAAACGAAGTTTGTATGCTACGGGACCGATCCTAGCAAGGATCTCGAATGGTCCTAACTATCTCGGATTTCGCTTTCCACACTTTCCAAAGCGTATCATGCCATTCCAGGGTGAGACCTTCAATAGAACACGATCACCAACCTGGAACTCCAAAGGTTTTCGTCTCTTATCGGCGTAGCTCTTTTGTCTATCTCTTGAAGCTTTTAGTCGTTCTCTGATTTGTACGATCTTTTCTGTGGTTTCACGGATGATTTTTGGGCATGTGAGAGTGCTATCAGGGACTTGACCTTTAGCTAGCTGCGTGTCACCCACCTCAGCCCTGCACAGATGGGATCTGCACTTACGGCCATAGAGAGCTTCAAACGGCGCAGCCTTGATGCTGGTATGATAGTTGTTGTCGTAGGAGAACTCGACCAAGGGCAAATGAGTATCCCACGACTTACCAAAGTCGATAATGCACGCTCTCAGCATGTCTTCTAAAGTTTGGATGGTCCTCTCACTCTACCCATCGGTTTGTGGATGGTAAGCTGTGCTCATATCCAACTTAGTTCCAAGAGCCTTCTGTAGTGAATGCCAAAATCTTGAGGTGAATCTGCTATCCCGATCGGAGATAATGGACACAGGCACACCATGTAGACGAACTATCTCTTGGATGTAGATTCGGGTCAGTCTCTCCATTTTGTATGTTTATTTAATTGGTAGGAAGTGGGCAGACTTAGTCAATTTGTCGAAGATTACCCAGATACTATCAAGGCCACTCGCGGTCTTGGGCAGTTTGGTAATGAAGTCCATTGTGATCCGTTCCCACTTCCACCCATGTATTTCTGGCTGCTGAAGTAGGCATGAGGGCTTTTGATATTCCACCTTCACCTTGGCGCAAGTCAGACACTTGCCCACGAAGGTAGTGATCTCTGCTTTCATATTTGGCCACCAATATAACTTTTTGAGATCCAGATACATCTTATCCGAACCTGGGTGAACGGAGTATCGAGTACTGTGAGCTTCGCTCATAACAACCTCTTTGTAACCGCCGAACTTCGGGGTCCAGATCCGGTTCATGAAATAATAAACTCCGTCTCCATTGATCTCTAAGTTCTTTTCCATTCCCCTCAAGGTTTCATCCACCACGTTCTCTGGTTTTAAGGCTTCCAACTGAGCCTCTCTGATTTGTGCGGACAGATGGGAATGGATGGTCATTGTAAGTGCCTTCACTTTACGACCCGAGTACTCTTTCCGACTGAGGGCATCTACTACAACATTGGCCTTCCATGGATGATAGCGTATTTCACACTCATAATCACTGAGTAACTCTACCCACCGCCGTTGCCTCATGTTCAACTCTTTCTGATCGAAAATGTGTTGTAGGCTCTTATGGTCGGTGAAGACAGTGCACTTGGTTCCGTATAGATAATGTCTCCAAATCTTTAACGCAAAGACCACTGCTCCCAACTCCAAATCGTGAGTTGTATAATTGACTTCATGTGCTTTCATCTGCCTCGAGGCATAAGCAATAACCTTTCCTCGCTGCATAAGCACACAGCCTAGGCCCTGACTGTATGCATCGTAGTAGACAACGAAGTCCTCCGTCCCTTCTGGCAGGGATAAGATAGGTGCGCTGCATAAGTCCTGCTTCAATTCTTGGAACGCAGTGTCTTGACTTTCTCCCCAACTAAAGGTTACACCTTTCTGAGTCAAGGCGGTTAGAGGCTTAGCAATCCTGTAGAAATTCTGGATAAACCTGCGATAGTAGCCAACAAGACCCAAGAATTGACTGATTTCTGTGGGTGTCTTCGGTGCTGACCAAGTTTCTATCGCTTTAATTTTGGAAGGGTCCACATGTATGCCTTCTTTGCTAACCACATGACCGAGGAAAGTTACTTTTCTGATCCAGATTTCGCACTTTGAGAATTTTGCATATAGCTTCTCCGCCCTCAAAGTTTCTAGCACTAGCCTGAAATGTTGTCTATGATCTGCCTCACTCCGAGAATAGACCAGTATGTAATCAATGAATATTATTACGAACTTGTCTAGGAAGGGGCGGCACACCCGATTCATCAGATCCATGAATACCGCAGGTGCGTTGGTTAGACCAAAGGGCATCACTACAAACTCATAGTGACCATATCGAGTACGAAATGTTGTATTAGTAACATCACCCTCATGGACTCGTAACTGATGGTACCCTGACCTTAGGTCTATCTTGGAAAAGTAGTTGGCTCCTTGAAGTTGATCGAAGAGGTCGTCGATTTTGGGTAAAGGGTAACGGTTTTTGATGGTAAACTTGTTCAGTTAACGATAATCTATGCACATCCGAAAGGATCCATCCTTCTTTTTTACAAATAGGATCGGGGCTCCCTAAGGTGAGGAACTTGGTCTGTTGAATCCCTTGTTGAGTAGTTCATTGAGCTGGCTGGATAACTCTTGCATTTCTGCTGACGCTAGACGGTAAGGGGATTTAGCTACGAGGGTAGCTCCGGGAATTAAGTCGATTCGGAACTCGACTTGGCGCTCGGGAGGAATTCCGGGAAGATCTTCGGGAAAGACATCAGGAAAGTTGCAGACTTCGGGGATGCTCTCGAGGTCTTTAACTTCCTGTTTCTCGTTAACGACATGGGCTAGGAATGCATAACACTTCTTTTGCAAATATTTTTGGGCTTTGATGCATGAAATGATGCGAAGGCTTGAGCTGAGTTTGACACCATAGATAATGAGGGTTTTGCCTGATGGCAGATTGAGTCGAATGACTTTTTCATAACAAAGGATATCAGCATGATTGGGGCTCAACCAATCCATGCCAATGATCACATCGAAGCTTTTTTTGGAAACTGGCATGAGATCGATTGGAAAAGAATGGTCGTTTAGGGTAAGGGTACAACCTATGAATACGTCGTTAGTGCTCTCTTTCTTTCCGTTAGCCATCTCGACGGTGAATGTTTCGGTTAAAGATTGGGATTTATGCTTGAGTAAGTGTTTAAATGAATGACTAACAAAACTTCTCTCCGTACCAGAATCGAAAAGAATGCATGCATAAGAGTTGTCAAGGAGGAATGTACCCGTAACTACGGTGGGATCAGCGACTGCTTCCTCCTGCACATTGCTAGCACCTCTCCTGTGTTGCCAGCAGTTGTTTCTTTGGGACAATTCCTCTTGAAGTGCTCGGTTTCTCCACAACCATAGCAGGCTTGGCTTACTCCAGCTCCAGAGGCCTGATTGGTTGGTTGGACTGGTGTCCTGCAGAAACGAGTTGTGTGCCCCTTTCTGCCACACTTGTCACATTGCATCTCTCTACAAACTCCCAAATGATGGAAGTTGCATTTGTTGCACAAGGGCAGGTTTCCAGCATAACGGCTGGGAGTTGTTGGAGTAGCGGGAATAACAACAGGAACGGTAGGAGCGTGGACTGCCACTGTTTGTTGCTTTTTGGAGGGCTCCTGTGAAGATTTACCCTTGCGTTTGTTCCAGAACTTTTTCTTCTCACCACTCTCCTTTGGGGGTTCGGGAACGGCTGCTACTGTTTTATGATCAACTCCATGATCAATTAGGGTTTGTGCTAGGCACTTGGCGCTGTCAAAAGTGGAAGGTTTAGCAACCCAGACATTCCCTTGAGTTAGGGGTGTCAATCCCCAAATGTATCTCTCAATTTTCTTGCTTTCCGGGGTGACCATCCCGGGACAGAGAAGAGCCAGGTCGTTGAACCTAGCAGTGTATGTAGCAATGTCGGAACCTTTTATCTTTAGGTTCCAGAGCTCGTGCTCTAGCTTTTGCATCTCGCCCCTTGGGCAGTACTCAGTGAGCATTAGTTCCTTTAGACTTTCCAAACTCATGGCATTGGCAACTGGCAGAGTTAGGGATTTGACTCGGCTATTCCACCAAGTCAGTGCTCTATCGGTGAAGGTGCAGGCGGAAAACTTCACCTTGCTCGCCTCGGAGCACGCACAAATTTCGAAAATTGATTCGGTTTTCTCGAACCAACGCGTTAGGGCAATGACACCTCCATTGCCGTCGAAGGATTTGGGCTTCGCGTTAATGAAATCTTTGTAGGAACACTCCTTCGGGTGTCCCTGGCCACCATGAAGATTACGGGGGTTGGGTCCACTTCCCGATCCGCCAGCACCGTAAGGATTCATCTGCGACATTGCAGCAGCCACATCGGCTGTAACTGCTGCCTGGAACATGACAGGATCGAACTGAGGAGGTGGTGGAGGCGGAGGATCATTGTTCTTCTTGTTGGGTCTCTTTTTGGGAGGCATCTTTTCTCTAAAAAGATACAAGGGGAAAATGACGATAAGCCTCCTATACGATCATGAATCGAATATTTTCGAGCAAGATATAACTTAATCCTACAACGATAACAGAGACCTACAATAAAAGATTACTAACATAAACAAGGAATTGCAAGTATTTCATTTGTGAGGGTTAGTAGTACTTATAGCAATTCTGTGCAGTGTTATAGAAACATAAAATACTCCTATAATATTTTAACTATGTGCTTCATTAGTATAATATTTGGTGAGTTTTAGACTTGTCGCACACCACAGTCACTGCCAAACGCATGTTGGTCATATCTCGGACAAATATAGTTGATCAGGTTATATTCGCCCCACATATGACTACATAACTATCCAGGTTTAACCGTAGTGTCCAACTTGCCCAAAATACTTTTATGTAGTTCTTACTATGTTATAGCTTCTTGTACATATGTATACTTGTATACTTCTTGTAAAAATACTTGTATTTTAAAGTATACTTTTAGTTTGAGAGCGCTTCGGCCCCCTTAGTGTTTATAGTTGTATACCATATAAGGTTCGGTATACTTAGTTCACTATAAAAAATAGCTCTGATACCAATCTGTCACACCCCCAAACCGGAACGGCGGAAACGTTCGGGGGTGGAGGACGTCATGTGTAGTATCACAACAATTGCATCATAGTAATCAAAGTAAACACAACCATTACATTGAATATATATAAAAGGTATATACATCTGTTTGATTCATATTTATATACATCATAAGTAGCAAAATATAAAGACATGACTCAATGCGCTCCTTCTTCTCAAAAGTCTGCGGGGTACCTGTCTACTGATTTCCTGAGAATACAAGCGGTTTTGAAAGAGTATCAGCATTAAGCTAGTGAGTTCATAAGCATGTTTTTGTAATGAAAACCTGTTAATAAATCAATGAAAATGTTTGTATGTTTCCAAGAAAATTCAATATTTTCTAACATGTGTGTTTTTGTTACAGTATCCCATAATGTATTAGTTCTTATGCCTGGTTACCACTAGATGTATTTTATATTGTTGTTTTAAATGAAAAACCCTTTTACATGAAGACTAGGGGTGAGCATAGGCGGGTACCCACCCTAATTGTCTGGAACCGGAACCGGAAACGGAACCGGCGGTTCTTGGAATGTAGGAACCGGAACCGGAACCGCCGGAATCGGTTCCGGTACCGGGTACCCGGTAGTTTTAAGCTTTTTTTTCTTATACTATTTTTCCTTTAGAAATCATCAATTTTTTTTACTATTTTTGCTTCAGTTCACAGGCCTTTAATGTGCTAATGATAGAATTTTAGATATCAATTTGTTAGAAATTAAATTGCGTCGACTATTAGATATTAATTAGATTAGTGATTAGTGAGTATCTGTTTTAGTTCATTTTACCCGCTCAACACATTCATAAATTAATAAAGAAATTAATGATAATATTTTATATTTAATTGTTACAATTAAATAATTACTTTTTTTTATTTTATAAACCTACCAATGGACATGGACTTCAAATTCTAACATGAGTACATGACAATGGAAGTGTACTGATTGAATTCGTTCCAAGCATCAATTCCAGTGTTTCAGTTGCTTCTATTTAGATTGTGGGAAGAGATTAGATGCAAGAGTTTATATTGCGTAAATCATGAAGCAAAACAAAATATTGGGTGAAATTGGTATTTATTTAATATAATTTCGATTAAAACGAAACAGTTTCGATGGTTCTATACCTAATGTACGATACAAAACAACACATATTTATCAATCCATATATATATATATATATATATATATATATATATATATATATATATATATATATATATATATATATATATATATATATATATATATATATATATATATATATAATCGGTTCCGGCGGGTACCCAGCGGGTAGCGGTTTCGAAAAATAAAAAACCGGAACCGGCGGTTCCAACGCGGTTCCGGTTCCGGTACCGGATACCCGGTTCCGATGCTCACCCCTAATGAAGACCCTGGCTATCACCAGTATATATAGTAAGTTAGGAAAAACTCTAGAATCCTCCAGTATGTATAGTAGTTCTATTACTTTAAAATAAAACTAATTGAAGTTATTACCATTCATACATTAATCGTATTATTTAGTACCAACTTTATGAGTTGTTATAACCATACTTGGCCATTGAATTGCATGAACGACGTTCTTTAGGTGTCGGAATCGAAATGACTATGTCACCCAGCCCTACCGGCCTAACTGTAGCTAACAGTTGTGGTCTGGGATTGTCAATCCCATATAGATCTATATACAAACTCACGTTCTCCCTCAAGGAGGCTCTGGTTATAATCTCAGGACTTTTGTTAGTACTTAAGTGAATACGCGAATAATGCTCACTCATAAAATGCTATACAAACGATTAAGTGTAGAATAAAATGAATCCATTGAATTTAAATAACTGTTTTTATGGCCCACAAACTTGTTGGATTACTGTCTAAGTCCATAATTATAATTGGTAAGACTTGACCCGACCCGGCATGGTCCATTTGGGTTGCATGGCATCATGCATTTGGATAGACTATAATGAGAGAAATAACACTTAAGGTTGGTTAATATATTATAAGTTCTAATATATTAATAAGGTTATTTAATTAGTATTGATCAAGAATTAATTAAGTGATCAAAAGGAGAATAATTAAATATATGGGTTGATTGTGTAAATCATTCATTCTTATATATGTGGGCTTGTGATCCAAGATTCCTTATGTTGGACTAAGTCCATGGGGTGACCCATGGATACTCCATGGATGTTAAAATCCATGGAGCATAAGGAATGGGTAAAGTTATGAGTTACATGGTGTAACCCTAATAGCCACCATATAAAAGAATCCCATGGCTTAAGAAATCATGCACTAATGTGTGAGTGTGAGGGCTAGACGATTTCAAGGAGTGTTCAAGTTTCTCTCAAGTTATTCCAAGTGTATTTGGTGTTGTGTGAACCATTTGAGGTGTCACACTTGGGGCACTAGGCACTCAAGCTTCATGAAGACATTCTACATCAAAGAGGTATGTATTATATCTTGTTATATTTATTATTTTGTATGCTAGATTAGGATAATACCTTGGATGTTCATAATTGTATGTATAATAGAGAAAACATAGATCCAAGGTATTTAGGGTTGCATGTACACTTAGGAGTGTTAGAATGCTCATAACCCAACAGTGGTATCAGAGACTAGGCTTGTTTTCTTGTTATACTTGCAAAAGTAGCTGAAAAATCGAGTTGGATGCATATATTCGATTGTTTTGGCTGGAATTGGACTAGGAACATTACCCTAAGATGTTTTTGGACTTATAAACTTGTTTTTGATGTGGTAATGTTCATGCTAATCCAATTTCTAAGATAATTGTCATAATTTCAAAATTTGTATTAGTTTGTATGTTCATGCTAATTTCTTGAAGATTGATGATTTGAATTATCTTGTTCTTATGAGGTTCTTAGATTAATAGAAAAGTTGTGTGAAATAGTTGTTTTCAATCCATTTTAATCTAAGAGTTGATTCCAAAGTGTGTTTTTGTAACTTGTCCTCAAGTTATATGAAAAGTCACATTTAAGAATCATAAAACTTATAAAAGTTGGCAAAGGTTACAAAATGAAGAGTCTAGTTCTAATTAAATGGTTTTATGACTCCATAACTTGTCCTCAAGTTATGGAGGTTCAAGAGTCTCTTCATTAAATTTAAAAAAAAGTGTAACCTTAATTAGTTCCATAAGTTACAATAAAAAAAAGTTATTTTTTTTTATTAATTAGTTTAAAGTCTTCCATAACTTGTCCTCAAGTTATGGAACTTGAAGAGTTTTTTTAATTAAAACTACTTTAAACTCATAAGTTATGGAATTAATTAGTTTTGAATAGTTTCAAAACTTGCCCTCAAGTTTTGGAATTTGAAAAGTTTTCACTTATGAATACTTTAATTCCAAGTTAGCCCTTAGAATTTTAAAAGTTAAAATTCAACCCTTATACTTTATAATATTATAAGTTAATAATATTTATATATATGTATAAGAGTAAAGTCAGTCTTACCGTTAGTAGGCCTCATTCATGAAGCCCGTCTATAAGGGGGGTATAAGGTTACTGC
This sequence comes from Lactuca virosa, assembly GCF_052849685.1. Taxonomy (NCBI): domain Eukaryota; kingdom Viridiplantae; phylum Streptophyta; class Magnoliopsida; order Asterales; family Asteraceae; genus Lactuca; species Lactuca virosa. The sequence continues at coordinate 257,202,513 of NC_136433.1, read as the reverse complement.
CTATAAAATGGCAGTTTAATGGGTGTCCACTCTCACCCACCGCTTCCTTGACTGGTGGAGGGTCGTTAGCCGAACGGGTAGGACAAGGACTATAATTCTCCTTTCATTAAAAGTATTAATGATAAATACTAAGTAACTAAACTCTTATTAATACCCAATCTTAGTTACTTAGGAAAATGTGAATTTGGTGCTAACCCATGAAATTACACTTTGCACTTTGCTTAAGTCGTTAGTGGAGCGTGTGTGGTTAACCGGCACACTAACCTGGACTTAACAAGGTAGGCAAAGGGTAACTTAATATTTATCATAGTATCGGTGGAGCGTGTGTGGTTAACCGGCACACTGATTAAGGGGTAAATATTAAGGGTTCCAAGTATATTTGCATGGTTATTTACACCTTGTTTTGTGATCCTCGGCATCCCAATCACAAAACCTGAAGGGCACACTCGAGATTGAAACATGCCTTTGAACAGTTCAATGAATCTCAAAGATCTAGGACTTTCAAATCCAATTAAAACCTAATAAATTATTTCGTTTTTCATGGTGGAAATTGGTGAATCGTCATTCACCTACCTTCAAATATTTTATAGCTTGGATTACGGCATCCCTCTTCTAAGTTATAAAATAGTTTGTTGGGTCCTAGCCTTAATATTTCATATTGGGTGTCATATTAAGGACTTTAAATCAACTATCTTGAATATCTCCCAAAAAGATGTCTGGTCTAGACATTTATGATCTTCCCAAATCTCTTGAAACAAGCTTTCCTAAATGAAGATGATGTCCCATGGATATCATACTTCTTTCACCTCCTCCAATTATTCTCCCTAACCCACAAGTTCCTAAAAAGTTTAAGGTCACTCAAGCCCTATTGGCAAGGCAAGGTCTAGGTGTGATCACATCTTGGAGATGTAGTCACATATTGACAAACCGGGAGAGTTGGGTGTCAAAGTCTTGAGAAAGTTGGTGGCTCAACTACTTTCTAAGTCACATAGTGAGTTCTTTTGGGAATCCTATGAAACAGACTAAGACAAGACCCTTAATGATCTTATCTATTTGCTAAGATCAACTTCCTAAAACGCTATGGACATTGACAATGATGACATTGGATATCCAGTAAAGCTCTCTCTTCCCAATGGAAAGGGATCGACCATAGTCAACTCGGTTGACCCAATGGTAAAGAGAGAGGCGAAGTCTGAGATAGTCCCATTATCAAGGGTCTATAGGTAACTATTGCCAAAGGAAGGGGCATTGGTTACGAAGCTGCCAAATTTACCTAAGGATGTTAAAGTCAATAAGTTTGGCTCTACTTCAGGTAAAGTCCATTGTCTAACTCTATTAAGTACATGCTAATTCTGATCGCGAAGATGGATTTCAATCGCATGGTTCGGTGATCAGAATTTTGGGCTATTACTTAAGAGTTATGATATTTATATTGCTTAGGAATAGATAACAACAAGGTTTTCATATGGATTGTAAGGATAAGTTTTTCCGCAAAGTTTTAAAATAAAAGAAAAAAGTTTTGATTTTATTTATTTTAATTATCCTTACAATGGCATTTGTGAAAAGTTGTTGCTTATAAGATTCCATTGATAGCAATATTGGAAAAATGAATTTGATTCTTTCGGTTGTGGTAGTGTCTAATATTACCAAATAAGGAAAGATTCTTATCACCCAAGGTTCAATTGGACCGAAACTTGGAATCATGCAAGTTGTATAGTATGATGAATGAGAACTTTCAGCTTGGAAAATTAAGACTAATTCCTTATGTGAATAAGGAAAGGACTAAGGGATCAAGTACACATTCTTGTGCACTGGTCAAGTCCACCACAAAAGATCAAGAAGACTATTCGTCATGATTTACTTAAGTTCAGTAAATATGGATATATTTATAAGTTTAAGTATAAGTCTGTAGCATTGGAGAAGTTTCAATGTGAGACAGAACGAATAAGAAGAATCAAAGTATGGCAGAAAGATAAAAGTTTCTCAAATCTGAAAAGATGGGAGAGTACTTTAGTATCATGTTTATGATCATCTTAATGATTAAGATACCATATAACAATTGGTCCTCTAAAGTCATCTTAGTGCATTCTTATGACTAAGAAGAGGAGTCATGAATTGTTGAAATGGTTAAATCAAAAAGATGAGTCATACTTTGTTCCAAAACAATTCTTAGAGTCATACTCCAAGATTGTAACTTGAGTGACATATCTTAAAGAGGGTTTGTTAACACTAGTCAAATGTAAGAGTAAAAGGTTATCTACTCTTGTACATTTGAAATTGGTAAGTTGTGATGTTTTGGATAAAACAGAGACCAACTTAGGCCAATTGTGTAAAGTGTTAGTCTTGATAAAGAATCCGCACTATCTCTTGAATATTTGACAAGAGAGTCTTATATGTCAAGAGGACAGTGGGAGTCTTAAAGCTCTTGAAAGTTTCAAGACTTAATCAAGAATAAAACCTAAAGTCCTTCACTAGCACACGACTTGAGGTTTATAACCTATCGTGTTGAAATTTTTGTGCCTATTCAAGTTGGCTTTGCATAGGAGTTCTGAGAGTTCTCAATTGGTTGCACAACTACTTGGAAGCAATGGCAGGCACCTGAGCTGCCAAATGGCAAGAATTTAAGATTGCACAAGTTTAATCAATATGAGTTTGGATTTGTCACTAACCTTGTCTTGTGATTATGGGTTTGACAAAATCACATGGATAAGAACACATACACTATTAAATCTAAGTGTCATAAGATTTCTCTCCGATTCATGAAAATGATGGTGAGGAAACACTTTCACTAAGTAGATTTTAGCTAGATAGCAATTGTGATATTTGCATTCTCAAAGTCGTTAGTGGAGCGTGTGTGGTTTACCGGCACACTATCATGGACTTGTGAGAAGTGGCAAAGGTCTAAACAATTGAGACTATGATTACGGCATCCCTTTTCATAGTTCTAAAATTGTTTAGACACACATGTGAGCTATCTAAGAGAGGTGTATGATTTTGATAAAGTTTTATCAAAACAATCTAGTATCAGAAATCTGAACTTTGGTAAGAAAGTCAGCTGATTTCTGAGTACATGTCAAAGCTAGTGGGAGCATAAGTGTTATGCTAATAATCATCATGTTAGTGGGAGCATGATAATTATGACAAAGGTTGCAAGTTAGCAATGTTAATTATAGAAAACAAAAGTTTCAATTCGTGAGGTTGCAGGGGTTGAAAAAGTTGTTTTGCTATAATTAAGGGAGAGGAAATTATACTTCATTTCAATTCTAAAAGCTTAGATTGAGATTTTAATCGTATTTAATAAAGGATATATATATGAATTTCATGTTGGAATGGCTCAACATAAGGAAATTCTATATATGGGTCCATTATTTGCGTTCTAAAATTCGATTATGATTACGGCATCCCTTTTCATAATCTGAATTTTGAGAACTTGGCAAATTGAAATGGAAATATTATAGCAAAAGACTGGTTTAGTCTTTATGTGAGACATCATGAATCGTGTCCCATATGCTTCGGATATAGGATCGATTACATGTGCTATATTCATCCTTTCTAAAATTTTCCAAATGCCTGGGGCATTATGAAGGGAAAAGGTCTAGAATTGGATATGACTAAAATGATTAAGCAATTGTCGAGGACAATCTAAAGTTTACCAAAGATTGGTTGCTCAAGGACAGTTGGAAGTATAATGTTAATTCTGGAAGGACCATATTGACATAATCTGTAAGGAGGCAACTCTTGTTCAGAAGTGATAGTCAAAATGGAATATGGAAATGTTTCAAAGTTAGAAATTATTCAATCTGTGTAAGATTAGGAAACTTAATGAAAGAAGGATGTTTCCAAGGAGCTGATCTCCTTTGGAATGCTCTGTAATGATTGTTGTCAAGTCTTTCTGACTTTGTGCATAATCATTAAGAGGATCAATGCATATAAGTTTAGAATCTAACAGATTTCAGTAAATGGCATGAATTTGGAATTCTTGCATTTGCAGTAAGGATTTGGGACTGTGAAAAGAGGATCATTGGAGTGATGTTCAATTGATCTATTTTACAAAGTAAAGATCATAGACAAACATAGTATACATACTTGGTGTATGGCATGACTAGTGTTTAGAAAACATAGTGTACATGCTTGGAGCATGGGACAACTATTGTTTTAAATTCAAGTATAAAGTTGATAAAACCGAAACAATGAATAATGAGTAATCAGTATGGTGATAAATAAAAGTGTTTATTTATATTCATAGGGTTTGATACCATATTTGATTCATTTATTCTTGTGTTTCACTTTGCATGTTTTGACTTCCAGAATAACTAAGTTGCTCTTCCTGAATGATTAAGTTATTCAAACCATCCACAGTTGGTCATATGTTGGAAGTAGATATGAATCAAGACTGTCATGGGTTGGTTTGTAGAGGTCCAAGTTGGTGGAAAAAAAGTGGTGCTACAACACTCATGAGTGCTCATAAGTTCTGAGTATTGGATTCAACCCGCGCTCATTTGAATCACTTCATGGATTTTATCACGAGTGATCATGAGACGATAATATCTTATATTCTTCAAACCTAGAGATATGAGTTGTTACTATGAGTTGGTTATACATTGATTGCACGAAAACGCATTGGTAACTCGATGTTATAAAATGTGCCTTTGTGTATGATTCAACAAGTAGTAGAACAAGCCATATGAGTCGAAGTTTATCCATTCCTTTTACCTTCGGGATAAAAGCGATATCTGTGGGCCCCTCGATGATTTAAAGATGATACATGTGAGTGCTTGGCCAAGCCAGGACTGATTTGATTTGTTCAATCAGTCAGTCATCATGAACCGGAAATCGGGAAACAACAAATGGACAGAGAGAATGATTGATAATCCATGTCTCAGTCCATATGATATCTAGAATGGAGGAATATATGATCCCTTATCTAATGGACAAGTCATTGACAAAGGTCAGAGTTCATTGACAAGGTCAGAGTTCGACATAAGCTTTTGAGAGCTACGATTGCTGATCGGCTCCTGAAGTCATACGCAATAATAGTTTTAGACTTATCCAAGTGGGAGACTGTTGGATTAATGTCTAAGTCCATAACTATAATTGGTAAGACTTGACCCGACCCGGCATGGTCCATTTGGGTTGCATGGCATCATGCATTTGGATAGACTATAATGAGAGAAATAACACTTAAGGTTGGTTAATATATTATAAGTTCTAATATATTAATAAGGTTATTTAATTAGTATTGATCAAGAATTAATTAAGTGATCAAAAGGAGACTAATTAAATATATGGGTTGATTGTGTAAATCATTCATTCTTATATATGTGGGCTTGTGATTTAGTAACTAATGAATTGATTCAACCTAGTGATTTAGTAAGTATACTACTCACGTTAGGTATTAAGCTTATAGCCTATTCTAGTCACGACTAATAACAGTAAAGCGGATCACGAAATCTCAATTGAGAGTGATTATTTCTAAAAATTCCTAAGTCTATTCCATGTATACTTTGTTATGAATAGTTGTTAAATATTTTTGAATGTTGAAACATGATATCCATCAGCCAAAGATAACTTAGTTTGGACGACACTCGTTTTATAACCCTTTCTGAAAACTTACTTCTGCCCTTTACCAGGAATGCATCATAGGGATGTAGTTCGAAACATTGAGAACCATATAAAAAACGAAAAATTTATATGTATAGAATACATCTAGAAACAACCATCGTTTCTCACGAGCTCATTTTCTCATCGTGTAACAGAATCATGCCTCCGAAGAAACGTAACCAAACCACCGGCAAAACACCAATCCTTCAGATAGATTCGACTACGTTTCAAGCTGCGGTCACAGCAGTCGTAGCAGCTGTCATGGATCACCTTAATGCTAACAACGCAAATTTTAGTGGAAATGTTATCAACAATCCCGATCGCGGTGATAACCAAGTTCAACAACGAGTGCCTACTTGTAAAGACACTCCGGACCTCCAACCTAATATCCTGAAATGAAAGTTCGAGAACGAGAAAGGGAGTTGTTCAACTCAAGGACGAACCGAAGGGCAACAAACTGGGACAATCAATATCCCCATCAGCCCTGCTATCCCAGCACCGACGACACCGTACCTAGGAAACCTCCCACACTGCAGCAAGTGTAACTTCCATCATTATGGAGTCTGCCGAGCGCCGCATTGCATTAGATGCAACATGAAGGGGCACATCGCCCACTCTTGTAGGGTTCCGATTGAGTACCTTACTTCAAACACCAATGTTGGAATCAGTCCAATATGCCACCTTTGTAAGGAAATAGGACATTTCAAGAGGGACTGTCCAACAGAAAAGAATAGCGGGGGAGCAGGAGGAGTTTGACCCCCGAGCATGGGGAGGCATCAAAGAACCCTGCTATATTTTTTGTACGTTTCCAAACCCCAATAATAAATCATAATTATACCTACTCTCTCGTTCGAACAAAATCACAGCACTCATATAAAAATAGGAACCCTAACACGTAAGCTGTGATGGCTTAGTGTATACATTAGGGTCATTTATAATTAAGATTTGTAGACTTAGAGTGTGATTTCGCCTCATTTCATGTTCCTTGTTTGGTTGTGGATTTAGGGCAAGGTCACTTAGTCAACTGTCTTTCCAATCTTAATTATACATGACTTGTGTACACCAAGCGGTTATAGAGAGACCTAGTAGGGATCATTTCATGAAAGTTCATTATTTCAAATTATCAGAACCCTCGTATTGTTAGTGCTCGCTAATTTCGGAGCAAAAAGTCCGCGGTAATAATACCAAGGATAAAACCTAAAGCACTGAAAACTTATGTGCATAATTTAGCACATCGTCATGATAATCTTTTCTTCCAAATCGACTTAATATCTATTACGTCAAGAAAATCTGACATCGTCATCCGACATGGTTTGGCTTGGTCCTCATCATGCAAAATTTCCTATGTTGTGTAAAAGAACTTTTCCCTTACTCAACCGACAAATGAAATTCTTTCAATCTATAACGGAAAACCTAATACGAACCCTTATGCCGTCTCTCGCTTCAAAACTTCAGAAGTACCCATGCGAGGGGTACCACGCCCTTTTAGCCTACTAAGTAGATAGGAAACTTGAAAGAGAAACACACCAAAGATGTTTCAGAAGCCCGTAACCACCCGAAGTATACCCAATAGATCTCATAGGGAGAACACTTGTGCCGTAAGTCAAGTTCGAGAATAGAGATTAAGAACTCATTAGGTTAACCTATCACTACTAAGTGTAGATGCGAGAGTGGTATATAATTTAGACTCAACAAGATTTAGGATGTGTGATTCCGCCCTATCTCCTGTTCCTTGTCTGGTTGTGGACTTGGGGCAGTGCCACCCATCCGAACGTTTTGTGAATCTAAATTATATACGACTTGTATACACGAGGTGATGGTGGATGAGCCAAGTATGAGTCTTATCATGAACTTCAGAGCAAAAGCCCGTAGGCTTACTACAACAACCAGAGATACCTGAGTGGAAGTGGTAGCGGAATGCAATGGGTTTCATAATCAAGTTACCCAAGGAAAGAAGTGGACTTGATACCATTTTGGGTGATCGTCGACAAATTAACCAAGTCCGCACACTTCCTGCAAATTGAAGGAAATAGGCAAAATAGAGAAGCTACTAGAACGTGTGTCCGAGAGATTAGTAGACTGCATGGTGTTCCAATATCTGTTATCTCCGTTTGAGATAGTAGAATCATCTCCCAGTTCAGTCAGTCACTTCATAAATCTCTGGGAACTAGGCTAGTCATGAGCATAACCTACCATCTTTAAACCGACAGACAGAATGAGAGAACGATTCAAGCATTAGAAGATATGCTAATAGCATATGTGATTGACTTTGGTAAAGCATGAGATACCCATTTACCAACTAGTCGAGTTCCTTACCATACTATCATTAAAGTCGCTCCATTTGAAACCCTCTATGGTTATAAGTGCAGATTGTTGGATTAATGTCTAAGTCCATAACTATAATTGGTAAGACTTGACCCGACCCGGCATGGTCCATTTGGGTTGCATGGCATCATGCATTTGGATAGACTATAATGAGAGAAATAACACTTAAGGTTGGTTAATATATTATAAGTTCTAATATATTAATAAGGTTATTTAATTAGTATTGATCAAGAATTAATTTGGAATTAATTAAGTGATCAAAAGGAGACTAATTAAATATATGGGTTGATTGTGTAAATCATTCATTCTTATATATGTGGGCTTGTGATCCAAGATTCCTTATGTTGGACTAAGTCCATGGGGTGACCCATGGATACTCCATGGAGGTTAAAATCCATGGAGCATAAGGAATGGGTAAAGTTATGAGTTACATGGTGTAACCCTAATAGACACCATATAAAAGAATCCCATGGCTCAAGAAATCGTGCACTAATGTGTGAGTGTGAGGGCTAGACGATTTCAACGAGTGTTCAAGTTTCTCTCAAGTTACTCCAAGTGTATTTGGTGTTGTGTGAACCATTTGAGGTGTCACACTTGGAGCACTAGGCACTCAAGCTTCATGAAGACATTCTACATCAAAGAGGTATGCATTTTATCCTGTTATATTTATTATTTTGTATGCTAGATTAGGATAGTACCTTGGATGTTCATAATTGTATGTATAATAGAGAAAACATAGATCCAAGGTATTTAGGGTTGCATGTACACTTAGGAGTGTTAGAATGATCATAACCCAACAAAACTATACCCTATATAGCTTATATGATTGTTCGCATTGAATCTACGTTTCGTGCATTGATAAGGTAATTATTCCATAAACTATACCTATTATAGTTTATATGTTCATTAATGTATTCAATTCATGTTGTACACTGAAAACTCTACGATTATGTTGAAAACTTCCCTTATGCTCAGCATTTTACAAAAGGGATGAATGTCTAAATGTTTTATAAAATGTAAAAATCTTTGGTTTGAATCAATCACATGAGTTTTAATCCTGTTTATATAAGTCACAATATTTATTTATGTCTTGCTTGTATCCTCCCCCTAAAAAAATTAAAAACATTAAAAGTGTAAGGGTATGAACTCACTTTTAGTTGCGTGAAAGTGTCGGACAACGAAACTGGAAATGAAGACCCTCGGGTTGATGTACGCGACACTTAACGGGATCCTAATAACAGTTAAATACATATATGCATTCTATTAGCGAAACCATTAATTATAGTGTTGGAAAAGCACTTTCTTTTGGTTTAGAAATGTTACCGGAACTCGATTGAATTAGAAAAGCGGGTTTTCAGCCAAGTTCACGACTTGAGAAGGTTTGCGTCCGTGAACTGTTCTCGGCCGTGAACTGTTTACTGCCCTTGAAGGGTTTACAGGCTTTGAAGGTTTGAAGGGTTCACGGCCTGTTCTTGGTGAATATGAAGATTTGAAGGGTTCACGGCCGTGAACTCAAGAATAGCAAAGATTGATTTGATGAAAAACGGATGTTTTGATGCTCCAAAACGAGTTTCAAGGCGGATAGAGTGCTAGATGAAGAGAAATCTGGTGTTTTCGGGTGACGATTTTTAGAGAGAGAGAGGGTGTTCGCAGCCAGAAAAGTGTAAACGAGGGGTAGGAGCACATATTTATGGGGGGGTTTCATGGTCGGTGAGGGTCCACAAGCCGTGAACGGGTTTACGGCCGTGATCGGGTTCACGGCCGTGAACACCACTCAGGATGGAATCCACTGATTTTCAAAGGAAACTCGGGTTTTCACGTGATTTTGTTTCTGACTCTTATAAAGAAGATCTTCTAAACCATAAGAATTTAACGGAACAAATATAATTCCTAATTTATTTAACGGAAAACGGCTAACTTTAATGGAAAGAGGTTCGGGTTGTCACATCACGGGCAATTTACGGAGTACGCTGGGCGTACTGGGAGTACGCGAGGTGTACTCCTACCAGATGAAAACTCTAATTTTTAGGGTTTGCACCCAATTTACACATCATTATATAATTTCTTGGACATTTTAAACCAACCTCCATCTCCCATTACCCTGAAAACGAAACCGTAAAGTGATATTGGTGAATTTGAGCTTGAAAGAGTGTTTGTTGGTTGTTTGTGAAGAAGAAGAAGAAGAAGTGCACTTGAGGGGATAACTTGATCTTGTAGATCCAAGATCTTCTACTCATTTGCAAGCATTTTTAGGTAAAAAGCTCTCACCTTGATGGCCTTTAGTGTTAGATCTAGTTTATGGTGTATTTTGTGTACTTTTGGAGACTTTTGAGTTAAAGGTGAGCTTTTGATCTACTCCAGAAGCTATGAATGCTTGATATTGGCTCCATTTAGTCACCATGTTCATAAAAAGGTCAACTTTATGGATGATTTTGGTCCATGCAAGCATTAAGACCTTTATTAATCTCTTTTTGATCTTTTGAGTCCCTTTAAGCCATGCATGAGTGTAAAGTTGCCAACTTTACGTGATAAGTTCCCATTTAGAATCAGATCTGAGAGTTTGGCTTGAGGTCTCAACCGACTAAGTGCTTATTGGAGTGATAAGGTGGCATGGGGAGTACGTTGGGTGTACCTAGCTGGTACGCTGTGCGTACTGACCCCGGACAGAGTACACTTAGCGTACGAGCTGAGTACGTCCCACGTACTCAACAGATGGACGTTTGGGCTTGATATTCTCGGTTTGGGCCATTGTTTGGGTTTTATTAGTTTGGGCCTTGTTGGGCCATTAGACTTTTATTTTGGGCTTCTGGTTTGTATTTTTGGGCTCCTTTGGATTTAGACCCATGATGGATTTTGGGCCCAATTTGGAAGATTGTGCCATATTGGGCTTTGGAATATCATTTAGGATTTGGGCCTTGGGAGTAGTTAAGTTGGGCCTTGGCTTTGGGCCAAGTGAGATAAAGGATAGAATGGTCTTTTACCCTGGTTATGGGCTAAGTAGTTTAGACTCTTGATTATAGGTTGGAATCAAATTAATAATTGGATGTTATTTGATGATGATAGCGTCGAGATTCTCTAAACCAGCAGTCAGATATTTATTTGAGTGTTTCAGCAGCTAGAGGTGAGTCTCCTCACTGTACTCGTGGGTCGAAGGCACCAATAATGGCCCACTAGGATATGTTATGCTAGTTGTCTTTATGACTCATGCATGGTATGTTGGGCTAGGCCCATGGATCAGGAAGGGCTAGGCCCATTGTATGTTATATAGGTGCTAACTGTCTTTGTGACTTTTGCATTTGTATGATTGGGCTAGATCCATTGGTTTGACAGGGCTAGGCCCATTATGGTGGGGTGGGCCCAATATGCAGGTTGGGCCCAATGTGAGGGCTTGGCCTAATGGTATATATGCGATGTGGTATCTTGGGGAACTCACTAAGCTTTATGCTTACGATTTTATCGTTATATTTGCAGGTACTTCCGGTTCGAAAGGGAAGGGTCTGGCTTGATCGCAGCACATCCAACCTTGTTTCCGCATTATGATGATTTTGGAATTGTACTCTAATAATTGTGTTCTTATAAAGTACTTTTGAATATTAAAAAGAAGGATAATGGATGTTTGACTAAAAGATAATTAGTATTTTGTTTGAATTAAAAATTAAAGTTTTACCTCATAATTTTTGGGACGTTACAAGTTGGTATCGAAGCCTTGGTTTGAGGGATTCAGGCACACTCTCGGATATGTCTGAACTCAAACCGAGGATTTGATAATCTTTTGAAAGAAAATGAGTTTCTAAAAAGATTTTGTAAAAGGGAATAAATTTCTAAAAGGATATTATAAAGACAAAGGGGGTGTGATGCGTGTAATTGACCGAGCTCAAGTAAGTGATTCCTAAAATACCCATACATGTTTGTTATGATTATGTGTTATGAGAATTGCATGCTAGGATAAGGCTAGGGATAATTTCAAGAATTGCATGATAGATTGCCTGATATGTGATGCCTTGTAGCCTAGGAAGAATTGGATGCTACGCTACATGGGGAGTATCTATTGGTGTTAGTAATTGCTAAGTGTATTCTTTAAAAATTGTATACGGTTAGGATAATATAGCCCTAGAATGAATGATTTGGCCTTATTTCATTTTCATTGTTTGGTTGTGGTCCTAGGGTAGATTCTATTATTTGACACTCTGTTTGATCCTGTATTATGTATAATTTGCATGCATAAGGCAATCGACAGTGAGAGTGGAAGTTCCTAGCATGAGTTGTACTATGTGAGTTTGAATGTTCTTTGATTATTCTATGGCTAGGAGTGTTACTTCACGAATGTTGCTTGCTTTGTGCTTTGTGGAACTCTTAGTTGATGTGGGTTAACTATTAAGTGAATATGTTAAGTCACATGTGGCAAAGGTTGAATAATCTAGAGTGATGGATTTGACGCTATTGCGCAGCTCTTGTCGGAGTCCAACCGTTGTAGGGATGAGTCTATTACTCGAAGGATTATCCGAACTTTGTTGAATGTGATGGTATTAATGAGGTGGTTAACTGACATTATGGGGAATTCTTCAGCAGCTGGTGGCAGGGTGAGCTCGGAAACCTAGGAAAGCCTAGGAAGTGCTTTAGTGGGATTAGTCGCGTTGTTTTAGCGAGTACTTGGAGTATCAGCTTGAGAAGGCGACTTAGAGAATTCAGGATGATTCTTAAGGAAAGTATGGATAGGTTTGGAAGGTAGTATTGGGCACATAATACTGAAAAGCACAAGATCAGTACTCCAATCGGGGAGAGTCTTGGAGAATCTAGTGAAGGGTTTTAAGCATTCTAACACTCCTGTGGTGTACATGCAACCCTAAATACCTTGGATCAATATTTTCTCTATTATACATGCAAATATCAACTTTCCAAGGTATTGTTCTAACTAGCATAATATGAAGTACATATAATATAAATTCTAGTAGAATTATATACCTCTTTGTTGTAGCTTGATTACATGGAGCTTAAGAGCCTAGTGCCTCAACTGTGACACCTCAAATGGTTCACACAACATCACCAACATCTTGGAATAACTTGAGAGAAAAGGTTCCTATGCTCAAATCGGCTAGCCCTCATGTGTACACACACTAGTCCCAATTTCTTGAGCCATGGAGTCCTTATATATGGTGGCTATTAGGGTTACACCACGTAACTCATGTCTTTCCATATTCTTCATGCTCCATGGGTTAAAACCTCCATGGAGTATCCATGGGTTACTCCATGGCTTTAGCCCAACATGAAGAACTATGGATCATAAGCCCACATATATAAGAATGAATGATTTACACAATCAATCCCCATATATTTAATTAGTCTCCTTTTGATCACAAAATTAATTCCAAATTAATTCTTGATCAATACTAATTAAATAATATGATTTCATATTAATCTATTAGAACTTATAATATATTAACAAATTATAAATATCCTTTTCTCACAAAATTCTATCCAAATTGTTCTGATCCCATGCAACCCAAATGGACCATGACAATCGAGTCAAGTACATACCAATTATAGTTATGGACTTAGACACTAATCTAGCAGTCTCCCACTTGGATAAGTCGAAAACTATTATTGCGTATGACTTCAAAACCTGACTAGCAATCGTAGCTCTTAAAAGCTGCTGTCGAACTCTGAACAAATCAGTGACGCGTCCATTAGATAAGGGATCATATATTCCTCCATTCTAGATATCATATGGACTGCGACATGGATTATAATCATTCTCTCTGTCCATTTGTTGTTTCTCGAATTCCGATTTATGACGACCGACTAATTAAACAAATCAAATCAGTCCAGGCTTGGCCAAGCACTTTGGGGTGTCATCACTAAATCATCAAGGGGCCCACATATATCGCTTTTATCCCTTCAAGTGTAAAAGGAATGGATAAACTTCGACTCATATGCTTGTTCTACTACTTGTTCAATCATACACAAAGGCACGTTTTATAACATCGAGTTACCAATGCGTTTTCGTACAATCAATGCATAGCCAACCATAGGCAACAACTCATATCTCTAGGTATGAAGAATATAAGATATTATCGTCTCATGATCACTCGTGATCAAATCCATGAAGTGAGTCAAATAAGCGTGGGTTTAATCCAATACTCAGAACTTATGAGCACTCATGAATGTTGCAGCAACTCTTGTTATGTCCACTACCTAGGACATCCACAAACTAGCTTCATGACAGTCTTGATTCATATCTACTTCCAACATTTGAACGAATGTGGATGGTTTGAATAACTTAAGTCATTTAGGAAGAACGACGTAGTTATTCTGGAAGTCAAAACATGCAAAGTGAAACACAAGAATAATCGAATCCAATATGGTCTCATAACTTATGAATATAAATAAAACACCTTTTATTTATCCCCATATTGATTACCCATCATTCATTGCATACTGTTTCAAACTATCAACTTTATACTTGAATTAAAACAATAGTTGTCCCATGCTCCAAGCATGTACACTATGTTTTTTTAAACACTAGTCATGCCATACACCAAGTATGCACACTATGTTTTTACAAACATTAGTTATGCCATACACCAAGTATGCACACTCAGTTTGTCTATGATCTTTTACTTTGTGAAATAGATCGATTGAACATAATTCCAATGATTCTCATTTCACAATCCCAAATCCTTACCGAAAATGCAAGAATTCCAAATTCCTGCCATTTATCGAAATCTTGTTAGATTTTAAACTTATATGCACTGATCCTCTTGTAATGATTATGCAAAAAGTCACAAAGACTTGTCAACATACATTACAGAGTATTGCAATGGATATCAACTCCATGGAAACGAAGTCTCATATTCAAAGTACATTGCTTTGAACATCCTTCTTGCATTAAGTTTCCTAATCTTACACAGATTTAATGAATAACTTCCACCTATAGGAATATTTCCATATTCTCATTTTGACTATCACTTCTGAACAAGAGTTGCCTCTTTTTAGAATATGTCAACATGATCCTTCCAAAAATTTACACCATACTTCCAACTTTCCCTGAGCAACTAATCTTTGGTAAACCTTAGATTGTCCTCGACACTTGCTTAATCAAATTAGTCATATCTAGTTCTAGTACTTTTTCCCTCTTAATGCTCTGGCATTTGGAAAAATTTAGAACATATGAATATTATAGCACATGTAATCGACCCTATATCCGAAGCATATGGGACACGATTCATGATGTCTCACATAAATACATGATACTAGACCAGTCTTTTGCTATAATACTTCTATTTCTATTTGCCATATTCTCATAATTCAGATTATGAAAAGGGATGCCGTAATCATAATCGAATTTTAGAACGCAAATCATGTTTCCATATATAGAAATTCCTTATGTTGAACCATTCCAACATAACATTCATATATATACTTGACTAAATTTGATTAAAATCTCACGATCTAAGCTTTTAGATTTGAAATGAAGTATAATTTCCTCTCCCTTAATTGTAGCAAAACAACTTTTTCCCAATTGAAACCTTTTGTTTTCTATAATTAACATTGCTAACTTGCAACACTTATCATAATTATCATGATCCCGCTAACATGATGATTATTAGCATAACGCTTATGCTCCCACTAGCTTTGACATGTACTCAAAAATCAGCTGGAATTCTAAAAATCAATACTTTATTGACTTTCTTACCAAAGTTCAGACTTCTGATACGAGATGATTTGATAAAACTTTATCAAAACCATACACCTTTCCTTAGATAGCACTCATGTGTGTCTAAACAATTTCCAGAACTATTAAAAGGGATGCCGTAATCATAATCTCAATTGCTTAGACCTTTTCCATTTCTCACAAGTCCATGTTAGTGTGTCGGTTAACCACACACGCTCCACTAACGACTTTGAGAATGCAAATATCACAATTGTTATCTACTTAAAATCTACTTAGTGAAAGCATTTCCTCACCATCATTTTCATGAATCGGAGAGAAACCTTATGACACTTAGATTTTATGGTGTATGTGTTCCTATCCATGTGAATTTGTCAAAACCATAATCACAAGACAAGGTTAGTGACAAATCCAAACTCATATGGATTGAACTTGTGCAGTCTTAACTTCTTGCCACCTGGCAGCACAAGGGCCTGCTATTGCTTCCAAGTTGTTATGCAACCAATTGAGAACTCTCAGAACTCATATACAAAGCCAACTTTAACTGGAATGGGCACATAAATAAGAATATGTCAACACGATAGGTTATAAACCTCACGTCGTGTGCTAGTGATAAACTACAGGTTTTTATTCTTGATTAGATCTTGAAACTTTTTCAAGATCTTTAAGACTTCCACTGTCCTCTTGACATATAAGACTCACTTTCCAAATATTCAAGAGATAGTGCAGATTCTTTATCAAGACAAACACTTCACCCAATTAGCCTTAGTTAGTCTTTGTTTTATCCAAAACATCACAACTTACCAATTTCAAATGTACAAGAGTAGGACACATTTTACTCTTACATTTGACAAGTGTTATAAACCTTTATTTAAGATATGTCACTCAAGTTACAATCTTGGAGTATGACTCTAAGAATTGTTTTGGAGCTAAGTATGAATCATCTTCTTGATTTAATCACTTCAGCAATTCATGACTCCTCTTCTTAGCCATATGAATGCACTAAGAGGACCAATTCTGATATGGTTTCTTAATCATTAAGATTATCACAAAACATGATACTAAAGTACTCTCCCATATTTTCAGATTTGAGAAACTTTTATCTTTCTGCCTAATTTGATTCTTCTCATTCATTCTGCCATACATCGAAACTTTTTCCAATATTTCAGAATTATACTTAAACTTGTAAGTATAACCATATTTACTAAAGTTTAGTAAATCATGACGAATAGTCTTATCGATCTTTTGTGGTGGACTTGATCAGTGTACAAGAATGTGTACTCGATCCCTTAGTTTTTCACTTGACTCACATATACATGTGAACAAGGTATTAGTCTTAATTTTCCAAAGATGAAAATTCTCATTCATCATACGACTTGCATGATTCCAAGTTTCTATCCAACTGAAACTTGGGTGATGAGAATCTTTCCTTATTTGGTAAATTATGACACTACCACAAACGAAAGAACCAGATCCATTTTTCTAATGTTGCTATCAATGGAATCATATAAACAACAATTTTTCACAAATGCCATTGTAAGGATATTTAAAATAAATAAAAACAAAACTTTTCTTTTATTTAAAACTTGCGGAAAAACTTATCCTTACAATGCAAATGCATATGAAAACTATGTTGTTATCTATTCCTAAGCAATCTATCATAACTCTTAAGCAGCAGGTCAAAAATTCTGATCACCGAACCGTGCGAACGAAATCCATCTCCGCGATCAGAATCAACATACTGTTTCTTTAAGTTCCCTTCCCTTTGCTTGATCCTGCCATACATCAAAATGTAATAAGAATCTTTAAATAGGAACTTAAGAGAGCTAGATAGTGGACTTATCTGAAGTAGAGTCAAACTTTTTGACTTGACCTTCTCTCAGATCTTTCAGGTAGTTAGGGCAGCTTCACAACCAATGCCACTTCCTTTGGCAATAGAACCATATGGACCCTTTGGTAATGGTACACTGGACTATCTCAGACTTGCCTTTCTCTTTACCATTTGGTCAACCAAGTTGACTATGGCCAATCCCTTTCCATTGGGAAGAGAAAGCTTTCTGGATTTCCAATGTTACCATTGTCAATGTCCATGGAAGTTTGGGAAGTTGATCTTCTAATCAAATTTGATTTATCAGTCCTCCAAATCATTGCTGATTCAGCAGCACCAAGCAAATAGATAAGATCATTAAGGGTCATGTCATAGTCTGTTTCATAGTAGTCCCAAAGGAAACTCACTATGTGACTTAGAAAGTGATTGAACAACCAACTTTCTCAATACTTTGACACCAAACTCTCCCAACTTGTCAATATGTGACTTCATCTCCAAGATGTGAGCACACATAGACCTTGCTTGCCATTAGGGCTTGAGTGATCTTGAACTTGTGGGTTAGGGAGAATAATTGGAGGAGGTGGAGGGAGTGAATAATGATTTCCAGGACATCATCTTCATTAGGAAAGCTTGTTCCAAGAGTTTTTGGGAAGATCATAGATGTCTGAACCAGACATCTTTTGGTAGATATTCAAGATAGTTGATTTAAAGTCCTTAATATAACACCCAATATGAAATATTAAGGCTAGGACCCAACACAATATTTTATACCTTGGAAGAGGGATGCCGTAATCCAAGCTATAGAATATTTGAAGGTAAGCGAATGACGATTCACCAATTTCCACCATGAAAAAAGAAATAATTTATTAGGTTTTAATTGGATTTGAAACTCCTAGATCTTTTGAGATTCATTGAACTTTTCAATGGCATGTTTCAATCTCAATTGTGCCCTCCCAAATTTTGTGACTGGGATGCCGAGGATCACAAAACAAGGTGTGAATAACCATGCAAATCTACTTGGTACCCTTAATATTTACCACTCAATCGATGTGCCGGTTAACCACACGCGCTCCACCGATACTATGATAAACATTAAGTTACCCTTTGCCTACCTTGTTAAATCCAGGTTAGTGTCCCAGTTAACCACACACGCTCCACTAACGACTTAAGCAAAGTGCAAAGTGTAATTTCATGGGTTAGCACCAAATTCACATTTTCCTAAGTAACTAAGATTGGGAATTTATAAAAGGTTTAGTTAATTAGTATTTATCATTAATACTTTTAATGAAGGGAGAATTCTAGTCATTGTCCTACCCGTTCGGCTAACGACCCTCCACCAGTCAAGGAAGCGGTGGGTGAGAGTGGACACCCATTAAACTGCCATTTTATAGGTAGTAACCTTATACCCCCCTTATAGACCGGCTTCGTGAATGAGGCCTACTAACGGTAAGACTGACTTTCTCTTATACACATATATATATATATATATATATATATATATATATATATATATATATATATATATATATATATATATATATATATATATATATATACACATATATATATATATATATATATATATATATATATATATATATATATATATATATATTATTAACTTATAATACTATAAAGTATAAGGGTTTAATTTTAACTTTTAAAATTCTAAGGGATTAACTTCGAATTAAAGTATTCATGAGGGGAAACTTTACAAATTCCAAAACTTGAGGGCAAGTTTTGAACTATTCAAAAACTTTTCAATTCCATAACTTATGTGTTTAAAGTAGTTTTAATGAAAAAACTCTTCGAGTTCCATAACTTGAGGACAAGTTATGGAAGACTTTAAAACATTTAAAAATGAGACTCTCCATTTTTCATAACTTATGCAAATCTTATGAGTTTTAATAATCATAAATGTGACTTTTCATATAACTTGAGGACAAGTTACAAAAACACATATTATGAACAACTTTTAGATTAATTTGGATTGAAAACATATTATCACATAACTTTTCTATGAATCTAAATTAACTCATAAGAACAAGATAATTCAAATCAAACACTTTTTCATGTAATTAGCCTAACCATTAAACTAATACAAAACATGAATCTATTGACAATTATCTATGAAATTGGATTAGCATGAACATTACCACATCAAAAACAGGTTTACAAGTTCAAAAACAGTTTAGGGTAATGTTCCTTGTCCAATTCCAGCCAAAAAACTTGAAAATATGTTGTCTGGGGCTCCTACTCGTCGAGTGTATGAACCTACTCGACGAGTAGGATGAATTTCTTCATGGAATCGGCGAGTCCAGTGCCCAGACAGCCAGAAAATCGATTTTTTCAGCTTTTTCAGCAATTTGCATCAAGTATAATTGAAAACAAGCCTAGGCTCTGATACCACTTAAGGGTTTTGAGCATTCTAACACTCCTATGGTGTACATGCAACCCTAAATACCTTAGATCTATGTTTTATCTATTATACATGCAAATATCAATTTTCTAAGGTATTGTTCTAACTAGCATAATATGAAGTACATATAATATAAATTCTAGTAGAATTACATACCTCTTTGTTGTAGCTTGATTACATGGAGCTTAAGAGCCTAGTGCCTCATGTGTGACACCTCAAATGGTTCACACAACATCACCAACATCTTGGAATAACTTGAGAGAAAAGGTTCCTATGCTCAAATCGGCTAGCCCTCATGTGTACACACACTAGTGCCAATTTCTTGAGCCATGGGGTCCTTATATATGGTGGCTATTAGGGTTACACCATGTAACTCATGTCTTTCCATATTCTTCATGCTCCATGGGTTAAAACCTCCATGGAGTATCCATGGGTTTAGCCCAACATGAAGAACTATGGATCTTAAGCCCACATATAAGAATGAATGATTTACACAATCAATCCCCATATATTTAATTAGTCTCCTTTTGATCACAAAATTAACTCCAAATTAATTCTTGATCAATACTAATTAAATAATATGATTTCATATTAATATATTAGAACTTATAATATATTAACAAATCATAAATATCCTTTTCTCACAAAAGTCTATCCAAATTGTTCCGATGCCATGCAACCCAAATGAACCATGCCAATCGAGTCAAGTACATACCAATTATAGTTATGGACTTAGACACTAATCCAACATCTAGGAAGCCTGTGGGATGAGGATTCTTGGGTATGTTCTGATCATTTGCATGTTTGTTTTTCAGAATGGTGATGAGTAGTCAGGAAGGGGGTTCAGGTTCTTGTTCTGGCTCAGGTGCAGGTATTGAGTCGATCAATGAGTGGATGCGGGAGTTTATCTCGTCGGATATTACCCGCGATATTTTGGAGCAGGCTCCGGTGATTTTCGGTACGGTCAAGGAGGGGATTATGGAGATTTTGGATGAGCGTCTGGGCGCGTTCTGTATCGTGATTATGGCCATTTTTGGAGCTCGCACTCTTTCCTTCCGTGCTTGTGGAGCTACAGAGTTCTTTGAGGAGAAGGACCCCATTGCTAGTAGTAGATGCTTAGCGGATATGGATAACGCTTTCTGGGCGAGTTTTTGCCCCAACGGGTTGAAGGACAGATTTTACTCCTATCTTCTGAAAGACAGAGCCCAAGATTGGTGAGAAGAGGTAGACTTATCTTCGGGAGGCGAAGACTTGGAGACGATGACTTGGGATGAGTTTGTGACCCGGTTTTGGGCTGACTTTGCACCAGCTATTGAGGTGCAACAGTTGGCAAGGGAGTTTCAAGACCTTCTCCAGACGACTGAGATTGTGGTATAGATCACAACAAGTTCCAGAAGAGAGCTTTGTTGGTTCCACAGTATGCAGCAGACGAGGAGATGAATAAGGTAAGGTATCACGACATGTTGAGCGATGAAATCAGGGAGTTTGTGAGTTTACCAGAGTGCGAGACCCTGAATGATATGATTGATAGAGCCCGGGAGCGTGAGATTGGTTTGGAGCACCTCGGGAAGAGGAAGTCAGAGCATATTTCGATCGTAGAGGGCCAGGCAAAGAGGCCCAACACTCAGGACTCATGTTTGGGATGCCATCAAGGTCAGGGTCGTTGTGCCAAGTGTGGGAGGACCCATGAGGGAGGATGTCGGGCGACATGCCGAGGATGTTTCAGTTGTGGTCAGATGGATCATTTTAGTTGGGATTGCCCCTGTGGGTCGGTTCTGATGTGTTTTCACAGCAACCAGGTAAGTCACAAGAAGGCCGATTGTCCGATGTTGAGGAGTGGAGCAGTGAGTGTACCTGCTCCGGTTACTTGGAGGATCATTGACGGTCGTGAGGGTAGGGCCGGAGCGCTAGCAGCGATGAGCCGAGCGCTGCAGAGTCAATCGGGGGATGCCAGAGTTTCATCAGATGCTATTGCGGGTATGTTATCTTTTGCCTTATTCATGATTATTATCAGTATTTATATTGCCTTGGAATCTTGTTTTGGTATGGGTAAGCATCTTTGGTCTAGTTCTCTGTTATTGCGTGGGTTATATCATCAAGAATTGTTATATGTCATTTCTGCATGCTAAGAGTTGTTAGTGGTTCATATCTTGCTGAGCGGGATTCAGTTTGTTCGATCGTTGCTCTAGTTCTTTGATGGGGTCCAAATTAGGGGTATCGTTTGGAAGGTCTATGGATGAATTAGCTAGATTGTTTCTTCGATGAAGTCAGAGTTCAATCATGTTAGCATTTGTTCAGGTAGGATCGGCAATCGTCTATGGAAGGACCTTTGGGTCCGATCACTACTGTTACTAGGGAAGGAGCGGTAGCAAGAAGATGGTAATGGAAGTGCGGGTGAGACCCGGTAGGGACCGGTTGGATCAAGGTATTGGATCATGGTTATAGTGGGATGGCTATATGGTCAGTGAGTAGCATGACTGTGGTGCATAGGCTAAGGTAGCCTTCTCAGTTGGACTCTCAGGAACCTGGTAGCTGGACCAGGTGTGAGACTCGCAATCTCATCGGTGGATTGGGTGTTTTTATATCCTAGTTTAGTGAATGGTTGCCATGAATCAGAAGATTTCGGGTGAAATCAAAGTGTAAATCCTTGGATCTCAGGTTATGAGTTATGTACCGAGTTGGCTTTTGGTCGAGACTCGCGTTGGGAATTGTTAGTGTATATATGCAAGATATTTACTTCAATAAGTAATGGATTAAGAAACATGTATGCCAAGTATATGAGTTAAAGGGTTTTGGGTCAAAAGCATGTTTTTGTTGGGTTTTATGTACTCTAACATCAGTATGGTGCACATACAACCCTAATGCTTTGGATCTAAGTTTTCTCTAATTATACATGCAATAAAATCATCCAAAGCATGAAGCCTACAACTGGCATACAATTATGATATTTGCAACATAAAATCAAGTTAGATGAATACCTCTATATTGTAGCTTGTAGAATTTGGCCTTTCAAGAGCTTATCACCTCAAGTGTGATGCCTCAAATGGTTTACAAAACACGAAGAGCAAGAGGAGGACAAATGAGAGAGAGGTTGGAGCACACAAAATCGGCCATACTCATGTTATGACACTTGTGTATCGATTTTGGGCTTAAGGGAATACATATATAGTGTAGAATTCCAAGAGTCATATGTAAACCCTAATTCTTACACTTAGGTTTATGATCCAATAACTCATATGGACTAACTCTTCATCGACTCTCACATAAACTTAGTCCATCATGGATCAATAGCCCAAACCATATGTATCAATGATTTACATAATCAGTCCCCGTTAATTTAATTAGTCTCTTTTGACCACTAAATTAATTCCAAATTAATTATTGATAAATACTAATTAAATAATATGATTTCTCAACTAATATATTATACTTATAATATATTAATAAATCACAAATAACCTCTTTCTCAAATATTCATCCTATCAAATTGCTCTGGTGAATGCAAACCAAAATGGACCATGTTACTCTCGGGTCAAGTACATACCAATTATAGTTATGGGCTTAAACACCTAATCCAACAGTCTCCCACTTGGATAAGTCTAATAACGATAATTGCAAGTACGTCTTGAAAAACCGACAAGCAATCGTAGCTCTCAAAAGCTGCTGTCGAACTCTGACGTGTCCATTAGATAAGGGATCATATATTCCTCCATTCTAGAAATCGTATGAACTGAGACATGGATTATAATCATTCTCTCTGTTCATGTGTTGTTTCCCAATTTCGAATCTATGACGATCGACTAATTGAACAAATCAAATCAGTCCAGGCTTGGCCAAACGCTTAAGGTGTCATCACTAAATCATCGAGGGGTCCATACATATCGCTTTTATCCCTCTTAGGGTAAAAGGAACGGATAAATTTCGACTCATATGCTATCTCTATTTACTCATCAAATCACACACAACAATATGTTTTATACCACCAAGTTACTGGTGCGTTTACATATTATCAATGTGCAACCGACTTGTAAACTGCAACTATACGACTCCGTTTCAGGAATATAAGCTATTATCGTCTCATAATCACTCGTGATGAAATCCATGAAGTGATTCAGATGAGCGTGGGTTTAATCCATGTCACACCCCCAAACCGGAACGACGGAAATGTTCAGGGGCGGAGGACTTCATGTATAATATAAGAACAATTGAATAATAGTAATCAAAGCAACAACAACCATTGTATTAATAGAATAAAATTTACATTGTTTTCAAATCATATATAACTGACTCCAAAAGTAGATAACAAGTAAAGACTCAAAGCTACTATGCTCCATCTTCTTGAACCCTGTGCGTGTACCTGTCTACAAGTGTCCTGAGAATACAATTAGGTTTTGAAAGAGTATCAGCATTTAAGTTGGTGAGTTCATAAGCGTTTTATTTTAGAAAACAGGTTCTATGTTCTTGAAAAGTACGTTGTGTTTCTCTAGAAAATCTTATAATTTCTGATGTAATGAATGTTATGTAAAAAGATTTGTACCAGTTTCCTTCTGCGAGTACTTGGTGTATACAAATCATATACAATCCAGATCGAACAGACAATCGATTGTGTGGTTCTGCCTCAAGCCCACAACCAAACAAGGAACAGGGAATGAGGCGGAAACCGCACATTCCACGACCTATAAGATATTCTTCATGCGTAACCCGGATGCATAAACTAAGGAATTATAGAATTATTAATGAATATTTATTAGTTGAATGATAAACCGATTGTTTGTAAAGTACTGATATTTGTCCTGGAAAAATCCTATATTTTCCCTAAGTGTAAGTTTTTGTCTTAACTGTTCCAAAAATTGAAAAGTACAAGTATCTTCCATACTTATGTTAATAAAGCATTGTTCTAAATGAAAACCTTTACTACTACCAGTAAAGTATAGTAGTTTTATTACATAAAATAAAACTAGTTGAAAACGTGTTGTTTTGTATACTGAAATTGTTGTTAATACCCTCCTATGATCACTTACTACATACGAGTTATAGAAATCTAGATCGAATAGAAAGTCGATTGAGTGATTCTGCCCTAAGCTCACAACCAAACTAGGAACAGGGAATGGGGCGGAAGTCACACATCCCACTGCATGTCGGATGTTAATTTCATGTCACTCTGATGTATATACTAAGTAATCCCCTAGTTATTTACCCTGATGATTGTTTGTTAGGTATATTATTATGCGAACGAGTCGTTGTTTCCCCTGTGAGTTCTTATAACCATGGTAATGGACGATAAGCAACACGACGTACTTCGGACGTCGTAAACTGAAATGACATTTGTCACCCTCTGTTGACTGTAGCTAATAGTCAGGGTGCGGGATTGTCAGTCCCGTACAGATCTATGCACAAACTCACGCTCTCCCTCCAGGAGATTTTGGTTCCTAAGGAGTAGACCTCCCAGAAGTTGTGTCTCACAATGTAGTTCTCTCAACGAATTCACGAATAATACTATGAAAAACTCCGTTTTATTATTAACATATGTTCTTGTTCGAAAACTGTGTTTGTAAAGGTTGTATCTTAAGTGATTGTGAAATTTTTCGCAAGTCTAGAAGTAATAATGTTCGTCATGTTTAATAAGTTCTACATTCAATTGTGTTTTAACGATAAGAAAATATAATAAACTAAATTATATTTTAAAATACCAATTTCTTGTGTTTTACTTGTATTTCCCCCCCTTAAAACATTAAAAAGCTTGGAAAATATAGGGGTATGAACTCACTGATAGTTGCATGAAAGTGTCGGACTGTGAGACTGAATGAGGACCTTCGAATCATTGAACGCAGAATTAATGGGATCCTAATAACAATTAAACACATATACGCGTAATATTAGCGAAACCATTAATTATAGTGTTGGAAAAACACTTGCTTTTGGTTTAGGAATGTTACCGGGACTCGATTGAATCGGAAAAAGCGAATTTTTAGCCAAGTTCACGACTTAGGAATGTTTGCGGCCGTGAAGGGTTTCCAGCTGTGAAATGTTCTCAGCCGTGAACTGTTCTCGGCCGTGAACAGTTTACTGCTTTTGAATGGTTTACGGCCTTTGAAGGTTTGATGGGTTCACGACCTGTTCTTGACGAAATATGAAGATTTGAAGGGTTCACGCCCGTGAACTCAAGAACAGCAACACTTGATTTTTGATGAAAAGGTGGGTGTTTTATGCTCCAAAACGTGTTCCAAGGCGGATAGAGTGATAGATGAAGAGAAATATTGTGTTTTCGTCTGATGATTTTTAGAGAGAGAAAGGGTGTTCGCGGTCAGTAAGTATAAATGAGGGTAGGAGTCATGTATATATAGGCTAGGTGTAGGTTCGGTGGTGGGGTCCACCAACCGTGAACGGGTTTACAACCGTGATCGGGTTCACGACCGTGAACACCACTCAGTCCGGAATCTGCCGATTTTCGAAGGAAACTCGGGTTTTCGCGCGATTTTGGTTCCAACTCTTATATAAAATTCAATTATATAACTTAAATGATTTTCCAAACCATAGGAATTTGACGGAACTAGATAAAAATTCAAAATTTATTTAACGGAAACGGGCTAACGTTAATGGAAAAAAGTTCAGGTTGTCACATCATCCCCCCGATAGAGGGAATTTCGTCCCAAAATTTGGATTCCGAGCGGTTGGTTAAGGATAAGGGAAAAGAGGTGGTACGTTGGTTGTAATTAATCCTTGCGTTCTTCAGTGAATTCAGATCCTTGCTGGGAATACATAAGGAAGATTACGGGAGGATACCATACTCCTCGCATAAGTACTTCGGAGGTTTGAAGCGAGAGACAAATTCGAGGTTTGTATCTGAATTGCCTTTATGAACGACAAGAGTTTGGTTATTCGGTCGGTTTAAAGCGAAGGGTTTCCTCGGTGACACATGGGATTTGTATAGCGTAGACTCAGCCAATCTAGGCGGGATGACGTCGTCGGATCATGTGTAAGTTTGGATCGGAAGGAGTGTTTCTTAGAACATTTGTGCACCTGTGTGTGCGTTTCTAGTGCTTTCTGTTTTCACATCATTATTTCCACCGCAAACATTTCGTATTGTATTAAGTGTGTACTCACTGGAGAATTGTTCTGATGAATGATACTTGATATTATGATCCTTATCCGGTCCCTCTATAATCGCTTGGTGTCTACAAGTCATATATAATTAAGACTGAGAAGACAGTCGACTGAGTGACTTTGCCCTTAATCCACAACCAGACAAGGAACAGGAAATAAGGCGGAACCACGCACTCTAAGTCTATAGGTTCTTAATTATATATGGCCCAAATGTTTACACCAAGTCATTATTGCTTACCAGAAAAGGTATTTAGTTTTTATATAGACTACGTGCTTTGTTTGGACGAGGAAGAAATTTCTATAGTTAAGATCTAGTTGGGAAACCTATCGCTGTCCTCAGATGGTTCCGGGGTAGACTCTCCTACAGTGATCATCAGCATTCTTCCCTCTTCACCGGGGTTTCTGGCCAATGGACAATCTCTCCTGTAGTGCCCCACTTCGCCACATTTGTAGCAGATCTGACTCACTTCCTCAAATGGGACCTGAGAGATTGGTCTTGCCGGTGCCCTACAGAAACGGATGGTGTGTCCCCTTCTGAGACAGTTCTTGCAGTACATCTTCCAACACCTTCCGGTATGGTGAAAGTTGCACTTATTACATTAGGGAGGGTTCTAACATAACGACTGTCGGGTGCTAGCGTGGCTGGGGTCGTGGCAGCATAGGCCACACCCCTCTGTTGTCCATCGGAGGGCTCTTGTGTTGATTATCTTTTCTTCCCGCTCTTGGAATTTTGTTTATCATCACTTCCTTTGGTTGACTTAGGAACGGGGTCCATTATGCCTTGGCGGATTCCCTAGTCCACCATTGTTCGAGCCAGACGTTTGGCACTGTCAAACGTAAGGGGTTTCACTGCTACCACATTTCCTTGGATTGGAGAAGGTAGTCCCCAAATGTATCTCTCTACCTTCTTGCTCTCTGGGGTAACCATCCCAGGGCATAGTGTAGCTAAATCGCTAAATCTATCGGTGTAGGTGACTATGTTTGAGCCTCCGATGGTAAGATTCCACAACTCTTGCTCTAGCTTCTGTATTTCCACTTGGAAGCCTCTAGGCCTGCCATTGCTTCCTTATAAGTGACTGGTTCATCTAAGTTTACCAGTGTTCTGTCACTTATGAATCTGTCACCATCTGAAGTAATATGAAAACCATACAACTCAGGTGGCACACTCACCCTAGTGGATCTTCTAAGAGGTAATGAGCTATCGATTGGTTCAACAGGAACTGTTTCCTCTGGTTGAGTGCTAGTATCATCTAAGGTTCCTTCATTGGCTGACTCTTGAATTTCTTCAAGGTCAATAGTGCTCCCACTGTCCTCTTTGAATATGAGCTCTCTTTCAAGAAAGACTCCTCTTCGTGCTACAAAGACCACGTTCTCACTAGGCCTGTAGAACAAATATCCAAAAGACTGCTTTGGGTAACCAATGAAAACACATTTCTCACTTCTAGCTGCTAGCTTGTCGTGAGTCTCTCGTCTTACGAAAGCTTCACAACCCCAGACTTTAATATGTGCTAACGAGGGAACTTTCCCTGTCCACATTTCGTGAGGTGTTTTGGCAACCTTCTTTGTAGGGACAAGATTGAGGATGTGGGCGGCTGTCTCTAAGGCATACCCCCAGAAGTGAATGGGAAGCGAAGCACGACTCATCATAGAACGAACCATGTCTAACAAGGTTCGATTGCGCCTCTCAGCTACACCATTTAACTGTGGTGTCCTAGGAGGAGTCAATTGTGAGACTATCCCACATTCTTTCAGATAGTCGTTAAACTCGATACTAAGATACTCCCCGCCTCTATCGGATCTAAGTATCTTTATCTTTCTGCCTAATTGATTTTCGACTTCATGCTTAAACTCTTTGAACTTTTCAAAAGTTTCTGACTTATGCTTGATCAAGTAGATATATCCATATCTGCTATAATCGTCAGTGAAAGTCACATAGAATCGATTAGCATCTCTTGTACTTGATCTGAAGGGCCCACACACATCCGTGTGTATGAGATCCAACAGACCTTCACCTCTTTCACAAGACCCTGTGAATGGTGATTTTGTCATCTTTCCCAAAAGACAAGATTCACACATATCATCTGACTTTAGGTCAAATGATTCCAACACTCCATCCTTTTGGAGTTGGGCTATGCGTTTCTTGTTAATGTGTCCAAGACGACAATGCCACAAGCATGCCTTGTCTACACTATTAGACAAGTCAATATTAAGTACACTATTTCCTAGGCTATCAACACAAGTCACTGTTTCATACACACCATTACAAGGCAAAGCTTCAAACATAAAAACACCATTCTTATAAACAGAAATTGAACCATTCAAATCATTAAAAGAATATGTAAAACCTTGTCTGAACAATGCATGAAATGAAATAATGTTTCTCGTCATCTCAGACGAATAGCAACAATTTATTAAATCTAATCTAACATCATTACTAAGCAGAAGCTGATAAACTCCGATCTTGGTTACTGGTGAAGACTTTCTGTTTCCCATGATCAGGTTTATCCTTCCTCGCTCTATCTCCTCACTTTCCTTTAGACCCTGCAAATCAGAACAGATATGAAAACCACATCCTGTATCAAGGACCCATGAACGAGAAGATAATGAGTTATTAGCAGAAATAGTGTAAATACCTGCCGAAGATGGCTTCACTTTGCCATCCTTGATATCTTGCAGATATTGTGGGCAAGATCTCTTCCAATGCCCCTTTTGGTTGCAGTAAAAGCAAACTGCCTCTTTTGGATCAGAAACGTGGGGAGTGGAACCATTGGGCTTAGCCTTTGGGCCATTACTAGATGACCCAGCTTGAGCCTTGCTCTTCCAGTTTTGCTTGGGAGGACCTTTCCTCTTTTTCCCCTTTCCCTGTCCAATAGCCAAAACAGGGGCACTCGTAGGTGTGGAGGGTATACTTTTACCCTTCATCCCTGCCTCAGCTGTCTGCAACAAGTTGTGCAATTGGGCCAAGGTCTGCTCAGTATTGTTCAAATGGTAAGTTAGAATAAACTGACCATAACATTCAGGAAGTGAGTTCAAGACCATGTCAATGGCCAATTCCTCATCAAAGTGAATATTGAGCTTGACCAAACGCTCTATGTAGCGTTGCATTCTTTGCACATGTGACACAACCGACTCCCCATCTTTCATCTTGCAAGCCATGAGTGACTTGACTACTTCGAACTTTTCTTGACGAGCTCGCTTATGGTACTTTTCCATAAGGTCCTTGTTCATCTCGAAAGGCCAGTAGTCCTCATAGTACCTCTGCAATTCTGGGGACATAGTTGCCACCATGATGCATGCCACTTTGGTAGCATCATCGTAATGTTTCTTGTAGGCAGCAATATCTTCAGGAGTAGCTTCATTCTCATCAAGCTCTTTGAGCTCCTTTTCAAGAACATATTCTTTGTTCTTGAAACGAAGAGCCATCTTGATGTTGCGCATCCAATCGTTATAGTTTGTGCCATCCATAACGACTTTGGAGCAAATATTGAGCAAAGAGAAGTTTTGGTTGGAGGAGGACGAAGCAGAAGTGTTTCCAGGAGTAGACATCTGAAAAAAAAAGTTTTAGTTAGATTTCAAGATACCTTAATAAAATAACCCAAAGATATAATATCAAGGTTAGGATCCAACTATGAAGATTCACAACTCAGAAATGGGATGCCGAGATCCAAGTGCAAATTTCATAAAGGTAGGTGAATGACGATTCACCAATTCCACCATTAGA
This sequence comes from Lactuca virosa, assembly GCF_052849685.1. Taxonomy (NCBI): domain Eukaryota; kingdom Viridiplantae; phylum Streptophyta; class Magnoliopsida; order Asterales; family Asteraceae; genus Lactuca; species Lactuca virosa. The sequence goes on along the minus strand of NC_136433.1, from coordinate 257,171,846 downwards.
CGAAACAAACGAAGTGAAATTCCTAATTCTTTTGAGATACATTGAAACTATTCAATGACATGTTTTAATCTCAGATTATGCTCTTCTATTTGTGACTGGGATGCCGAGGATCACAAACAAGATGTGAATAACCATGCAAATGTGCTTGGTAACCTCATTGTCTTTATCATTAACTATTGATGTGCTGGTAAACCACACACGCTCCATCAAAATGACAATTATGAGATACCCATTACTACTCTTTATTAGTGCCTTTTAGTGTGCTGGTTAACCACACACGCTCCACTAACGACCAATAAAGCATAATGTGCAATTTCATGGATTAGCATACTTTTCACATTTTTCCTAAAGTAACTAGAGTTGGGATTTTTGAAAATAATGTTCTAGTACTTTTAATATCATTATACTTTTAATGAGAAGTAGTTGTCCTATCAAATCCGTTCTGCTAACGACCCTCCACTAATCAAGGAAGCGGTGGGTGAGAGTGGACACCCATTCAACTACCATTTTATAGGCAGTTTCCTTATACCCCCCTTATAGATTAGCTTCGTGAATGAGGCATACTAGCGATTTGACTGACCATATTCTTATACATATAATATTAAACCTTTAATTATAATATATATATAAGGTGTGTTTTAAAACTTTTTAAAACTTCAAGGGTTTATATAAATTTCGAAATTTAAGCTGTTAAATTCAAATTTAAATAAACCAATTAACTAGATTTAATATTTATCTATTAATTAACTATTAATCAAATTATTAAATCTTGTAAGGATTATCTAATTAAATTAATCAATTAATTTAATCCTAATCCTTATCCCTCTAATTTCGAAAAATAGGGTAAGGATAATTATCCAATTAATCTAATTAAGTAACAATTATCCAAAAACAAGAAACCCTAGTTATCCTCTTAGCATATTTCGAAATTCATAAGGGAGGAGGCTAGGGTTTTCAAAACCCTAACCCTAATTTTGATTAGGGTTCTTTGGAGGCTAGGGTTTTCGAAAAAACCCTTTGATCCAAAACCCTAGAAATCGAAAAATTGGCCTTTAGGGTTTAATAGCTATAAACCCTAATTTGCAATTCAACAATTGTAGCAATTCAATTTAAAACAACAATAGCTCTGATACCACTGATGGGTTTTAGGTAAAACATATAAACTAGAAACAATTCCTAAGTTCACATGCAACCTACTTTGGATCTATATTTTAACTATTGAACATATAACTTTGAATTGCAAAACAAGAACCCTAGAGGAGAGAGGCTAATTTCGAAATTAACAAACTAGGGTTTAGGGTTTACATACCTTTCAATTGTTATAGCAAACAAATGATATTCCCTTGATCTTGATCTTGATCTTCTTGGAAGCTTTAGCACCACAAGTGTAATGCCTCTAATGGAATCACACCCAAACTAGCAAGAAGGAAAGTAGAAGAAGAGAGGGAAGAGGGAGTATGCAAAATCTCGGCCTTAGGGTTTCTTCAAAAGAAAGAGTGACCAAAAACATGAACCAGGAGGCTCCTTATATAGCTGAGGGATCTAGGGTTTAAGGGAAACCCTAGTTATCCTTTGCTTAGGGCCTAAGCAAACCCAAGGGCCTTATCCAAGCCCCTATGGACGAAATTATTAGGGTTTCCCCTAAAGATTTCGTCCACCCTCTTCCAATGGGGTTCTAGAGCCTTCCACTCAACTATTAGATAATTGCAAACTAGTCCCTGCACTTTATAATTAATTCTTTTAACCCCAAAATCAATTCTGATTAATTTCTGGCTAACAATTAATTAAACATAATGATTTCTAATTAATATATTAATCTATTAACATATTAATAAATCATTTATATATATATATTAATTTATTAATCTTATAAATTAATATCTCTCCTTTCATAATTTCCTTGTCCAGTTGCTAGGTTGAGGGCAACCCAAAATGACTGTGCTGCTATCAATTCAAGTACATACCAATTATAGTTATGGGCTTAGACACCTAATCCAACAGTCTCCCACTTGGATAAGTCTATAACTATAATTGCTAGTATGCCTTCTAAATTTGACCAGCAAATTGTAGCTTCCAAAAGCTGCTGCCGAACTCTGACCCAGTCAGTTACGTGTCCTAAGATAAGTGATCATATAACCCTTCGTTCTGCTTGATATCCCCAGACAAAAGACATGGAATGTAATCAATCTGTTTGTCCAGAATCTATGTTTCCCGATTCCTGATTTGTGATGATGTAGGACTTCTAATCGAACACATCAATTTAGTCCTGGATGGGCCCAGCACATAAGTCAACACCAAATCATCGAGGGGCCCACAGATATCGCTTTTCCTGTTAGGGCAAAAGGAACGAATAAACGTTGACTCATATGCTTGTATCTTTTACTCATCAAATTATGCATGACAATACGTTTTATAACACCAAGTTACTGATGCGTTTTCGTATCACCAATGCACAACCGACTTGTAAATTACAACTCATATATCTTCGTTTCAAGATTATAAGATATTATCGTCTCAGTATTACTCGTGATGAATTCCATGAAGTGATACTCTGAGCGAGGGTTTATCCAATACTCAAATCTCAATTTCTGAGTACTCATGAACATTGCAGCAATTCTATTGCCATGTCTATCCTTAGACAATCTGCAATCCAATTCATGACAGTCTTAATTCACTACTTACTTCCAAGAGTACGAGCGACTGTGGAGTTTGAATAATCTCATTATTCAGGAAGTAAAACATGCAAAAATGAAACACAATAATAAACAATTGACAAAAGGTAGTAGCCAAACTTATAAATAATACTTTATTATTTAATCACCAAAAGTCAATTACATTTACTTTGTTACAAGTTTCAAAAACTAGTCTAACTACTAAAACTAATATCATCTTTCAGTCCTATGCTCCGAGCATGCTGAATATGCTTAGCCCTACTCAGACCCTTTGTGAGAGGATCTGCTGGATTATCTTCAGATGACACCCTCTTTACTATAAGATGGCCTTCTTCTACTCTATGTCTGATGAAATGGTACTTTCTGTCGATATGTCTGGTCTTACCATGATCTCTCGGTTCCTTTGTCAAGGCAACCGCTCCTTCATTATCGCAGAACAGTTCCATAGGCTCCTGGATGGTTGGAACAACTCCGAGATCCCCGATGAAGTTCCTCAACCAAGCTGCTTCTTTCGACGCTTCACTTGCTGCTATGTACCCTGATTCACAAGTAGAATCAGCCACCGTATTTTGCTTGGAACTCTTCCAAGTAACTGCTCCTCCATTCAGTAAAAACACCCAACCCGACTGAGAACGGAAGTTATCTCTATCCGTCTGAAAGCTGGCATCACTGTAACCATCTACTCTCAAAGTATCACTGCCACCAAGCACAAGGACCCAGTCCTTTGTCCTTCGCAAATACTTGAGTATATTCTTAACTGCTATCCAATGAGCTCTACATGGGTTTCCCTGATAGCGACTGACCATGCTCAAAGCAAATGCCACATCATGGCGAGTACATGTCATAGCGTACATGATCGATCCGACAGCGGAAGCATAAGGTACACGACTCATGTCATCTATTTCAACATCTGTACTCGGGCATTGAGTCTTACTCAATTTGGTATTGCTCTGGATAGGTAGCTCTCCCTTCTTGGAATTTTCCATACTAAACCTCTTTAGTACCTTATCCAAGTATGTGCTCTGACTAAGTCCAATTAGTCTCTTTTTTCTATCTCTCAATATTCTGATCCCAAGAATATAGGCAGCTTCTCCAAGGTCTTTCATGGCAAAACACTTTCCAAGCCAAGACTTAACTTCTTTCAAGGTTGGAACGTCGTTACCAATGAGTAATATGTCATCGACATACAACACCAGAAAAGTTACTATACTCCCACTAGCCTTGATATACACACAGAACTCATCTTCACTTCTAGAGAAACCAAACTCTTTGACTTTCTCATGGAAGCAAAGATTCCAACTGCGAGATGCTTGTTTCAATCCATAAATGGATTTCTCAAGCTTGCACACTCTATTGGGGAACTTTGAATCAACAAAACCCTCTGGCTGACTTATGTAAACATCTTCAGCCAACTTCCCATTAAGGAAAGCAGTTTTGACATCCATCTGCCAGATTTCATAATCATGAAAGGCAGCTATGGCGAGCAATATCCTAATAGATTTAATCTTAGCTACTGGTGAGAAGGTCTCATCATAGTCAACCCCTGGGGTTTGAGTGAAACCTTTTGCAACCAGTCGAGCCTTGAATGTGTGCACATTTCCATCCATGTCTGTCTTCTTCTTGAAGATCCATTTGCACCCAACTGTCTTACGACCAGGTGCACTATCAACCAAATTCCAAACTTGGTTGTCATACATGGACTTAATCTCGCTGTCCATTGCCTCTTTCCACTTGGAAGCCTCTGGGCCTGCCATTGCTTCCTTATAAGTGACTGGTTCATCTAAGTTTACCAGTGTTCTGTCACTTATGAATGTGTCACCATCTGAAGTACTATGAAAACCATACAACTCAGGTGGCACACTCACCCTAGTGGATCTTCTAAGAGGTAATGAGCTATCGATTGGTTCAACAGGAACTGTTTCCTCTGGTTGAGTGCTAGTATCATCTAAGGTTCCTTCATTGGCTGACTCTTGAATTTCTTCAAGGTCAATAGTGCTCCCACTGTCCTCTTTGAATATGAGCTCTCTTTCAAGAAAGACTCCTCTTCGTGCTACAAAGACCACGTTCTCACTAGGCCTGTAGAACAAATATCCAAAAGACTGCTTTGGGTAACCAATGAAAACACATTTCTCACTTCTAGCTGCTAGCTTGTCGTGAGTCTCTCGTCTTACGAAAGCTTCACAACCCCAGACTTTAATATGTGCTAACGAGGGAACTTTCCCTGTCCACATTTCGTGAGGTGTTTTGGCAACCTTCTTTGTAGGGACAAGATTGAGGATGTGGGCGGCTGTCTCTAAGGCATACCCCCAGAAGTGAATGGGAAGCGAAGCACGACTCATCATAGAACGAACCATGTCTAACAAGGTTCGATTGCGCCTCTCAACTACACCATTTAACTGTGGTGTCCTAGGAGGAGTCAATTATGAGACTATCCCACATTCTTTCAGATAGTCGTTAAACTCGATACTAAGATACTCCCCGCCTCTATCGGATCTAAGTATCTTTATCCTTCTGCCTAATTGATTTTCGACTTCATGCTTAAACTCTTTGAACTTTTCAAAAGTTTCTGACTTATGCTTGATCAAGTAGATATATCCATATCTGCTATAATCGTCAGTGAAAGTCACATAGAATCGATTAGCATCTCTTGTAGTTGATCTGAAGGGCCCACACACATCCGTGTGTATGAGATCCAACAGACCTTCACCTCTTTCACAAGACCCTGTGAATGGTGATTTTGTCATCTTTCTCAAAAGACAAGATTCACAGATATCATCTAACTTTAGGTCAAATGATTCCAACACTCCATCCTTTTGGAGTTGGGCTATGCGTTTCTTGTTAATGTGTCCAAGACGACAATGCCACAAGCATGCCTTGTCTACACTATTAGACAAGTCAATATTAAGTACACTATTTCCTAGGCTATCCACACAAGTCACTGTTTCATACACACCATTACAAGGCAAAGCTTCAAACATAAAAACACCATTCTTATAAACAGAAATTGAACCATTCAAATCATTAAAAGAATATGTAAAACCTTGTCTGAACAATGCATGAAATGAAATAATATTTCTCGTCATCTCAGACGAATAGCAACAATTTATTAAATCTAATCTAACATCATTACTAAGCAGAAGCTGATAAACTCCGATCTTGGTTACTGGTGAAGACTTTCTGTTTCCCATGATCAGGTTTATCCTTCCTCGCTCTATCTCCTCACTTTCCTTTAGACCCTGCAAATCAGAACAGATATGAAAACCACATCCTGTATCAAGGACCCATGAACGAGAAGATAATGAGTTATTAGCAGAAATAGTGTAAATACCTGCCGAAGATGGCTTCACTTTGCCATCCTTGATATCTTGCAGATATTGTGGGCAAGATCTCTTCCAATGCCCCTTTTGGTTGCAGTAAAAGCAAACTGCCTCTTTTGGATCAGAAACATGGGGAGTGGAACCATTGGGCTTAGCCTTTGGGCCATTACTAGATGACCCAGCTTGAGCCTTGCTCTTCCAGTTTTGCTTGGGTGGACCTTTCCTCTTTTTCCCCTTTCCCTGTCCAATAGCCAAAACAGGGGCACTCGTAGGTGTGGAGGGTATACTTTTACCCTTCATCCCTGCCTCAGCTGTCTGCAACAAGTTGTGCAATTGGGCCAAGGTCTGCTCAGTATTGTTCAAATGGTAAGTTAGAATAAACTGACCATAACATTCAGGAAGTGAGTTCAAGACCATGTCAATGGCCAATTCCTCATCAAAGTGAATATTGAGCTTGACCAAACGCTCTATGTAGCGTTGCATTCTTTGCACATGTGACACGACTGACTCCCCATCTTTCATCTTGCAAGCCATGAGTGACTTGACTACTTCGAACTTTTCTTGACGAGCTCGCTTATGGTACTTTTCCATAAGGTCCTTGTTCATCTCGAAAGGCCAGTAGTCCTCATAGTACCTCTGCAATTATGGGGACATAGTTGCCACCATGATGCATGCCACTTTGGTAGCATCATCGTAATGTTTCTTGTAGGCAGCAATATCTTCAGGAGTAGCTTCATTCTCATCAAGCTCTTTGAGCTCCTTTTCAAGAACATATTCTTTGTTCTCGAAACGAAGAGCCATCTTGATGTTGCACATCCAATCGTTATAGTTTGAGCCATCCATAACGACTTTGAAGCAGATATTGAGCAAAGAGAAGTTTTGGTTGGAGGAGGACGAAGCAGAAGTGTTTCCAAGAGTAGACATCTGAAAAAAAAATTTTAGTTAGATTTCAAGATACCTTAATAAAATAACCCAAAGATATAATATCAAGGTTAGGATCCAACTATGAAGATTCACAACTCAGAAATGGGATGCCGAGATCCAAGTGCAAATTTCATAAAGGTAGGTGAATGACGATTCACCAATTCCACCATTAGACGAAACAAACGAAGTGAAATTCCTAATTCTTTTGAGATACATTGAAACTATTCAATGGCATGTTTTAATCTCAGATTATGCTCTTCTATTTGTGACTGGGATGCCGAGGATCACAAACAAGATGTGAATAACCATGCAAATGTGCTTGGTAACCTCATTGTCTTTATCATTAACTATTGATGTGCTGGTAAACCACACACGCTCCATCAAAATGACAATTATGAGATACCCATTACTACTCTTTATTAGTGCCTTTTAGTGTGCTGGTTAACCACACACGCTCCACTAACGACCAATAAAGCATAATGTGCAATTTCATGGATTAGCATACTTTTCACATTTTTCCTAAAGTAACTAGAGTTGGGATTTTTGAAAATAATGTTCTAGTACTTTTAATATCATTATACTTTTAATGAGAAGTAGTTGTCCTATCAAATCCGTTCTGCTAACGACCCTCCACTAATCAAGGAAGCGGTGGGTGAGAGTGGACACCCATTCAACTACCATTTTATAGGCAGTTTCCTTATACCCCCCTTATAGATTAGCTTCGTGAATGAGGCATACTAGTGATTTGACTGACCATATTCTTATACATATAATATTAAACCTTTAATTATAATATATATATAAGGTGTGTTTTAAAACTTTTTAAAACTTCAAGGGTTTATATAAATTTCGAAATTTAAGCTGTTAAATTCAAATTTAAATAAACCAATTAACTAGATTTAATATTTATCTATTAATTAACTATTAATCAAATTATTAAATCTTGTAAGGATTATCTAATTAAATTAATCAATTAATTTAATCCTAATCCTTATCCCTCTAATTTCGAAAAATAGGGTAAGGATAATTATCCAATTAATCTAATTAAGTAACAATTATCCAAAAACAAGAAACCCTAGTTATCCTCTTAGCATATTTCGAAATTCATAAGGGAGGAGGCTAGGGTTTTCAAAACCCTAACCCTAATTTTGATTAGGGTTCTTTGGAGGCTAGGGTTTTCGAAAAAACCCTTTGATCCAAAACCCTAGAAATCGAAAAATTGGCCTTTAGGGTTTAATAGCTATAAACCCTAATTTGCAATTCAACAATTGTAGCAATTCAATTTAAAACAACAATGACTCTAATACCACTGATGGGTTTTAGGTAAAACAAATAAACTAGAAACAATTCCTAAGTTCACATGCAACCTACTTTGGATCTATGTTTTAACTATTGAACATATAACTTTGAATTGCAAAACAAGAACCCTAGAGGAGAGAGGCTAATTTTGAAATTAACAAACTAGGGTTTAGGGTTTACATACCTTTCAATTGTTATAGCAAACAAATGATATTCCCTTGATCTTGATCTTGATCTTCTTGGAAGCTTTAGCACCACAAGTGTAACGCCTCTAATGAAATCACACCCAAACTAGCAAGAAGGAAAGTAGAAGAAGAGAGGGAAGAGGGAGTATGCAAAATCTCGGCCTTAGGGTTTCTTCAAAAGAAAGAGTGACCAAAAACATGAACCAGGAGGCTCCTTATATAGCTGAGGGATCTAGGGTTTAAGGGAAACCCTAGTTATCCTTTGCTTAGGGCCTAAGCAAACCCAAGGGCCTTATCCAAGCCCCTATGGACGAAATTATTAGGGTTTCCCCTAAAGATTTCGTCCACCCTCTTCCAATGGGGTTCTAGAGCCTTCCACTCAACTATTAGATAATTGCAAACTAGTCCCTGCACTTTATAATTAATTCTTTTAACCCCAAAATCAATTCTGATTAATTTCTGGCTAACAATTAATTAAACATAATGATTTCTAATTAATATATTAATCCATTAACATATTAATAAATCATTTATATATATATATATTAATTTATTAATCTTATAAATTAATATCTCTCCTTTCATAATTTCCTTGTCCAGTTGCTAGGTTGAGGGCAACCCAAAAGGACTGTGCTGCTATCAATTCAAGCACATACCAATTATATTTATGGGCTTAGACACCTAATCCAACAATAAGATCCCAATTATATATAACCCTGGAAGCATGCACTTCGCAATTATAGACCTGCCAGTAAGGGTCTTTTAGTTTTCATATAAGTTTGTTATAGTACCTAAAATACTCCTACCATATTTTATCTTTATGTTTTGTTCTAGAGATCCTATGTATATAGAGTTAGGTATGTTTTAGGCTTGTTTCAACACCACTATCACTCCCAAATACATGTTGGTCGTATCTCAAATAAATATAGTTGATCAGGTTATATTTATTCCACATATGATTACATAACTACCAAGGATTGACGGTATTGTCCAACATCTAAAAACATTTGTTTTGTTCTTCTTGTGATACTTGTTCTCAGTATGTATGTTTGTTCGTATACTTCTCGTAAAATACTTATATTTTAAAATATACTTTTAGTCAAAGCACTACGGCCCCATTACATTTATAGTTGTATATCTTTTACTGGTTGATATACTGAGTTCACTATAAACAATGCTCTGATACCAATCTGTCACACCCCGAAACCGGAACGGCGGAAACGTTCGGGGGCGGAGGACGTCATGTATAGTATCACAACAATTGAATGATAGTAATAAAAGCAACAACAACCATTGTATTGATAGAATAAAATTTACATTGTTTTCGAATCATATATAACTGACTCCAAAAGTAGATAACAAGTAAAGACTCAAAGCTACTATGCTCCGTCTTCTTGAACCATGTGCATGTACCTATCTACAAGTGTCTTGAGAATACAAGTAGGTTTTGAAAGAGTATCAACATTTAAGTTGGTGAGTTCATAAGCGTTTTGTTTTAAAAAACAGGTTCTATGTTCTTGAAAAGTATGTTGTGTTTCTCCAGAAAATCTTATAATTTCTGATGTAATGAATGTTAAGTAAAAAGATTTGTACCAGTTTCCTTCTGCGAGTACTTGGTGTATACAAATCATATACAATCCAGATCGAACAGACAATCGATTGTGTGGTTCTACCTCAAGCCCACAACCAAACAAGGAACAGGGAATGAGGCGGAAACCGCACATTCCACGGCCTATCGGATATTCTTCATGCGTAACCCGGATGCATAAACTAAGGAATTATAGAATTATTAATGAATATTTATTAGTTGAATGATAAACCGATTGTTTGTAAAGTACTGATATTTGTCCTAGAAAAATCCTATATTTTCTCTAAGTGTAAGTTGTTGTCTTAACTGTTCCAAAAATTGAAAAGTACAAGTATCTTTTGTTCTGAATGAAAACCTTGGCTACTACCAGTAAAGTATAGTAGTTTTATTACATAAAATAAAACTAGTTGAAAACATATTATTTTGTATACTGAAAATGTTGTTAATACCCTCCTATGATCACTTACTACATACGAGTTATAGAAATCTAGATCGAATAGACAGTCAATTGGGTGATTCTGCCCTAAGCCCACAACCAAACAAGGAACATGGAATGGGGCGGAAGTCACACATCCCACTGCATTTCGGATGTTAATTTCATGTCACTCTGATGTATATACTAAGTAATCCCCTAGTTATTTACCCTGATGATTGTTTGTTAGCTATACTATTACACGAACGAGTCGTTGTTTCCCCTGTGAGTTCTTATAACCATGCTAATGGACGATAAACAATACGACGTACTTCGGACGTCGTAAACTGAAATGACGTTTGTCACCCTCGGTTGACTGTAGCTAATAGTGAGGGTGCGGGATTGTCAGTCCCGTATAGATTTATACACAAACTCACGCTCTCCCTCCAGGAGATTCTGGTTCCTAAGGAGTAGACTTCCCAGAAGTCGTGTCTCACAATGTAGTTCTCTCAACGAATTCACGAATAATACTATGAAAAACTCCTTTTTGTTATTAACATATGTTCTTGTTAGAAAACTGTGTTTGTAAAGTTTGTATCTTAAGTGATTGTCAAATTTTTCGCAAGTCTAGAAGTAATAATGTCTGTCATGTTTAATAAGTTCTACATTCAATTGTATGTTAACGATAAGAAAATATAATAAACTAAATCATATTTTAAAATACCAATTTCTTGTGTTTTACTTGTATTCCTCCTCCCCCCCCTTAAAACATTAAAAAGCTTGGAAAATATAGGGGTATGAACTCATTGATAGTTGCGTGAAAGTGTCGGACTTTGAGACTGAATTAGGACCTTCGAATCGTTGAACGCGGAATTAACGGGATCCTAATAACAATTAAACACATATACGCATAATATTAGCGAAACCATTAATTATAGTGTTGGAAAAACACTTGCTTTTGGTTTAGGAATGTTACCGGGACTCGATTGAATTGGAAAAAGCGGGTTTTCAGCCAAGTTTACGACTTGGGAATGTTTGCGGCCGTGAAGGGTTTCCAGCCGTGGACTGTTCTCGACTGTGAACAGTTTACTGCTTTTGAATGGTTTACGACCTTTGAAGGTTTGAAGGGTTCACGGCCTGTTCTTGATGAAATATGAAGATTTGAGGGGTTCACGGCCGTGAACTCAAGAACAACAACACTTGATTTTTGATGAAAAGGTGGGTGTTTGATGCTCCAAAATGTGTTCCAAGGCAGATAGAGTGATAGATGAAGAGAAAACTTGTGTTTTCGGGTGATAATTTTTAGAGAGAGAAAGGGTGTTCGTGGTCAGAAAAGTATAAATGAGGGTAGGAGTCAGGTATTTATAGGCTGGGTGTAGGGTCGGTGGTGGGGTCCACCAACTGTGAACGGGTTTACGACCGTGATCGGGTTCACGACCGTGAACACCACTCAATCCGGAATATGCTGATTTTCGAAGGAAACTCGGGTTTTCGTGCGATTTTGGTTCCGACTCTTATATAAAATTCAATTATATAACTTAAATGATTTTCCAAACCATATGAATTTGACGGAACTAGATAAAAATTCAAAATTTATTTAACGGAAACGGGTTAACGTTAATGGAAAAAGGTTTGGGTTGTCACAATCCAATACTCAAATCATATTACAGGAGTACTCATGAATACTACAGCAAACTTGTGCTATGTCTAAAACCATGGACAATCTACAGTCGGATTCATGACAGTCTTGCCTCAATACCTACTTCCAAAGTATGATCGACTGTGGATGGTTTAAATAATATTATTATTAGGGAAGTCAAAACATGGGAAGTGAAACACAAGAATAATCGAATTCAATATGGTCTCAAAACTTTTGAATATAAATAAAACACCTTTTATTTAATCACCATATTGATTACACATTATTCATTGTATAATGTTTTGATTAATGAACTTAATACTTGAACTAAAACAATAGTTATCCCATGCTCCAAGCATGCACACTATGTTTATATATGGTCCTTGATTTGTGAAATAGATCAACTGAAAACATTTCAATGATGCTCATTTCACAATTCCAAATCCTTATCACAAGTGTAAGAATACCTATTCTTGCCACTATTAGAATTTGTTAGATTCTAAACTATCATGCAATGTATCTTTTGTAATGTCGAGGTACCAAAGTCACAGAGACTTTGCCAACTATATTACAAAAATTTCCACTGGATATTGATTGCAAAACAACTCCAAGGATACGAAGTCTCACATTCAAAGTACATTCCTTTGAACATCCTTCTTGCATGAAAGTTTCTAACTTACACATAGATTCTTAATATCCAACTCCATTATGAAAACATTTCCACATTTGCCATATGACAATGCATTATTAATAGAATTCTGTCTATTCATAATAATATCAATATGGCCCATCCATTACTATACTTCCAACTGTCCTTAAGCAACCAATTCTTAGCGAACCTTAGATTGTCCTTGAAAGTTGTTTAACAACTTTAGTCATATCCAGTTCTAGCCCTTTTTCCCTCTTAATGCCCTATGCATTTGGAAAATTAGAACACGTGAATATTATAGCATATGCAATCGATCCTAAACCCGAAGCATGTGGGACACGATTCAAAATGTCTAACACAAAGACATGATACTTGACTAGTCTTTTGCTATAATATTTCCATATATAGAATTTCCAATGTTGAAATATTTCAACATGGTATTCATATATATATATATATATATATATATATATATATATATATCCATGACTAAGTTTGATTAATACTTCAATCTAAACTTTTAGATTCGAAATAAAGTATAAGTATCTTCTCCCTTACTATAGCGAAACAACTTTTCAACCTTTGCAACTTTGCAAATTAGAACTTTGTTTCCTATAAATAGTATTGCTAACTCGCAACACTTACCATAATAATGATGCTCCCACTAGCATAACAATTATTTTGTTACTAGCATAACATTTATGCTCCCACTAGCTTTGAAATATAATCAAAATCAGCTGGACTTATATAAATCAATACTTTATTGACTTTCTTGCCTAAGTTCAGATTTCTGATATGAGATGCTTCGATAAGCCTTTATCTAAGCTCATACACCTTTTATTAGAAAGCTCATATAGGTGTCTAAACTAATTTGGAACTCATAACAATAAGTTTCGAATGTTCAAACTATTTTTGCCATTTCTCATAATTCGAACTATGAAGACGGATGCCGTACTCATAATCGAATTTGAGAACACAATTAACACAACTGCTATCTCCTTAAAATCTACTTAGTGAAATCATTTCCTCACAATCATTTTCATGAATTGGAGAGAAAACTTATGACACTTAGATTTTATGGTGTATGTTTTCCTATCCATGTGAATCTGTCATTCCCAACCATTATCATAAGACAAGGTCTATGAAAAATTTTAACTCATATGGACCAAACTTGTTCAATATTAATTTCTTGCCACTTGGTAGCTCAAGGGCCTACCATGTCTTCCTAGTTGTTAAGCAGCTCACCTATATAGAACAATAAACTTTCACTGATCAAGGTCCTTCCCCTTATGCAAACAATTGAGAACTCATAGAACTCACATGCATAGTCAAGTTTTAACTGGAATGGGCGCAGAAACAAGAATATGTCTACACGATAGGTTACAAACCTCAATTTGTGGGATTGTGATACACAATAGGTTTATTCTTGATTAGTTCCTGAACCTTTTCAAGATATTTAAGACTCCCACTGACTTCTTGACATATAAGATTCTCTTTTCAAGAAACACTCCTTGACAAACAAAAATTCAAGAGTTAGTGCGGATTCTTATCAAGGAAAAACACTTCATATAACTGGTCTTAATTGGTCTTTGTCATAAAGACATCACAACTACCAATTCTAAATGTGTTATAAACCTACTTAAGATATTTCACTCAAGGAACAATCTTGGAGTATGACTCTAAGACTTGATTTTGGAATGAAGTACGACTCACATTTTTGATTTAACCATTTCAACAATTCCCAATTCCTCTTCTTAGCCATACAAGTGCACTAAGGCGTCCTTAGAGGATCAATTGGGATATGGTTTTCATAATCATTAAGATGATCATAAAACATGATACTAAAGTACTCTCCTTTCCTTTCAGATTGGAGAAACTTTTATCTTTCTGCCTATTTTGATTCTTCTTATTCGTTATGACATACATTGAAACTTTTCAATGATTCAGAATTACACTTAATCTTGTAAGCATAACCATATTTACTAAACTTTTAGTAAATCATGACGAATAGTCTTATCGATCTTTGTGGTGGACCTGACCAGTGCTCAACAAAGTGTACTAGATCCCCTAGTCCTTCACTTGACTCACATCTATATGTGAACAAGGAATTAATATTAATTTCCCAAATATGAAGGTTCTCATTCATCATACAATACAAGTCGCATGATTCCAAGTTTCTATCCAATTGAAACTTGGGTGATGAGAATTTTTGCTTATTTGGTAATTTTAGACACTACCACAAACGAAAGAATCAAATCCATATTGCTAAAAATTGAAACATACAAACATCAATTTTCACAAATGTCATTGCAAGGAATTATAAAATAAGATAAAATCAAAATTTTCTTTATTTATAAGACTGCGGAAAAACATGTCCTTACAATGCAATTACAAATGAAAACTATGTTACTATATATTTCTAAGCAATCTATCATAACTCCTAAGTAGCAACTCAAAATTCTGATCATCGAATCATGCGATCATAATCCATCTCTTCGTGATCAGACTCAGCCTGCTCTTTATTTAAGCTTCCTTTCTCTTCATCGATCCTACAAAACATCAAAATGTGATTTCATCACATCATCTATTATGAATCTTCAAATAGGAACTTAATAGAGTTAGATAGTAGACTTACCGGAAGCAGAGTCAAACACTTTGACTTTACCATCCTTGCGATCCTTTAGGTAAATAAGGCAGCTTCGCAACCAATGTCCCTTCTCTAGGCAGTAGTAACAAACAGAATCTTTTAGAATGGCACACGGGACAATCTCAGACTTAGCCTTTCTCTTTACCATTGGGAAGAGAAGACTTTTCTGGACTTCCAATGTTTCCATTGTCAATGTTCATAGAAATTTGGGAAGTAGATCTTCCAATCAAACTTGCATTACCAGTGCACCAAATCATTTCTGATTCAGCAGCAATTAGCAAATAGGTAAGATCAATAAGGGCCACATTATGGTCTGTCATATAGTAATCTCTAACGAACTCACTATATGACTTAGGAAGTGATTGAAGAACCAAGTCAACAGCCAACTTCCTCGAGACAATGACCCCTAACATTCATAGCTTGTCAATGTGTGACTTCATCTCCAAGACGTGTGCACACAAGGACTTTCCATCTTTGTGTTTGCTAGCCAATAGGGTTCGAGTGACCTTAAACTTTTCAAGTCGACAAACATGTGGGTCAGGGAGAATAATTGGAGGAGGTGGAGGAAGATAAGTTCCACTACAGCATGAAGAAGGTATTAATCTTTCACCTTGATCGTCTTGTGAAATATCATCTTTATAATGAAAGCTTTTTCCAAAAGGATAAGGTAGACTATAGTTATCAGAACTAGACATCTACAAGGGAGAAATTCAAGTTAATAGATTTAAGTCCTTAACATAACACCCAAATGAAATATTAAGGCTAGGACCCAACACAATATTCTGCAATTCGGAAGAGGGATGCCGTAATCCAATTGCAAAGTATTTGAAGGTAGGTAAATGACGATTTACCAATTTCCACCATTAAAACAAAAATGAATATTAGGTTTTAAGTGAATTGAAATTCCTAGATTCTTTTGAGATTCATTGAACTTTTCAATGACATGTTTAATCTCGATTATGTCCTTCAAGTTTGTGACTGGGATACCGAGGATCACAAACAAGGTGTGAATAACCATGCAAATTAGCTTGGTACTCTCGATGTCATTAATCACCTAATCAATGTGCTGGTTAACCACACACTCTCCATTGATCAATGATAATTTACGATAAACCCATTGCCATCCTTCATTAGTCCACATTAGTCTACCGATTAAACACACACGCTCCACTAACTGACCTATAAGGTGCAATGTGCAATTTCATGGGTAGCATCAAATTCACATTTTTCCTAAAGTAACTAAGATTGAGAATTTATAAAGTGTTTAGTTACTTTGTATTTCATTATACTTTTAATGAGGATTTAAGTGTCCTATCAAACCCGTTCGGCTAACGACCCTCCACGGGTCAATGGTGCGGTGGGTAAGAGTGGATACCCAATGGCGGTCATTTTATAGGCCGCTTCCTTAAATACCCCTTATAGACCAGTTTCGTGAATGAGGCCTAATAACGGTATGACTGACTTTTAACTTATACATATATAATATATTAAGCTTTTAATTTTATATAGTATAAGGTTGTATTTTACACTTTTAAAATACTAATTGGTTTAATCTATTAATAAATTATACTCTTAATTTAATTAATCTTAAACCATGTGATTATGGACTTAATAATACTCTCTTAATTAATTATTTAATTAACATAATAGAATCCATAAGAGTGTAATTGAACTATTCAAAAACATCAAGGTTCTAAATATAAAAATTTAAAATTAAAAACTATTTAATTAATTTTTAAGTTCTGAACCCAAGAGTTGTACCTTTTTAAACCTTTCAATAACTAGAGTTAATGTTTCATAAAAGAGACATTTTAAGTTCCAAAACTTGAGGGAAAGTTTTCTAACTCTTGAAAAACTTTTGGATTCCAAACTTGATGACATGTTTTTGTAACTCTTGAAAAAAACCTTTTGAGTTCTAACTCCTTAAAAATATTTAGATCAAATTTTAACCAATAAATTAATCATATTATCCTTTACCAATTGACCTAGTTACAATTCAAGTAGCAAGATAAATCAAATAATACAAACAATTGGCTTATCAAATAACTTGTAATTATCTTAATATTTGACATTTATCTTTTAACTGGATAAGGTTAATCACTACCATATAGATTTTATGATATAAAACAGTTCATGGTAATGATCCTAATCCAATTCTGGCCAAAAACCCCGAAAAAACGCAACCAGATTGTCCGACTCGTCGAGTCATCTTATGGACTCGTTGAGTTCACTATGAACTCGTCGAGTTCATGTATGGACTCGTCGAGTCCTTCTGTCAGAGTGCAGTTTTTCGACTTGCTTAACCTTTGAACAATTAGCCATGCATCAATATAACAGAAAACAACCCTTAGCTCTTATACCACTATTTGGTTTTATGTACTCTAACATCCCTATGGTGCACATACAACCCTAGTTCTTTGGATCTAAGTTTTCTCTAATTATACATGCAATAAAATTATCCAAAGCATGAAGCCTACAACTAGCATACAATTATGATATTTGCAACATAAATTCTAGTAAGATGAATACCTCTATATTGTAGCTTGTAGAATTTGGCCTTTCAAGAGCTTAGCACCTTAAGTGTGATGCCTAAAATGGTTCACAAAACACCAAGAGCAAGAGGAGGACAAATGAGAGAGAGGTTGGAGCACAAAAAATCGGCTATACTCATGTTATGACACTTGTGTATCGATTTTGGGCTTAAGGGAATACATATATAGTGTAGAATTCCAAAAGTCATATGTAAACCCTAATTCTTACACTTAGGCTTATGATCCAATAACTCATATGGACTAACTCTTCATAGACTCTCACATAAACTTAGTCCATCATGATTCATTAGCCCACACTATATGTATCAATGATGTACATAATCAGTCCCCGTTAATTTATTTAGTATCTTTTGATCACTAAATTAATTCCAAATTAATTCTTGATCAATACTAATTAAATAATATGATTTCTCAACTAATATATTATACTTATAATATATTAATAGATCACGAATAACATCTTTCTCAAATATCCATCCTATCAAATTGCTCTGGAGAATGCAACCCAAAATGGACCATGTTACTCTCTGGTCAAGTACATACCAATTATAGTTATGGGCTTAGACACCTAATCCAACAGTTTTCAATTTTGATGGCAGAAAAAGGCTCTTGTAATTATGTTTTGGATTGGTTCCACTTGTAAGGAGGTCAGGCAAGTTATGGGACTTATGAATTATAGAAGTAACGTATTGGTTCGACAATTAAAGAAAGGAGCAGTGATTTGTTCAACTCTAGAAGGTTTTTTTCGGAAAGTTGGTTCCCAGGAGGGTGGTAAGGAGTGATTTCATGGACAAAATCTAATTTAATTGGGGGAGAGTTGTAACACCCTGTTCCGAATCGTATCCTAATTCAGGGCTGTGACCCAACGAATGGTTATCATAAGGCTTATGGCCTTTGGGAAAGAGGGATTTAGATCCATTGGGTGTGGGTAAGGTAAATTAGATGATCCGGGAGTCTAGTTTGTTATTTGGAGCCAAAGGGTATAACCGTAAAGTGGCAGTTCGGGCTTTTATGAATATGGGATTTTAGTTCGGAAAGTTTTAAGGAAATAATGAGTTGATAGAAGTATATAGCTTCTCGTTACCTTTGCATGGATATAAGGATCATCAAAAACGTACTTACAACGAAGAAGTTATGGCCTCCAGAAGTTGGTGGGTTAAAAGGCTAAGCCTTGTACGCATGGCGTACAAGGAAGTACGTTGGGCGTACTGGGCAGAAGGGATCATGGGCACTTTATGGAGTACGTTGGGCGTACTAGGAGTACGCGGGGCGAACTCCGCCCAGATGAAAACCCTAATTTTTAGGGTTTGCACCCTATTTAAGTGTCATTATATCATCTTTTGGACATTTTAGACCAGCCTCCATCTCCCATTACACTGAAATCGAAACCCTAGAGTGATTTGGTGAGTTTTGAGCTTGAAAGAGTGTTCGTTGGTGGTTTGTGAAGAAGAAGAAGAAGAAGAGGAGCACTTAAGGGGACAGCTTGAGCTTGTAGATTTAGGATCTTCTACTCATTTGCAAGCATTTTGAGGTTAAAAGCTCTCACCTTGATGGTTTTTGGTGTGAGATCTATTTTATAGTGTATTTTGGGTACTTTTGGAGACTTTTGAGTTAAATGTGAGCTTTTGATATACTCCAGAAGCTATGGACGCTAGATCTTGGCTCCATTTAGTCCCCATGTTCATAAAAACGTCAACTTTATGGAAGATTTTGGTCCATGCAAGCATTAAGACCTTTATTAAGCTCTTTTTGAGCTTTTGAGTCTCTTTAAGCCATGCATGAGTGTAAAGTTGCCAACTTTACGTGATAATTTCCCTTTTACAATTAGATCTGAGAGTTTGGCTTGAGGTCTCATCTGATTAAGTGCTTATTGGAGTGAAAAGGCAGTTTGGGGAGTATGTTGGGTGTACCCAGCTGGTACGCTGCGCGTACTGACCCCGGACGGAGTACGCTTAGCGTACGAGCTGAGTACGCCCCATGTACTTAGCAGATGGACGTTTGGGCTTGGTATTCTTGATTTGGGCCATTGTTTGGGTTTTCTTAGTTTGGGCCTTGTTGGGCCATTAGACTTCTATTTTAGACCCATGATGGGTTTTGGGCCCAATTTGAAAGATTGGCCCATATTGGGCTTTCGAATATCATTTAGGATTTGGGCCTTGGGAGTAGTTGAGTTGGGCCTTGGCTTTGGGCCAGGTGAGATAAAGGGTAGAATGGTAGTTTACCCTGGTTATGGGCTAAGTAGTTTAGACTCTTTGTTATAGGTTGGAATCTAGTTAATAATTGGATGCTATTTGATGATAATAGCACGGGGATTTCCCAGACCAGCAGTCAGAGATGTATTCGAGTGTTTTAGCAGCTAGAGGTGAGTGTCCTCACTGTACTTGTTGGTCGAAGGCACCAATTCCGACCCACTAGGATATGTTATGCTAGTTGTCTTTGTGACTCTTCCATGGTATGTTGGGCTAGGCCCATTTGTATGTTGGGCTAGGCCTATGGTTCAGAAAGGGCTAGGCCCATTGTATGTTATGTAGGTGCTAACTGTCTTTGTGACTTTTTCATTTGTATGATTGGGCTAGGTCCATTATGGTGGGGTGGGCCGAATATGTCGGCTGGGCCCAATGTGAGGGCTAGGCCCAATGTTATGTATGGGATGTGGTATCTTGGGGGACTCACTAAGCTTTGTGCTTACGGTTTTATGGTTATGTTTTTAGTTACTTCCGGTTCGAAAGGGAAGGGCCCGACTTGATCGCAGCACATCCACCCATGTTTCCGCGTTATGATGATTTTGGGATTGTACTCTGATAATTGTTATCTTGTAAAGTACTTTTAAATATTAAGAAGTATAATGGATGTTTGACTAAAAGACAATTAGTGTTTTGGTTGAATTAAAAATGAAATTTTTACCTCATCATTTTTGGGACGTTACAAGTTGGTATCAGAGCCTTGGTTTGAGGGATTCAGGCACACCATCGGATATGTCTGAACTCAAACTGAGAAATTAATAATCTTTTGAAAGAAAATGAGTTGCTAAAAATATTTTGTAAAAGGGAATAAATTTCTAAAAGGATTTTATAAAGACAAAGGGGGTGTGACGCGTGCAATCGACCGAGCTCAAGTAAGTGATTCCCAGAATACCCATACATGTGTGTTATGATTATGTGTTATGAGAATTGCATGCTAGGATAAGGATAAGGATACTTTATGGAATTTAATGATAGATTGGCCTGATATGTGATGCCTTGTAGCCAAAGAAACATTGGATGCTATGCTAGATGGGGAATATCTATTGGTGTCAGTAATTGCTAAGTGTATGCTTTAAAAACTGTATACGGTTAGGATAATATAGCCCTAGAATGATTGATTTGGACTTATTTCATATTCCTTGTTTGGTTGTGGTCCTAGGGTAGAGTTTTTTATTCGACAGTCTATTTGATCATGTATTGTGTATAATTTGCATGCATAAGGCAACCGATAGTGAGAGTGGAAGTTCCTTGTACGAGTTGTACTATGTGAGTTTGAATGTTCTTTGGTTATTCTATGGCTGGGAGTGTTACTGCACGAATGCTACTTTCTTTATGCTTTGTGGAACTCTTAAGTGATGTAGGTTAACTATTAAGTGAATATGTTAAGTCACATGTGCAAGGGTTGAATAATCTTATAGTGATGGATTTGATCCTATTGCACAATTATTATCTGAGTCCAACCGTTGTAGGGATGCGTCTATTATTTGAAGGATTATCCGAACTTTGTTGCATGTGATGGTATTCATGAGGTGGTTAGTTGACATTATGGGGAGTTCTTCAGCAGCTGATGGCAGGGTGACGTCGGAAACCTAGGAAATCCTAGGAAGTGCTTTAGTGGGTTTAGGCACGTTGTTTTAGTGAGTACTTGGAGTATCAGTTTGAGAAGGTGACTTAGAGGATTCGAGATGATTCTTGAGGAAAGTATGGATAGGTGTGGAAGGTAGTATTGGGCCCGTACTACTAAAAGCACATGATCCATACTCGAATCAGGGAGAGTCTTGGAGAATCTAGGAAGCCTGTGGGATGAGGATTCTTGGATATGTTCTGATCATTTGCATGTTTGTTTTTCAGAATGGTGATGAGCACTCAGGAAGGGGGTGCAAGTTCTTGTTCTGGAATAGGTGCAGATACTGAGTCGATCAATGAGCGAATGTGGGAGTTCATCTCATCGGAGATTACCCGCGGTATTTTGGAGCAGGCTCCGGTGATTTTTGGTATGGTCAAGGAGGGGATTATGGAGATTTTGGATGAGCGTCTTGGCGCGTTCCGTACTAAGATTATGGCTATTGTTGGAGCTCGCACTCTTTCCTTCTGTGAGTTCCGTGCTTGTGGAGCTCCCGAGTTTTTTGGGGAGAAGGACCCCATTGGCAGTAGGAGATGGTTAGTGGATATGGCTAACGCTTTCCGGATGAGTTTCTGCCCCGAGGGGTCGAAGGTCAGATTTTCCTCCTGTCTTCTTAAAGATAGAGCCCAAGATTGGTGGGAAGAGGTAGAATTCGCTTTGGGAGGCGAAGCCCTAGAGACGATGAATTGGGATGAGTTTTTGACCCTATTTAAAGCTGAGTTTCCACCAACTATTGAGGTGCAAAAGTTGGCAAGGGAGTTTCAGGACCTTCACCAGACGACTGAGACTGTGGCATATATCACAGCCAAGTTCGGGAGAGAGCTTTGTTGGTTCCGCAGTATGCTGTAGACGAGGAGATTAAGAAGGTAAGGTATCACGACATGCTGAGGGATGACATCAGGGACTTTGTGAGTTTATCAGAGTGCGAGACCCTGAATGATATGATTGGTAGAGCTCAAGAGTGTGAGATTGATTTGGAGCGCATCGGGAAGAGGAAGTCAAAGCAGATTTAGATCGTAGTGGGCCAGGAGATGAGGCCCAAGACTCAGTACTCACGTTTGGGAGGCCATTAGGGTCGGGATCTTTGTTCGAAGTGTGGGAGGACCCATGAGGGAGGATGTCGGGCGACAGACCGAGGATGTGTCAGTTGTGGTCAGATGGATCATTTTAGTAGGGATTGCCCCTGTGGGTCGGTTCCAATGTGTTTTCACAACAACCAGGTGAGTCACAAGAAGGTCGACTGTCCGATGTTAAGGAGTGGAGCAGTGAGTGCACCTGCTCCGGTTACTTTGAGGATCACAGACGGTCGTGAGGGTAGGGCTGGAGCACCAGCATCGAGGAGCCGAGCGTTGCAGAGTCAATCGGGGGGATGCTAGAGTTTCATCAAATGCTATTGCGGGTATGTTATCCTTTGCCTTATTCATGATTATTATGAATATTTATATTTCCTTGGAATCTTGTTTTGGTATGGGTAAGCATTATCTTTGGTGTAGTTCTCTATTATTTCGTGGGTTATATTATCAAGAATTCTAATATGTCATTTCTGCATGCTAAGAGTTGTTAGTGGTTCGTATCTTGCTGAGAGAGATTCAGTTTGTTCATTTGTTGCTCAAGTTCTTTGTCGGGGGCCAAATCAGGGGTATCGTTTGGAAGGTCTATGGACGGATTAGTTGGATTATGTCTTCAATGAATTCAAAGTTCAGTCGTGTTAGCATTTGTTCAGGTAGGATAAGCAGTCGTCTATGGAAGGACCTTTGGGTCCGATCACTACCGTTACTAGGGAAGGAACGATAGTAAGAAGATGGTAATGGCAGTGCTGGTGAGACCCGGTAGGGACCGGTTGGGTCAAGGTATTAGATCATGATTATAGTGGGATGACTATATGGTCAGTAAGTAGCATGAGTGTGGTGCATAGGCTAGGTTAGCCTTATCAGTTGGACTCTCAGGAACCTGGTAGTTGGACCAGGTGTGAGACTAGCAATCTCAGCAGTGGATTGGTAATTTTTATATCCCAGTTTAGTGAATGGTTGCCATGATTCAGAAGATTTCGGGTGAAATGCAAGTGTAAATCCTTGGATCTAAGTTTTTGAGTTATGTACCGAGTTGGCTTTTGGTCGAGACTCGCGTTGGCAATTGTTAGTGTATATATGCAAGTTATTTAGTTCAACAAGTAATGGATTAAGGAACCTGCATGCCAAGGGTATCAGTTAAAGGGTTCAGGGTCAAAAGGATGTTTTCAGCTTTGATGGTAGAAAAAGGCTTTTGTAATTGTGTTTTGGATTGGTTCCACTTATGAGGAGGTCAGGCAAGTTATGGGACTTCAGAATTCTAGCAGTAACGTATTAGTTCGACAATTAAAGAAAGGAGCAGTGATTTGTTAAGCTCTAGAAGGTTTTGTTCGGAACGTTGGTTCCCAGGAGGGTGGTAAGGAGTGATTTCGAGGACAAAATCTAATTTAATTGGGGGAGAGTTGTAACATCATGTTCCGAATCGTATCCTAATTCGGGGCTGTGACCTGGAGATCGGTTATCATAAGGCTTAGAGCCTTTGGGAAAGATGGATTTAGAGCGATTGGGTGTAGGTAAGGTAAGTTAGATGATCCGGGAGTCCGGATTGTGATTTGGAACACAATGGTATAACCGTAAAGTGGTAGTTTGGGCTTTTATGAATATGGGATTTTAGTTCGGTAAGTTTTAAGGCAATAATGAGTTGATAGATGTGTAGAGCATCTCGTTAACTTTCCATGGATATAAGGATCGTCGAAATCGGACTTAGAATAAAGAAGTTATGGCCTCCGGAAGTTGGTGGGTTAAAAGGCTAAGCCTTGTATGCAGTGCGTACAAGGGAGTACGCTGGGCGTACTAGGAAGAGGGGATCACGGGAACCTTACGGAGTACACTGGGCGTACTGGGAGTACGCGGGGCATACTCCAGCCAGATGAAAACCCTAATTTTTCTTTATACCCTATTTAAGCATCATTATATCATCTCTTGGACATTTTAGACTAGCCTCCATCTCCCCTTACCCTGAAATTGAAACCCTGGGGTGATTTGGTGAGTTTTGAGCTTGAAAGAGTGTTTGTTGGTGGTTTGTGAAGAAGAAGAGGAGGAGCGCTTGAGGGGATAACTTGAGATTGTAGATCCAGGATCTTCTACTCATTTGCAAGCATCTTGAGGTAAAAAGCTCTCACCTTGATGGTCTTTGGTGTTAGATCTAGTTTATGGTGTATTTTGTGTACTTTTGGAGAGTTTTGAGTTAAAGGTGAGCTTTTGATCTACTCAAGAAGCTATGAATGCTAGATCTTGGCTCCATTTAGTCCCCATTTTCATAAAAATGTCAACTTTATGGAAGATTTTGGTCGATGCAAGCGTTAAGACCTTTATAAAGCTCTTTTTGAGTTTTTGAGTCCCATTAATCCATGCATGAGTATAAAGTTGCCAACTTTACGTGATAAGTTCCCTTTTAGAATCAGATATGACAGTTTGGCTTAAGGTCTCAACCGATTAAGTGCTTATTGGAGTGAAAAAGTGGTCTGGGGAGTACGTTGGGCGTACCCAGCTGGTACTCTGCGCGTACTGACCCCGGACGGAGTACGCTTAGCGTACGAGCTGAGTACGCCCCACATACTCAGCTGTTGGACGTTTGGGCTTAGTATTATCAGTTTGGGCCATTGTTTCGGTTTTCTTAGTTTCGGCCTTGTTAGGCCATTAGACGTCTATTTTGGGCTTCTGGTTTGTATTTTTGGGCCCCTTTGTATTTAGGCCCATGATGGGATTTGGGTCCAATTTGGAAGATTGGGCCATATTAGGCTTTGGAATATCATTTAGGACTTAGGCCTTAGGATTAGTTGAGTTGGGCCTTTGCTTTGGGCCAAGTGAGATAAAAGGTAGAATGGTCTTTTACCTTGGTTATGGGCTAAGTAGTTTAGACTCTTGGTTATGGGTTGGAATCTAATTAATAATTGGATGTTATTTGATGATGATAACGCGGGGATTCTCTAGACCGGCAGTCAGATATTTATTCGAGTGTTTCAACAGCTAGAGGTGAGTCTCCGCAATATACTCGTGGGTCAAAGGCACCAATGCCGACCCACTAAGATATGTTTTTCTAGTTGTCTTTGTGACTCTTGCATGGTATGTTGGGCTAGGCCCATTTGTATGTTGGGATAGGCCAATTTATGTTATGTAGGTGCTAACTGTCTTTGTGACTTTTGCATTTGTATGATTGGGCAAGGCCCTTGGTTTGGCAGGGCCAGGCCTATTATGGTGGGTTGGGCCCAATATACAGGTTGGGCCCAATGTCAGGGCTAGGCCCAATGTTATGTATGGGATGTGGTATCTTGGGGAACTCACTAAGCTTTTTGCTTACAGTTGTATGGTTATGTTTTCTGGTACTTCCGGTTCGAAAGGGAATGACTCGGCTTGATCGTTGTGCATCCACTCATGTTTCCGCATTATGATGATTTTAGGATTGTACTCTGATAATTGTTTTCTTATAAAGTACTTTTGATATTAAGAAGAAGGATAATGGATGTTTGACTAAAAGATAATTAGTGTTTTGGTTGAATTAAAAATGAAAATTTTACCTCATAATTTTTGGGACGTTACACGTTGTCTGGATTCTAAGGAAAATTACACCAGTTGTTACTTTTGTCTTGGTTTCTAGTGTAATCACAAATAGTTGCAAAAGTCATTTACCTTGCTTGGATGTTCCCATGCTCCTTTTAAAGCAATCATAATTCATTTATTTTTGCTTTTGTTGTTCATCCGTTATTTTCTTTTGATGATTCATCTTTCATTTGAAATTATCATCTTTGCTTATAGATATCATTTTAAATTGACGTCAAGGGACGACTCTCATTTTTTTGTCTTTGTTATACAAGATGGAGGATTATAAATCTTATTTGCTGCTACATGGATTATGAATCAAATAAAAAATACTAAAAAAACAGTAAAAGACCCGGTTGTATGCATAAGCACCAGGTTGTTTAATCAGCCAACATAGCATATGAGTTGTATTAAAGAACCAACATATGATTTGTATTAAAGAACCATGTTGTTTCCTTGAAAATCGGGAAATATGATTGCACAAAAGCTTTCATGTGTAGCATGAAAGGACCCAGTTTGTTTATAGTAACCGAGATATATTACATAAATATGACCCGGTTTGTAAATTGGATTTTATTAGGATTTTCACATATGACTCGCCCCATAAAAGACTCAGTTGCAAACCGGGTTATATTAAGCTTTTAACCAGATTTTTTACCCATTTTTATAGTAGTAATTAATTACCTACATTCTAGAGATTATCGGTATATCTAATAAGTTTCAATAATCCCTTTTATAGCATGGATGTTCACTTTGTTTTTTTTTTTTCTTCTTCTATTCACAAATATCATATATGATGCAGATCATGCTGAGAGTAATTAATTAATCCTTTCTGAAGAATGAAATATCGGATCCAACAAAATTATTGATTTGGAACTTCAGGGTGCAGGATCAAAGTTGTATGCTTCTGTATAATTTAACTTAACAACACGTTTTAATGCTTTTCTCCTTTCATAATTAAAGTCCATTTTTGAATACTCTTAAAACAAATATTTCTCAGTTTTTGTAAGTATTGCGACATCCGTAATGTCATAATATTTAAAAAAAATTGCTATTTTTTTTGTATTTTGTATGCAATTGCTATGGCTAGGTAGATTTTTCAAAGCATTAAAGAAAAAATAGAAGTAGAATGCTGTAATAAACAAAATCAATGAAAGTAAATTGCTATTTATTGAACATTTTGATTAATGAAAGTACTACAGTGTAATAGAAAGAAATGTTAAAAAGAGGTTGTTTTGTAAATTCAAATTATATGTAAGGGGCCGTTTTGTAATATTGAAATAATTTGACATTTTTACGAGGTTAATTGTGAGAAATAGTAACGTGCTCTACCAAAGTTCTCGATTATGGCATCATATATTAAAGTTCATTCATAGTAGCAATCTACTTTCATTTTGTTTGTGGTTACGACAAAGTACATTGGTGTTACTATTCAAAATAGGATGCTACTATGAGTAAAAACTTAGTATAATTGTGAAAAATATCGAAAATGGTTCCCTATTATAATTAGAGTTTAAAGTATGTAACAGTATTAAAGAATTTCTGAAAAATTATGTTGCTATTTCTCATTATTAAATCTTTTTTATTTAAACTTGATATGGAGGAATATTGTACTTAAAACTTGTTACGAAGGAAAGTGGATAACTAGCAAAACTATAAGCACACAAGACACAATATTTATGTGGTTCGGTCAAGGTGACGTACGTCTACAGGTAATAGGGGAGTATTCTTTATTTCTAAGATCTCAAACAAAGGTTAGTAATACAATTTACCAGAGATTCTTCCTACTCACTGAGGATCCAAAAGACACAAAATGACTTAACATGCATTCTATTTATAATTGATCATACCTAAAACCTTAATGGGCCAAGCGATTGACCCATAGGCCCATGAATGGTGTCAACCAATCATAATTCACCATGCGACATCTTCTAGAACATATTTCCATGTTATACAACTCATGAGCATCAGCAACACACATGATGGAGCAACTTGAGCCATAGTGGTACAACATGAAAACTAGTGGCCCAACATCCATCATCGTGGGACAACATGGTGTATTCCTTGAGCATCACCAACTTCTTAGGATCATAGAAGACTTCATAACATATGTGGCTCGTCAGAAATATCATGGCTCATTAAGAAACCAAGATGACACATGTTGCACCAAGATGACGCCATATTTATGATGTTGGCCCATCTTGTGCGATGATGGCACAACATCCTTTATGCTCGGCTCAACATCTTCCAAAGGTGGCACAACATCTCCTTAATGGCTCAACTTCTCTATGTTGGTCTAACATCTTCACTTGGCTTAACATCTTCATGGAGCAACATGTTGGACCATGTTTCCCCAAGTTGCTCTAAGTCACTCCAAGTTGCTCCAAGCCACTCCAAGTTGCTCCAAACTCCTTTTAGATGATATGTTCCTTTGGAACTTGATCCGTTCCTTTTTCAAATGATCCAAATCCATCTCAGATGATCCGTTCCTTTGTCACATGCTCCATGAACCTCAAGTGCTCCATTTTGTTCTAAGTGCTCCAAATGCTCCATGAGAATGCTCTAAATGCTCGAGTCACATTTAACAAAATCTCATATTTTTACGAATTATCATAATTACTACTTCTTAATATCATTCATTTTTTCCTTTTTAGTCTTCTTTATTGTCAACAATGGAGGACATTTATGGTATTTGACAATATAAATATCTCTCCAGCTAACAACTCTCAATCACAAGTGTGGAATCCACGAGCTAATCAAGAAGGAGATGCTCCATAACGGTTGAAGTCCTGTGAATGAGAATTATAGATGAAATTTTGGATGCCTTCTTGAAAAGTAGGTTGCTACAATTTTTTAGTATTATGCATTTAATGTCGAATAAGAATATAAAACTTATGGATATATAATGTATGTCAAATATCAAACCGTTATTACTTTTATATTTGTTGGTTTAAAAATAAGGATTTGATGTATGTTTTAAAATTTTGTTGCGTTGAATATATAATTATTTTAAAGATTTTCATGAAATTCTAAAAATTATTTTTATAATTCCAAAACCCGTTGGTAAATTGTCACAAACAATCCGTCGGTAATCCATTAGTGAGTTATTACGATATTTTGTCTGTTATCCGTTAGCGAGTTATTCCGTCGGTGATCGGTTACCAATTACTGACGGAAAAATATGTTGTTAAAATTTGTCGTAGCCGTCCAAAATCCGTTACAAACAATTACCGACTAGAATATACTGACCTATTTATGTCTGTTGCAATTCCGTTAGTAAGTCCTATTAGTGACGGCTTACCGACGATTTTGGCCGTCGGTAATGTCCTTTTTTGTAGTAATGTTATCGTATCCATTTTGACCACCTGCAACCAAATCTTGATTGGTTCTTAGTTATCATAGAACTTTTGTATTTATAAAGCTGGGAATTGTCCCTGAGGTGTTGGTTTTTGATTTTAAATATTCTTAAGTCAAAAGGAAGCTGGTTTAATTTTTCATAATGTAGAAGTGCTGGTTGTTGTGTTATGGGAAAGCGCTTTTCTGTGAAGTACAGGAGAAGTCGATTTTTTCTTTGTGAAATCGAGTTTCCTTCTATGGCTATGGCCTTTATCTATGAAGCAGACTCTATCTTTGATCCCGCTCTAGAGCCTTTGTCGCTCAACAATTAGTTGTAATTGGATGACTAGTTATCATGTGTCAGTTGGGCTTCTATCATAACATTTCTAGTTGCTACTGAGATAAGTCCTCAATGATGGAGAGCTATGTACCCAAATTTTTATCATTAAAGAAGGTTTGTATTTCTCCATTATTTGGTTAACGTGACACATGTTGGAAATCAGGCCTTTATATTCACTTCACTGCAGCAACAGAATAAGAAGAAGGAGAGTTGTTTATCGACTCAAAACAGCTGCTTTAATATTCAGAAAACTAAAGGCTTTTTATAGCCTACAAAACCTAATTGAACTAACCAAAAACAAGCACACGTTTTCCTCTTTTCCAGCACTAAACCTATCATTCTAAAAGCCCCAAAAGACTTGGTCCACATGACCCATTCAACCCATGAACTACTATCTTTCATTCAATTACTAAATAAAACTAATACTAAACTAAAAATAAGATCTTATGTCAAGATTAAACCCAACATTCACCCCCTTAATCTTGACAATCTTGATATCTGCTTCTCTTGCTATAATCTTGCTTGCAACCGGCCTTCTCCTGCTTGTTAATCACTTGCTGCTTGCTTCTTCTTTCTTACCTGCTAACAAACAACAAACTTGCTGCATCTTTCTTCTGATTAACAAACATGATCTGCCTTGCTGCTTATCTTTCATTCTTGCTTTCTTTCTTGTCTGCTACTTGATACAGACTACTTTCTTTTCTTGCTTCTTGCTCTCTAACATAGAACATACTTAGGCTCCTTCTTGCTTTTCTTGCTTGCTTTCTTTCTTGCTCTCTTGGTCTTCTCTTGCTGAGAACCCTTCTGCTTACTTCATCTTGTTGCTTGCTTTCTTCCTCAACAGCCATTTTTTGCTATCTCTGGGATCGAACAACCACAACCGGACTTTCATCTGTCAACACCATTATGAGCCATTAACACCACATCAGAAACCGGAACACACCACAGCCGAGAACCACCCTCGTTTGATCCTTTTTCTGTTTTTTTTCTTTCTGTAGAAAGCAACAGCCAACAGGTTGCATGTCACAATCTTCTTTCTTTCTTCTTTCTTCTTTCTTTCTTCTTTCTTTCTTTCTTTCTTTCTATCTTCTTTCTTTCTTTCTTTCTTTCTTTCTTCTTTCTGGCGGTCTTGACTGCAGCAGCAATATATTGGTTCAGCCCCTGCAACCATCATCTTCTTTCATTCTGAGCCCTGCAGCCAAGGGCTGCTCCTCCTCGCCACCGACTCTCAAACCTGATTCTTCTAAACGAGCCCTAGGCTCTGATACCAAATGTTGGAAATCAGGCCTTTATATTCACTTCACTGCAGCAACAGAATAAGAATAAGGAGAGTTGTTTATCGACTCAAAACAGCTGCTTTAATATTCAGAAAACTAAAGGCTTTTTGTAGCCTACAAAACCTAATTGAACTAACCAAAAACAAGCACACGTTTTCCTCTTTTCCAGCACTAAACCTATCATTCTAAAAGCCCCAAAAGACTTGGTCCACATTACCCATTCAACCCATGAACTACTATCTTTTATTCAATTACTAAATAAAACTAATACTAAACTAAAAATAACATCTTATGTCAAGATTAAACCCAACAACACATTCTTTTTGACGTGTTGCTTTCTTTATGCAGGTTGCCAAAAAGATTTGTAGCGGGGATGACCTATGTTATGATGGGTGGTCAGTCATTGCATGGATGGAGCGGACTTCCGGTCTAACTATAAAAACCAAAAATAACCGAACCGCACCGATTATGATAACGGAACTCCACCACTTAAACTTTTTAATTAATTTTGTAATATTTATTATTTATTTTATTAAATAATGTTTTTTTTTTAAAAAAAAAGAGGACTGAATATATGTTTGAGGCTTCGAGCGGGATAATAAGATTCTAATTTTCCCTGACCTTTGTTGAACTCTCGTCACGTCTCTCATCTCCTAGTCACTCTCACGAGAATCAGCGTCTCAGCCCCTCACGCTTGCATCTCCAAATGGCATAATTTTTTAGAATGCGTGTAAAAGGTAATGATTATTTATTATATATTTATTCTATTCATTCCTTTAACTAAAAAACTAATGTCGTATGTCTGATTTATTTTCTCAATAGGCTTTACACGATAGATTCTTCTTGTGGAGCTTATTTCACATCGAGGAGGAGGGGGTTTTGAGTGGGATCACAAGAAAAAGGAAATGAAAGGCTGGAGTGTTAGACAAATATTTTCCCAGAAAATTATATGCCTTTCATTAAAACATATATACACCATATACAAGGGACGAGCCGATGGCCATAATTACAAATACAAATGGACTATATACAATAAGTATAAATACAATAAATATGACCGCTAACAGCCCCTGTAGTTGGAACGGGAGTATATTAACGAACATTCAAACTGATCCGGAAATTCAAGAACAATGCTGCCGGAAGACTTTTGGTGAAAATATATGCATATTGAGAGGAGGAAGGAACATGCAAAACTCTCACGTGACCGATGGAAACATTGTCACGAACAAATTGAAGATCAATCTCAGTATGTTTGGTGTGTTGATGTTGAACAGGATTGAACGACACAAAATCTGCACCGACATTGTCGCAATAAACAATATTTGCATGATGCGGAGAATAATGGAGCTCAAGAAGAAGATTCTAAGTCTCTGCAAAGGAATTAGCAACGCCACGATATTCTGCCTCGGCACTGGAACGAGAGACGGTGTTCTGAAGTTTAGATGACCAAGATAACATATTGTACCCTAGGAACACACAATAGCCATATGTGGATCTCATAGAAACAGGGCAACTAGCCCAATCAGCATCAAAGTATGCAATAATATCAAAGTATCAAAGTATGTAACCAGCCCAACCGGCATCAAAGGATGCAATAATATCATTATAAGGAGAACTGTAAAGTTGAAGACCATGATCGGTAGTGCCACAAACATAACAAAGGATGTGCTTGAGACCCGTGAAATGAGGCTCTCATGGATCATGCATGTAGAGACATATTAGTTGAACTGCGCATCTGATGTCAGGTCTCGTAAACGTCGAATATTGTACGGGACCTGGAAGACTACGATATAGCACAGGGTCAGAAACCGAAGGGCCTAAACCATCAAATTTTGCGGACAAGTCAGCTAGCGTAGAGGCTGTTTTACAATTTAGCATGGAAGCTCGATCAAGTATCTCATGAGTGTATTTTGACTGAGATAAGAAAATACCAACAGATGTACGAGTAGCAGAGATACCCAGAAAATAATGTAAGTCACCAAGATCAGTCATAGCAAACTCAGAGCCAAGAGTCGATATGATATGTGACAAAGCTGAGACGAGGACTCGGTGAGAACAATGTCATCCACATAAAGAAGCAAATATGATATATGTGATCCCTATCTATAGATAAATAATGAGGAGTAACATTTGCTATTAGTAATCCCAAGACGAGTAATAAAAGTAGTAAACCATTCAAACCAAGCACGCAGTGCCTGTTTGAGTCCATATGAGGATCGCTGAAGAAGCTACACATGATCGGGCCTAGACTGATCCCAAAAACCCGGATGTTGCTACATATAAACCATCTCATGAATATGATCATGAAGAAATTCATTCTTCACGTGAAGCTATCGAATGGGCCACTTTTGAGTGACAACAATGCTCAAAACAGTACGAATGGATGCAGGACTAACAACGGGGCTAAAATTCTCGTCACAATCAATGTCAGGTCTCTGATTACGCCCATTAGCAAGAAGACACACTTTGTAACGAGCTAAGGATTCATCCGCATTGAGCTTCTTTTTGGAGAGCCAAATACATTTAATAACATTTGCAGCAGCTGGTCGAGGAACAAGTACCAAAGTATTGTTGGAGATAAGAGTGTCACACCCCCGGCCGTCGACGGAAACGCTGGAGGGTGCGAACGTGGGGAAATTGGATCGAGGCACACACACACACACACACATATATATATATATATATATATATATATATATATATATATATATATATAACATAACACAAAAGTATATTATAACATTTCTTTTATTTATTATAATTTGTTTTGGGATGAGATTGTTTAAAAGTTAAGAACACATCCTAAACAGTACTCGAAATGAAAAACAAACGGAACTAAACTCCAGCAAGCTTCCTTGAAGATCTCCTCCTTCTCGGCACAACTATCATCCACACTCATCGCCCTGAGAATACATGTATTTTTGAAAACATCAACATAATGTTGGTGAGTGCACAACTTTTTATAGTTTTTGGATTTTATTTGGTTGTATTAATTTAAGAATCCTTTTTATTTTAGAAAAAACCTTTCCTAAAGTATTCTATCAACCCTAGCTTACTATCTTTTTAGGATATCTAACGATCCTATCTTATTATCTTTTAGGGTATTTTATTAATCCTGATTTTCTATCTTTGTAGGATATCAAACAATCCTAACGTATTTTATCTACCACTTTAAGGCGTCCCTAATGGTAATCGGATCTCTAAGGTGTTTGTAAGGTATTACCATGAGCTCCCATAATTGATGTTGTTTGACTAATAATTGCCCCACCACGACGCTTCATCGGACGTCAAATAGTGATTAATAAGAAAGTTATACTCTCGAGATTGTAGCTAGCAATCACGGGTGGGGGTGTCAATTCCGGTACAGATCTGTACATATCTTCCTAGCTCTCACAAGATTAACAATTATAGGTATCAGGGAATCCAACATTAATAAAGGCTATTAGATGAATATTAACAGGTCACTAACGCATTAACCTTAGGTATTTTATATTTTATCTTTTATCTTTTATCTTTATCTTTCCTATAACTATCCTAATATAAACACATTTAATTTTATATTTGATAGTTATATCGTTTGATCTCACAATTATTTTGTGTGTGTGTGTATATATATATATATATATATATATATATATATATATATATATATATATATCATACATACATACCCTAGTTATGGTTAACTTGATAACTGGATATTTAAGCAAAGTAACGATTAGGTATAGTGTATATCCCTATATTTGACCAACATAACTTTTAGGTACTATATTATCCTAGGGATTTGGCCATTATAGCATCTAAGTATTATCTCTTCCTAGACTATCGGACATCATAACTCTTAGGCATAATATCATAGCTTACAACTAGGCGTAGTATCTATAGCTACATTTTCCTAAGATTTTATGGTTTACAAAATGATTGATATTTATAGATATAAATATATTTTAATAAAACCATTTGATAAGCATGTATCCCCCCCCCACGTAAAACATTTAAAATATTGAAATTAGGGTTGTAAACTTAGCCTAGTCGCGTGAGACCTTTGATGTAAAGTTGAATTGAGCTCGGGACTCCAAGGACCGCTCCAAAGTGCAGCAGCTTCGAGAATATAGAGAGAGTGAGTTGTAGAAGGTGTGAGAATGAGCTCTGCACTGCCCTCTATTTATAGTCATGGGTTTGGGGTGTGCGCGACACAAATATTTGTGCGCGTCGCGCATTATCATCGTGGCTCCATCCAGAGAAGGCCACGTTGCACTTCCCAAATTGGCCACATCACTCGCAATCTACTCGAATCCGGTGTCAGGTGCACGATAGGCACAGACGCGCACCTCGCACACGAAAAATCATAACTTCTTCGTGCGAGCTCCGATCTAAGCCCTCTCTATATCTATGTGATGATCTCAATGGGTACTAGAACTCTCCTTTAGGTTGTTTAAGCTAGTTTTGACTTTCATTTTTGTGGCTAACGGGGATAAAAATAAATGATTTTTCAAAAATCATATCTCTCTCATACTGATCCCGTTTTCGGCATTCTATGTCCAAAAGTTTATATCTTAAGGAGTACTACGAAACTCGTTTTTGCACTTTTTTTTTCAAAACTCAACCAATCTCTAAGTACCGTTTGACGTAATTAATTTTATTTATGTGGTTGATTTTTATTTCTATAAAATCCATAACTCTTTCCTTTGGAGTCAGATTTTTACAATTCTTATATCCTTGAGATCACGTTAAGGAGTACTATGCAAGTATGTTAACCTGTATAGAAAGCATGACAACTTTTTGGACGCTAGTTTTTTTTTATCATAATGGACGTTTTAACAAATAAATGTAATGACACATTTGATTTTTATTATCTTAAAAATCAAATATTACAATACTAAGTTATTCCATATATTTTTCCTACTCTTTCTTAATGATGATCAGTGATGGAAACCTCTCGGTTGTCACATTCTCCCCCTGTTTAGGAAATTTCGTCTCGAAATTTTATCTTGTCACTGCGCTTCCTTCGAATAAGTGAGGGTACTTGCCCTTCATTTGATCCTCTCGTTCCCATGTGTATTCTGGTCCTCGCTTAGAGTTCGATTGTACATTGACAATGGGAATCTGACTCTGCTTAAGTCGTTTGACTTCTCTGTCTATTATTTCGACTAGATCTTCGATGAACTTCTGTTCAGGGTTAACTTAAATTTTATCAAGTGGGATGAAAAATGTATCGTTGGAATGACAGTTTTTAAGATTAGACACATGGAATACGTCATGCACGTTATTAAGCTCTTAGGAGAACCTAAGTCGATAGGCAACTGGACCTATCCTGTCAAGGATTTCGAATGGTCCTATGTCCCTCATATTTAGTTTATCCCGCTTTCCAAACCTTATAACTCCTTTCTAAGGAGATACTTTAAGCATCACTCTATCTCTAACTTGGAAGTCTAGGGGTTTACACCTTACGTCAGCGTAGCTCTACTGACGGCCATGTGCTGCCTTCATGCGCTCTCTTATCTGCACTATCTTTTCAGTCATCTGGTGGATAATCTTTGGGCCTATTCGTAGGGTATCCCCTGCGAAATTGGGTATCGCAAACTTCTGTCCAACAAATGGGAGATCGACATTTTCGGTTGTATAGTGCTTTGAATGGTGCTGATTTGATGCTCGTGTGATAGTTATTGCTGTATGAGAACTCAAACAGAGGAAGGTGAGTATCCCATGCACTTCCGAACATGTCTATCACACATGCTCTGAACATGTCTTCCAGCGTTTGGATGGTCCTTTCACTCTAACCATCGATTTGTGGATGATAGGTTGTACTCATATCCAGGCGCGTGCCAATGGACTTTTTTAAACTCTGCCAGAAGCAAGAGATAAATCTACTATCTTTTTCAGGGATAATAGATAAGGGTACATCATGCAATCTGACGATCTCTCTAAGGTACGTCCTGGTCAGCTTCTCCATCTTATCTGTCTCTTTTATTGGTATGAAGTAGATAGACTTGGTTAATCTATCGACAACTACCCAAATAGTGTCGTAACTAGCAGTAGTATTTGGTAATTTGGTAACAAAGTCCATTGCAATATGCACACACTTCCACTCTAGAATCTTTGGTTGTTGCAACAATCATGAGGGTCGCTGATGTTTTACCTTGACCTTGAAACGTGTTAGGCATTTACTTACGTAGGTCGCAATCTCATCCTTCATTTTTGGCCACCAATAAAGGGATTTTAAGTCCAGATACATCTTGTGTGCTTCAGGATGGATAGAATATCTAGTCCTACGGCCTCATTTAATGAAATATCTCGTTCCATCATCCTTAGTTTCGAGTTATCATTCCATCATCCAAATTTCAGAACCCATACTTGGTTAATGAAATATCTCGTTCCATCATCCTTAATTTCGAGTTATCATTCCATTCATATGAGGCCTTCTTCTTTAACGTTTTTTCCGTTAAAGCCTCGAGTTGAGCACTTCTAATCTACGATATTAGGTTAGGCTTAATAGTCATCATAAGTGCTTTGACTCTATGAGGTTTAACTCGTTTTTTACGGCTCAAGGCATCAGCTACGATGTTAGCCATTCCTAGGTAATAACGAATCTCAAAATCATAGTCATTCAGCAACTCTAACCATCTTATTTGTCTCATGTCGAGTTCTTTCTGATTGAAGATGTGCTACAGACTCTTGTACACTTTGTTCCTTAAAGGTAATGACGCCAAATCTTCAGAGCATAAACTACCGCTCCCAACTCTAAATTGTGGGTGGTGTAGTTGTTCTCATGCACCTTGAGTTGTCTTGAGACGTAGACTATGACCTTCTCCCTTTACATTAATACACATCCCAACCCATGATGCAAAGCATCGCAATATACTACGAAGTTATTAGTACCTTCTGGAAGGGCTATAATTGGTGCACTACACAACATTTCCTACAGCTTTTGGAAAGCTGTTTCCTATTGGTCTCCCCAAACAAACTTTTTTTTTTTGCGTTAATGTTATGAGAGGTTTGGCTATGCGAGAGAAATTTTCAATAAATCTCCGATAATAGCCAGCCAGTCCTAAAAATTGACGAACCTCAGTTGGGGTCTTGGGCGCTTCCCATTTCTTTACCGCTACAATCTTGGAAGGGTCGACATGAATTCCTCTGTTGCATACCACATGCCCAAGAAATTTTACTTCTCTTATCCAAATTTGCACTTAGAGAATTTTTCGTATAACTTTTCTTTCCTGAAAATCTATAGGATCGTTGCCCATGCTCTTCCTTGGTTCGTGAGTATACCAGAATATCGTCAATGAATACAATCATGAATTTCTCCAAGTAGGGCTTGCACACTCGATTCATGAGATCCATAAAAATAGCTAGGGAATTGGTAAATCCAAAGGGCATGACCAAGAACTCATAATGACCATATTGCGTCCTGAAGGTTGTCTTTAGAATGTCCTCCTCCGTGACTCGAAGTTGATGATATCCCGATCTTAGTTCAATCTTAGAGAAGTAACTGGATCCTTGTAGTTGATCAAAGAGATCGTCGATTCGGGGTAGTGGATATCAATTCTTAATGGTGAACTTATATAACTCTCTATAGTCTATGCATATTCGAAAAGATCCATCATTTTTCTTGATAAATAGAACGAGTTCTCCCCAAGGCGAGAAGCTTGGTCTAATGAAACCCTTGTCAAGAAGTTCTTGTAGTTGGCTGGAGAGCTCTTGCGTCTCCGATGGTGCCAATATATAAGGAGACTTTGGTACCGGGGCAACTCTTGGAACTAGATCGATCTGAAACTCAACTTGTCGAGCTGGTGGTAGACCTGGTAGATCTTTAGGGAATACATCAGGGTAATCGTACACCTGAGGTAATTCCTCTATCTTTTTCTTCTTATTGCCTTTCCAATCAGCAATATGGGATAAGAAGGCGAAATACTTTTTCTGCAATTATTTTCTGGCCTTCATGCAGGAGATGATCCTAAGATTTATATCGGGTTTATCACTGTATATGGTTAAGGATTCTCCATTTGGTAGGGGTACACATAACGCTTTCTCAAAGCATATCACTTCGATATGGTTAGAGGATAACCAGTCTATACCGATGATGACGTCGAAACTTCCAATGAACATTGGCATAAGGTCGACGAGAAAAGTATGATTATCTAACGTTACGGTACAGTCCCTAAGTATCTTTTGAGTATTATCGACTTGGCTGTTAGCCATTTCTACTCTATATACTTCCCTAAGTTTACTAGATGGATGTTCTAAAAATTTCCTACATTTGGGAGTAACATAGCTTCTATTGGCGTTGGTATGAAGAAGTAAATTTGCATATAATTTATTGATTAGGAACGTACCCGTAACTACCGTTAGATCTTGGACGGATTCCCTGGCTCCTATATCAAACTCTATACTCGTAGCATTACCTCCCTGACCCTTCAACTTTGGACAATCCCTCTTGATGTGTCCAACTTCCTTGCACTCATAGCACGCTCGACTCTCTTTTGTTGCGATTCCTCGATTGGGTGGGGTTTTGCATTTGTTGGCAATATGAGCCTTCTTGCCACAGTTGGTGCAGACCCAACATGCTCCATTGTAACGAAATCCACACTTTTTTCTAAACTTCCTTTTTCCACCTCCACCTTCGTAAGGTTAGCCTTCTGGACCGTCATCCCACAATGAATCTCTTGATTGGTCAGACTAAAGGTTAGTCTCTTCGCGATGCCGAAGGTGGTTGGATTTGAGGCGGTGACTAAGCCTTGGATAGGCTGAGGCAAACCCCAAATGTACCTTCCTATCTTCTTATATTATAGGGTAATCATCCCGGGACATAAGGTGGCGAGGTTGTTGAAATGACTTGTATAGGTGGCAACATTAGCTTCCTGCATCGCCAGATTCCACAGCTCCTACTCCAGCTTCTGCATCTCCTCGTGTGGACAGTATTCCTCAATCATGAGTTGCTTTAACTCACTCCAAGACATGGCGTTTGCTACATTAACGCCCATGGTATTTGTGTAACTAATCCACCAGCTTAGGTTTGCGTCTGCCAGGGGCAGGCAACGAACTTAACTTTACAGTCCTACGGACAAAAGCTTATCTCAAAAACAGACTCCATCTATCCTATCCACCTGGTCAGCCCAACTATGCCTTCGTTTCCATGGAAGGGTTTTGGCTTACAGTTCACACAACCTTTATATGAACAAACCCTGGTTGGACCTCAATTATATCCTTGTGAACTCGTTACCTCCTGATCCTACGTTCCTAAGGGTTTCTAGGTGCTATTGCATCAACAACGCGTTGTACTACTAATGCCTCAATTGCGGTTGAGCTCATAGGCTTGGGATTGGGTTCGGGTTGTCCTGGGTTGCTTATGGTGCGAGGCATGATTCTAAATTTATGGCATATGTTAGTTGTTATGATAAATTTTGAGTTTTACTTTGATAATTTAGTTAAGAGTGTTAACTATATCAAGAAAACAAATCAAACAAGCAAGAAAATAAAAATTAAGATCACACCATTTTCATAAATTTTCACAAACTTTTAAATTATATTTTCCAAATGAGTATATAACGTTGTGGTTTGAGAAGGAAAAGTGTCTATTTTACAAACAAAAGACATAGTAGTTTCCTATTATTGGGTACACTACTATTCCTTCCCTCAAACCCAAAAATCATAGTTCTTAGCTTCCCAAGGCTAGAACTAGCAACCACAACCCAAAACAAACCAACATCCTATCCACTATCTATGCTAATTGTTGCGGGAGGCAACCGATCATGAACTCCATAGTTGTTGTACCTATCTTAGACACCAATAATCTCAACTTCGTCTCCCTCACTCATTGATGTACACTCTTGATCATGATCTGTTGATACTGTACTAGAGAATGGGTCTACTCCAGATGATCATATGCATGGAGGATCCTCATCTTGTCTATGTCTCTCCCCTGCTCTAAGTCTCTGACTCTACCAGCTAAGGATCTGATATCCCTCTCAGTGAGTCACGATCCTCCTCCACCTGATGTATATGATCTTCGTGTCATGCTACATGTAGGACTAACACAGAGATTACTCTATCTGTGGGATCCTATGGGAACGGATCGTACCTCGGTGCCTGGGATGACTCTCTGATCTCATAAAACCAAATATTATCCTCCGTGATCCACTCGTCTACCTATAGAGTCCATTTATGGGTGGGATAAGGTTCCTTTCATGGATTCGGGTATGATGGTGGTGAGGCTGCCCTCTTGTCGGATGGGATGGGAATGGATCTTCTGGGGGTCGTGATAATCCTGTGTCCCGAAGCGTGAATACTAAGAGAGGAAATGGGAAGTGGGGCGACAATCTTTCGGGATGACTCTGACTATGAAAGGTCCTCCTCCTGAGTCTCCTGGTGGGAAGATGAATCTGGGTAGGATGAACTATGTACAGGTACTCCACCGATCTCTCCACTAGGCTTCTCCTCCTTGTTATTGGGTTCTTCCTCATCTTCAAATGGCTCCTCATCAACTGATATTGGGGTAGGTGGTAGGGGCATCATCGGATCATAATCGCTCTCCATCTCGGGCGTGCGTGGAACCACTTGATCTTCTTCCGATAAGGATGCGATACCCAGTCCCATATATCCTCCATATCGCTCCGATTTCCTGCATAAGACATCAAATAGGAAGATTTTTATGAGAAATACTATATAATACATATAACTTCCTATTATATATATATATATATATATATATATATATATATATATAGTATTGTATCTTTGGTAACTTTGTATATAGGAGGTATATCGTATGCCTGTCTATATTCTGGATATCGTCAAGGTGTACCATCCTCTTGCACTAGGTTTTGATCTAAGGCTCTAGTCTTCAGGAAGTCGATATATGCTACTGATCTGAAGATCCTATAGTCGTAGGCCTCGTCCTAATCTCTTAACTAGGCGTACAAAACTACTGATCCATAAATCCTCAACCGTTTAGATTGTAAATTATGGCATCCTGGTTTAGGCGTGTGTCAATCGGACCATAATAAAACTGCGTAGCGTATTCTAGGTCTAGTTGTGGTACGACCGCAATACTAGACTAACCCTAGAATTCATTTTTTACCTAAAACAATTAGTTGTGATTTGAATGGATAGGTTTTATAATATAAGGGTGTATTTATAAGATTTTATATAACTGTTTATCTTATTAGTGTTTGATTAAGGTATTTTATTAATTCTATGTTTATGCACTTCAAGACCACTAAGCGAGGATCGACCAGGTAGGAAAAGTCGGAGGACAAGACCATTTTAGCATATAGTCATTCTACAATCCAACAACCCAAACGACAATATTTTATCATGTTTAACTAATTCAGAGTTTTGTGCCCTAGGTTATAGTCGTATTTCCTAAGGAATTACTAGTTCTATATAACTTGTAGCTCTAATACCAATCTGTCACACCCCTAGTCGGCACCAGACACGTCGGGGCGGTGCGAACTGTGGGAAATTGTATCGAGGCATATATATATATATATATATATATATATATATATATATATATATATATATATATATATATATATATATATATATATATATATATATATATATATATATAGAGAGAGAGAGAGAGAGAGAAAGAGAACATAAAACAAAAGTATATCACAAATATTTATTTAAATTATTTTTGGATTACATTGTTTAAAAGTCAAGCCCACATCCTAAACAGTACTAGAAACGATAAACAAACGAAACTAAACTCCAACAAGCTTCCTTGAAGACCTCCTCCTTCTCAGCACATCTATCCTCCACACTCACTTCCATGAGAATACATGTATTTTTGAAAATGTCAACATAATGTTGGTGAGTGCACATGTTTTTATAGTTTTCGGCTTTTATTTGGTTGTATTAATTTATGGATCTTTTTTTCTTTTAGAAAAAGCTTTCCTAAAGTATTTTATTAACGGTAACTTACTTTCATTTTAGGATATCTAATGATCAAATCTTATTGTCTTTTAGGATATTTTATTAATCCTAATTTTGTATCTTTGTAGGATATCTAACAACCCTAACGTATTTTATTAACCATTCTAAGGCGTCCATAATGGTAGTCAGATATCTAAG
The DNA here is from genome assembly GCF_052849685.1 of Lactuca virosa. Taxonomy (NCBI): domain Eukaryota; kingdom Viridiplantae; phylum Streptophyta; class Magnoliopsida; order Asterales; family Asteraceae; genus Lactuca; species Lactuca virosa. The sequence continues at coordinate 257,128,457 of NC_136433.1, read as the reverse complement.
GTGTTTGTAATGTATTACCATGAACCCCATAATCGACGCCGTTTGACTAATAATTTCGCTGCCACAACGATTCATCGGACATCGAATAGTGATTAATAAGAAAGTTATCATGTCGGGATTATAGCTAGCAATCGCAGGTAGGGGTGTCAATCCTCGTATGTATATATATATATATATATATATATATATATATATATATATATATATATATATATATATATATATATATATCTTCCTAGATCTCGCAAGATTAATGATTATAGGTATCTGGGAAACCGAATTTAATCAAAGTTATTGGATGAATATTAATAGCTCACTAACGGATTAACGTTAGGTATTTTATCTTTTATCTTTCCTATAATTATCCTAATATAAACACCTTTAATATAATATTTGATAATTATATCGTTTGATCTCATAATTATTTTGTATGTATATATATATATATATACACACGCCATACATATAGACCCTAATTATGGTTAATTTGATAACTGGATATTTGGGCAGAGTAACAATTAGGTACAGTGCATATCCCTATATTTGACTAGCATAACTTCTAGGTACTATGTTATCCTAGGGATTTGGCCATTATAACGTCTAGGTATTATCACGTCGTAGACTATCGGGCATTATAACTCTTAGACATAATATCATAGCTTACAACTAGGCATAGTGTCTATATCAACATTATCTTAAGGTTTTAAGCTTTATAAAACAAATGATATATATATATATATATATATATATATATATATATATATATATATATATATATATATATATATATATATATATATATATATATATATATATATATATATTGATAAAGCCGTTTGTTAGCCATGCATCCCCCCTCCCCCCCTCCACCCCCCCCCCCCCCCCCGCGGTAAAACATTTAAAATAGTAAAATTGGGGTCGTGAACTCACCCTAGTCATGTGAGACCTTTGATGTAGGGTTGATTGGGCTCGGGACTCTGGGGACCGCTCTAAAAGGTTGTAGCTTCGAGAATACAAAGATAGTGAGTTGTAGAAGGTGTGAGAATGAGCTCTGTACTGCCCTCTATATATAGTCATGGATTTGGGGTGCACGCGACGCAAATATATGTGTGTGTTGCACATGATCATCGTGGCTCTATCCAGAGAAGGCCACGAGTCACTTCCCAAATTGTGCACGTCACTCGCAATCTACTCGAATCCGGTGTCAGGTGCGGGATGGGCATAGACTCATACCTCGCGCGCACGAGATGATCTTAATGGGTACTATAACTCTCCTTTAGGTTGTTTTAGCAAGTTTTGAGTTTCATTTTTGTGCCTAACAAGGTTGAAAATAAATGATTTTTCAAAAATCATATATCTCTCATACGGATCCCGTTTTCGACACGCTTTGTCCTAAAGTTTATATATTAAGGAGTATTACGAAACTCCTTTTTGCACTTTTATTCAAAACTCAACCAATCTCTAAGTACCGTTTTGACGTTATTAATTTTAAATACACGCTTGATTTTTGTTTCTATAAAATCCATAACTCTTTCCTTTGGAGTCGGATTTTTACGAATCATATATCCTTCAGATCACGCTAACAAGTACTATCAAAGTATGTTAACCAGTTTAGAAATAAGTACAACTTTTCAGATGCTAATTTTTGAGCCTAATTGACGTTTTAACAAATAAATATAATGGCACATATTATTTGTATTATCTCATAAATCAAATATTACAATACTAAGCTATTACATCTATTTTTCCTACTCTTTCCTAATGGTGATTAGTAACGAAAACCTCTTGGTTGTCACAAAGAACATTATATTCTTCTTTCATTGCTTTAAGTTAATGAGGATCTTTAAATGCCTATAAGTAAGTCCGTGGGATAGGAGAAGAGGATTCAACATGAAGATTAAGCTTCTCAAGAGGTTTCTTAACACCTATTTTACCTCTAGTGATCATAGGATGCGAGGTGGAAGAAAGAGGAATATGATGAGAAATGGGAGTGTCATGGACATTGGGATTGTGGTTAGACTAGGAGGGCTGATCGGAATTGAGCGAATAAGCATCTTGGAGAGACAGTGCTGATGTAGGCTGCGACGATGGCTGATCAGCCGAGAGCTGAGAAGAAGGAGATGGAGCAGCCTCGGAAGCGGAAGTGGATGTATCGAAAGGTATGAGGTGAGTGTTTGTGAAGTAAGGAGGAAGATTTCAATTATCAAGGCAACAATAAGATAGGGGCATGGTTAGGAGTCATGGAACCAAAAGGGAAAGTTGTTTCATCAACAGCCACATGGCAAGAGATAACTGAGTGTCAAGATTGAGACATTGATATCCTTTGTCATTTGAGGTATATCCAAGAAAGACACATGGGGTAGAACGAGGGGTTAATTTGTGAGGAGCAACAATGTTGGGAAAATAGAGACAACCAAAGACACGTAAGTGATTATATGTTAGTTTAATGTGGTATAGTTTGTGAAAAGGAGTGTCATGGTTGATGGTGGTGGAGGAAGAATGTTACGAAAGTGAGTTTCCATGTGAAGGGCTTCAACCCAATAACTTAGAGGAAGATAGGCATGGAATAAAAGAGTACTAACAATATCGTTGATTGTTCGTAACATGCGTTCAGAATTTCTGTTTTGTTGGGAAGTGTGAAGAAAAGAGAAGTGCATTTGAATGCCATTAGTGTCACATAGATTTTGAAATCGAGAATTGGCAGATTCCCCACCATTATCACATTGAAAAACTTTTATATTGGTTTGAAAGTGATTGTAAATAAGCGCAAGAAAATGAAAAGAAAATTAGAATAGACGTTGGATTTTGCACGTAATGGATACATCCACAAATAATGAGAGTAATCATCAAGAAGTATAACATACTATTTGATGCCACTAATACTCGTGATCGGAGACGTCCATATATCAGAGTAAATAAGATCAAATGGAGAATGCAAAACAAAATTAGATAAAGAAAAAGGTAATTTAACATGTTTGCCTATATGACATGATTGACATAAAGTAGAAATTTTATTATTGTTTAAAGAAGAAAAAGAACGACTATCAACTAAAGACTTGAAAACTTGACAACCGGGATGTCCAAGACGCAAATGCCAAATAAACGGAGCACCAGAGAGAAATGATTGATAAGAAGGAGCTGTGATAGGGTAGAGCTCATCAGTGTTATCACATCGCATGAGAGTTTGGTTGGTTTGAAGGTCCTTCACAATAAAACCAAACAGGTCAAATTCAATAGAAACCATGTAGTCACAAGTGAAACGACGTACATAAATTAATTTTTTAATAATTTGTGGAGTGATCAAAATATTTTTCAAATAAATAGGACAATATGGATTTGGAAGAGATGACATGCCAACTTGACTTATAGGAATCGAAGCATCACCTACCGAAACCGATAAAGAAAAATTAGTGTAATTATTTGAGACGATTTTGAGAATACTTTGGTTGGCGTGTAGATGCGAGGTAGTTCTAGTATCAATGTACCACCCATTGTTTCTTAGAGTATTCAAGGGCATATCATTAAACATTTATGGGAAAGTAGTGGGCGGTTAAGGTGAGTATTGTGGCTGATGGGAATGGATATATGCTTGAGCTGGTGGGCCTGTTATAGGAGGTGCACTAAAGAAATAATGCTGATTGGATTGGGTTGATTGATGAGGCCCAAATTGATGTTGATTTCCTGAGGATTGGGCTGTTGAATTTGGGTTAGGGAATAGCCCTGGCACTAATGATGAAGGTTGCTGGACCGGATACCAACTGAAAGCCCATGCGTCTTGGCTAGGTGGTGTTTGGCGCTGAGAACCGACATGAAAATGAGCACCATTATGGCGACCACCACGACCCCCAAGGCCACCATGACCGCCACGACCTCTTCGGTGTTGAGTATTGTTGCGATTGTTAACGGGTTGTTGAGACCCATTTGTGAGATGCACAGTATAAGCGGACACATTATCGGAGTGTGTAGGGGTAATTTGGCGGTGATGATCAAGCTCCATTTGTTGTTCCTCCATAACAAAAATAGATCTCGTTTCCATGAACGAAGGAAAAAGTTTTTGATGTCTAATGGTAGTAGCAATGTATTGGAATGTTTGAGTCAAACGACTATGGGTCTAAAATGTCAGCAATTTATTTGATCTTACTGCAATAGTTATTGACATATAACTTGCTGATAGCAATTTTTCTAAGCTGATTTTCCAGTTGCTTAGCCTTGTTTTCTTTGTTGGTGCGAAAACTTTCCTGTAAGTCTCGCCAAATATCGTGAGCAGTAGACTTTTTTTTCAAAATGATTTTGAAGAAGAGATTAAGAGATGGTGTTGTACAACCAAGACTTAACAATAGAGTCGAATTTGTTCCATTCTTTTTGATCGATAACTTTAGTTTTGTCTTTGGGATCAGAAGATTGGGCTTGTCAATTGGAGGTTCAAGATGTTCACCAACACCGAACCCAATACAATGGGTTTCAAATAGTTCTCTCCAAATACTATAATTCATACGAACAAGATCCAACATCATAGGGATGACATTTTAATGTTAATAGTAGAAGAAGGAGTATTGGAAGCACCTGACATGATTAAGAAGAGAAACAGAAGAAGCAGTGAAGATGATAATGAACAGAAAACAGTCGATGCTGCGAAGAAACGAGAGAATGGATCGGCTAGGGTTAGGCTGATACTATGTTGGCCAAATATTTTCCAATAAAATTATATGCTTTTCATTAAAACGTATATACACCATTTACAAGGTTTGGGCTGATGACCTTAATTACAAATACATCTGGAATATATAAAATAAATATAAATACAATAAATATGACTGCTAACATGGAGTAGTTGGTGATTTGAGTGGTATTGATTGGGAGATAACTAGGTATGATTAAAATTTTTAATTAATAATTTATGTATCATTTTAAAACTTACATGCGGTACGGATTAAAATTAGAAAGAAAAGCATGCCCCGAATTACTTACAGGAATTTTAGTTCCATTGCCAACTAAAGCCGAAGGCAAATTTAAGCTTTTATTGCTAATAAAACGGAGTATACCTGCATTCGAGTGGAAATGTGAAGTAGCACCCGTATCCAGCACCCAACCATCGTGCGAAGGGTCATTAAGGGACATGGCGTTGAACATTTTAGGAAGGGCAGTGGGCTGCGAAGTGGTGGAATTTCCTGCTTGTTGAAACCATGCCCATGGAGGAGGGGTGCTGCCATTATGATGTGTTGAATAAGCCTGATGGGTTGAAGGTGCAATCTGAGCTTGACGCTGAGGAGCAGATCGATGTGGCTGCTGTGTGGGAACAGCCCACTGTTGAAACTGGGTCATATGTTGCTGCTGATGTAGACTATGTGGGCTAGGAAGAATACCCGGACCGGCAGCATTCAATGGATACCACCCAAAACCCCAACCGGGTGGGGCGTGTTGTTGCTGAGTCTGATTAGACCATCGTCCGCCACCACGTCCTCCGCCACGCCCGCGACCCCGACCACCATGTCTTCCTCCGCGATTAATAAATCCACCACGATTTCCATGATTGCTATGTTGTTGATCAGCAACAAGAACGGTATGAGATGAAGAGTTTGCTACTGATGATGTCGATTGAGAGGATAGAACATATTCTTCATGAAGAAGCATTGAGCGGGTATCAAGAAAAGACGGGAGTGGCCTACTATGACGGATTATTCCAGCAACATGATCAAACTTTCGACTAATACCATTAACAGCATACATGACAAGATTCTTTTCTGGAACTGGAGCATCGATATTGGCAAGCAGATCTGCAATAGACTTGATGCGAGTAAGGTATGACTCGATGCTTGAGTCACCAAGAGTGATGTTCCGAAGTTCAAGGTCGAGTTGCAAAGCCTTTGCATCTTTGTTGGAGCGGAATAATGCTTCAAGGTCTTCCCATATCTCTGCAGTAGTGCATGTTTTCTTCAAGATCATTTGAAGGAGCGATTCAGATATGGTGCAATATATCCACATGATGACAATGGAATCTATACGTTCCCATTCACTTTTATCAGATGGAGTAGCAGATTTGTCGTTCGGTTATTCCAGATGATCAGCCACACCGAACCCTTTGCAGTGAGTGAAAAACAATTGAAGCCAAGCATCATAATTGAGCTTTTCCAGATCGAATATGATAGGAATGGATGCTTTGATATTAGAGATTCCATATGGTTTTTCTGAAATAGATCTAACAGTGGGTACAGAATCAACAGTGGGTGCAACCATTGTTGTTGGGAGAAGGAGAGCGAGAAGAAACAGATGGAGAAGATGAGAAGAAACGGCGGCTAGGGTGAGAGTTTTTGGGCTCTGATACCAAGATGATTGATATAATTTCCTCGCCTCCTTTTCACATTAAACATAATATATATATATATATATATATATATATATATATATATATATATATATATATATATATTACAAATACAAGATAAGGGCCATTAATCTAAAAGGGCCGGACTATGGAAAATACACAAATACAATATAATAACATCTAACAGTTATTGACTTACATTTTGTTATTCATATTTAGCAAAATATTTGAGTACTTCAAAATATTACAATGTTAGAACCTAGATATATGGTTCACAGTATGTAACATCCATTTTTTTTGAGCTAGTGAAAATGCAAGCTACCATCTCCTAGATGTGAGCCAAGATGAACAAAATAAAAAGATGGCAATGTTGATGAAAGCTAAATATGATAAATATTAGGACACCAAAGATAGTATGAATTATCTATTATATGTTGCAGTTGTTTTGGATCCATGCAACAAACTTCGATAAGTAAATTATTGCATTGAAACGAGCTATGGTAAGAATTATAAGAAAAGCAAAGAGATATTGGAAAAGTTGACTAAGACTATTATATATTTTTTTAATCATTACAAGAGTAAAGCAGAAAAATGAATTTACAAAATAAACAAGATGGTGTTTTTAGTGAAAAGTCAAGTAAGTTGGTGAGATGAATATTGATTTGGAGCTTAAATTTGACAAATATGAAGATGGGGGTCAAGATACTAAGAGTGAGGTTGAGATCTATTAACTCGATGAAGGAACAAAGGACCAACGTTTGATGTTTTAAATTGGTGGAAAGAAAATTAGGTCAAATTTACCATATTGTCTAAACGAGCTAGACATGTTTTGGGAATGCCGATCTCAATGATTCCATCTGAGTTGACATTTAGTATTGGTGGCAGAGTTATCGATAAGTATATGATTTCGAACACTAACCTCATAGAACCTTTGATTCAGGCATGTAACAGCTATTTAACAGAATGGCTCAGTGGTGACCTGAAGGAGTCAAGGTTTGGTTTTTGAGGAAAAGTTATTTGGCACAACGTGGTGTATGGATACCCACGACGTGACATGGCTTGTTATGATCGTGTGTTTTTAATAAGAACCACAATGTGGAATGTAGTGTGCCACGAGGTGGTGGCTGTGGCAACCTAAGTCCATGATCTTTTAGGGTTTCTTCTGTATTTAAAGCCCCTAACTTCAAGGTTAGGGAATCCTCTTCAACCTCCAACCTTCCTAAATGAAACCCTAGCCTCCTTTTCACCACTTTGAGCCTCCCCTCTCCTTTTTCGGCCATTTGATATTTTGGTGTTGTTTTTTATGCCATGGAGAAGAAGAAGGTGTTTTTGGTGCATAGATTTAGCAATCAAGTTCCCTCACCACCATGGAGCACATATTCTGGACCATTGTAAGTCCTCAAGTTCCAATCTTTTTGTGTCATGCTTCTAGATCTAGGTTTGATGCTTTGTTCTTCATGTATGGGGTAGTTTGAGTAATTGGATTGCATATAGTTAGCAACTTTATGTATACTTGGGGTCTCTATGAGGTTTGGTGTGCAAGATTTGGTGTTTGGATGTGTTTTGGTTCCTTGCATGATATTTTGACATCCTTTTCACCGTTTTTGACCTAACCACGTCAAGACATGCATTGGACATGCATTTCCATAAAGTAAATGTTTTTCTGAAGCTTATGGATATTTGGAAGTATTCTGGAAGAGATGAGTGTGTAGCTTAATGGATTAAGGGCTTAATCCATTAAGTGGTTTCTGGATAGTTCCCACACGGTGGCAATCTGCTGACCACGTTGTAGCGAGTGGATTCTTGGCAAATGTTTTGTTGACGGATTTCTATGTCGTTGCAGGTGCATGGCCACAACATGGTGATCAACTATGCTGTCTTTTGGTTGTTGGCTTTGACAGTTGACTATTGAATTTTTGACCAGTTTGACTTTTGGTCAAACTTTGAGGGGTGTTGAGCTATAGTCTGAGGTTGGCTTGTGATTGGTTTAGGAGGTTCGTGTAGCTAATTTTGTGGTACTTTGAGTAGTGGATTTCACTTCTTCGTTCAAGTGAGTCTTCTCATTGTATTAGCTAAGTCATAGTGGTATGCATGCTAGACTAGCTCAGTCTTATTTGTTGATCATTGTTATATGTGTATGTGAGTTGCTGATAACTACAGGACTGCTAATAGTCTGTTGGGTTCTTGATAACCTACAAGGTTGCTAAGAACTCATAGGGCTGCTGTGAGCCCATAGGGCCGCTGATAGTCCCAAGGTTGTTGATAACCTATAGTTGTTTATAGTGATGTATTGTATGTGATATCTAGTACTGCTGATATTCCTCAGGACTGCTGATAGTCCCAGGGTTGCTGATAACCCATAGTTGATTATGATGGGTTTTGAGCATAACAAGCAATCCCTATGTGTGCTTGCAATCCTAATTCTTGGATCTATGTTTTCTCTAATTTAACATGCAAGTATTGATCATCAAAAGGAAAACCCTAATTGCACTAGTATAATTTCGAAATTTGTAACTAGGGTTAGTAAACATACCTTTGATTGTTATGTTGTAAAAACAATGAAAATTCAAGTCTTCTTCAACCTTGAGAGCAAGCGTTACAAGTGTCATGCCTCTAATGGTTCACACCCAAACTAAGCAAGATGATGAGGGAGGAGCGAGGGGAGGAGGCTTGAGATTTTTGGCTATCCTTCTTAGGGTTACAGTGGCCGTAATTTTTAAGGGGTATAGCCATTTATATAACTGTGGTTACTTAGAGCCAAAGTTAGGGTTTAAGGGAGGAAACCCTAATTCCTTAGCTTAAGGCCTAAGCAGCCCAAGAACTCCATCGAAGAGGCCCTTGGAAGAAATTTCTAGTGCCTTCCTAGAAGATTTCATCCAACCCATCTAGGAGGGTTCTAGAGCCCAATTCCACAACTATCAATAAATTGCTAAACAGCTACTGTACTTTTAATCAATTCCTTTAATCCCAAAATTAATTCCGAATTAATTTCTGATTAAATATTAATTGAATAATATGATTTCTAAATAATATATTATTTCCATAATACATTAATAAATAATTTATCTCAATTATTTATTCAAATAATAAATTCAACCGCTTTCTCCAAAAGTCATCCTGTCTAGTTGCTAGTATGAGGGCAACCCAAAAGGACTGTGCTACTATCAATTTAAGTATATACCGATTATAGTTATGGGCTTAGACACCTAATCCAACATTCTCCCACCTGGATAAGTCTAATAACTATAGTTGTCAGTATAACTTCAAAATTTGATTAGCAAATTGTAACTCTCAAAGCCGCTGTCGAACTTTGACCCAGTCAGTTATGTGTCCAAAAATAAGGGATCAAATATTCCTCCGTTCTACAAGATATCATATGGACATGAGACAAGTGTTATAATCAATCTCATTATCCACGTTCTGTTTCCCGGTTTCTGATTTATGACGACTGAAATCAGATTACCAATTGAACACATCAGTTCAGTCCAGGCTTGGCCAAGCGCTTAAGATGTCATCATCAAATCATCGAGGGGCCCACATAAATCGCTTTTCCTGTTAGCGAAAGAGGAACAGATAAACTTTGATTTATATGCTTGTACTATTCACTCATCAAATCACACAATACAATATGTTTTATAACATCAAGTTACTGATGCGTTTACGTATTATTAATGCACAACTGACTTGTAAACAACAAGTCATATATCTCCGTTTCAAGAATATAAGATATTATCGTCTCAAAATTACTCGTGATTAAATCAATGAAGTAATTCTCTGAGCGTGGGTTTATCCAATACTCAAAAATCCCCATTTCCAAGTACTCGTGAATACTGCAGCAAAACTATTGCTATGTCTAAACCCTTAGACAATCTACAATTCAATTCATGACACTATTAATTCGCTACTTACATCCAAAAGTACGATCAACTGTGGATGTTTAAATAATCCAATTATTCGGGAAGTAAAACATGCGAAGTGAAACACAATAATAACCTAATTACCTATGGTCTCAAAAACTCTTATTATTTAATCACCATATTAATTAGACTTTATTCATAGTATAATGCTTCGAGTAATCAACGAAACACTTGAATTAAACATTAGTCATGCCATGTTATAAACATGCATACTATGTCTCTCTATGGTCCTTCCTTTGTGAACAGATCGATCAGACACTATTCCAATGGTGCTCATTTCACAATTACAGATTCTTGTTACTACGAAACGCGATGGAGTTCAACCTTACAAGCAATGATATATTGTAATGTCAAGGCTTCAAAGTCACAAAGACTTCGCCAACGATATTACAAAATGTTCCATTGAAACTTTGTTTGTAAAAACAATTTCATGGTAACGAAGTTTCAAATTCAAGGTATACTCCTTAAACACCTTCCTTGCATTAAGGTTCCAAACTCACAAGTAGATACTAATCAACAACTCCCATTATGGAAACATTTCCATATTCCTATATGACTATTAATTCCAAACAAGAGTCACTGTCACACCCCCAAACTGGAACGGCGGAAAAATTTGGGGGCGGAGGACGTCATGTTAAGTATCACAACACATGCATTATAGTAATCAAAGTACAAACAACCATTGCATTAATAATGTATAAGTTTTTACATGAGTTTTCAAACATTAGATATTCAACAACAAAAGTAGATATAGTAAAAGACAAAAGTCGCAGCACGGTACTAGGCTGTATTCTTAAAAGCTCCGGGAGTGTACCTGACTACTGGATTCCTGAGAATACAAGTTATTTTGAAAGAGAGTATCAACATTTAAGCTGGTGAGTTCACAAGTATTAGTTACGGTTGTTTTAGTTTTAAGAAAGTGATTGATTAAGTTCCAAAAAATCCTATATTTTCTGCTTTACAACTAAAAGTAGTGTTAGTCCCATAAAACCATTCTGTTTAAGTATTATTGTACTTATTATATAGTTTAACATAATTTTAACTATCCATAAAATTATAAGAAGAATGTTTTCCGTTTTCTTTGTGAAAAGTAGTTTTAATCCCATAAAACCGTTATGTAAAGTAGTTTTAATCCCATAAAAATGTTCTGTTTTCTTTGTGGAAAATGATTGATACAATAGTATTTCTTAAAAATAAACTACTGGTGTAATAACTGCCCTATTATTAAATTGGTTAATTAGGGTTAAAATGTGATAAGGTTATAACCATACTGATTGACTAACGTTTAACACGACGACCTGCTGGCATCGAAACTAATGTGACATTTGTCACCTGAAGACCGGTAGGTCCCACTGTAGCTAGTATCGAGGTGTGGGATTGTAAGTCTCATATAGATCTATACACACAATGCCCGCTCTCCCTCCAGGAGACTCTGGTTACAAAACGCGACCTAACAAGTATACTGTCATGCCGTGAAGTAGTGGCTCACATTTCTGGTTTATCTAGTTTTAAGTAAAGATTGAGTTATTTCCTTCTCTTAACAAAGTAGTTTAAACCTGGTATACTAATCTAGTAAAAATAGATTTCTCGGTTGTTCATAAATTATACCTATTATAATTTATATGTTCTATCTGGTTAGCATGATCTCTCATGAATGTACCCCTTTGCTCAACGTGATACAAAGGTAATGATATTGACTGAGGTAACCTTTTATATTCCCATATGTATAATATATATATAATTAAGAAGAAAACGGCCTTCGGACAAATAACCCCACCTTAAGTCCACATCCAAACAAGGAAAATGAAATAAGGCAACTCATTAGTCCTAAGCCTTTATTATATTATTTATATACTTATACATATATGAACATGATTTTGATAAATATAAGTTTAAAGAGTTTATAAAACATTTTAAAAGAGTTTAACAGAATTAAAAGAGTTTAACAGTATTAAAAGAGTTTAACAGTGTTTAAAAAGAGTCTACATGACTTTAAAGAGTTTACGTGACTTTAAGTCATTTTGGAAGTATTTGGTAATCTTTTATTGTTAACACAATATTTAAAAGCATAAGAAAACCTTTTGTGTGATTGTTATCACAAGTAAATATTAACACAATATTATTAACCATAAGCACGTCTCTTGTTTGGTTGCTTATACATATAGACATTAACACAAATAACTTGTGTTCAACTTGTATTCCCCCCCCCCCCCCTTAAAAACATTTAAAGACCATTTAAAAAGGTAGATTATAGGGGTATGAACTCGCCTTATGTGGGTGATTCAACTGACGATTCGATATAGGATGGTAAGTTTCACGAGTGAAGTCCCGAAGTACAAACGAGTCCTAAACAGCATGTAATGATACATATAGGCATGAAATTTGTGACAACCCGAAATTTCTATTTGCTCAAACCCTTCAGTCAAGCACTACAAATAATAGTTAAATTCACCTCTATTAATTTTAGCCGATTTAAAGTCCGTTTGGGTGTTTTTATTATAAATTCGTCAAACGAACAAATAAAAGGAAGTATCTTCTAGGAGTGATGTGTAACAAATAAACATTTCACACCATAAAAAGGTGTTTACGGCCAAACTTTGGGAGTTTGGGTCGTAAACTCCTCTTGGCCGTGAACTCATGCTTAAGGCATGAGTTTACTCCTCAATTCCTCACTTCTCACTTTCAAGCTCAAGAACACCCCCATTTCTCTCTCAAGTATCATAACATATTTCTTCCAATCTTCCAAAAATGTAAGTGTTTCTTCTCTTGATTTGTTGTTATAACACTTCATCTAGTAGTTATGCATGATTTCATCCATGAAATCTTGATTTTTTTATAGATCTTCAAGTGTTCTTCAAAACACCAAGAACACACACTAGTGTTTTTGGACCTTAAACACTCTTACAAGCTTCCTATAAGTAAGTACACTCCTCCTAACTAGTTATTTACTTAGAATACTTGTTAAACCATTGAAAAACATCAAGAATACCCAAGAACACATGGGTTTACGGCCAAGGAAATCTCCTTGGACCGTAAACACCATAAGGTGGTGCATATGTGCCACCATTACCTTATAGGGCTTGGGTATTGGACTAGAAACTTGCATGCATGAGCTAAAGACCTTAAACCACAAAATGGTAGGAGTTACCATGGGTTTACGGCCGTAAACCCACTTGGACCGTAAAACCAAAACCGTAAACTCCATGAGAGTTGGTCCATGAACCGTAAACCCTAATAAGGGGGCCATATGAGCCCTAGTCCCTTCTAGAGCCTTGGAACCAAGTCTAGATCACTTCTTCGAGAAGTATAGTACCTTAAACAAGCAAAAGAAGCAAGCACACATGAGTTTACGGCCGTAAACTCATGGGGTTATGACTATGGCCGGTAAACTCTAAGAGTTGGTGCAAATTGTGCCACTATTACTTCCTAAGGGTTGGACTTGATCATAGGATGCTTAACCTTGACTTGTAAGACCCTAAAACACACAATGGTACTAATTACCATGAGTTTATGGTCGTAAACTCATGGGGGAAATGACCATAAACCGTAAACACATGTGGTGTTACCATATGGGCAGTAAACTCCAATGTGAGGCCATACTCTCTTTAGATGCAACCCCTTGATACTCTTAGCACTTGAATCAAAGTGTTATCCATGTTTTAGGGTGTCCTTACTTGATTAATTAGTTGTTAAATGAGTAATTAGATACATATATGTGTCATTACATTTTAAATAGGATCCGTATGTGTGTTCAAGTCTTCACTTGAGACTTAGCATCCTATCTGGCACTTCCATCCAAACCACTCACTGCAGGTGAGTTCATACCCCTTAATCAACCTTTGAAATGATTTTAAATGCTTTTATGGGGGGGGGGATACAAGTTGAAATATTCTAGTTATTGCTTTAATCACATGTGATTAATGACTAGAACAAACAGAAAGATTTACTACTACTTTCAAGTTACTATCAAATTTATGGTTTTCAAGCGTTTGAAAACCTTTTATTAAACCTTTAGATACTAAAACTGTTTCCAAACTCTTTTAAACTTACATTGTTTTCAAACTCATATCTACACTAATATATTTATATAAGTAAGACTTGAAGGACTTAGGACTGATAGCTCACCTTATTTCCTGTTCCTTGTTTGGTTGTGGGCTTAGGGTATCCTGTTATTTGTCCGAATGTCGTTGAACTCTTAGTTATATATCGTATATATATATATATATATATATATATATATATATATATATATATATATATATATATATATATATATGTTGGATATAAAAGCTTTCACTTCAGTTCAATGCCTTTGTGTAACAAAGGCATACAAACCACACTACTATTTAACTATAATAGGTATAGTTAAGGGATTACTGCTCGCTACTACTATTATAAAGATACATACAAGAGTCAGTACATTTACAAGTTGCTACATGAGTACTACAGTGAGAAACAATACATACTATACCCTATACAAGAGAACATACTATGCACTATACAAGAGAACATACTATACACTATATAGGAACATACTATATACTAGTAAAGAGAAAACATCGCTACATTATGACATACTATACAACCTTTTGAATACTATAAACGGAATGTGACATACTACTTCTCGATACGACACTTCATCGTGGTATCACTTTGTAACCAGAGTCTCCTGGAGGGAGAGCGGGCATTGTGTGTATAGATATATACGGGACAGACACTCCCACATCCCGACTGCTAGCTACAGTCCCAGCCGATAAGGCCAAGGGGTGACAGAATGTTACCTCACTACATATGACTCGGAGGGTCATCAGTTATCCAGCCGTCGATCAGCATGGTTACATACGAGTTCACATTCAAACCTTTAATTAACCAATTAATAATTAAAGGCAAAACGGACTCCCCGAGGTGTATTGTACATTTAATACTGCCTGGAGTCTGCATTTTCATCACTATCAGTCAGCAGTGATACTGCTGGGGTAAAACATTAATTTCCCCTAGTTCATTTATTTTGAAATCACCTTACATGAGTGAAGTCTAATACTATATTTTCATACTGATAATTTCACTGGGGAAAACTCTTACTATTACGAAAGAACAAACATACAAACAATCGGGTCTTGGTAGAAGACTACATTTTACTGGAAAATATAGGATTTTCTAGGGAGTATACTATTTACAAACATTTGAAATCAGTTACTACATTAAGTTGTTACATACATTTTCATACAAGAAATGACACTAAATACTTATGAACTCACCAGCTTTATGCTGATAAACTCTTTCAAAATAACTTGTATTCTCAGGTCATCAGTAGACAGGTACCGATGAAGCTTTTGAGAAGATGGAGCACATACAAGACTCATCTTTTATTTTGATTATACTTTTGGGTGTCTTACAAACTATACAGAACACACTTGTATTAAAATTATTATGTTAATGCAATGGATGTTGTTGCTTGTCTTTACTATTATGCATTGTTATGATACTGTACATGACGTCCTCCACCCCAGAACGTTTCCGCCGTTCCGGTTTTGGGGTGTGAAAAAATTAGTGAATCTAACTACAAAGGTGATTAGGAAACAACCGAGGATGCAAGAATAACTCACCAAAGGAGTGTTAGAAGCAAATTAGGAGGCCAAAAGGGAGTTCACGGCCAAGCTAGAAGGGTTCACGACCCTATGATGGTTCACAGACCTTATGAGTGGTTCACGGCCCAACTTCAGGGAAGAACACTTGAAGATCTTGTTGTTTGGCAAGTGTTTGAAGATCCTAAGTTGTATTCTAAGGAGATACAAAGAAAAGGGGTGTTTAAGAGTGAAATTGGTGTTCTTGATATATGATATTTGAGAGAGAAAGGGATGTTTGCGGCCAAGAGAAGAAGAAGTGAAGGTAAATGAACCAAACTCATATATATGCATGGTGTTCACGACCAAGGGAGGGTTCACGGCCGTGAACATGGTTTGCGGCCGTAAACCTCACTTGTTGAGGTTTATGGACCGAATGCAGTACTTCGATCTCATTTCCTTAGTGGTTTACTTCCTAACACACAACCCTTACATGAACTAGGCTTAGAAACTTATAAGTTTGACCTTCGGTTGATGAGTTTGACATTACAAGGTAGAAATTTCGGGTTGTGACATCATCCCCCCGTTAGAGGGAATTTCGTCCCGAAATTGAGTCTAAGGTATACACATGGACTAAAGGAAAAGATGAGGATACTTATGTTTCAGATGATCCTCATGCTCTTAAGTGAATTTGGGCCCTCGTTATGCACTTAAGTGGACCCTCACTATCGGGATAAGGATTTGATTAGTCCTATCGACTTCACTGTCTAGGATTTCTATGGGTTATTCCACAAAGTTGAGGTTCTCGATCACCTTGATCTAATCGAGTGGGATAACAAAAGCCTCGTCAGACAAACACTTTTCAAGTTAAAGACGTGGAAGGTAGGGTGCAAGTTATTTAATTTTCGAGGTAGTCAGGGTCTATAAGCTACTAGACCAAATCTAGTAAGAATCTTGGATTTAGTATCCCACGTTTTCCGAAGCGTACAATGCCCTTCCAGGGTGAAAACTTAACATGACGTGGTCACCATCCTGTAATTCCAAGGGTTTTCTCCTATTGAAGTCGTAGTTTTTTTGTCTGACTCTGGAAGCTTTACGTCGCTCACGGATTCGTACTCTCTTCTCGGTAGTCTCTCGGATGATTTTCCGGACTAGCAAAGGTGCTGTCTGGAATTTGACCTCTAGCTAGTCGCGTTTCACCTACTTTAGTCCAGCGTAGAGGGGATCTGTGTTGGGTTATGAGCATTCTAACACTCCTAAGTGTACATGCAACCCTAAATACCTTGGATCTATGTTTTCTCTATTATACATACAATTATGAACATCCAAGGTATTATCCTAATCTAGCATACAAAATAATAAATATAACAAGATAGAATACATACCTCTTTGATGTAGAATGTCTTCATGAAGCTTGAGTGCCTAGTGCCCCAAGTGTGACACCTCAAATGGTTCACACAACACCAAATACACTTGGAATAACTTGAGAGAAACTTGAACACTCCTTGAAATCGTCTAGCCCTCACACTCACACATTAGTGCACGATTTCTTGAGCCATGGGATTCTTTTATATGGTGGCTATTAGGGTTGCACCATGTAACTCATAACTTTACCCATTCCTTATGCTCCATGGATTTTAACCTCCATGGAGTATCCATGGGTCACCCCATGGACTTAGTCCAACATAAGAAATCTTGGATCACAAGCCCACATATATAAGAATGAATGATTTACACAATCAACCCATATATTTAATTAGTCTCCTTTTGATCACTTAATTAATTCCAAATTAATTCTTGATCAATACTAATTAAATAACCTTATTAATATATTAGAACTTATAATATATTAACCAACCTTAAGTGTTATTTCTCTCATTATAGTCTATCCAAATGCATGATGCCATGCAACCCAAATGGACCATGCCGGGTCGGGTCAAGTCTTACCAATTATAGTTATGGACTTAGACATTAATCCAACAGTCTCCCACTTGGATAAGTCTAAAACTATTATTGCGTATGACTTCAGGAGCCGATCAGCAATCGTAGCTCTCAAAAGCTTATGTCGAACTCTGACCTTGTCGATGAACTCTGACCTTTGTCAATGACTTGTCCATTAGATAAGGGATCATATATTCCTCCATTCTAGATATCATATGGACTGAGACATGGATTATCAATCATTCTCTCTGTCCATTTGTTGTTTCCCGATTTCCGGTTCATGATGACTGACTGATTGAACAAATCAAATTAGTCCTGGCTTGGCCAAGCACTCACATGTATCATCTTTAAATCATCGAGGGGCCCACAGATATCGCTTTTATCCCGATGGTAAAAGGAATGGATAAACTTCGACTCATATGGCTTGTTCTACTACTTGTTGAATCATACACAAAGGCACGTTTTATAACATCGAGTTACCAATGCGTTTTCGTGCAATCAATGTATAACCAACTCATAGTAACAACTCATATCTCTAGGTTTGAAGAATATAAGATATTATCGTCTCATGATCACTCGTGATAAAATCCATGAAGTGATTCAAATGAGCGCGGGTTGAATCCAATACTCAAAACTTATGAGCACTCATGAGTGTTGTAGCACCACTTTTTTTCCACCAACTTGGACCTCTACAAACCAACCCATGACAGTCTTGATTCATATCTACTTCCAACATATGACCGACTGTGGATGGTTTGAATAACTTAATCATTCAGGAAGAGCAACTTAGTTATTCTGGAAGTCAAAACATGCAAAGTGAAACACAAGAATAAATGAATCAAATATGGTATCAAACCCTATGAATATAAATAAACACTTTTATTTATCACCATACTGATTACTCATTATTCATTGTTTCGGTTTTATCAACTTTATACTTGAATTTAAAACAATAGTTGTCCCATGCTCCAAGCATGTACACTATGTTTTCTAAACACTAGTCATGCCATACACCAAGTATGCATACTATGTTTGTCTATGATCTTTACTTTGTAAAATAGATCAATTAAACATCACTCCAATGATCCTCTTTTCACAGTCCCAAATCCTTACTGCAAATGCAAGAATTCCAAATTCATGCCATTTACTGAAATCTGTTAGATTCTAAACTTATATGCATTGATCCTCTTAATGATTATGCACAAAGTCAGAAAGACTTGACAACAATCATTACAGAGCATTCCAAAGGAGATCAGCTCCTTGGAAACATCCTTCTTTCATTAAGTTTCCTAATCTTACACAGATTGAATAATTTCTAACTTTGAAACATTTCCATATTCCATTTTGACTATCACTTCTGAACAAGAGTTGCCTCCTTACAGATTATGTCAATATGGTCCTTCCAGAATTAACATTATACTTCCAACTGTCCTTGAGCAACCAATCTTTGGTAAACCTTAGATTGTCCTCGACAATTTCTTAATCATTGTAGTCATATCCAATTCTAGACCTTTTCCCTTCATAATGCCCCAGGCATTTGGAAAATTTTAGAAAGGATGAATATAGCACATGTAATCGATCCTATACCCGAAGCATATGGGACACGATTCATGATGTCTCACATAAAGACTAAACCAGTCTTTTGCTATAATATTTCCATTTCAATTTGCCAAGTTCTCAAAATTCAGATTATGAAAAGGGATGTCGTAATCATAATCGAATTTTAGAACGCAAATAATGGACCCATATATATAATTTCCTTATGTTGAGCCATTCCAACATGAAATTCATATATATATATATATATATATATATATATATATATCCTTGATTAAATACGATTAAAATCTCAATCTAAGCTTTTTAGAATTGAAATGAAGTATAATTTCCTCTCCCTTAATTATAGCAAAACAACTTTTTCAACCTCTGCAACCTCACGAATTGAAACTTTTGTTTTCTATAATTAACATTGCTAACTTGCAACCTTTGTCATAATTATCATGCTCCCACTAACATGATGATTATTAGCATAACACTTATGCTCCCACTAGCTTTGACATGTACTCAGAAATCAGCTGACTTTCTTACCAAAGTTCAGATTTCTGATACTAGATTGTTTTGATAAAACTTTATCAAAATCATACACCTCTCTTAGATAGCTCACATGTGTGTCTAAACAATTTTAGAACTATGAAAAGGGATGCCGTAATCATAGTCTCAATTTTTTAGACCTTTGCCACTTCTCACAAGTCCATGTTAGTGTGCCGGTAAACCACACACGCTCCACTAACGACTTTGAGAATGCAAATATCACAATTGCTATCTAGCTAAAATCTACTTAGTGAAAGTGTTTCCTCACCATCATTTTCATGAATCGGAGAGAAACCTTATGACACTTAGATTTAATAGTGTATGTGTTCTTATCCATGTGAATTTGTCAAAACCATAATCACAAGACAAGGTTAGTGACAAATCCAAACTCATATTGATTAAACTTGTGCAATCTTAAATTCATGCCATTTGGCAGCTCAGGTGCCTGCCATTGCTTCCAAGTAGTTGTGCAACCAATTGAGAACTCTCAGAACTCCTATGCAAAGCCAACTTAAATAGGCACAAAAATTTCAACACGATAGGTTATAAACCTCAAGTCGTGTGCTAGTGAAGGACTTTAGGTTTTATTCTTGATTAAGTCTTGAAACTTTCAAGAGCTTTAAGACTCCCACTGTCCTCTTGACATATAAGACTCCCTTGTCAAATATTCAAGAGATAGTGCAGATTCTTTATCAAGACTAACACTTTACACAATTGGCCTAAGTTGGTCTCTGTTTTATCCAAAACATCACAACTTACCAATTTCAAATGTACAAGAGTAGATAACCTTTTACTCTTACATTTGACTAGTGTTAACAAACCCTCTTTAAGATATGTCACTCAAGTTACAATCTTGGAGTATGACTCTAAGAATTGTTTTGGAACGATGTATGACTCATCTTTTTGATTTAACCATTTCAACAATTCATGACTCCTCTTCTTGACTTTAGAGGACCAATTGTGATATGGTATCTTAATCATTAAGATGATCATAAACATGATACTAAAGTACTCTCCCATCTTTTCAGATTTGAGAAACTTTTATCTTTCTGCCATACTTTGATTCTTCTTATTTGTTCTATCTCACATTGAAACTTCTCCAATGCTACAGATTTATACTTAAACTTATAAGTATAACCATATTTACTGAACTTAAGTAAATCATGACGAATAGTCTTCTTGATCTTTTGTGGTGGACTTGACCAGTGCACAAGAATGTGTACTTGATCCCTTAGTCCTTTCCTTATTCACATAAGGAATTAGTCTTAATTTTCCAAACTGAAAGTTCTCATTCATCATACTATACAACTTGCATGATTCCAAGTTTCGGTCCAATTGAACCTTGGGTGATGAGAATCTTTCCTTATTTGGTAATATTAGACACTACCACAACCGAAAGAATCAAATCCATTTTTTCCAATATTGCTATCAATGAAATCTTATAAGCAACAACTTTTCACAAATGCCATTGTAAGGATACTTAAAATAAATAAAATCAAAACCTTTTTCTTTTATTTTAAAACTTTGCGGAAAAACTTATCCTTACAATCCATATGAAAACCTTGTTGTTATCTATTCCTAAGCAATATAAATATCATAACTCTTAAGTAATAGCCCAAAATTCTGATCACCGAACCATGCGATTGAAATCCATCTTCGCGATCAGAATCAGCATGTACTTAATAGAGTTA
This sequence comes from Lactuca virosa, assembly GCF_052849685.1. Lineage (NCBI taxonomy): Eukaryota > Viridiplantae > Streptophyta > Magnoliopsida > Asterales > Asteraceae > Lactuca > Lactuca virosa. The sequence goes on along the minus strand of NC_136433.1, from coordinate 257,106,931 downwards.
GACAATGGACTTTACCTGAAGTAGAGCCAAACTTATTGACTTTAACATCCTTAGGTAAATTTGGCAGCTTCGTAACCAATGCCCCTTCCTTTGGCAATAGTTACCTATGGATCCTTGATAATGGGACTATCTCAGACTTCGCCTCTCTCTCACACATTAGTGCACGATTTCTTGAGCCATGGGATTCTTTTATATGGTGGCTATTAGGGTTGCACCATGTAACTCATAACTTTACCCATTCCTTATGCTCCATGGATTTTAACCTCCATGGAGTATCCATGGGTCACCCCATGGACTTAGTCCAACATAAGAAATCTTGGATCACAAGCCCACATATATAAGAATGAATGATTTACACAATCAACCCATATATTTAATTAGTCTCCTTTTGATCACTTAATTAATTCCAAATTAATTCTTGATCAATACTAATTAAATAACCTTATTAATATATTAGAACTTATAATATATTAACCAACCTTAAGTGTTATTTCTCTCATTATAGTCTATCCAAATGCATGATGCCATGCAACCCAAATGGACCATGCCGGGTCGGGTCAAGTCTTACCAATTATAGTTATGGACTTAGACATTAATCCAACAATCTGCACTTATAACCATAGAGGGTTTCAAATGGAGCGACTTTAATGATAGTATGGTAAGGAACTCGACTAGTTGGTAAATGGGTATCTCATGCTTTACCAAAGTCAATCACATATGCTATTAGCATATCTTCTAATGCTTGAATCGTTCTCTCATTCTGTCTGTCGGTTTAAAGATGGTAGGTTATGCTCATGACTAGCCTAGTTCCCAAAGATTTATGAAGTGACTGACTGAACTGGGAAATGATTCTACTATCTCAAACGGAGATAACAGATATTGGAACACCATGCAGTCTACTAATCTCTCGGACACACGTTCTAGTAGCTTCTCTATTTTGCCTATTTCCTTCAATTTGCAGGAAGTGTGCGGACTTGGTTAATTTGTCGACGATCACCCAAAATGGTATCAAGTCCACCTGTTTCCTTGGGTAACTTGATTATGAAACCCATTGCATTCCGCTACCACTTCCACTCAGGTATCTCTGGTTGTTGTAGTAAGCCTGCGGGCTTTTGCTCTGAAGTTCATGATAAGACTCATACTTGGCTCATCCACCATCACCTCGTGTATACAAGTCGTATATAATTTAGATTCACAAAACGTTCGGATGGGTGGCACTGCCCCAAGTCCACAACCAGACAAGGAACAGGAGATAGGGCGGAATCACACATCCTAAATCTTGTTGAGTCTAAATTATATACCACTCTCGCATCTACACTTAGTAGTGATAGGTTAACCTAATGAGTTCTTAATCTCTATTCTCGAACTTGACTTGCGGCACAAGTGTTCTCCCTATGAGATCTATTGGGTATACTTCGGGTGGTTACGGGCTTCTGAAACATCTTTGGTGTGTTTCTCTTTCAAGTTTCCTATCTACTTAGTAGGCTAAAAGGGCGTGGTACCCCTCGCATGGGTACTTCTGAAGTTTTGAAGCGAGAGACGGCATAAGGTTTCGTATTAGGTTTTCCGTTATAGATTGAAAGAATTTCATTTGTTGGTTGAGTAAGGGAAAAGTTCTTTTACACAACATAGGAAATTTTGCATGATGAGGACCAAGCCAAACCATGTCGGATGACGATGTCAGATTTTCTTGACGTAATAGATATTAAGTCGATTTGGAAGAAAAGATTATCAGGACGATGTGCTAAATTATGCACATAAGCTTTCAGTACTTTAGGTTTTATCCTTGGTATTATTACCGCATACTTTTTGCTCCGAAATTAGCGAGCACTAACAATACGAGGGTTCTGATAATTTGAAATAATGAACTTTCATGAAATGATCCCTACTAGGTCTCTCTATAACCGCTTGGTGTACACAAGTCATGTATAATTAAGATTGGAAAGACAGTTGACTAAGTGACCTTGCCCTAAATCCACAACCAAACAAGGAACATGAAATGAGGCGAAATCACTCACTCTAAGTCTACAAATCTTAATTATAAATGACCCTAATGTATACACTAAGCCATCACAGCTTACGTGTTAGGGTTCCTATTTTTATATGAGTGCTGTGATTTTGTTCGAACGAGAGAGTAGGTATAATTATGATTTATTATTGGGTTTTGGAAACGTACAAAAAATATAGCAGGGTTCTTTGATGCCTCCCCATGCTCGGGGGTCAAACTCCTCCTGCTCCCCAGCTATTCTTTTCTATTGGACAGTCCCTCTTGAAATGTCCTATTTCCCCACAAAGGTGGCATATTGGACTGATTCCAACATTGGTGTTTGAAGTAAGGTACTCAATCGGAACCCTACAAGAGTGGGCGATGTGCCCCTTCATGTTGCATCTAATGCAATGCGGCGCTCGGCAGACTCCATAATGATGGAAATTGCACTTGCTGCAGTGTGGGAGGTTTCCTAGGTACGGTGTCGTCGGTGCTGGGATAGCAGGGCTGATGGGGATATTGATTGTCCCAGTTTGTTGCCCTTCGGTTCGTCCTTGAGTTGAACAACTCCCTTTCTCGTTCTCGAACTTTCATTTCAGGATATTAGGTTGGAGGTCTGGAGTGTCTTTACAAGTAGGCACTCGTTGTTGAACTTGGTTATCACCGCGATCGGGATTGTTGATAACATTTCCACTAAAATTTGCGTTGTTAGCATTAAGGTGATCCATGACAGCTGCTACGGCTGCTGTGACTGCAGCTTGAAACGTAGTCGAATCTATCTGAAGGATTGGTGTTTTGCCGGTGGGTTGGTTACGTTTCTTCGGAGGCATGATTCTGTTACACGATGAGAAAATGAGCTCGTGAGAAACGATGGTTGTTTCTAGATGTATTCTATACATATAAATTTTTCGTTTTTTATATGGTTCTCAATGTTTCGAACTACATCCCTATGATGTATTCCTGGTAAATGGCAGAAGTAAGTTTTCAGAAAGGGTTATAAAACGAGTGTCGTCCAAACTAAGTTATCTTTGGCTGATGGATATCATGTTTCAACATTCGAAAATATTTAACAACTATTCATAACAGAGTATACATGGAATAGACTTAGGAATTTTTAGAAATAATCACTCTCAATTGAGATTTCGTGATCCGCTTTACTGTTATTAGTCGTGACTAGAATAGGCTATAAGCTTAATACCTAACGTGAGTAGTATACTTACTAAATCACTAGGTTGAATCAATTCATTAGTTACTAAATCACAAGCCCACATATATAAGAATGAATGATTTACACAATCAACCCATATATTTAATTAGTCTCCTTTTGATCACTTAATTAATTCCAAATTAATTCTTGATCAATACTAATTAAATAACCTTATTAATATATTAGAACTTATAATATATTAACCAACCTTAAGTGTTATTTCTCTCATTATAGTCTATCCAAATGCATGATGCCATGCAACCCAAATGGACCATGCCGGGTCGGGTCAAATCTTACCAATTATAGTTATGGACTTAGACATTAATCCAACAGTCTCCCACTTGGATAAGTCTAAAAATATTATTGCGTATGACTTCAGGAGCCGATCAGCAATCGTAGCTCTCAAAAGCTTATGTCGAACTCTGACCTTGTCGATGAACTCTGACCTTTGTCAATGACTTGTCCATTAGATAAGGGATCATATATTCCTCCATTCTAGATATCATATGGACTGAGACATGGATTATCAATCATTCTCTCTGTCCATTTGTTGTTTCCCGATTTCCGGTTCATGATGACTGACTGATTGAACAAATCAAACCAGTCCTGGCTTGGCCAAGCACTCACATGTATCATCTTTAAATCATCGAGGGGCCCACAGATATCGCTTTTATCCCGAAGGTAAAAGGAATGGATAAACTTCGACTCATATGGCTTGTTCTACTACTTGTTGAATCATACACAAAGGCACGTTTTATAACATCGAGTTACCAATGCGTTTTCGTGCAATCAATGTATAACCAACTCATAGTAACAACTCATATCTCTAGGTTTGAAGAATATAAGATATTATCGTCTCATGATCACTCGTGATAAAATCCATGAAGTGATTCAAATGAGCGCGGGTTGAATCCAATACTCAGAACTTATGAGCACTCATGAGTGTTGTAGCACCACTTTTTTTCCACCAACTTGGACCTCTACAAACCAACCCATGACAGTCTTGATTCATATCTACTTCCAACATATGACCGACTGTGGATGGTTTGAATAACTTAATCATTCAGGAAGAGCAACTTAGTTATTCTGGAAGTCAAAACATGCAAAGTGAAACACAAGAATAAATGAATCAAATATGGTATCAAACCCTATGAATATAAATAAACACTTTTATTTATCACCATACTGATTACTCATTATTCATTGTTTCGGTTTTATCAACTTTATACTTGAATTTAAAACAATAGTTGTCCCATGCTCCAAGCATGTACACTATGTTTTCTAAACACTAGTCATGCCATACACCAAGTATGCATACTATGTTTGTCTATGATCTTTACTTTGTAAAATAGATCAATTAAACATCACTCCAATGATCCTCTTTTCACAGTCCCAAATCCTTACTGCAAATGCAAGAATTCCAAATTCATGCCATTTACTGAAATCTGTTAGATTCTAAACTTATATGCATTGATCCTCTTAATGATTATGCACAAAGTCAGAAAGACTTGACAACAATCATTACAGAGCATTCCAAAGGAGATCAGCTCCTTGGAAACATCCTTCTTTCATTAAGTTTCCTAATCTTACACAGATTGAATAATTTCTAACTTTGAAACATTTCCATATTCCATTTTGACTATCACTTCTGAACAAGAGTTGCCTCCTTACAGATTATGTCAATATGGTCCTTCCAGAATTAACATTATACTTCCAACTGTCCTTGAGCAACCAATCTTTGGTAAACCTTAGATTGTCCTCGACAATTTCTTAATCATTTTAGTCATATCCAATTCTAGACCTTTTCCCTTCATAATGCCCCAGGCATTTGGAAAATTTTAGAAAGGATGAATATAGCACATGTAATCGATCCTATATCCGAAGCATATGGGACACGATTCATGATGTCTCACATAAAGACTAAACCAGTCTTTTGCTATAATATTTCCATTTCAATTTGCCAAGTTCTCAAAATTCAGATTATGAAAAGGGATGCCGTAATCATAATCGAATTTTAGAACGCAAATAATGGACCCATATATAGAATTTCCTTATGTTGAGCCATTCCAACATGAAATTCATATATATATCCTTGATTAAATACGATTAAAATCTCAATCTAAGCTTTTTAGAATTGAAATGAAGTATAATTTCCTCTCCCTTAATTATAGCAAAACAACTTTTTCAACCCCTGCAACCTCACGAATTGAAACTTTTGTTTTCTATAATTAACATTGCTAACTTGCAACCTTTGTCATAATTATCATGCTCCCACTAACACGATGATTATTAGCATAACACTTATGCTCCCACTAGCTTTGATATGTACTCAGAAATCAGCTGACTTTCTTACCAAAGTTCATATTTCTGATACTAGATTGTTTTGATAAAACTTTATCAAAATCATACACCTCTCTTAGATAGCTCACATGTGTGTCTAAACAATTTTAGAACTATGAAAAGGGATGCCGTAATCATAGTCTCAATTGTTTAGACCTTTGCCACTTCTCACAAGTCCATGTTAGTGTGCCGGTAAACCACACACGCTCCACTAACGACTTTGAGAATGCAAATATCACAATTGCTATCTAGCTAAAATCTACTTAGTGAAAGTGTTTCCTCACCATCATTTTCATGAATCGGAGAGAAATCTTATGACACTTAGATTTAATAGTGTATGTGTTCTTATCCATGTGAATTTGTCAAAACCATAATCACAAGACAAGGTTAGTGACAAATCCAAACTCATATTGATTAAACTTGTGCAATCTTAAATTCTTGCCATTTGGCAGCTCAGGTGCCTGCCATTGCTTCCAAGTAGTTGTGCAACCAATTGAGAACTCTCAGAACTCCTATGCAAAGCCAACTTGAATAGGCACAAAAATTTCAACACGATAGGTTATAAACCTCAAGTCGTGTGCTAGTGAAGGACTTTAGGTTTTATTCTTGATTAAGTCTTGAAACTTTCAAGAGCTTTAAGACTCCCACTGTCCTCTTGACATATAAGACTCTCTTGTCAAATATTCAAGAGATAGTGCGGATTCTTTATCAAGACTAACACTTTACACAATTGGCCTAAGTTGGTCTCTGTTTTATCCAAAACATCACAACTTACCAATTTCAAATGTACAAGAGTAGATAACCTTTTACTCTTACATTTGACTAGTGTTAACAAACCCTCTTTAAGATATGTCCAGGTTTGACTGTAATGTTCAACCTCTAAATACTTTTGTTTTGTTCTACTTATGATACTCGTTCTAGTATATATATATTATGCATATACTTATACTTTTATAAAATATTATTATATTTTAAAGTATAACTCTTGGTTAGAGTGTTTTTATCCCAATGTGTTTATAGTTCTATATCTTTTATGACTGGTATACTGAGTTCACTATAAACAATGCTCTGATACCAATCTGTCACACCCCCAAACCGGAACGGCGGAAACGTTCGGGGGCGGAGGACGTCATGTCTAGTATCACAACACATGCATTATAGTAATCAAAGTACAAACAACCATTGCATTAATAATGTATAATTTTTTACATGAGTGTTCAAACATTAGATATTTAACAACAAAAGTAGATATAGTAAAAGACAAAAGTCACAGCACGGTACTAGTTTGTCTTCTCAAAAGCTCTTGGAGTGTACCTGACTACTGGATTCCTGAGAATACAAGTTATTTTGAAAGAGAGTATCAGCATTTAAGCTGGTGAGTTCATAAGTATTAGTTATGGTTGTTTTAGTTTTAAGAAAGTGATTGATTAAGTTCCAGAAAATCTTATATTTTATGCTTTACAACTAAAAGTAGTGTTAGTCCCATAAAACCGTTCTGTTTAAGTATTCTTGTACTTATAATATAGTTTAGCATAATTTTAACTATCCATAAAATTATAAGAAGAATGTTTTCCGTTTTGTTTGTGAAAAGTAGTTTTACTCCCATAAAACCAATCTGTAAAGTAGTTTTAATCCCATAAAACTGTTCTGTTTTGTTTTTGGAAAATGATTGATACAGTAGTATTTCTTAAAAATAAACTACTGGTGTAATAACTATCCTATTATTAAACTGGTTAATTAGGGTTAAAATGTGATAAGGTTATAATCATACTGATTGACTAGTGTTTAACACGACGACCTGCTGGCGTCGAAACTAATGTGACATTTGTCACCCGAAGACCGGTAGGTCCCACTGTAGCTAGCAGCGAGGTGTGGGATTGTCAGTCCCGTATAGATATATACACACAATGCCCGATCTCCCTCCAGGAGACTCTGGTTACAAAACGCAGCCTAACAAGTATATTGTCATGCAGTGAAGTAGTGGCTCACATTTCTGGTTTATCTAGTTTTAAGTAAAGATTGAGTTATATCATTCTCTTAACAAAGTAGTTTAACCATGGTATACTTATCTAGTAAAAATAGACTTCTTGTTTGTTCATAAATTATGCCTATTATAATTTATATGTTCTATCTGGTTAGCATGATCTCTCATGAATGTACCCCTTTGCTTAACGTGATACAAAGTTAATGATATTGACTGAGGTAACCTTTTATATTCCCATATGTATAAAATATATAATTAAGAAGAAAATGGCCTTCGGACAAATAACCCCACCTTAAGCCCACATCCAAACAAGGAAAAAGAAATAAGGAAACTCATTAGTCCTAAGGCTTTTAAGTCTTATTAATATACTTATACATATATGAACATGATTTTGACAAATATAAGTTTAAAGAGTTTATAAAACATTTTAAAAGAGTTTAACAGAATTAAAAGAGTTTAATAGTATTAAAAGAGTTTAACAGTGTTTAAAAAGAGTCTACATGACTTTAAATAGTTTACATGACTTTAAGTCATTTTGGAAGTATTTGTTAATCTTTTATTGTTAACACACCATTTAAAAGCATAAGAAAACCTTTTGTGTGATTGTTATCACAAGTAAATATTAACACAATATTATTAACCATAAGCAAGTCTTTTGTTTGGTTGCTTATATATATAGACATTAACACAAATAACTTGTGTTCAACTTGTATCCCCCCCCCTTAAAAGTATTTAAAGACCATTTAAAAAGGTAGATTATAGGGGTATGAACTCGCCTTATGTGGGTGATTCAACTGACGATTCGATATAGGATGATAAGTTTCACGAGTGAAGTCCCGAAGTACAAACGAGTCCTAAACAACATGTAATGATACATATTGGCATGAAATTAGTGAATCTAACTACAAAGGCGATTAGGAAACAACCGAGGATGCAAGAATAACTCACCAAAGGAGTGTTAGAAGCAAGTTAGGAGGCCAAAAGGGAGTTCACGGCCAAGCTAGAAGGGTTCATGGGCTCATGAAGGGTTCACGGCCCTATGATGGTTCACGGCCCTTATGAGTGGTTCACGGCCCAACTTCAGGGAAGAATACTTGAAGATCTTGTTTGGCAAGTGTTTGAAGATCCCCAGTTGTATTCTAAGGAGATACAAAGAAAAGGGGTGTTTAAGAGTGAAATTGGTGTTCTTGATATATGATACTTGAGAGAGAAAAGGATGTTTGCGTCCAAGAGAAGAAGAAGTGAAGGAAAATGAACCAAACTCATATATATGCATGGGGTTCACGGCCAAGGGAGGGTTCATGGCCGTGAACATGGTTTTTGGCCGTGAACCTCACTTGTTGAGGTTTATGGCCCGAATGTAGTACTTCGATCTCGTTTCCTTAGTGGTTCACTTCCTAACACACAACCCTTACACGCACTAGGCTTAGAAACTTATAAGTTTGACCTTCGGTTGATGAGTTTTTCGGGTTTTGACAATCACCTCTATTCAGAATTATGTCAATATGGTCCATCCAAATTACTATACTATACTTCCAGCTGTCCACAAGCAACCAATCTTCAGTAAACCTCATACTGTTCTTGACAGTTGTTTAACAACTTTAGTCACACCAATTTCTAGTCCTTTTTCCTTCTGAATACCCAAGGCATTTGGAAAAATCAGAACAAGTGAATATCATAGCATACGTAAATGATCCTATATCCGAAGCATATGACACTCGATACATAATGTCTTACATAAAGCCTGATATCCAATCAGCCTCTTGCTATAATATTTCCATATATCGAATTTCCTATGTTGAATCATTTCAACACGATATTCAAATATGTACAAGACTAAATTTTATTAAACTTCCAATATAAACTTTTAGATTTAAAATGAAGTATTAGTGGCCTCTCCCCTAAATCTTTCTGTAATGAAACAATTGCCAAACTTTGCAATTTGCAAATTTTAAATCTTTGTTTCCTACAATTAGTTTTGCTAACTTGCAACAAGTAGCATAACAATTATGCTCCCATTCGCATAAAAATTATGCTCCCACTAGCTTTAACATATACCTAGAAATCAACTAGACTTCTAGAAATCAATACTCTTCACTTTCTTACTGAAGTACAAATTTCTGATGCTTCAATAAGTCTCCATCTAGACTTCTCGAGCTTATACACCTTTCATTAGATAGCATACGTGTGTGTTTAAACCCTTTCAGAACTTATAACTATAAGTTCTTAACTGTCAAACCATTTCTTGCCATTTCTCACAATTCGAACTACCAAAAGGGATGTCGTAATCATATTCTGAATTTGAGAACGAAATTAACACAACTACTAACCAAAATCATATTTATCAAATTTTTAAAAATCTACTAGCGAAAGTATTTCCTCATAATCATTTTCATGAATTAGAGCAAAACCTATTGCCAACTAGATTAAATGGTGTATGTGTTCCTATCCATGTGAATCTATTATTACCAACCTACAATCATAACATAAGGTTGAGGAAAAACCCAAAATCAAATCTAGTTTTCTTTTCATGGACTGGACTTTGCTTATTCTTAATTTCCTACCTTCTGGTAGCACAAGGGCGTACCAGTGCTTCCATGTTGTTTAAGCAGCTCACTTCCATTGACCAATGTACCATCACTGACCAACGTGCTCTGCCTTTTGCAGTCAAATGAGAACCATAGAACTCATAAGCATTGCCAACTCAACTAGAAGATGCACAGAAACAAGAATGTGTCAACTTAACACGATAGGTTATCAACCTTAGGTATTGTGCTAGTGATAACTAAAAGGTTTATTCTTGATTGACTCCTAAAACTCTTCAAGATCAATAAGACTCCCACTGACTTCTTGACATATAAGTTTTTCTCTCAAGGAACAATCTTTGACAAGCAAAACACATATTCAAAAGTTAGTCTGGATTCTCGACGAGAAAATACTCCATGGAATTGGTCTTATTTTATCCTTTGTTTTAACCAAAAAAAACATCACAACTACCAATTTCAAATGTGCTAGAGTAAGAAAAAATTATTACTCCACATTTCATGAGGTGTTATAAACCTACTTAGTACGAGAAACAAGCTTCAAGATACGATTTATAGTTACTAGAGTATGACTCTAAAACTTTAATTGGATACAGAGTATGACTCTTCTCATGATTGAACCATTTCAACAATATCCGATTCCTCTTCTTAGTCAAACAATTGCACTAAGATGTTCTTCGAGAATCAATTTATGACACGGTTCCACAATCATCAAGATGATCATAAAACATAATACTAAAGTACTCTCCTTTCCATTCAGATTGGAGAAACCTTTATCTTTCTGCCTAACAAATTCTTTTTATTCGTTCGACCACTCTTTGAAACTTTTCAAAGTATCAGAATTATATTTAATCTGATAAACATAACCATGGTTACTAAAACATCAGTAAACCATGACGAATAAAGTTATCATCCTTTTTGGTGGATCTGAATAGTTCATATCAACATGTACTAGATCCATTAGTCCTTCACTTGACTCATATAAACATGTGATCAACGAATTAGTCATAATCTTCCAGTGATCAAGATTCTCACACATTACACAATTCGAATCGTATGATTCTAAGTTTCTATCTAATCGAAACTTGGGTGATGAGAATTCCTTTTCACTTGGTTAATTATGAAAATACCACAAACGACATAATTAAGAATCAAATCCACTTTTAACATTGCTATTATAGAAATATAACCACTAATTTTCATAAATGCCATTGCAAGGAAATATAAAGTAAATCAATCAAAATTTCACTTTTATTGATAATATGCGGAAAAATGTGTACTTACAACGTACATATATGAAAACTATGTTTCTAGATATTTCCTAAGCAATCTATTATTCTATCATAACTCCTAAACAGAAGCTTCCAAAATCTGATCATCGAACCATGCGACCGAAATCCATTTCTCACGATCAGATCCAACTTTCTTAAGCTTCATTCTTTCTCTTAGATCCTGCAAAACATCAAAATGTGATTATCACATCATGTATTAAGAATATATGAATAGGAACTCAATAAATAATGGAGCTAGATAGCGGATATACCTGAAGTGGAGTCATACGACTTGACTTTACCATCTCTAAGATCTTTCAGGTAGTCAGGGCAACTGCGCAACCAATGCCCCTCCAATTGGCAATGGTAACATGTGGACCTTTTAGGATTAGCACATGATACTATCTTAGAACTAGCCTTTCTCTTTACCATATTGTCAAATGGTTTGACCTTGTCCGATCCCTTTCCATTGGGAAGAGAAAATTGTTCTGGACTACCATTGCCATTGTTAATGTCCATGGAAATTCAGGAGACGGATCCTTCAGATACTTTTGCTTCATTTGTGCTCTTAAGAATTTATGCTTCAGCAACAATTAACATATGTGTCAGATCAATTAGGGTCATCTTTAATGAACTGACTATATGACTCAGGAAGTGAAAGTAGAACCATGTCAATAGCTAGCTCCCTTGGGAAAACGACACCCAACATCCCCAATCTGTCAATGTGCGATTTCATTTTCAGAACATGTGCACACACAGACTCTCCATCTTGATGTTTACATGCCAGCAGGGCTTGAGTAACTTCGTATTTTCCAGCTTGAAGGAAACATGACTTAGGGAGAGTCACTGGAGGAGGAGGAGGAAGACCATTGTTGTCTGAATTCGAAATCTATAATAGGAGAAAAGAGAATTCAAGTTAGTTGATATTAATCCTTAATTATTAACCCATAAATTTAAATTAAGGCTAGGATCCATATTTCGATTCGAACTTTGAAGAAGGATTCCGCAATCAAATTCGAATCTATTCTGGGTAGGTAAAGCATTTACCAATTTCAATCTCATGAAATTCCTAGATCTTTTGAGATTCGTTGAAATATTCAATGACATGTTTAATCTCGATTATGCTCTCACTTTGTGACTGAGATGGTGAGGATCATAAACGAGATGTCAATAACCATGCAAATTAGCTTGGTACTCTCTATGTCATTTATCATCAAATTAATGTGCCGTTTAGCCACACGCACTCCATTAATCAATGATAATTTACGAGACACCCATTGCCACCCTTTATTAGTCCATATGAGTGTGTCGGTTAACCACACACGCTCTGCTAAGGACTTACATAAAGTGCAATGTGCAATTTCATGGATTAGCATCAAATTCACATTTTTCCTAAAGTAACTAAGAGTAGGAATTTTATAAAACATTTAGTTACTTTGTAATTTCATTATTCTTATTAATGAGAATTAGTTTGTCCTATCAAACCCGTTCGGCTAACGACCCTCCACCAATCAAGGGAGTGGTGGGTAAGAATGGATACCCAATGGCGGTAATTTTACAGGCCGCTTCCTTCAACTCCCTTTATAGACCGGCTTCGTGAATGAGGCGTACTAGCGGTTCGACTGACTTGTCTTATACATATAGTAATTATTAAATATTTAATAGTATAAGGTGTATTTTAAAACATTTTAAAATAGCAAGGGTTTAATCCTTTAATAAATTAAACTTTTAATTTAATTAAATTTAAACATTTTTATGGATTTATTAATTATCTTTTAATTAATCATTTAAATAAATTAATAATAAGATCCATAAGGATGTATTTTAAACTTTTCAAAATATTAGGGTTTTTATAATCTTTTAAATTTCAAAATTAAAAACCAATTTAATTTAAATTTAAAAGAAATTGATTTAATAATTATCTATTAATTAAACCTTTAATTAAATTATTAAATCAATCGAGGATTATCTATTCAATTAATCAAAATAATTTAACCTAATCCTTTACCCTTAAATTTCGAAAATATGGGAAGGATATTATAAAATCTTATAATTATCTAGTTAATCACATAAAAAGATAATTACCAAAAATAAGAACCCTACCCATAACCCTAATTTTCAAAATTATCATATCTTGGGGAGGAAGGCAAGGTTTTCAATCCTTGCCTTATATTCGAAAATCCGTAGGGTTAGAAAACCCTAAATTTCAAATTTGGTAGGCCAAAGAAAAGGGTTAAGACCCTTATCCAAATTTTCGAAAACTATGGTTAGGAAACCCTAATTTGCAAAAATCATAAGCCCAAAGGGTTTAATTGCCATAAAATCTAATTGTCTAGTTCAACCAATTGCATCATATTTAATAGAAAACAAGAAAACCAAGGCTCTCATACCACTGATGGGTTTTGAGCATAACAAACAATCCCTATTTGTGCATGCAACCTTAATTCTTGGATCTATGTTTTCTCTAATTGAACATACAAGTATTGAACATTAAAAGCAAAACCCTAATTGCACTAGTATAATTTCGAAATTTGTAACTAGGGTTAGTAAACATACCTTTGATTGTTATGTTGTAATAACAATGAAAATTCAAGTCTTCTTCAACCTTGAGAGCAAGCGTCACAAGTGTCACACCTCTAATGGTTCACACTCAAACTAAGCAAGAGGATGAGAGAGGAAAGAGGGGAGGAGGCTTGAGATTTCCGGCTATCCTTCTTAGGGTTAGAGTGGCCGAAATTATGAAGGGGTATAGCCCTTTATATAGCTGCGGTTGCTTAGAGCCAAAGCTAGGGTTTAAGGGAGGAAACCCTAATTCCTTAGCTTAAGGCCCAAGCAGCGCAAGAACTCCATCCAAGAAGCCCTTGGACGAAATTTCTAGGGCCTTCCCAGAAGATTGGTAAACATCCCCTGTACTTTTAATCAATTCCTTTAATCCCAAAATTAATTCCGAATTAGTTTCTGATTAAATAATAATTAAATAATATGATTTCTAATTAATATATTATTTCCATAATACATTAATAAATCAATTATCTCAATTTATTATTCAAATAATAAATTCAACTTCTTTCTCCAAAAGTCATCATGTCCAGTTGCTAGTATGAGGGCAACCCAAAAGGACTGTCCTACTATCAATTTAAGTATATACCAATTATAGTTAGTATGGGCTAAGACACCTAATACAACATATTATTATGTTGTGTTGTATGTGATATTTTGGGGAATTCACTAAACTTTGTGCTTACATATGTGGATTAAAAGTTTTTTCAGGTACTTATCAGATTGAGAAGGTGGGACTATATATATATATATATATATATATATATATATATATATATATATATATATATATATATATATATATATATATATATATATATATATATATATATATATATATATATATATTAACAATTTTATGATTCGAGATTCCACATTGTCTTCCTTATAACTCTGATTTTTAATTATGGTTCATAAACAATTGGTTTGAATTGAACGTAACTTTATAAAAATGGGTGTTTATTCTATTGTAAAATGGAAAATTTTATTCTTGAATTTGGAACGTTATAGTGTACAAGATAACATACAGTTTTCTTCGTTAGATCATGACCTTGGTTATACAATGAGGAGTAAAGTCATAGATGAATTGACTAAAAAAATTAGAGGGTATAAAAATTGGTAAGCTTTTGTCAATATTTTTGGACTTAACTTCACAAACGCATACTATGATATTAATATTATCTTTTTTTTTTATATAGATACACTTTCAAAGGGTAAAAGATAATCCAATGACACTCAACAAAAAGCGATTGAATTGTGTTGCTACCACATAACTAACATGTTATATCTTTGTTTATATTCTCTTATGTTTAATATTTTTTAATTTTTTAGTATGTAATGATTCAAGTTGTTTACTTGTAGTCTATGTAGTGGAAAGAAAGTTTCAATAGCAAGTTGTTACATGGGATGAAAGAAAGGGAAATATTAGCAGACAAAAACGTTGTTTTTGTTTTGTTTAAACTTCACAAATTGGTGAAATTTAGTGTTTTGAAGATGTTAATTATTAATTACTCAAAGTATTCGTTTGATGGTGCTTTTAAATGTCTCGAACTCTAAAAATATGGTTTGATGATGTTTTAACATTTTAAAGTAAGCTAATTAAATTTGGCGTTATTAAGATGTTAATTGTTAAGTAATCACTTTATTAATTTGTTAGTGCTTTAAGTAAGTTATTAAATTTGATGTTTTTAAGATGTTAATTACTAATAGTTTTGAAACTCTAAAACCGCAAATTAAAAAACCCAAATCCACACAGTTAATAATAACACAGTATATTGCAGAAAGAAAACACACACCAAATCCACACTGTGAAATACCTAACTACAAACCATTCGATTCACAAAATTAAATAATCATAATTGCGTTTTGTGGTTTGGTATTGATCAATAATTGTACCCAACTGCACCGTGCTCACCCTATCTGTAGAGGGATATATTGCTCATCGAGTTCGTCATAGCAGTATAAAGGAAGCAAGTGGATAACCTGTTAATGGAGTCGGAGTCTGTAGCAGGGTTTCAATTAGCAAGCGTGGAAGTTGAATGGGCTCATGATCTTGTGAGATTTTGTAATCAAAACTGGAGGTTGTCGTGGACATGATTTGAGAACTCGATCTTGAATATGTTATAAAGGAGTAACGCTTTATTGATGTCTTGACTGAAAAGTTTTTGATGATTGAAAGAGTCAAGTTTCTTTATGACGAGAAAGAACCAACTTTTTGATCGCTTGGCTTCTCTTGAGAGGGATTTGGGTTGGTTTTTTTATATTAGTTTCTGAACTATGTGCTATAGTTGCCTTGATTTCCTTAGTTGCTCGACTATTTTCCGGAATCATGCGTTCAGTACAATATTTGTTTATATAAGGCTCTTTTTCGCCTAAGCATGATTCGTCTCCTCATGTTGCTATGACACCATCTCGTTCTCAACATCAAAATGAGATGATTGTTGCGCTTAATGACCTAGCTTCTACGAATTATGTCTTTGGACATGGAGAGAACGTCACTGGCTAGCACTAGATTAGGTCGTGGATGGGTGGTATTCTTGAAGAGATTGAGTACCCAAGTTTTATAATTGAAAATATCGAACACTAGTCAATCAAGTATGTAGGAATTTTAAGTTATGCTGTTTGGAAGAAATTAATAACTCAAAGTTAATTAAATGGAAACTAATAGAAAAATGAAGTAAATTAATTGTTCATTTATTTAAAATTACATGTATGTTGAATAATTAGGTGATAAAGTAGAAGGGTATTTTGAAATATTTCTAATTTAGAAGTAGAGGGAAAAATCTGTTACTTATTATTTTTAGGTCAATTTGAAAATAAATAGGAAATAAAGGGCTTAATGTAAA
Source organism: Lactuca virosa (assembly GCF_052849685.1). Lineage (NCBI taxonomy): Eukaryota > Viridiplantae > Streptophyta > Magnoliopsida > Asterales > Asteraceae > Lactuca > Lactuca virosa. The sequence continues at coordinate 257,090,194 of NC_136433.1, read as the reverse complement.
CATAGGTTAAATGTTGGGATCAAAAGTGGAAACTGGGGAGCACCTTATTTTCTTTTCTTGTGAGCGTCAATCGAATGTTAACAAAAGAAAAGAAAATGTTCGTTTCCTTGTGTGTGCCTGGTTAGGTTATGTCTACAATCTAGAAAGAAGGGGAGACCTTCAAGGTCTCTTTGTTTTATGTTGAGTGCGAACCGAACCAGAGAAAGGGGAAGAAGAATCGGAGCACAAAAATCATATAAGGGGTGCGTGATTTCTCATATTTGGTAACCCACTCCTATTGCCCTTCAATTTGAATGATTTTTGAGGTAATAACCAAACCCTAGTAAGTTGACTTTTCGAAAATATTCAAATAAATGTTGAAGTTGGATTTGGACTCATGAATTGCTATGTGTAATGAGCTTAGAAACAAGATTGCATGGCAAAAACTTGAATATCTTGAATGGGACAGATTTGAATTTTACTAACCTTTATTCAAATTGGAATGAAATTATGAATTCCAACACATAATGAAAAAGGAATGGACTAGGTAAAACTTTGAGGATAGCACCGGCAACACCTATTTTCTTTTTCTATCTGCAATGAAATTTTTTGATTTTTTGATTTTTTTACGTATTTTTCCTGCATCAGCAACACCTATTTCAACATCGGCAACAACTTCTATGTATTCCTGCATCCGCCCGTGGGTTACATCATTCTATTTGCTTACACATTTTTGTAAAGCACTAATCACAAACCTTTTTTCACACAGTCATGCGAGACTGAGACACTTGTCCCTGTTGGATAAAACATGAATTTTCACTTGTTTGGAGTACCCCGTATATTATTTGACGATATAAGCTTATACTTGAATGAGAAACAAAATTCATTGTCAATATTTTTTTCTTATAAAAAAGAAGTGTGTAGTCAGTTTTAAAAAAAAAAAGAACTCTGAATATAGGCATATTATACTTTTTTTGTTGGGTTGTTGTCTAAGCTAATAACAACATATGCTTACACCTGATATGAGGAACAAAATCAAATATCAATGTTTTATTCCTTGTCCTGTACGTAGCGCTCATCATGCATAATCATGATTGCACATAATACTTCTACGGATTTTCTACGTCAGTTAATGTCGTATGCAACAATTTCGCATATTAATTAGTTGTGATAAGGAAATTGCACAGCTTTAACAACATGACTCATTGGCTTTAATTTACATGATCTTTGGGTGTATAAGTAATCAAAATAATAGTTAACCATTGCTATAACTCTATTTGTATATCTAGTCACCATGTTCGTTTTTCATGCGATGGAATTGTTTTCAAGTGGGACCCAATTCGTCTTGTAATGCATCAGTGTTTAGCCAACTTATATTTTACTTTGGTTAAAGAACAAAAGCATGTGAGACTTAATGTTTGATATATCACCATCATAAGGTTATGGATCCAAGTGCTGCATATTGTTTACCAATTATATTTTTGATGATAGGTCATGAACAAAAGCAACTATATTTGTTAACTCCAATTCAGTCCCAAAATTCACATTTCCAAAATAATCAACAGTGAAATTAGTTTCTCATTCATACACTAAACAAATTATAGTTAATTCAAAACTGTTCCTTGATCTGATTTCATACAAGTGGGAAAATTGTCTCGATATAAAGACAAACGACAAAAAAACCTAGCTTGCGGTTAATTGGTTGTAAGAATGCTGTATAGAAGTCATAATGCGCCCAAGTGAGAGGCAATATCACTCACTGAATGTATATTCATTGCAGGGAATTGTGAGGCCGCCCATTTGATGAACATACCCAAATTCTTGCTCTGCCTGATCTAGTAATTCTTGAAATGCAGGTTGGCTTAACAACCATACAGGAACCACAAATCGTTTCTTCTCTTGCTCACCAACATAAATTGCTAAATAGCCTTTCGGAATGTCCATAGATTTGGTTGTGCTACTTCCATTGGATAATGATCTTCTGAGAATTTGTTTTGCTTGAATGATCCGAGGAAAAAGGATGGCCATTTTTATGGATGGTAGTTTCTGTTCACTTCAAACGCCTGATTGCAGATGGAAACGCTCAAAACACATCTTCTAGGTGAAAGGTTGCGAAGGATTTCAGAGGAAGTTGTGGTTGTGTGATTCATATCGAATGGTTTTTATATACAGAGATACAAGGTGATCCTTATAGAGGATGGTGACATACGGTGGATGGAAAGGCAAGCTCACATGGTATTGTCTTCCAACCTGTAAGACAAATCCAATGTCCAATTCACCAATTAATGAAAAGGCCACCTATGTTTCAACAAAGCCCTAGAGATATTAGCCACAATTTCGTGCTTGTTAGGAGGCATTGCCACATTCCTCTTAATTTTACATGGGACCATGGTGCTTCTATAGTTTTTCATACCCACCTTAGTTTCGAATACTGGAATACTGGCGATACAAGTTATCTTCTTTGTTAAATTCTTTTCTATACACAAGTACATGATTAAGCCACATTATTGCTTGTGACTTTGTGTAGTGCTATTCAAGATCACACTTTTATAAAAGTTAAAAGACACAACACATGATCTTGCTTTCCTGTCGCAATGTCCCCATCTGTCATTTAATTTCCTTTTTATCACTTATGGTACCTTTGATTGTCCAATAAACCTTTATACATAACATATGAATGTAAAAAAACCAGCATAATTTCCTTGCAACAAACCACCCCCGGTCCCGTGTACGTCTTTCACTTTGAGATGACTCTCAAATTGTTTTGTTTCTCCGTGATAAACCTTCAGAAAAATGGGTATTCGTATGCCTCGGATCATTCAAGCAAGACAAATACTCCAACGGTCTTTGTCAAATGGAAACCGCACAACATCAATGGATCTACCGAAAGGGTATTTTGCAGTTTATGTTGGAGAACAAGAGAAGAAGCGTTTTGTGATTCCTGTGACATTGTTAAGCCAACCTTCATTTCAGGACCTATTACGTGAGACTGAGGAAGACTTTAGACATGACCATCCAATGGGTGGCCTAACAATCCCGTGTAGTGAGCAGACATTATTTGATCTTGCAAGTCGCATGGGAGCATGTTGAGGTCAACTTAATTCATTCTATTCGCTTACATTTTTGTAAATCACAGATCATATTGCAACATGCGAGACTTAGTCACTTGTCCCGGTTGTGTAAAATATGAATTTTGACTTGTTTGGAATACCATGTATATTATATGACTATAAAAGCTTATACTTGACGGAGAAACAAAATTCATTGTCAATATTTTTTTTTTCAAAAACAAAGTGTCCACTTAATTTCTAAAAATAAGTATCAATATACGGATATACGACTTTATTTTCCTTCGGTTGTGGCCTAAGCTTGTAACAACACATGGTTACACCGATATGAGGAGCAAAATTCAAATATCAATATTTTTTTCAATGTTCTGGACGTGACGGTCAAAATGCATAATCGGGATTAAACATAATATATCAACCGATGCTCTATGATTCCCGGTTAATGTCATTATGCAATAATTTTTCATATTAATTAGTCGTGGCGGCCAGAAGGTCACGTCCTGGGAACTACGTCAAAACAACTTAATGAAATAAGTTGTTTTCCTTTATCCTTAAGAGCTCCAAAGCTTATATTTGATTCTTCCCAAGCTCTTGACAAATAAAGTGTCCGTCTTTATCGATTAAGATATCCCAATAAGCCAAGATCTCAACACATTGGTCCTTAATGGCCACTTAACGCATGATTCACCCATTAAGCACTTAATCCTTACAATCTTTGGTCCAAAGCATACATAATGGTATTAGGGATCCTAATGATCCCTAAAATGCAAACTTTTTCGAAAGCATGCACAATGCATGTCCTTTCCCAAATCTAGTTCAAAAGAAGAAATATGACCTAAAACCCATGCAAAGTCTTCCAACCACCCCCAATTTCTAGATTTATATGATATGATGCTTAAGGGACTCAGAGAATCGATAAATTTGCAAACTTTATCTCTTCAAACCATACAAACCACATCAAAAGGGACAAAGCATGGCATTAAACCTAGATCTAAAGAGGAACGCATCAAAAGATGGCAGCTTGAGGACCTACAAAGAGTCTAGAAGATGCACGTAAGTGAGGGGAAAGATTTGATTGCTGAACCAAGGCACCAACTCTTCTTCTTCTTCTTCTTTCTTTAAAACCACCAAAACCTTGCAAAATGAGCACAAAAGCTTCAAAAAAAACATGATTTTGGCCAAATGGTCGTTTGGAGGTGATGAAGGTTGAGGGTGGAGGAAACCCTAGCCATTACTTCTTTTAAATATGGCTTAAGGCCCAAGAATTAGTGTTTTGCATAAAATGGTTGCCACGACGTGGCCAACATAGTGCCAAATCATGGCACTCATTTAAGATGTGTTTCTCAAGCACAATTTTCCACATCGTGGTGATACCTTCAAAATGTCGTTGCCAGCCATATTTTCCAACATAGTTTTGATATTCATACCTTGAAATCCGTATGTTACACATTTGATCTTTTGGGTTGGAAGAAAGAAAATTTGGTCAAATTTTCCATATTGTCTAAACTAGGTACACATGTTTTGGCAATGCCGATCTCAAGGGTTCCATCCGAGTCGACATTTAGTACCGGTTGAAGAGCTATTGATAAGTATATGATTTCTAACACTAGCACCATAGAACCTTTTATTTGTGCACAAGATAGGATACAGTTTTCTTCGGTAGATCATGAACTAGGCTATCTTATGAGGAGTAAAGACATAAATGAATTGACTAAGAAATTATCGAGCTTTTTTCAATATTTTTGGACCTAATTTGACAAACACATACTATGATATTAATATTATCATGTTTTTTTATGCAAATAAACTTTCAAAGGGTAAAAGGTAATCCAATGATGCTCAGCAAAAAGCGATTGAATTGCTTTGCTACCACATAACTAACATGTTATATCTTTGTTTATATTCTCTTATGTTTAATGAGTTTTTAAAATTTTTTAGTATGTAATGATTTTGGTTGTTTACTTGTAGTCTATGTAGTGAAAAGAAAGTTTCAATAGCAAGTTGTTACATAGGATGAAAGAAAGGGAAATATTAGAAGACAAAAATGTTGTTTTTGTTTTGTTTAAACATCGGAAATTGGTGGAATTTAGTGTTTTTACGAAGTTAATTGTTAATTACTCAACTTATTCATTTGATGGTGCTTTTAAATGTCTCGAACTCTAAAAATATGGTTTGGTGGTGTTTTAACTTTTTAAAGTAAGCTACTTAAATTTGGCGTTTTTAAGATATTAACCGTTAAGTACTCACTTTATTAGTTTGTTAGTGCTTTAAATAAGTTATGGAAATTTTACGTTTTTAAGATGTTAATTAATAATAGTTTTGAAACTCTTAAAAACCACAAATTAAAAAACACAAATCCACATGGTTAATAACAACACAAAATACTGCAGAAAGAAAACCAAACCAAATCCAAACAGTCAAATACCAAACTAAAAACCACATAAAAAACCACATAACCACACCATTCGGTTCGCAAAATGAAATAATTGTATTTGTGTTTCATTGTTTGGTTTTGATCAATAATCGCACCAAATTACACCATGCACGCCCCTATCTTTAGAGGGGTATATTGGTCATGAAGTTTGTTGTAGCCGTATAAAGGAAGCAAGTGGATAACATGGAGTCCATAGCGGGGTTCCAATTAGCAAGCGTGGAAGTTGAATGGGCTCATGATCTTGTGAGATTTTGTAATGAAAAGCGGAGGTTGTCATGGACATGATTCAAGAACTCGCTTGAGTATGTCATAATGGAGTAACGCTTTACTGATGTGTTGTATGAAAAGTTTTAGATGATTGACAGAGTCAAGTTTCTTTATGATGACAAAGAAGCAACTTTTTGATTGCTTGGCTTCTCTTGAGAGGTATTTGGATTGGTGTTTGGATTGGTACTTGCCTTAATTTTCATAGTCGCTCGACTATTTTTAAGAATCATGCGTTGAGTACAATATTCGTTTATATAAGGCTCCTTTTTCGCCTGAAGCATGATTTGTCTCCTCCTATTTCCATGACACCATCTCCTTCTCAACATCAAAATGAGAAGATTGTTGCGCATGATGACCTAGCTTCTACGAATTATGTCTTTGAACATGGAGAGAACGTCATAGGATGACACTAGCTTAGGTCGTGGATGGGTGGTATTCTTGAAGAGACCGGGTACTCAAGTTTTATAATTGAAAATATCCAAGAACTCAAGTCAATCAAGTTTATAGGAATTTTAAAAGCATGCTATTGGGCAAAAATAGAAATCAATAACTCAAAGTTTATTAAATGGAAATTAATAGAAAAATGAAGTATGTTAATTGTTCATTTATTTAAAATGACATGTGTTGTAAAATACGACGGATCCAAATTGACTTAAATAATATTAGCTCAATGCGGAATGGGATCAAAAATTATCAAAGCGTAATAATCACAACGTAATACGAATAAAATAAATAGAATAGAGACACAGGAATTTACGTGGAAACCCAAATCGGGAAAAAAACCACGGGCGGAGGAAGCCGAGAAACAATTCACTATAATTTGCAGTGTTTACAGTGATTATGAAAGAGATTATAAATAGAGTGGGAGAGATAAAATACACGGTGGTGTATCAGTATATATATATGTAATGCTTTTCTATATATACTTCAATGATATTAAACTTCTCTGGCCTAGGCTATTTATAGCCAAGAATATCACACGTGAAGAGAAGAAAAATGTGCCGTCCAAAATTGTAGGCGCCTAATATTTGACCACCGTCCATTCTTCATTCAAATTCACATATATATTACTATAATATTAACCACCGTCCATTCTCATTTCCAAATTCACACTTATATTACTATTCATAGTCAAACTATGAATAGTAAATGATAAGTTACGGAAATAACCCCTGAACTATTTGCCACTTGCTAATTTTGGAGGTAACTTTTCCACAATCTCCACCTTGACATCAAAATTAAGCAAGTCATGTTTTACGATTAGTCAAAACCTATAGCTCATCAAACTCTAAAACTTCCATAAGAACCTGCAATTTTATATAGAGAAAAAATTGTTTCCGAAAAAATAAATAATACTTCCTCCACCTACGAGCCTTCAGGCTCAACTGCGATCAGAAACACCCACCATGTCCAAACATAATTTGAACTTGGCTATAGGAAGACTTTTAGTGAACATATCAGTGGGATTATAATCTGTATGAATCTTGTCCACAACACAATCGCCTTTTTCAATGATATCCCGCACAAAATGATAACGAATATCAATATGCTTTGTTCGGTCATGAAACATTTTATCTTTACTCAAGAAGATAGCACTCTGGCTGTCACAGAAAACTGTGGTCACCTTTATTCTATCATCGAGTTCTCCAAATAACCCCTTCAACCAGATATCTTCCTTAACTGCTTCTGTAATCGCCATGTACTCTGCCTCGGTAGAAGACAGGGCAACTGTAGACTGTAACTGGGCTTTCCAACTAACAGCACAACCATTTAGAGTAAACACATACCCTGTAATTGATCTTCGTTTATCCAAATCTTTGCCATAATCTGAATCAACATATCCGAACACCCCAGTGTTAGATTTACCAAAACGTAAACACATAGAAGACGTACCACGTAAATAACGAAAAATCCACTGTACTGCTTTCCAGTGTTCTTTCCCCGGGTTCGCCATGTATCTACTAACCATGCTAACAGCATAAGCCAAATCAGGGCGCGTGCAGATCATAGCATACATCAAAGATCCAACAGCACTAGAGTATGGAACACGTGCCATGTAAGCCATATCAGTCTCATTAGAAGGACTCAAAGCGGATGATAGCTTGAAATGAGCTGCAAAAGGTGTGTTGACAGACTTTGCTTCGTGCATACTGAAGCGTCTTAGGACTTTCTCAATATAACTTTTCTGAGAAAGATGCAAGATCCTAGACTTCCTGTCACGAATAATTTCCATACCTAAAATCTTTTTGGCAGCTCCTAAGTCCTTCATTTCAAATTCAGCTTTCAACTGGTCTTTTAACTTCTGAATCTCCTTCATATCTTTTGCTGCAATCAACATGTCATCCACGTACAAGAGTAAGTAGATCTTTGAACCATTGTCACCTTTCTTGAAATAAACGCAGCTATCATAGGTGCACCTGCTGAATTTGTGACTGGTCATGAAAGAATCGAACCTCTTGTACCATTGTCTAGGAGACTGCTTGAGGCCATAAAGAGATTTGTTCAACTTGTATACGTAGTTCTCCTTTCCAGGAACTACAAAACCTTCAGGTTGTTGCATAAAAATCTCTTCCTCAAGCTCACCATTTAGGAAAGCTGTAGTGACATCAAGTTGTTGTAACTCAAAATCGTTAGAAGCAACCAACCCCAACAACACACGAATGGAAGTATGTTTGACAACTGGGGAATAAATGTCAGTGTAATCAATACCAGGAATCTGACTGTAGCCTTTAGCTACTAACCGAGCTTTGTATCTTGGTTTATCATTTGGGTTGACAGGTTCCTTGAGCTTGTAGACCCACTTGCATTTAACTGGTCTCTTCCCTTTCGGAATAGGAACTAAATTCCAAGTACTGTTTCGCTGCAAGGATTCCATCTCATTTTGCATAGCGAGCATCCAATCATTTGAGTCTTCAGATTTGATAGCCTCGTCATAATTTGCAGGCTCCGTTGCAGACTCAATATTATCAGCAACAATAAAAGCATAGGCAACCAAATCAGATTCAACATACCTCTTCGGAGGAATAATCTGTCTTCTCGGTCTATCTCTTGCAATGCTTGGAGTAGTAGCTTGTGGTTGTGAAGGTGTTGAATCTTCACCAACAACATGCTCATCCGACGAAGAAGAATCTTGATGCTGATTTGTACTCTGATTAGTGGTAGGTGAAGTAGGAAGCTCCACCTCCATTTGAGCATTCTCTTTATTTGCTTCGGATGATACATCTGATGTATCTGATGCATCTGTTCTTTTAGAAGAGTCAGCAACTGGTTGAATTATAGCAGACTCATCGAAAGTAACATCTCTTGAGATGATAATTTTCTTCAAATCAAATCTCCATAACTTGTAACCCTTTACACCTTGATTGTACCCAAGAAAAACGCATTTGATTGCTCTTGGTTCTAGCTTCCCATTGTCAACTCGTGCATACGCTGGACATCCGAATGGTTTTAAATCTGAATAATTTGCAGGTTTACCGGACCATAATTCAAACGGAGTTTTCTTCTCGATTGCTTGTGACGGTGATCGGTTGATAACATAGCAAGCAGTCGAAGCAGCCTCCGCCCAAAAAGACTTTGGCAATTTGGAATTAGAAAGCATACACCGGACCTTCTCCATAATGGTGCGATTCATCCTTTCAGCTACACCATTTTGTTGAGGTGAATGGACTACTGTGCGATGTCGAGTAATGCCTTCCTTTTGACAATAGACATTAAACTCTTCTGAGCAAAACTCAAGTCCATTATCCGTACGAAGATACTTTAACACCAGACCTGATTGCTTTTCAACCTGAACTTTCCAATTTCTGAAGGTAGAGAAAACGTCTCCTTTATTTTTTAAGAAGAAAGACCACACCTTCCTGGAGAAATCATCAATAATAGTGAGCATATAAATAGCTCCACCTTTTGAAGGAACTCGAGCCGGTCCCCACAAATCCGAGTGAACATAATCAAGTGGTCCTTTCGTTGTATGGATACCACTTGCAAACCTCACTCGTTTTGCCTTGCCATATACACAGTCTTCACAGAAATCCAAATCAACAATCTTTTGTTGACCAAGTAAACCTCTTCGACTCAATTCTGACATGCCTTGAAAACTCATATGGCCGAGTCGAAGGTGCCAAAGACGGGACTGATCTGGATCAGAAAAAGACTTTGACATAACAGCAGCATCACTCGAAATTGTTTGCCCGTCAAGAAAGTAAAGATCTGAGGTTTTTCGTTCGGCTCTCAGTTTGTCGGAACCGTCTTTGAATACCCTGAGAACTCCACCTTTACCAGCAAACTCGTATCCCTTTTTGTCAAAGGAACTGAGAGATAACAAGTTTCTTCTGAGGTCAGGAACATATCTAACATCCCCCATGGTTCGAATAACTCCGTCAAACATACGGATCCTGACTGAACCATGTCCAAGAACTGGACATGTAGTATTGTTACCCATCAACACATAGCCCTGGTTAACCTTTTCAAATGTGTAAAACCAACTTTTGTTGTGACACATATGAAAAGTACAACCAGAGTCGAGTATCCAATCACCAGTGGAATCCAGTTTATCTGAATAAACTGTCAAAAGTTCTCCAATACCTTCGACCTCAGCTAGATCGGCTTCACCCGAAGTGCTAGCTTGTTTACCATTTGCTGCCGTCTTCTCTTTTTCTTTGTTCTTCAACTTGAAGCATTCTTCAAGCACATGTCCCTTCTTGTGACAATAGTTGCAAAACTTTCGTTTGCCTTTTGACTTGGATCTGGTTCTGTTGGAAGATTGAGAAGTTCTACTTCTCTCTGTTGTTATTCCTCTGGCGTTCAAACCTTTGGCTTTAGCATCACTTGAACCACCACCAGTAATATGCTTCATCTTCTCTTTTGAATCCAAAGCTGTATAGACTTCATCTAAAACTAGAGTGTCACGGCTATAGATAATAGTATCACGAAAATGGCTATAGGATTCTGGCAACGACGATAGTAAGAATAGAGCCAAGTCTTCATCTTCATACTGAACATCCATATTCTCTAAGTTATTTACTAACTCTTTAAATGTGGATATATGTTCAGCTAAGGAGCCTCCTTCAATCATCTTGAGATTGAACAACCGTTGCTTCAAATGCAACTTGTTTGGTAAGCTCTTGGTCATCAACAGTTGCTCCAACTTTAGCCATAAAGAAGCCGCTGACGTTTCTTTTAGAACATCTTGCAAAACATCGTTTGACAAGTGCAAACGAATCTGGGATAAAGCCTTCAGATCTTTCATCTCCTTTTCTTCTTCGGTCCATGTATCAGGCATCTTATTGAAAACCCAATAGCGCCTTGTGTAAATCCATCTGAATGAGAATGTCTCTCATCTTTACTTGCCACAACGGAAATCGGGTGTTACGATCCAGTAGTGGAATATCGTATTTTACCGAAGACATGATTAATTACTTGATAAAATGATCCCAACGAGCTAATATCACAACCTGGCTCTGATACCAATTGTTGTAAAATACGACGGATCCAAATTGACTTAAATAATATTAGCTCAATGCGGAATGGGATCAAAAATTATCAAAGCGTAATAATCACAACGTAATACGAATAAAATAAATAGAATAGAGACACAGGAATTTACGTGGAAACCCAAATCGGGAAAAAAACCACGGGCGGAGGAAGCCGAGAAACAATTCACTATAATTTGCAGTGTTTACAGTGATTATGAAAGAGATTATAAATAGAGTGGGAGAGATAAAATACACGGTGGTGTATCAGTATATATATATGTAATGCTTTTCTATATATACTTCAATGATATTAAACTTCTCTGGCCTAGGCTATTTATAGCCAAGAATATCACACGTGAAGAGAAGAAAAATGTGCCGTCCAAAATTGTAGGCGCCTAATATTTGACCACCGTCCATTCTTCATTCAAATTCACATATATATTACTATAATATTAACCACCGTCCATTCTCATTTCCAAATTCACACTTATATTACTATTCATAGTCAAACTATGAATAGTAAATGATAAGTTACGGAAATAACCCCTGAACTATTTGCCACTTGTTAATTTTGGAGGTAACTTTTCCACAACATGTACCAAAGGGCTTCTAGCCCAGCGGTACCGGGTGTTGCCCTCTCTCCTTGAGGTTGAGGGTTCAAGTCTAATTGGAGACATAAGTGAAATTAGGAGTAGTTTAGGAGTAAAGTAGATTTGTCGTTCTAAAAAAAATTGTCATGTATGTTGAATATTTAGGTGATAAAGTAGAAGGGTATTTTGAAATATTTCGAATTTAAAAGTAGAGGGGAAATATGTTACTTATTAATTTTGGGTCATTTTGAAAATAAATAGAATACAGAGGGCTTAACCTAAACATAGGTTGAATGTTGGGATCAAAAGTGGAAACTAGGGAGCACCTTATTTTCTTTTCTTCCTTTTCTTCTGAGTGTCGATCGAATGTTAACAAAAGAAAAGAAAACGCCGGTTTCCTTGTGTGTGCGTTGTTATGTCTACAATCTGGAAAGAAAGGGAGACCTTCAAGGTCTCTTTGTATTCTGCTGAGTGTGAGGCAAACCAGAGAAAGAGGAAGAAGAAACGGAGCACATAAATCATATAAGGGGTGCCTGATTTCTCACATTTGGTAACCCAAAACTCCTGTTGTCCTTCAGTTTGACAGATTCTTGAGGTAATAACCAAACCCTAGTAAGTTAATTTTTCAAAAATATTCAAATAAATGATGAAATTGGATTTGGACTCATGAATTGCTGTTTGTAATGAGCTTAGAAACATGATTTCATGGCAAAAACTTGAATAGCTTGAATGGGAAAGATTTGAGCTTTACTAACCTTTATTTAAATTGGAATCGAATTGTGAATTTGAACACTTAATGGAAAAAGGAATGGTCTAGGGAAAACTTTGATGATAGCGTGGAATTGGTATGTAAATGTCACAAGTATTGTGGGACAATTCTAAGTAATTTACAAAGAAGGGACAAAACCTTAACAAGTAGAGAGTCGCCTGGGAGCATTCTGAAGTCAAGTTATATCATTCTATTTGCTTACACATTTTTGTTAAGCACTGATCACAGACCTTTTTGCAACAGGCATTCGAGACTGAGTCACTTGTCCCTGTTGTATAAAACATAAATTTTCACTTGTTTTGAGTGCCCCGTATATTATTTGACGATATAAGCTTATACTTGAATGAGAAACAAAATTCATTGTCAATATATTTTTTCTTTCAAAAAAGAAGTGTGAATATAGGCATATTATACTTTTTTTGTTGGGTTGTCGGCTAAGCTGATAACAACATATGCTTACACCAGATATGAGGAACCAAAATCAAATATCAATGTTTTATTCATTTTCCTGTACGTAATGCTCATAGTGCATAATCATGATTAAACATAATACTTCAACGGATTTTCTTTGATTCTCAGTTAATGTCTTATGCAACAATTTAACATATTAATTAGTTGTGATAAGCTAGGAAATTGCATAGCTTTAACAACATGACTTATTGGCTGTAATTTACATGATCTTTTGGTGTATAAGTAATTAAAAGAGTAGTTAAACATTGCTATAACTCTATTCGTATATCTAATCAACAAGTTCTTTTTTCATACAATGGAATTGTTTTCGAGTGGGACCCAATTGGTCTTGTAATGCCTCAATGTTTAGCCAACTTGTAGTTTACTTTTGTTAAAGAACAAAAGCATGTGAGACTTAATGGTTGATACACTAAACATATTGTTTACCAAGGTCATGGACCAAGTGCTACATATTGTTTACCAATTATATTTTTGATGATAGGTCATGAACAAAAGCAACTATCATTGTTAACTCCATTCCACTCCCAATATTCACATTTCCAAAATAATTAAATGTGAAATTAGTTTCTCATTCATCCAGTAAACAAATTATAGTGAATTCAAAACTGTTCCTTGATCTGATTTCATACAAGTGGGAAAATTGTCTCGATTTAGTTACAAATGATAAAAAAACCTAGTGGTTAATTGGTCGTAAGAATGTTGTATAGAAGTCATAATGCGCCCAACTGAGAAGCAATATCACTGAATGTATATTCACTGCATGGAATTGTGAGGCCGCCCATTTGATGAACATACCCAAATTCTTGCTCTGCCTGATCTAGTAATTCTTGAAATGCAGGTTGGCTTAACAACCATACAGGAACCACAAATCGCTTCTTCTCTTGCTCACCAACATAAATTGCTAAATAGCCTTTCGGAATGTCCATACATTTGATTGTGCTGCTTCCATTGGATAATGATCTTCTGAGAATTTGTTTTGCTTGAATGATCCGAGGAAAAAGGATGGCCATTTTTAAGGAGGGTGGTGTGTGTTCACTTCAAAGGCCTGATTGCGGATGGAAACTCTCAAAGCACGTCTTCTAGGTGAAAGGTTGCGAAGGATTTCAGAGGAAGTTGTGGTTGTGAGATACAAGGAGATCTTGATAGAGGATAGTGACGTACGTTAGACGAAAAGGTAACGTCACATGACATTGTCTTCCATCCTGTAAGACAGATCCAATGTCCAATTCTCCTATTAATGATAGGGCCACATATGTTTCAAGGAATACCCAGAGATATTAGCCACAATTTCGTGCTTGTCAGGAGGCATTGCCACATTCCTCTTAATACTACATGGGACCATTGTGCTTCTATAGTTTTTCATAACCACCTTAGTTTCGAATATTGGCGATACAAGTTATCTTCTTTGTTAAATTCTTTTCTATACACAAGTATATGATTAAGCCATATTATTGTTATTCAAGATCATACTTTTATACAAGTTTAAAGACACAACACATGATCTTGCCTTCCTATTGCAATGTCCCCATCTGTCATTTAAATTCCTTTTTATCACTTATGGTACCTTTGATTATAAACCTTTATATATAACATGTGATAGGCAAAACACCAGCATAATTTCTTCTCAAACCCCCCTGTACATCTTTCACTTTGATATTACTCTCAATTTGTTTTGTTGCTCCGTGATAAACCTTCAGAAAAATGGATATTCGTATGCCTCGGATCATTCAAGCAAGACAAATACTCCAATGGTCTTTGTCAAATGGAAACCGCACAACAGAAATGGATTTACCGAAAGGGTATTTTGCAGTTTATGTTGGAGAACAAGAAAAGAAATGTTTTGTGATTCCTGTGTCATTGTTAAGCCAGCCTTCATTTCAGGACTTATTACGTGAGACTGAGCGAGAGTTTGGATATGACCATCCAATGGGTGGCCTAACAATCTCGTGTAGTGAGCATAAATTCTTTGATCTTGCAAGTCACCTGGGAGCATGTGAAAGTCAAGTTACATCATTCTATTTTCTAACACATTTTTGTAAATCACAGATCATATTGCAACATGCGAGACTGAGTCACTTGTCCCGGTTGTGTAAAATATGAATTTTGACTTGTTTGGAATACCATGTATATTATTTGATGATATAAGCTTATACTTGAAGAAGAAAGAAAATTCATTGTCAATATTTTTTTTTCAAAAACGAAGTGTCTGCTCACTTTCAAAAAATAAGTATCAATATAGGGATAAAAGACTTTATTTTCCTTGGGTTTTGGCCCAAGCTGATAACAACACATGCTGACACCGATATGAGGAACAAAAATCAAATATCAATGTTTTGGACGTGACGGTCAAAATGCATAATCGGGATTAAACATAATATATCAACTGGTGTTCTATGATTCCCGGTTAATGTCATTATGCAATAAATTTGCATATTAATTAGTCGTGGTAAGAAAATTGCATGGCTTTATTGGAGTATTCAGTCGCTATAATTTAAATGATATTTGGGTGTGTAGGTAATCAAAAGAGTCCTTGGAAATGAGCAACTATTTTATTCGAGATTCCCCGTTGTAATTTTGAATTATGGTTTGTGAATAAATTGTTTTACCTTGGATATATCTATACAAAAATTCGAGTTTATTCTATTTTAAAAATGAAAAATTTATTCTGACGTTACAATGTAGCACAAAGAGCAACGATCTTTGTTAACTGTATTTTCTTGATGCAGTTTTATAAGACAAGTGAAGACATAATGCTAAATACAATACTCTCCATTTCACTCCCAAACAAAAAATCACTTTTCCAAAATAGTCGACACAAAAATTTGTTTCAAATTTGTACACTCAACAAATTATAGTGAAATAAAAATTGTTCCTAGATCCGATTTTATACAGGTGGGAAAATTGTCAATATTTTTGGATTTAATTTCTCACACACATACTCAGATACTAACATGATCAATTTTTTTATGTAGACAAACTTTCAGAGGGTAAAAGATCAAGTAATAATGCTCAACAAAAAGAGATGACCAAAAGAGATTGAACTACTTTGCTACCACGTAACTAACATGTTATATCTTTGTTTATATTCTCTAATATTTAATGATTTTTTATTTGTTGAGTATGTAATGATTTTGCTTGTTTACATGTAGTCTATACTCTATATAGTGGAAAAGAAAATTTCAATAGAAAATTGTTACAGGACGAAAGAAGGGAAAATTTTAGGAGACACAAATGTTGTTTCTGTTTTGTTTAAACATTGGAAATAGGTGAAATTTGGTGTTTTTGTGATGTTAATGGTTAATTACTTAACTTATTGGTTTGATGGTATTTTTAAATGTCTCAAACTCTTCAAGATATGGTTTGGTGGTTTTTTAACATTCGAAAGTAAGCTATATAAATTTTGGGTTTTTAAGATGTTAATTGTTAAGTACTCACTTTATTAGTTTGTTAGTGTTTTTAGGTAAGTTATCGAAATTTGATGTTTTTACGATGTTAATTACTAATAGTTTTAAATTCTTAAAACCGCAAATTAAAAAAACCAAATCCAAATGGCTAATAACAACACAAAAAAGCATAGAAAGAAAATTGCACTAAATCCACATTGTCAAATACCAAACTACAAACCACATAAAAAAACCACATAACCACACCATTCAGTTCACAAAATGAAATAAGGCTGAAAGGAGTGGGACTCGCTACCCCACTCACTTGGCTCGCTATCTATCGTCGAACACCGCCCCTAGCGCTCGCTAGGGGGGTCGCTGCCTCCGACTCGTTGCAACCTTGGCGACAAGAGAGAGAAACCTTTTGTGCAATGTGATTGGTGGAAGACAAAGTGGTGAGAGGAAAGAGAAATTTGAGAAGAAAATAATGATTTTGATTGTGTGACACCAGTCAAATTTTGGTCAAAAATAAATTGATCAATAATCGTAATTGGGATGAACCAAGTGGTAGACTTTGTAACAAGGTTTCCAAAAACATAAAGAACACTGAAATTCGAGTTATAACGAAGAAGTTATGCCCAATCGAAAATCCGCGACAAAACCGGCAAAACACTGTTCAGTGTAAAAAGTGAATTTTCGATAAAAAGGCGTTTTAGCCTTAACAATCTAAATGAAAGTTGTAGAATATGTTAAACCGAGAACGTTCATAAAAAGAACGTAAGAATCTGACTTCGTATGAGGAAGTTATGATTTTTCGAAGTTTCGGTTTAGCAGTAGACAGCTAAAAATTCAAAATATAAATCGATCGATATTTAGCCGATGCAACTTAAACGAGAATCGAAGGTGTCGTCAAAAGTAGCACAACGGTAAAAAGAGAGACGAAAACGGACGTCGGATGAAGAAGTTATGAATTTTTAACGGATTTCCTGTCCCGGTCTGTTAAAAATAATAATATTAAAAATAAAGTCAAAATACCCGACGAAGTCTAAACGAAAGTCGTAGAGTATGATTTTACCTACGCGTGCATATAAAGAACGCCAAAAACGGAGCTCGTGTGTGAAAGTTATGATTTTCGCAAGTTTTTGGCACAAAAATCAAGAAAAAGTTGAAAACCGGGAAATTTCGCATGAGTCATCCTCGGACACGTCATCCCTCGCATGTGAGGCCTCCACGTGTCATCCTCTGGTTGGACCGAGCTTCGCGTGTCGCCTTCTGATTGGACCAACTCCGCGGTCCACTGAGCCTCGGACACCATCGATTGAGACACACCGCGGACACTACTCGGATGCTCCTCGGACTCTCGTGGCATCTCCCTATTGGAGCGAAGCCTGGTCAAATCCGAAGCAGCCAGCTGTCCGAACCGAAGCCTCGCCTCGCCACCTGTCTGAACCGAAGCTCCCTTCGCCACCTGTCCGAGACACGCGTCACACCCACCTTACTCCGGATCCGAGGCTGCGGCCTATATAAGGCATGCGAGCCTTCTCGGATGGAAGTCGTTTTCACCCCAAATTTCTCCAATTTTCACATTTTAACCCCGTAAATTTTCTCACGACCCCCCAAGGTCCCGGTATCGTGTCTAAAGCCCGAAGCAAGCCCCGGAGCCTCGAAATTCTCGAGAAGTTATCCTCTCTCCTGCCGAAACTCTGCCCGATTTGAGCTAGTTTCTCGTCAAATAAACTCTTTTTGGGAAACGAAACTCTGCCCGAATCACCGCTTATCAAAGTGAGTTCATACCCCTATAATATACATTTTTAAATGGTTTTATATGCTTTTTTTTTGGGGGGGGGGGGAATACAAGTTTAACACAATAATAAATTGTGTTAATAACTGTATGTGATAATAATCACGCAAAGTGTTTCCGTATGCTTTTAAGAATTACCAAATACGTTCAAAATGACTTGAAGCCATGTTAAATCTTTAAAGTCATGTAAAATCCATTAAATTCTTTGAAAAATGTTTTATAAACTATTTCAAATTATATATGCCAAAATCATGTTTATATATGTATAAATATATAAATAAGATTTGAAGGGCTTAGGACTAATGAATTATCTTATTTTCTTTTCCTTGTTTGGATGTGGAATTAAGGTTGTATTATTTGTCCGAAGGTCGTTTCCTTCTTAATTATATATATATTATACATATATGAGTATAAAAGGTTACTCCTTTTGGTATCATCACCTTTGTATCAGGCTGAGCAAAGGTGTTCATCCATGAGAAACCATGCTAATCAGATAGAACATATAAATTATAATAGGTATAATTTATTATTTAAAACTAAATATACAAGTATGATTCACGACTGTATACTTTCCAAGGAAATTACCAAAATTCATTCAAGTATACCAAGATAAGTATAATACATTTAATATACAAACAACATATTAAAGAAGTAAAGATACATCATACCGGGTTTGCATTAACAAAGGTATTATACAGAGTACTAGAGTTAGCAAACATGAGGTAATGTCGGGTTTGCATTAGCAATGGTACTATACAGAGTACCAGAGTTAGCAAACACGAGGTAATAATACATCATTCCGGGTTTGCATTAGCAATGGTACTATACAGAGTACCAGAGTTAGCAAACATGAGATAATAATACATCATACCGGGTTTGCATTAGCAATGGTACTATACAGAGTACCAGAGTTAGCAAACACGAGGTAATAATACATCATACCGGGTTTGCATTAACCGAGGGTACGATACAAAGTACCAGAGTTAGCATTCACAGGGTAATAATAATACATCGTAAATCTCGTTGAAACAATAAATTTGTGAGACCCTTCACGGTGTACTTATCTATGTACGACCTTTTAAGTCCTGAACTATTAGCCAGAATCTCTTGTAGGGAGAGCGTGAATTTGTGTATAGATCTATATGGGACTGACAATCCCGCACCTCTACTGTTCGCTACAGTTTGGCCGGCAGGCCTAGGGTGTCAAATATCATTCCATTCCGACGCCTGAAGAACGTCGCCGCAGGTATATCAGTCATATTAGTATGGTTAATAGAACTCACATGGATAAAACAACAAGTGAATTACAAAGTAATATACTTCTCTTATAACAGTAAGAAAAGTTAATTACATCTCAACCAAATATACCTTCAGTAGCTTTTACTTACAGTAAAAGCCACGTATCATGAAATCAAGTATTGTACTTCTGGTTTTGAACATTTAAAACCACAAGGCAGTATTATGGATAATACAATACTCTCCAGGATTAATACTAAGGTTTTCACTATAGAACAGATATAACTAAGAACACTTTTACAAATGAAACGGTTTATGGGATTAAACCACTTTTACAAATGAAACGGTTTATGGGATTAAACCACTTATACAAAGGAAACGGTTCATGGGATTAAACCACTTTTACAAATGAAACGGTTTATGGGATTAAACCACTTATACAAAGGAAACGGTTCATGGGATTAAACCACTTATCAAATGAAACTTAGTCATTCAATCTTTATAAACTAGTATAACATAAAAGACCTTTAGTGGTTAATTCTATAATTCCTTAGTTATTACACCAGAGTTGTACATAAGTAATATCCGATTGACAGTGAAATGTGTGACTTCCGCCTTACTTCATGTTCCTTGTTTGGTTGTGGGCTTAGGGCAGATACACCCATTTGACTGTCCATTCGATATTGTGTTATATATAATCATTATAAACTAAGTAATTACAAAGGGAAACTATTGAGGTTATCAGTTAATCACCTCAGGAAATATAGGATTTCCTGGAGAAACCAGTGAACTTATTCAAAGAACTTAGGGTATACTTAACAGAACTAAAATACTTATGAACTCACCAGCTTAAATGCTGATCTACTCTTTCCAAATAACTTGTATTCTCAGGAATCCAGTAGACAGGTACACTCCCGAAGCTTTTGAGAAGACTACCTACTACCGTACCGCGACTCTTGTCTTCTACTGTACCTACTTTACTGTGTGAATATGTAATGTTTGAACACTTATGTAAAACTTATACTTATTAATGCAATGGTTGTTTGTACTTTTATTACTATATTGCATGTGTTGTGATACTTACCTAAAGTCCTCCGCCCCCGAACGTTTCCGCCGTTCTGGTTTGGGGGTGCGACAGATTGGCTCTTTCTTTTTGTGTTTCTTTTCTTCTTTTTTCCTTTTTTTAAAAAAAAAATCAAAAGATTCTAATTGGCTCTTTTTCATTAGATTTTTTTTCTAAAATCCAAGTGTATATGAAGCTTAGGTGGCAGGTAAAAATGTGATGCGGCAAGGTGTTAAACATGTTACCACTCCCTATAGCCTAACCGTAGTTCCTATTTGTGGTTTCATTTGGTCAAAAATTACACCTAACCGTATTGTGCTCAGTGCTCACTCCTATTCATAGGTGGTATCTTTTTATCTATCAGTGGTGGCTTTGCTAATTTTTCAAAAGCTTTTTTGTTAACTACATTTTTTTGTTCTTTTTCGGTCTTCGTGTTTGTAGAGGCGACCAACCACATAGAGTGTGTTTCTCGGTTAGAGGAGTATATTGCTCATCAATTTCATCGTAGCAGTATAAAGGAAGCAGGTGGATAACTTGAAGGAGTCCCTAGAGGGGTTCCAATTAGCAAGCGTGGAAACAGAATATGTGAGTTTTTGTAATCAATACCAAAGGTTGCCATGGATGGGATTTGAGAATTTGAGCTTTAATATGTCATCAAGGTGCAACGTTTTACTGATGTCTTGATTGAAAAGCTTTAGATGACTGACAGAGTCAAGTTTCATTATGACGAGAAGAAGCAAATTTTTGATCATTTGGCTTGTCTTAGGATGGATTTGGATTGGTTTTTTGATATTAGTTTCCGAACCGTGAGCAATAATTGCCTCAATTTTCTTAGCTACTCGACTATTTTCAGGCATCATGTGTTGAGTACAGTATTTGTTTATATGGGCTCTTTTGCGTCTGAAGCGTGATTTGCGTCCTCTTACTGGTGTGACACCTCTTACTGGTGTGACACCATCTGGTTCTCAAAATCAGAATGAGACTATTGTTGACCTTTATGACCTAGCTTTTATGAATTATGTCTTTGAATATGTAGTGAAGGTCACATGCTTACACTAGCTTAGGTCGTGGATGGGTGGTATTCTTGTAGAGATTGAGTAACATCCCAAATTTAATAATACGCTTGATGACCTAGCTTCTACGGATTATGTCTTTGAACATGGAGTGAACGTCATAGCTTACACTAACTCAGGTCGTGGATGAGTGGTATTCTTGAAAAGACCTGGCAACATCCCAAATTTTATGTCAAACACAAGGCAATAAAGTATATAAGAACTTTAAGGCATGTTGGGCAAAAACAGAAATTAATAACTCAAATTTTATTAAACGGAAACTCATAAAAAAATGAAGTAAGTTAATTGTTCATTTATTTAAAATGATATGTATGTTGAATAAGTGATAAAGTAGAAGGGTATTTTAAAATATTTCGAATTTAAAAATAGAGGGAAAAATCATTTACTTATTATTTTTGGGTCGTATAAAAAATAAATAGAAGATAAATGACATATTGTAAACGGAGGTTAAGTGATGGGATCAAAAGTTGAAATTGGGGCGCACCTTATTTTCTTTTCTTGTGAGCGTCGATCGAATGTTAACAAAAGAAAAGAAAATGCTGGTTTCCTTGTGTGCCTGCTTAGGTCTACAATCTGGAAAGAAGGGGAGACCTTCAAGGTCTCTTTGTTTTCTGTTGAGAGGGAACCTAACCAGAGAAAGGGTAAGGAGAATCGGAACGCAGAAATCATATAAGGGGTGCGTGATTTCTCACATTTGGTAACCCAAAATTCCTATTGTCCTTCAATTTTACAGATTCTTGAGGTAATAACCAAACCCTAGTAAGTTGATTATTCGAAATTATTCAAATAGATGTTGAAATTGGATTTGGACTCATGAAATGCTATTTGTAATGAGCTCAGAAACATGATTGCATGGCAAAAACTTGAATATCTTGAATGGGACAGATTTGAGTTTTACTATCCTTTATTCAAATTGGAGGAGTTTGTTAAGCTAATAACAACATATGCTAACAACGATATGAGGAACCAAAATCAAATATCAATGTTTTTTTCACTGTCCTGTACATAACGGTCAAAGTGCATAATCATGATTAAACATAATACTTCTACGGATGTTATACGATTCTCAATTAATGTTGTATGCAACAATTTCACGTATTAGTTAGTTGTGATAAGGAAACTGCATAGCTTTAACAACATGATTCATTGGCTTTAATTTACATGATCTTTGGGTGTGTAAGTAATCAAAAGATTAGTTAAACATTGCTATAACTCCATTGGTATATGTAATCACCATGTTCATTTTTCATGCGATGGAATTGTTTTCAAGTGGGACCCAATTTGTCTTGTAATGCATCAATGTTTAGCCAACTTGGATTTTACTTTGGTTAAAGAACAAAAGCATGTTAGACTTAATGGTTGATATATCACCATCATAAGGTCATGGACCCAACTGCTACATATTGTTTACCAATTATATTTCTGATGATAGGTCATGAACAAAAGCAACAATCTTTGTTAACTCCATTTCACTCCCAAAATTCACATTTCCAAAATAATCAACCCTGAAAAAATTTCTCATTCATACACTAAACAAATTATAGTGAACTCAAAACTGTTCCTTGATCTGATTTCATATGAGTGGGAAAATTGTCTCGATTTAAATACAAATGACAAAAAACCTAGCTAGTGGTTAATTGGTTGTAAGAATGCTGTATAGAAGTCATAATGCGCCCAACTGAGAAGCAATATCACTGAATGTATATTCACTGCATGGAATTGTGAGGCCGCCCATTTGATGAACATACCCAAATTCTTGCTCTGCCTGATCTAGTAATTCTTGAAATGCAGGTTAGCTTACCAACCATACAGGAACCACAAAACGCTTCTTCTCTTGCTCACCAACATAAATTGCTAAATAGCCTTTCGGAATGTCCATACATTTGGTTGTGCTGCTTCCATTGGATAATGATCTTCTGAGAATTTGTTTTGCTTGAATGATCCGAGGAAAAAGGATGGCCATTTTTAAGGATGGTAGTTTCTGTTCACTTCTAAATCCTGATTGAGGATGGAAACTCTCAAAGCATGCACGTCTTCTTGGTGAAAAGTTGTGAAGGATTTCAGAGGAAGTTGTGGTTGTGTTATTCATATCGAATGGTTTTTATATACAGAGATACAAGGAGATCTTGATAGAGGATGGTGACATCTGGTGGAAGAAAATGCAACCTCACATGGCTTTGTCTTCCAACCTGTAAGACAGATCCAATGTCTAATTCACCTATTAATGATAGGGCCACATATGTTTCAAGAAAACCCCAGAGACCTGAGCCACAATTTCGTGGTTGTTAGGGGCCATTACCACATTCCTCTTAATATTACATGGGACCATGATGCTTCTACCGTTTTTCATTCCCACCTTAATTTAGAATACTGGTGATACAAGTTATCTGCTTTGTTAATTATTTTCTATACACAAGTACATGATTAAGCCATATTATTGCTTGTGACTTTGTGGTTGTGCTATTCAAGATCATACTTTTATACAAGTTAGAAGACACAGCACATGATCTTGCCTTCCTGCTGCAATGTCCCCATCTGTCATAAAATTTCTTATATTTTCACTTATTGTACATTTCATTCTCCAATAAACCTTTAAATATAGAATATGATAGCCAAAAGCTCCGAATTGGAGAACACATCGAATTGGAGCAATGAGTGATGGCAGAAAACAGAAAAAGGCACTTGCAGGTGGGACAAAAACTGCACATTTAACTTTTGATTTGGGAGAACACACCGAATTGGAACAACTTTTCTAAGTTTTTTCATTATATTGCAAAAGGGAAATAGAGTACATCTATAAAAATGAAAATGCTTCCTAAAATATTGGGGGAACTAACCCACTTCTTGATTACGCCTAAAGAAAAGGAAATATGGCCAACATGGCCTTTTGATAGAGTCAAACCACTAAATAAACATATGTTTCCCAATATAACCTCTGGATTAAACCAACATATTCCCCCTTAATCCAGAGTCTTCATTCCAAGATTTTCTCGCATTTCCTTGAACATGTTTCTTGCCAACTGTATGGTGAGGATATCAACCTTGTGTTCATGACTTACAACATGCCTTACAACAACATCCCCCCTTTCAATGCATACTCTAATAAAATGGAACCGGGTATCTATATACTTGCTTCTCCCATGGAAGACGGGATGCTTTACTAGTTCAATAGCTTACTTATTGTTGATGTGGATTGTAACTGGACCTAGTTTTTCCCTGTTACCTCCTGGATCAACCAACGAAGCCAGACTCCTTGACATGTTGCCATAGTTGTTGCCATAAACTCCGCTTCAAACACGATGCAAGTGCAACACACCTCTATTTCTGGGAACTCCATGTCACTGGACTTTCGTTCACGTAGAACACGATTCCACTTGTACTTCTTCTGTCAGGCGTGATTGCTATCCGAGAATGCAATCACTTCATTCCTTCTAGAGCTTTGAGGTTAAAACAGTCCAAGATTTAGAGTTCCCTGTACATATCTTAGAATTCTCTTCACAGCTTGATGGTGAAGTTTAGTGGGCCTTTCA
The DNA here is from genome assembly GCF_052849685.1 of Lactuca virosa. Lineage (NCBI taxonomy): Eukaryota > Viridiplantae > Streptophyta > Magnoliopsida > Asterales > Asteraceae > Lactuca > Lactuca virosa. Next base: position 257,065,059 of record NC_136433.1, on the reverse strand, counting down.
AGGAACCGACATACAATTCTCACTGCATATGCTATGTCAAGTCTAGTGTGGCATAAATATCTCAGACCACCAACAATACTTCTATATTCAATAGCATTTACGGGTTCACTATCTTCATCTTTTGTCAATTCCAGCTTGTGCTCCATGGGTACCTACGCCCCCATTGCATTCTTCCATGCTTATTTTTTTCAACAAACTCTTGGCATATGATGTTTGTTTTAGGTTGATTCCTTTCTCTTATTGAGTCACCTCAATACCCAAGTAGTATGATAACAACCCTAAGCCGCTCATCTCAAATTCCTGGTTCATTTTTTTCTTGAATGTGTTTACTTCATTTTCGTTTCCTCCAATGACAATGAGGTCATCAACGTAGACCCCTACTATCAACACATTGTCTTATGACATTATTGTGTAAACTGCATACTCATGAGCACACCTTTTAAAACCAATTTGCTTCAGGTACTTGTCCAGACGTGCTTTCCAAGCCCGAGGGGCTTGTCAAAGGCCATACAATGCCTTGGATAATTGATAAGTCTATTTTATGAATATACTAAATTGTACTAAATATGTTGAATTGATGCATAATTGTCCAAGAATGGCACTACTTTGATGAGTTGTTGAACTATATATGCAGGTAAATATTTAGTGCTAAAGTGGGCGGAACCTACAAGGAAAACGAGCAAAATGAAGCTAACAAACGTGGGAGACGCATTGCTAAAAGAATGAAGAAAAATGGTGCTGAGAAATTTGACCACTCTTCAATGTTTTGATCATATCTCAAGATTTAGAGCTCCAATTGACATGAATGAAGAAGTTCTGGAAACTAGACAAAATTTCCTACAACTTTCATGTTTTGCGTTTTTGCTGATTCTACCGTTTTCATCACCAAAAAGGGGCAACAAAGATGAGAGACGTCCTAAAACGCGTCTAAGACGCCCCCTGGGACGCCTACCCGTTTTAGGCCATTTTCAAGAGCAAATCAAGGACGGCAGAAGACATGTAAAATGTCCCGAAGGACTTCCAGACGTCCTATATGACATCTAAGACGCCCACTATGACGTCGACCCGGAAAACAGCTCCGAGAATCAGTTTTTCAGCACCTATTTAAAGGAGATTTAACCCTAATCGAAATAGGACTTCTCCCCTGCGATTTTCCACAGTTTTGGAGGGTTCCAAACACATTCAAACCTTCTCCAAGCACCATCCTAATCATCAATTTCCGAATCTAAGGCGATAAATCATCAAATTCATTATCATTCAACGTTTGAAGATCGTTCAACCGACGGATCTACATCAATTCCATCAAGCTCCAGATTCGATTACTTTTTCCCCAAGGTTTATTTGTTCTATAATTTGATAATCATTAGGCTACATTTGTGTAATGATTTTGAGTTTGTTTTTGAATTCTATTATGTATTTCATTTATTTCATTCAAGTTAGTGGTTTTATGAACTCAATGGAAGGCTAAATTATTAGGGTTACTTCCGGGGATGTTTAGGACTTTTTGATGAACACACTTGATTATTACTTGATTCTAGTTAATTTCAATTGTTGTTTTATGCTTCATGTGATGATCTTTTGGTAATGATAATTGAAATTGGGTTGTATGAATTGTTTGATGTCATAATTAAGATAGTCTATTGTCAATTCATCATTTGTTCCAAGTTCAATTAGTTTAGGAATAAAGACAAGTGATTGAATCAACATATATTATTCAACCTTATGATATTTAATCTTAATGCGGTCATATGTAGTTGTAAGACATTTTATTGATAGTTCACTAACTGTTCCTAATCAATTTAGACATAAAGGAGTAAGACAACTAGTTGAATGAACATCTAGTGTGCCCAAAACTATGTGTTGCAAGTTAATAAACCCCAATTGCATCTAAGTAATTGAATTAAGATTTTAGGGAAGAAAGTGTGTGAATCTAAACTGTCTATAACTGAACCGGGAGTACTCTAGTTTTCTCATTGAGATTTTCGTTTTAAATAATAAATTTCCAGGTTTTTTATTTGATCATTGCTTTAATCTTTTTTCGTGACAATTGCTAATAATATACTCTTGTTGACTATTTTCACACAAAGTTTGACCACAAACTTCTCCTGGAAACGACCCTTACTTACCCTAGCTATCTAGTGGTTTTTGAGGTTATTTTTGATTGAGACAACGACCTCGATCAAAATTTGGCGCCGTTGCCGGGGAGATTGTGCGCTTAAACAATTGTGTTAAAGTAGTCATTACATTTTTTTTATTTTTTTATTTTTTGTTTTGTTTTATTTCTAGTTCAGAATCTTCACTCCTTTATTGTTTTTTTTTTGTAGGGAAAGTCGTGAATGGAGGAATACACTTACTTGAATTAAGATATGTGGTTGGGGAACGAAAATTCAGGCCAATATCAATACTATAATGATCCATACAATGATTCATATAATGATGATCCATACGATGATCAATATGATGATGATTGTTGGTGGACTGGAAATTCAGCTCAAAGTCATCACCATGAATCATCTTGTTTTCCAGACAACCAAGAACCAAACAACTCTTCATTTAGCAAAAAGTTGGATCAAATGTTGTACATGTTGAATGAAACCTTCAACAAAGAAGAAGACAACTCCAAGTCAATTTCAGTTATTGAAAAACAATTAGAACATATAGCCGAGAAACTAAATCAACAACCTTCAGACAATCTTTCAGACACTACGCTGGTGAATGAGGTAACTTTTCTATGTAGTGATAAATTATTTGATAACAAAGTGCATAAACTTACACCACCCGAACTAGAGCTTGTGGTGGAGGATTATGTATCTTTAAATGATCAGGAGACTGAGAGTATATCTGAAATCAAAGAAGTTGAAATTGAATTGGATAAGTATAATGAAGATTTTCATGAGTTGGAAGAGTCCAAAGTTGGGGAGGGGTCAGTGGAGGCTAATACCACTCCCTACCCAATAATTTTGAAAAAACCTGAAACACAACTTTTTGTTCTAACAGATTCTAAAAAAAATTCCAAATACAAACAAACAAATTTAATCATTGATCGTCCCTTCTTGGCAACCATCTATGCTCAGATTGGTTGCCAGGAAGGTGCAATTGATATGATATTTGGAAACCATAAGGTGAGATGTCTTGTGTTTAGACCTACTAATGATTCTCCAATCAGTGGTGACTTATGTGTAATCGATACTATTCATGATTATGTCTATAAGCATACCGCAAATATGCTCTCCGACACCACCCTCGATTTGGAGAAAATTTTCTCATGTAACAGGTCAAAATCATTGGATAATAGTGGAATTCAACACATGGAAAGAAAGTTGTGGAACAAAAAACATGATGCAACACGTGCCCACAAATCAAAAATGAAAGTGTTACATGATATCAAGTATCGATTAAAGAAGTTTACTAGATGGAAAGATGCATGGCTCTTCAAAACAAGGTTTAAGCATCATCGTGGAAGGATTAAACGCAAAATAGTTGATTTACACAAGGCCAAAAAAGGTTTGCCACATGATCCGGTTCCTCAAAGTAAGTTGAGCGACCTCATGGTTGGCTTTCAAGGAAGTCAACTAACATATGATCCTCCATAGACATCGGTTGAGGTAACCTGTCCCACTAATGACGTTAAACTTGGCAATTTTGGAACTTTGTGGGTGTGTTCACTGCAAACCCTCACGAGACTTCACTCGTCCACTAGGCGTAACCTAGGGCTTTAAAAGGCTTGTTGCACGTGCCAAGTGCAATCGTGGACCCCGACGAAATTGAGGGCTAGTTAGTGTAGTTTATTTTTATTTGATTTGATTTGTGTGCTTGTAGTTTTTTTTTTGTTATTATTTTAGGAATTTATCTTTTGATGCATCGAGGACGATGCAAGACTTAAAGTTGGGGAGGGGGTGTACACAAGAAAAAGATGGAGGACTGAAGAAAAAGTGATTTAAAAAAAACAAATCATAATTATTCGATGTTTATTCGGGCAAAACGAAACATTATGAAAATATCTCCAACTAGTCAACTTTTTTGGAAATCAAAACCGCCTCTACTATCAGTACCATTAGGTGTGTCGTCCTCCACATATTTTGAATTTCTTTTACATTAACTTTGATGATTTTTTTTGGATAATCAACTTAGGATGAATGTACTGCTATCTTAAACTCTATCGTTAATTATCTTATCCTGAAGTTGGCACCATGAAATATGTGATGAGTTAGTAGCTTCTCTATATCTTGAATATAACTCATCAAAATGGAAAATGATAGGAGTATCGTATATCGAGTCATAATATATATTAAATATTGATTTTGTGGATTGCTCAGCCGGTTTGGGAATATTTATATTTATTTAAAAAATTGTTATGTGAAATACCCAAGTGTTTGAAAAATGAAGGTTTTTGGCTCGAGCCTATGATCTTTCAATTGAGGACCCAACCGAACAATATGTGTTATCACGCTCTGAGTACTTGGTCATACTTACTCCTGCGCCTTTGGGGTTGGGAGGGGACTATTATTGTTTTCACACAGCCAAAAAGCATCATAAGACATTGAAGAACTTCCAAGTATATATATATATATTCAAGCTCAAGTCAAATACAAAGATGATCAAATCTGATGAAGCCATCAAAGAACTAGAAGAATGCTCAATCAAGATAAATATGAAGACAAGTTCAAGTTGAAGACATTGTGTGAAACAATATGTGACCCCTCGATAGCGGGAGTGTATGGGTTGGTCCACTAAGTGTTACCGACCGCGCTAACTATGTTAGTGAACCTTGAAAATGAGACTTTGACAATGAGTTCAACTGATAACTCATGAGGTTGATTATTGGAAAGGGTTCAAAAAGTGAAGGGTTTCAAACAACAAAGTAAAATAAGCATAACATGTATTTTGAGTTTAAAAGTCTGGATAAATGAACAAAAGAAATAATCCCCAAAATCAATATATTGTGTTTATTGAAAATATTTTGATGAAATGTACGGAATTCGTGATTCCATTGAGTTTTTTTTAGGATGAGAGATTAATCCTACACTGATTATTTCAGGCCAATCTCGGGACGAGTTTGGAATAAAGTTGGGGAGGTTTGATAAGTCTATTTTATGAATATACTAAATTGTACTAAATATGTTGAATTGATGCATAATTGTCCAAGAATGGCACTACTTTGATGAGTTGTTGAACTATATATGCAGGTAAATACTTAGTGCTAAAGTGGGCGGAACCTGCAAGAAAAATGAGCAAAATGAAGCTAACAAGCGTGGGAGACGCATTGCTAAAAGAATGAAGAAAAATGGTGCTGAGAAATTTGACCACTCTTCAATGTTTTGATCATATCTCAAGATTTAGAGCTCCAATTGACATGAAAGAAGAAGTTCTGGAAACTAGACAAAAATTCCTACAACTTTCATATTTTGTGTTTTTGCTAATTCTACTGTTTTCATCACCAAAAAGGGGCAACAAAGATGAGAGACGTCCTAAAACCCGTCTAAGACGCCCCCCGGGACGCCTACCCGTTTTAGGCCATTTTCAAGTGCAAATCAAGGACGGCAGAAGACATGTAAAATGTCCCGAAGGACGCCCGGACGTCCTATATGACTTCTAAGACGCCCACTATGACGTCGACGCGGAAAACAGCTCCGAGAATCAGTTTTTCAGCACCTATTTAAAGGACATTTAACCCTAATCGAAATAGGACTTCTCCCATGTGATTTTCCATAGTTTTGGAGGGTTCCAAACACATTCAAACCTTCTCCAAACACCATCCTAATCATCAATTTCCGAATCTAAGGCGATAAATCATCAAATTCATTATCATTCAACGTTTGAAGATCGTTCAACCGACGGATCTACATCAATTCCATCAAGCTCCAGATTCGATTACTTTTTCCCCAAGGTTTATTTGTTCTATACTTTGATAATCATTAGACTACATTTGTGTAATGATTTTAAGTTTGTTTTTGAATTCTATTATGTATTTCATTCAAGTTAGTGTTTTTATGAACTCAATGGAAGGCTAAATTATTAGGGTTACTTCCGGGGATGTTTAAGACTTTTTGATGAACACACTTGATTATTACTTGATTCTAGTTAATTTCAATTGTTGTTTTATGCTTCATGTGATGATCTTTTGGTAATGATAATTGAAATTGGGTTGTATGAATTGTTTGATGTCATAATTAAGATAGTCTATTGTCAATTCATCATTTGTTCCAAGTTCAATTAGTTTAGGAATAAAGACAAGTGACTGAATCAACATATATTATTCCAACTTATGATATTTAATCTTAATGCGGTCATATGTAGTTGTAAGACATTTTATTGATAGTTCACTAATTGTTCCTAATCCATTTAGACATAAAGGAGTAAGACAACTAGTTGAATGAACATCTAGTGTGCCCAAAACTATGTGTTGCAAGTTAATAAACCCCAATTGCATCTAAGTAATTGAATTAAGATTTTAGGGAAGAAAGTGTGTGAATCTAAACTGTCTATAACTGAACCGGGAGTACTCTAGTTTTCTCATTGAGATTTTCGTTTTAAATAATAAATTTCCAGGTTTTTTATTTGATCATTGCTTTAATCTTTTTTCGTGACAATTGCTAATAATATACTCTTGTTGACTATTTTCACACAAAGTTTGACCACAAACTTCTCGTGGATACGACCCTTACTTACCCTAGCTATCTAGTGGTTTTTGAGGTTATTTTTGATTGAGACAACGACCTCGATCAATAATTTGTACACCATTCCGGTCGAGTCTTTCTTCACGAAGCCCTCAGGTTGCGATACGTACACTTCCTCTTCCAACTTCCCGTGCAAGAACGCCGATTTCACATCTAGATGGTGGACCCACCATCCATTCTTCCATGCGAGAGCTAGGAGTACTCTAACTGTTTCTAGACTGGCAACTGGAGCGAAAACTTCTTCAAAATCAATCCATTGTTTCTGAACATATCCCTTCGCCACTAACTGGGCTTTGTGCTTCAAGATGTTTCCTTTTGGGTCTCGCTTCAGTTTGGACTTGAGACCATGGGTTTTCGACCCTGTGGCAACTTCACTAACTCCCATGTCTTGTTCTTCTCAATGGAACCCAATTCGTTTTTCATAGCTTTTACCCACTCGACATTACTCTTTGCTGCTTCAAATGAGGTTGGTTCTTCGTGATCCAGAGTGGGCATAAGTTCATATTCTTTTCTGTAGATATCCGACAACGGACGATATCTCTTTGGTGGACCACCACCTGTTGATTCTCAAGTGGTGGTGTTTGAGTCGGTTGAACTGGCAGGTGTAGTAGGGTTGGATGGTGAGGACGGAAGAGTGTTTATTAGAGAGTTATGGGCATGATCTGTTAGGCTCTGTTTATTTTCGAAATGGGCCTGTTGACTTATATTGAAGAAGTCCATTGGAGTATTATCTTCGCTGAAGCCCTAAGCTTCTGAAGGTGCATCATATACTATCTGTTCACCTGCCTCCTCGTTCTATCCTTCCACTACCAATGAACATCCAAAATGCTTTTTAAATCATTCAGAATTCTACCCTTTGTCTTCCTCGATGTACACATCTTTGCTCATACAAATCTTTCCAGTGTTGGGAACAAGTAATATGTATGCTTTACTTTCGATTTCTGTTCCAAGATACACATATTTCTTGCTCCTATCTTCGAGTTTCTTGTGATGACTTTTCATGACTTTCGTATGAGCAATACAGCCAAACACATGCCAATTAGGTCCAAGGTCCCGACAAGTCTCAACAAAACTCTCCAAGATTTGGGTTTTCTAAACCCTAATTAGGGTTTCCAACCAAAACACATGCCAATTAGGTCCAAGGTTAAGTTTATTGATTAATTTAGGTTTCACTAGGTCGGACACCACCCATTGCCACCTCGGGTGGTGGTGGTCGACGGCGGTCCACGGCTGCAGCCACCCGCACACGGCGGCGGCTCGAGAGATAATTCCAACAACCAAGCATACATACAAGCCTTACATCATTCACACACACAGCCACCCCCTCACGGTGGCTGGTGGTGGCAAATGAAAGCAGCATAACGGTAGCCACCATGGTTGGCTGCCATGGTGGTTCGCCTCGCCTCTGGCCAACATAACACCCACGCACACTTCACGGGTTCCGAACAACATATATACGTGAGACCACAACCTCTCAGCAACTAACTAGGCAGCTGACGATGCCAGAATAAACAGAAACAGCGCCCAAAGGCCAACGGCGGCAGCAAACGACGTGCACGACACAATTCACACAGAGAGGAACGAAGGAGAGCAGAGGTGAGTTGCGGTTAGCCTTACTGAGAGCCTTCCGGTTGCTCACAACCCACGCATCGACGTTCACAGCTTCATTCATCAGTCTCGGTGGTTCTTCCGGCTGCTCACGACGTCACTAGTAGCAGGGATTGGTGTGGTGGCGTTCAACTGCAAGGTAGCAGGGGGTAGGGTGGCGGTCAGACTCGACAATGCAGGTGGTGGCTGTGAAGACTCAAAAGAATGGTGGCGGTTGGAGAAAGTAGCTAGGGTTAGGGTTTGATACCAAAGAAAACGAGGGGGGAATGGCAGCGGGTTTAATCACGTGTTTGTATATGAGTTTGTGGAAGTGAAAGAAGTGAAAATATATGGAAAATGGGGTGAAAATGTGTAAAAATTCGGAAGGTCTCGCATGCTTTAAATAGGCTGAAGCCTCGGATCCGAGGTTGTGAGAGGCTGCCGCGTATTCGGACAGGCGGCGAAGGGAAGAGGCTTGCTTCGGACAGGTGGCTTGGAGGTGTTGGCTTTGGAGTGGACCGAACTGCGGTCCAATGAGAAGGTGCCACGAGGGTCCAAGGGGTGTCCGAGGGGTGTCTCCTGCGAGGGTGTCGGAAGGTAAGTGGACTGCGGCCTTGGTCGAATCCGAAGACGCCACGCGAGACTTCGGTCCAATCAGCAGACGACACGTAGCGGACACGGGGAAGCCTCACATGCGAGGTGACGTGGCCGAAGGTCACCCATGCGAAATTGCCCGGTTTTCAACATTTCTCGATTTTTGTGCCAAAAACTTGCAAAAATTATAACTTTCGCATAAGAGCTCCGTTTTCGACATTCTTTATATGCACGCGTATGTAAAATTATACTCTACGGCTTTCATTTAGACTTCGTCGGCTAATTTTGAATTTATTTTTATTTTTAACAGACCGGGACAGAAAATCTGTTAAAAATTCATAACTTCTTCATCCGACGTCCGTTTTTGTCTGTCTTTTTACCGTTGTACTACAATTGACGAGACCTTCAATTATCGTTTAGCTTGTGTCGGCTAAAAATCCCTTGATCAATATTTCGAGTTTTTAGTTGTATACTGCTATACTGAAACTTAGAAAAATCATAACTTCTTCATACGGAGTCAGATTTTGACGTTCTTTTTATGAAAGTTCTCGGTTTAACATAAGCTACAACTTTCATTTAGATTGTTAAGGCTAAAAGCCTTTTATTGAAAATTCAGTTTTTACACTGAACAGTGTTTTGCCGGTTTTGTCGCGGATCTTCGATTGGTCATAACTTCTTCGTTACAAGTCGAATTTTAGTGTTCTTTATGTTTTTGGAAACCTTGTTACAATCCCTACCACTTGCTTCATCCCAATCGCGATTGTTTAATAATTTATTTTTGAGGGTCAATTATGTAAATATACACAATATGCTAAAATTTCTCTTTATTGCTTTAAAAAGAACTACAAATTGACCTACATTATTATATAGGTTTGAAATAACGGTTTGTTACATTATCCCCCCGTTAGAGAGAATTTTGTCCCGAAATTTGCATTACAGATAGACTAGGGAAAAACATGTGGATATTTCTGTTGCATTTGATCCTCCCGTTCTCAAGTGAATTCAGGTCCCCGTTTTGCATTCCAGCAAACCTTCACTATCGGAATACGACTTTGTTTGGTTTTCTTAACTTCCCTGTCTAGAATCTCTACGGGTTCTTCCACAAAGTTGAGGCTCTCGTTTAATTCGATTTCCTCGAGTGGGATCACAAGAGTCTCATTGGATAAACACTTTTCAAGTTCGAAACGTGGAAGGTAGGATGAATGTTACTTAGTTCTTGGGGTAGTCGAAGTTTGTAAGCTACAGGACCGATTCTGGCAAGAATCTCGAATGGTCCTATGTACCTTGGATTTAATTTGTCACACTTTCCAAAGCGTATCATGCCCTTCCAGGGTGAGACCTTTAACAAGACATGGTCACCAACCTAGAATTCCAAGGGTTTTCTACTTTTGTCAGCATAGCTTTTCTGTCTATCTCTAGAAGCTTTAAGTCGCTCCTGAATTTGTACGATCTTCTCGGTAGTTTCTCGAATAATTTCCGGACCAGTGAGAGCACTGTCAGGAGGTTGACCCCTAGCTAGCTGCGTGTCACCCACTTCAGCGCAACACAGAGGGGATCTGCACTTGCGGCCATAGAGGGCTTCGAATGGAGCAACCTTTATGATAATATGATAACTATTGTTATAAGAGAATTCAACAAGGGGTAAATGAATATCCCATGCCTTCCCAAAGTCTATCACGCAAGCTCGCAACATGTCTTCCAATGTTTGAATCGTCCACTCACTTTGTCCGTCAGTTTGTAGATGGTAGGCTGTACTCATGTCCAGCCTGGTTCCCAGAGAGTTTTGTAAAGACTGCCAGAAACGAGAGGTGAATCTACTATCTCGGTCCGAAATAATAGATATTGGTACACCATGCAGTCTAACAATATCACTGAGGTAAGTTCTGGTTAGCTTCTCCATCTTGTCGGCTTCTTTTATTGGCAAGAAGTGTGCGGATTTGGTAATCTATCGACGATTACCCACATAGTATCATAACCACCCGAAGTATTGGGTAATTTGGTTATGAAATCCATTGTAATCCGCTCCCACTTCCATTATGGGATTTCAGGTTGTTGTAACAAACCTAAAGGTTTTTGGTACTCTACCTTGACTTTGGCACAAGTAAGGCACTTGCCCACAAAGGTAGCGATTTCGGCCTTCATGTTAGGCCACCAATACAGTTTCTTAAGGTCCAGATACATCTTGCCTGAACCTGGATGAATGGAGTATCGAGTTTTGTGTGCTTTATTCATAACCACGTCTCTGTAACCATCGAACTTCGGTGTCCAGATCCGGTTCATGAAATAATAGACTCCGTGATCCTTGATTTCAAAGTTCTTATCCATTCCTATCAGAGTTTCACCTGCCACGTTTTCAGGTTTCAAGGCTTCAAGTTGAGCTTCTTTGATCTGTGTGGACAGATGTGAATGGATTGCCATGGTCAACGACTTTACCCGGCGTCCCGAGTATTCTTTTCTGCTAAGGGCGTCAACTACTACATTTGCTTTACCAGGGTGATAAAGAATCTGACAATCGTACTCATTCAGTAGCTCCACCCATCGTCGTTGTCTCATGTTCAGCTCTTTCTGATCGAAGATATGCTGGAGACTTTTATGGTCCGTGAATATTGTGCATTTCGTGCCATATAAGTAATGTCTCCAGATCTTCAGAGCAAACACCACCGCTCCTAGCTCAAGGTCGTGTGTTGTATAGTTGACTTCATGCGTCTTAAGTTGTCTTGAGGCGTAGGAGATAACCTTTCCTCTTTGCATAAGTACACACCCAAACCCTTGATTTGAAGCATCACAGTACACTACAAAGTCCTCGGTCCCTTCGGGTAGGGACAAGATCGGTGCACTGCACAAGGCTTGTTTGAGCGTTTGGAATGCTGTTTCTTGCTTCTCTCCCCAACTAAAAGTTACACCCTTTTGCGTTAGGGTGGTAAGCGGTTTAGCGATTCGGGAGAAATTTTGGATGAATCTGCGATAGTAGCCAACAAGACCTAAGAATTGACGGATTTCTGTAGGTGTTTTAGGTGCTGGCCAGTTTTCAATTGCTTTGATTTTGGAAGGGTCCACGTGTATTCCTTCTGAACTGACCACGTGACCTAGGAATTTAACCTTCCTAATCCAAAACTCGCACTTTGAAAACTTTTCATAGAGTTTTTCTGTCCTAAGGGTTTGTAATACTTGGTGAAGATGTTGGCCATGTTTTTCTTTGCTTCTTTAGTAGATAAGGATGTTGTCAATGAAGACTATGACGAATTTGTCCAGGAATGGACGACACACTCTGTTCATTAGGTCCATGAACACAATAGGTTCATTCGTCAATCCGAATGGCATCACTATAAACTCGTAATGACCATAACGAGTTCTAAACGCGGTTTTGGGAATGTCTTCCTCCAAAATCCGTAACTGGTGATACCCGGATCTTAAGTCTATTTTCGAGAAGTAGTTCGCACCTTGAAGTTGGTCGAACAGATCGTCAATGCGAGGCAGATGATATCGGTTCTTGATGGTAAGTTTATTCAGCTCGCGGTAGTCTATGCACATGCGGAATGATCCATCCTTCTTCTTTACGAACAAAACCGGTGCTCCCCAAGGTGAGAAGTTTGGTCTTATGAAACCTTTGCTAAGGAGTTCGTTAAGTTGGCTGGATAATTCTTGCATTTCAGAAGGTGCAAGACGATAGGGGGATTTGGCTACAGGGGTAGCTCCGGGGATTAAGTCGATTCGGAATTCGACTTGTCGTCGGGAGGTACTCCTAGAAGATCATCGGGAAAAATATCGGGAAAGTTGCAGACCTCAGGAATGCTCGCGATGTCTTTCACTTCTTGCTTTTTGTCTACCACGCAAGCTAAGAATGCACAGTATTCCTTGCGAAGGTATTTATGTACCTTGATGCAAGAAATGATCTGAAGGTTCGTTCCAGGTTTGTCGCCATAGATAATAAGAGTTTCATTAGTTGGCAAGTTCAATCGAATAGCTCTTTCATAACATAGGATGTCAGCATGGTTGGGGCACAACCAATCCATACCTATTATGATGTCAAAACTTTTGATAGAGACCGGCATAAGGTCTATTGGGAAAGACAACTCATTCAAGGTAAGGATACATCCTATGTATATATCGTTGGTGGATTCGGATTTCCCGTTAGCCATTTCTACTGTGAATGTTTCTTTTAGTGGTTGAGAGTTTTGATTTAGTATATGTTTAAAATTATGGCTCACGAAGCTCCTCTCAGCACCACAATCAAATAGAATGCATGCATAAGTATTGTTGAGAAGGAACGTACCCGTGACCACTGCAGGGTCTGCCACTGGAATCCTCCCAACTCCACCGGCATTTCCAGCTTTTGGACAATCTTTCTTGAAATGCCCCACATCACCGCATTGGTAGCATGCTCGGCCTACCCCAGCGGCAGGTACTTGGTTGAGTGGTTGAGGTGGTATTCTACAGAATCGGGCAGTATGCCCTTTCCTGTTGCAGTTACGGCATTGTATTTCTTGGCAATTTCCGTTGTGGTGAAAATTACACTTGTTGCATTTAGGGAGGTTACCAGCATAGGGCTTAGTTGGTGCAAGGTTATTAGGGGCAACAGCAGGTACAGTGGTAGGTATGGTAGCTGGTACAGTAGTGGCATGGACTGCTACTACTTGTTGCTTCTTTGAAGGTTCCAGAGGAGATTTGCCCTTCCTCTTGTTCCAACCCTTCTTCTTGCTGTTGTTGTTGTTCTCCTTAGGTTTTTCTGGAGCAGTAACCACAAAATTTTGACGATTTCTGTGGTCAATAAGAGACTATGCCAATTCCTTGGCACTGTCAAAGGTGACAGGCCTGGAAGCAATGACACTTGCCTGTATTTGGGGCGACAGTCCCCAAATATACCTTTCAATCTTTCTGCTCTCCAGAGCAACCATTTCAGGACACAAAATCTCGCCAAGTCACAGAACCGATTCGTGTAAGTTGTTATGTCTGCACCAGCCATGGTAAGACCCCAGAGCTCTTGCTCAAGTTTTTGAATTTCTCCGCGCGGATAGTATTCCCGCATTAGCATGGCTTTTAAGTTCTCCCAGCTCATCGTATTAGCCACTATCAAAGTTAGTGACTTAACATGGCTATTCCACCATGTTAGGGCCCTATCTGAAAAAGTACAGGCATCAAATTTAACTTTGCTACCCTCCGAACAGGAGCAAATTTCAAAGACTGCTTCTGTCTTCTCAATCCATTGCCTTAAAACCATCACACCCCCAGTTCCATTAAAGGTCATGGGTTTGGCATTCGAGAAGTCTTTATAAGTGCACTCTCGCGAGTGCTCATGACCCTCGCCATGGTTAGAAGGACGTGCACCAGCTCCCGACCCACTAGCACCAGGAGTATTGATATGAGTCATGGAAGCAGCTACAGTTGCCGTGACCGTTGCTTAAAACATAGCGGGGTCGAATTGAGGAGGTGGTGGTGGCGTCGGTGCTTCATTGACATGTCTTGGATTTCTACGAGGAGGCATCTCTTGCTATAAAAGTCAATAGATAAAAAAAGACAGTGAGATATCAAGAATGAATATGAATTTGATATCTCTGAACTAAACACTTAATTCAACATGAATCTTGTAAAGAATTGGACATAGAAATCCACTGCAAGTACAACTCGCAACAGGATAATACGAAATTGAGTGGTTATTTTTCAAAGAATATGAAAGTACATGTCGATGGTATTGGTATATTAAATACATAAGGTCCGGAAAACTTGACCTTAAAGCAGATCTATAATATACCACAATACTGAGAAAGTGTCGACATCAAACTGACCTACTGAAAATAAAATTTTCGCGGTCGTATTGAAAGCATGAAAAATAACACTGGAACATTTCTGTAAACCAAAACTTTGGAATAGAATGTTTATGAAAATCGTAATAACTCTTGTTGAAGTAAAGTGCTTATTGTTTTATTGATACCCGGTTTTGTACATATCGTGCAAAGTAGTCTATACATCCAGTATCTCAAACTAGAAAGTAGAAGTAGTGTAAACACTACTTGCGGCGGTTGCTATGACGATTGCTGGGACCTGCTTCATCCTGCGTCTTCCAGCGCCTTTCTTGGGCAGCTTGATGCTCTCTCAATTCTCTTATCTCTGATTGAGTAGCATAGACTTGCCTCTGAAGGGCTTATGTATGGTGTTGGGTGTCATCATGCATTTCATCAAGACGAAGGATATCTGCAGTGTTAGCCTGCGCAACCGTATTCACTTCTAGGATTCGATTGATCGACATCCTTGATTGATCGGCTTGCCGGGCTATTCGGTTTACTATAACTGGAAGAGCTCTATCAGTTGTTCCTCCTCTAGAGACGTTATAGAAACCTCGTTCCATTCCGTAGGGAGGGTGTTGACCGTCTTGCCGACTCCAATGGTTTATGTATTGGCCCCACTCAGGTATGGGTTCGGCTTCATCTTGTCTTAGGGGAGGCTCCCCAGGGTTGCAGACTTGTGGCTCTGTATCCGTACCACTTGATTCGCTGTCCTCAAAGGGTTCTTCGCCTGAGTCTGAGATCCAGCCTGCATTTTGTGGATTATAGGGGTCCCCAGGTAAATTGTGTTCAGCCATAGGTTCTGTATTAGAAGTAAGGTTAGTAAAATACTCTTCGTAGTATTTTAATCTTTGTGTTCTGTTCTATAGTTCTTCTAAATATGTATGATAAGTTTTAGACATGTCGCAACACTATTATCACTCCCAAACACATGTTGGTCATATCTCAAATAAATATAGTTGATCAGGCTATATTAATTCCAGATATGATTACATAACTGCGCAGGTTTGACTATAGTGTTCAACATCCAAATACTTTTAAGTTCTTATGACTGTGATACTGTACTTGTAGGTATGAGTGTTAGTATACTTCTTGTAAAAATACTTAGAATTCTTAAAAAGTATACGTGTAGTCAGAGCTCTTAGCCCCGATATATTTATAGTTTGTATATCTTTTATGGATTGATATACTGAGTTCACTATAAACAATGCTCTGAAACCAATCTGTCACACCCCCAAACCAGACAGCGGAAACGTCCGGGGGTGGAGGACTTCATTTGTAGTATCACAACACATGCATCATAGTAATCAAAGTACAAACAACCATTGTAGTTAAAAAGTATGAGTATTTACATGTGTTCAATCATTGTAGATTGAAACCAAAATAGCTCCATCTTCTCAAAAAGCTCGGGGAGTACCTGTGTATTATTTCCCTAGGAATACAAGTAATTTGAAAAGAGAGTATCAACATAAAGTTGAGTGAGTGCATAAGTGTTTATGTTTAAAAGGGTGTCTTTGTATCTTGCATATGTAAACTGTTCCAGAAAATCCTATATTTTCTGTTGTATATGAAAAGTAGTTTTATTCCCATCAAACCGTTCTATTTGTAAACCAATGTTCTGTATTTGTAAAACTTGTGACTGAGAGTGTGCCTGGCTTCATCAGCTGTTATCAAAAATTGTATTGAACCATTGTAGTTTGTATTCTGTAAACTGGTACTTTGAAGGTGTACTTTAGTATAATTGATTATACACTAACATATTGTTAATATCTTTTTAATGAGTTCTTATAACCATACTATGACTGGATGGCCTGAGACAAACGCTTGTAGGCGTTTAAACTGTTGATAACAATTGTCACTCATTGGCGTGTATGCCTGACTGTAGCTAGCAGTCTGAGTGTGGGGTTGTCAATCCCAACATAGATCTACACACAACTTGTTTCGATCCCCTAACTGGAGATTCTGGTTATAATGTCAAGACTTTACCTTGGTTGTCTAAATAAATTAAACAACCTGAATTGAATGACTCATAAAAAGCATATAAACGTTTCATGTATATTAGTCATGAAAACCCAATCATTCTGAAATAAATGATTGATAGTATGCTCTTCAATTAGTATTCCGAACATGTATTTGACAATTGTAAACCCTTGATTTGTTTTGAATCAAAACCCTTGTTTCTTGTAAAACAGTGTATCCTAGTATACTTGAATCATGAGTTATTGTTCTATGTATCATAAATTATACCTATTATAATTTATATGTACTTTCTGAATCGGTATTTAACTATTTTTGCATGTAACCCCTTGCTCAACATGTTACAAAGGTAGTTAAACTGATGAAATAACTTTTATATTTATATACATATACAATTCTATATATAAGTAAAACTTAAACGACACTCGGACAAATAACCGGTACTATAAGCCCACATCCAAACAAGGAAAAGGACCCAGAATGAGTTATCGGTCCTAAGCCTTTTAAATCTTATTTATATACATATAAATATGTATACAAATATGAACTTTGGGGAAAAATATAAGTTTACAAAAGAGTTTAAAGTTTTGAGTATATTTTGATGATTTAATGTCGTTTTATCATGATTTGGAATCATGTATTTATAACACAAAGTTCTTGTTGTTATACTTGTATTCCCCCCCCCCCCGCCCTTAAAACAATAGAAATTATGAAAATACGGGGGTATGAACTCACTTGATAGGTGGTGATTTGGACAGCGTTTCGTTCCCGGAAAGGAGTTTATTTGACGAAAAACCGGCTTTAACCGGGCAGAGTTTCAACTGGAGAGAGGTTAACTTCTCGGGAATCTTGAGGCTTCGAGGCTTGCTTAGGGTTTGAGATATGATACTGGGGCTTTAGAGGTTGTATATGAGTTTGTGGAAGTGAAAGAAATGAAAATATATGGAAAATGGGGTGAAAATGTGTAAAAATTTCGAAGGTCTCGCATGCTTTAAATAGGCCGAAGCCTCGGATCCGAGGCTGTGGGAGGCTGCTGCGTGTTCGGACAGGTGGCGAAGGGAAGAGGCTTGCTTCGGACAGGTGGCTCGGAGGTGTTGGCTTCGGAGTGGACGGAACTATGGTCCAATGAGAAGGTGCCACGAGGGTCCGAGGGGTGTCCGAGGGGTGTCTCCTGCTAGGGTGTCGGAAGGTAAGTGGACTGCGGCCTTGGTCGAATCAGAAGGCGCCACGCGAGACTTCGGTCCAATCAGCAGACGATACGTAGCGGACACGGGGAAGCCTCGCATGCGAGGTGACGTTGCCGAAGGTCAGCCATGCGAAATTGCCCGGTTTTCAACATTTCTCGATTTTTGTGCCAAAAACTTGCGAAAATCATAACTTTCGCATACGAGCTCCGTTTTCGACGTTCTTTATATGGACACGTAGGTAAAATTATACTCTACGACTTTTGTTTAGACTTCGTCGGCTAATTTTGATTTTATTTTTAATATTATTATTTTTAACAGACCGGGACAGAAAATCCATTAAAAATTCATAACTTCTTCATCTGACGTCCGTTTTTGTTTGTCTTTTTACCGTTGTACTACAACTGACGAGACCTTCGATTCTCGTTTAGGTTGTGTCGGCTAAAAATCACTCGATCAATATTTCGAGTTTTTAGGTGTATACTGCTATACTGAAACTTAGAAAAATCATAACTTCTTCATACAAAGTCAGATTTTGACGTTCTTTTTATGAAAGTTCTCGGTTTAACATAAGCTACAACTTTCATTTAGATTGTTAAGGCTAAAAAGCCTTTTATTGAAAATTCAGTTTTTACACTGAACAATGTTTTACCGGTTTTGTCGCGGATCTTCGATTGATCATAACTTCTTAGTTATAACTCGGATTTTAGTGTTATTTTTGTTTTTGGAAACCCTGTTACAATCTCTACCACTTGGTTCATCCCAATCGAGATTGTTTAATAATTTATTTTTGAGGGTCAATTATGTAAATATACACAGTATGCTAAAATTTCTCTTTATTGCTTTAAAAAGAAATACAAATTGACCTACATTATTACATAGGTTTGAAATAACGGTTTGTTACAGGTTTTGACTGAAAAGTTTTAGATAACTGATAGAGTCAAGTTTCATTATGACGAGAGAAGCAACTTTTTGATCATTTGGCTTCTCTTGGGATGGATTTGGATTGGTTTTTTAATATTAGTTCACGAACCGTGTGCCATAATTGCCTCAATTTTCCTAGTTACTTGACTATTTTCAGGCATCATGTGTTGAGTATAGTATTTGTTTATATAAGGCTCTTTTGCATCTGAAGCGTGATTTGCATCCTCTTACTGGTGTGACACCATCTAGTTCTCAACATCAAAATGAGATTATTGTTGACCTTGATCACCTAGCTTTTATGAATTATGTCTTTGAATATGTAGTGAGGGTCACATGCTTACACTAGCTTAGGTCGTGGATGGGTGGTATTCTTGTAGAGATTGAGTAACATCCCAAAATTTATAATACGCTTGATGACCTAGCTTCTACGGATTATGTCTTTGAAAATGGAGTGAACATCATAGCTTACACTAACTCAGGTCGTGGACGGGTGGTATTCTTGAAAAGACTAGGCAACATCCCAAATTTTATATCAAACACAAGGCAATCAAGTACATAAGAACTTTAAGGCATGTTCTTGCGCAAAAATAGAAATTAATAACTCAAAGTTTATTAAACTAAAACTAATAAAAAAATGAAGTAAATTAATTGTTCATTTATTTAAAATGATATGTATATTGAATAATTAGTTGATAAAGTAGAGGGTATTTTGAAATATTTCAAATTTAAAAATAGAGGGAAAAATCATTTACTTATTATTTTTGGGTCATATTGAAAATAAATAGAAGATAAATAACTTATTGTAAACGGAGGTTAAATGATGGGATCAAAAGTTGAAATTGGGTCGCACCTTATTTTCTTTTCTTGTGAGCGTCGATGGAATGTTAACAAAAGAAAAGAAAACGGTGGTTTCGTTGTGTGTGCCTGGTTTCGTCTACAATCTGGAAAGAAGGGGAGACCTTCAAGGTCTCTTTGTTTTCTGTTGAGTGCGAACCAAACCAGAGAAAGGGAAAGAAGAATCGAAACGCAGAAATCATATAAGGGGTGCGTGATTTCTCACATTTGGTAACCCAAAATTCCTATTGTCCTTCAATTTTACAAATTCTTGAGGTAATAACCAAACCCTAGTAAGTTGATTTTTCGAAATAATTTAAATAAATGTTTAAATTGGATGTGGACTCATGAAATGCTATTTTTAATGAGCTCAGAAACATGATTGCATGGCAAAAACTTGAATATCTTGAATGGGACAGATTTGAGTTTTACTATCCTTTATTCGAATTGGAGGAGTTTGTTGGCTAAGCTAATAACAAGATATGCTAACAACGATATGAGGAACCAAAATCAAATATCAATGTTTTTTTCACTTAAAGTGCATAATCATGATTAAACATAATACTTCTACGGATGTCATACGATTCTCAGTTAATATCGTATGCAACAATTTCACATATTAATTAGTTGTGATAAGGAAACTGCATAGCCTTAACAACATGATTCATTGGCTTTAATTTACATGATCTTTGGGTGTACAAGTAATCAAAAGAATAGTTAAACATTGCTATAACTCTATTGGTATATGTAATAACCATGTTCATTTTTCATGCGATGGAATTGTTTTCAAGTGGGACCCAATTTGTCTTGTAATGCATCAATGTTTAGCCAACTTGGATTTTACTTTGGTTAAAGAAAAAAAGCATGTGAGACTTAATGGTTGATATATCACCACCACAAGGTCATGGACCCAAGTGCTATATATTGTTTAACAATTATATTTCTGATGATAAGTGATGAACAAAAGCAACAATCTTTGTTAACCCCATTTCACTTCCAAAATTCACATTTCCAAAATAATCAACGCTGAAATTATTTCTCATTCATACACTAAACTAATTATAGTGAACTCAAAACTGTTCCTTGATCTGATTTCATACAAGTGGGAAAATTGTCTCGATTTAATTAAAAATGACAAAAAAACCTAGCTAGTGGTTAATTGGTTGTAAGAATGCTGTATGGAAGTCATAATGCACCCAACTGAGAAGCAATATCACTGAATGTATATTCACTGCATGGAATTGTGAGGCCACCCATTTGATGAACATACCCAAATTCTTGCTCTGCCTGATCTAGTAATTCTTGAAATGCAGGTTGGCTTAACAACCATAAAGGAACCACAAATCGCTTCTTCTCTTGCTCACCAACATAAATTGCTAAACAGCCTTTCGGGATTTCCATAAATTTTGTTGTGCTGCTTCCATTGGATCATGATCTTCTGAGAATTTGTTTTGCTTGAATGATCCGAGGAAAAAAGATGGCCATTTTTAAGGAGGGTGGTGTCTGTTCACTTCAAAAGCCTGATTGCGGATGGAAACCCTCAAAGCACGTCTTCTTGGTGAAAGTTTGCGAAGGATTTCAGAGGAAGTTGTGCTTGTGTGATTCATATCAAATGGTTTTTATATACAGAGATACTAGGAGATCTTGATAGAGGATGGTGACATACGGTGGACGAAAAGGCAACCTCACATGGCATTGTTTTCCAACATGTAAGACAGATCCAATGTCTAATTCACCTATTAATGATAGGGCCACATATTTTTCAAGAAAGCCCCAGAGATATTAGCCACAATTTCGTGCTTGTTAGGAGGCATTGCCACATTCCTCTTAATATTACATGGGACCATGGTGCTTCTATAGTTTTCATACCCACCTTAGTTTCGAATACTGGCGATACAAGTTATCATCTTTGTAATTTCTTTTCTATACACTAGTACATGATTAAGCCATATTATTGCTTGTGACTTTGTGGTTGTGCTATTCAAGATGACACTATTATACAAGTTAAAAGACACAACACATGATCTTGCCTTCCTGTCGCAATGTCCCCATCTGTCATTTAATTTCCTTTTTATCACTTATGGTACCTTTGATTGTCCAATAATCCTTTATATATAACATAAGATAGGCAAAACACCAGCATAATTTCCTCTCAAACCCACCTGTACATCTTTCACCTTGAGATTACTCTCAAATTGTTTTGTTCCTCCGTGATAAAGCTTTAGAAAAATGGGTATCCGTATGCCTCGGATCATTCAAGCAAGACAATTACTCCAACGGTCTTTGTCAAATGGAAACCGGACAACAGCAACGGATCTACCGAAAGGGTATTTTGCAGTTTATGTTGGAGAACAAGAAAATAAGCGTTTTGTGATTCCTGTGTCATTGTTAAGCCAGCCTTCATTTCAGGACTTATTACGTGAGACTGAGGAAGAGTTTGGATATGACCATCCAATGGGTGGCCTAACAATCCTGTGTGGTGAGCAGAAATTCTTTGATGTTGCAAGTCGCCTGGGAGCATGTTAAAGTCAAGTCACATCATTCTATTTGCTAACACATTTTTGTAAATCACAGATCATATTGCAACATGCGAGACCGAGTCACGTGTCCCGGTTGTGTAAAATATGAATTTTGACTTTTTTTGAATACCATGTATATGAATTTTGTGTGCCTAAGCTGATAAGAACACATGGTTACACTGATATGAGGAACAAAAATCAAATATCAATGTTTTTTTCAATGTTCTGGATGTGACGGTCACAATGCATAATCAAGATTAAACATAATATATCAACCAGTGTTTTTCATACATTATTACAAAAATAAGTTATTGTCACACCAAAAAAACGTGACCATATGCCAATAGCCACACCTTTTTTTTCTTCGAAAGTGTCACCCAAGGTGGTGCCATTTTAGGCACCATACGACCTGTTTGGATTTTTTTTATTTATGTTCTATTTTTTATGTGTTGTACCTTCTAATCTTTTTATATATTTCACTATGCATTTTCTGTTCAAAGAATACAAAAAAATCCAACCTGATGCCTAAGGAGCTCACACATTTATAACTAGATTTTCATTGGAATAGAATTAGAGGAGTACAATATGATGGCTATCACCGGAGAAATGGAAACACAGTTATACAAATATACAAGTGTTTCTTACCGCGAACTATTATGCTGGCACTAGGCTACATAGGATTACCGTAATGAATCAGATGAAGAGTTGGGGCATGTTTTAAGCCAAAATCCATTTTCAATGTATATGAAAATGGTAGATAATCTATGTGTGTGCATCCCCCCTCCCCCTCCCACCCCCCCCCCCCCCCCCCCGCCTAACGGCTAATCTATAATGTTAAAAGGGAGTTTTGGAAAATTGTTGAAACGACTACTGATTGCTAATTTCCCCACATAGATCTCTTTCTTATGTGTGTGTTTTGGCAAGGAGACACTCTTAGTATGCTGTAGTTAGGTACACACTGATTGTAAAACCTCATTCTGGTATAAGAAACAATGTGCATGTCCCCTTTCCGAACATAACTATCGCTGGAGATCGCATCTCTAATGACTTGTATCTTACAGATTGAACCATATGCACATAGTTTTAAATTATGGTAATTTGGATCTATGACAAACTCTGTTATGGCCCATACTGTTGAACACGACTCTTTATATGGGAAACAACAACACTTTTATTAAGACACTTAAGAAGAACTTACACTTTGAGAGACTACTACACACTTTGCTTTCTTTGAGGCGTTTCTTGGATGGTTTGGAGCAAATGAGCTCCACACCTATTTATAGGCCTCTTAGAAAGGTTCTAGATACTAGTATACACTTACTACATATTAGATAACTCTTGAACTATAAACAAACTCTATATTCTTCCATATGTTTCTAAAATATTCTACCATGTGCTGCAGAGGTCTAGGATGCTCCAGTGTCTTCTAGAATGATCCATAACCTTCCAGTGTCTTCCATGTCGTTCTAGAGTATTCTAGACTCTTCCGGTATATTCTGGAGTCTTCCATAATGTTCTAGAATCTTCTAGAGCATTCTAGAACAAGCTAAAGTCTTCTAGATAATATTTGTTCTATTGGGCTAGTGATGATCTTTAACACTCCCCCTCATCACTAGCCCTCATTCTTCGTACCATGTTAACCTGACAGCGAAAACCTTCATATTTTCCAGTACTCAGCACTTTGGTAAACAAGTTTGCTATTTGGTCATCGGTCTTGATCTGTCGCATCTCAATTTCTTCCATCAAGACTTTCTCTCTGATAAGGTGATAATGCACTTCCACATGCTTTGTTCTAGCATGAAATACTGGATTTTCTGCCATCCAAATTGCAGATTGGTTATCGCAATGAAGTGGTACCGCATAGTCAACTTTTTGATGTAAGTCCTCAATTAGGAGTACCAACCACGTACTTTCTTGAGCTGCTACGGCCGCTGCTTTGTACTCCGCTTCTGTGGTTGACAATGATACAATTGGTTGTCTTTTACTACACCATGATATTGGCCTCGACCCGAGCTTGAACACATACCCAGTGGTTGATCTTCGGGTATCATGGTCTCCTAAATAGTAAGCATCACAATATCCAACCAACTTACAGTCTTCTCCCCTTTTATACAAGAGACCATAGTCAATTGTACCTTTGACATATCTCAAGATCCATCGGGCAGCATCCAAATGAGGTTTCTTCGGACTTTACATGTATCGACTCATAACTCCAACTGCATAAGCAATGTCAGGCTGAGATAAAGTTAGGTAGATAAGACTACCTACTAGTTTTCGATACATCGTTCCATCGTCCAACTCTTTTCCTTCATGAACACATATCTTGGCATTTGTCTCTATTGGTGTTGATACTGGCTTACACTCCAACATGCCAAACTTTTGAAGTATATCTCTTGTATACTTTTGTTGGCAGAAGAACAACCCTTCCTTTGTACGATCAACTTCTAACCCCAAGAAGGGTTTAAGCTCCCCCAGCTCTTTCATTTGGAATCACACTGACAGATTTTCTCTTGTTTGATGGATTTCTCTTTCGTCATCCCCGGTGATGATCAAGTCATCCACATAAACCAACACAATTGCCAACTTCCCTTCTTTTTCTTTGACGAACAGGCTTCAGTCTGTATGTGCAACTGAATAACCACTTTGGGTAAGAAATTCAACAATCTTACCATACCAGGCTCTTGGTGCCTGCTTCAATCCGTAAAGAGCTTTTCTCATCTTGCACACATGATTGGGATTAACTGCATCCTCAAATACCTTTGGTTGGTTCATGTAGATCTCCCGATCTAATTTTCCATGCACGAAAGCATTCCTCACATCCATCTGCCATAATTTCTAGTCTTTACTAGCTGTAAGGGCTAGCATCACCCGTACAATAGTTATCTTCGCCACTGGACTAAAGGTTTCATCATAGTCCAGTCCATATTGTTGTAAGAACCCTCGAGCCACCAAACGAGCCTTGTAACTTTCAATTGATCCATCTGTGTGTCGCTTTAATTTATAAACCCACTTGCAGGAAATGGGTTTTATATCTCTTGGTCTTGGTACCAGTTCCCACGTTTGATTCTGCTTTAAGGCTGTAACTTCTTCTTCCATTGCCTTCTGCCAAGCTTTATTCTTAATTGCTTTTTCATATGTCTCTGGCTCTTTAACACTGTCTTCTAAAATGGCCGGATTAGCATATTTGGGATTAGGCTTTCAGATTCTTTCCGTACTTCTTGCTCAGTGACATCAGTGTCACTTGGATCTTCAGGTGTGTCAACACTTGACCAAATGTGTGCAGTTTGCTCCCCTATCTTTTGTTTTCAAATTTCTTCAATATTTTCCGAGTCTGGTAATACTTTCTTCTCTGAGGACCACCATGAAGATGCTTCATCGAACACTACATCTCTTGAAGTATAGCATCTTCCACTTTTTGGATCACAACACCTCCATCCTTTTCTTTGATTGTCATATCCAGCAAATATACACCTGACTGCTTTCTTGTCAAACTTGCTACGTAAATGACTAGGTACAAATACGTAGCAGACGCAACCAAATACTCGGAAGTAGCTAACAGTAGGTTTCATGTTCCATAGTGTCTCAAATGGTGAGATGAAACTTAACCTTGTTTGGGGAAGTTTATTGATCATATGAGCAGTAGTTCGCATTGCTTCAACCCAAAATCTTCTTGGGACATTCTTCGTGTGTAGCATGCTTCCACAAATTTCTACAAGATGTCAATTCTTTCTCTCGGCTATACCATTTTGTTGAGGTGTGTTGGCAGATGTGAATTGATGATGTATACCACATTCTTGCAGATAGCGATTAAATTCTTTCGAGGTGTATTCTCCTCCATTGTCTGAGCGTAGACACCGAATCTTCTTTCTCACTCCTCCTTCGACCGTTGTCTTGAATTCTAGAAACTTTGAGAATGTTTCAGATTTTTCTTTCATGAAGAAAACCCACACATATCTCGAATAATCATCAATGAACGTCACCATGTACCGCATCCCGCTAACTGATTTCTTCTTGACTGGACTGAACACATCCGAGTGAATTAACTCTAATGGTTTCTTTGCTCTAAAATTTGACTCCTTGTATGGTAATTGATGAGCTTTACTGTCACAACTAGCATTTTTAGCTAGGAAATTCTGTTTTCATTGTAAACATCAACTATTGTAAGACTTGTACTCTAAGTGGATATCATACTCTATGCTCAATCAAAATCATCCATTGGAATCAAAACTCCTTAGTGAAGTTCCAAACACTAATGCAATACATCTCATATACTTAACTATGGGTCTGAAACCCTAAATATCCAGGTTCACCTCAGGATGGATCAGGATCCTCTTATTGGGCCTAATGGGCCAATAAACTCTCAATTCGATTACTTTGGGTCTTGGAACCCTAATTGCGCTTTAATTGGACCCACATTCATGAAACTAAAGTATTTTGGATCATGTAGGCCTAAAATGACTCATCTTGTAATCATGGGGCTTATTGGGCCGTAGGTAGTTTCATGAGCCCTATTGGGTCGTGAACTAACTTCTTGGACTTCATTGGGCCGTAAGCCCCATCCCCTCACCACCTTTGGGCCGTAAATCTATAAGAAGGGCCCAATGGGCCGAAAACCCTCAACTTGGGCCTCATAATGTCAAATATGAGCTAGTATGGCCCAAAGTTTTCCCTTCTCTTTTCCTTTCCCTCATTCTCGGCCCACTTATGTCTACAAAAATAATAATAATAATAATAAAGGGAATATTAGGGAAGCGCCACCTCATTATAACTAGAGGACTTCCAAGTAATTACCCCTCATGTTTCAAGAAAATCCCATTCATCCATGCAACCATCACATCAAATTTCTCTCTTCCCTCCCTCTTCTTCTAACTCTTGGCCATAAGGCCTTCCCCACCACCATTTTTCATTTCAAACTTAGAACACATTCTTCACTCCTCTCATACCTCCCAAAGAACCCAAGGAAAATTTCACCACTTCTCCTTCCAAAAATTCGTGAACTAGGGTGTTCACCAAGATCTTCAAAGATCATCACTTATTTGGTAAGCTACTCTTTAAGCTTGATGATTAACTTCATTTTATGATAATCGTCACTCTTTAACACTTCATTTCATGATCCATGCTCTCAGAACTTCATAGATCTGGAAAATCACTTCAAGAAAGCTTGTTAAAGCCGAAAACCTCTCCAATCCTCTTCCAAAACCGAAACCTTCAAAGCAAAGTGAGTTCATACCCCCTATTTTCGGTTTTCACTATGTTTTGGGGGAGAACACAAGTTGTTTTGTGTAGATCTATGTGTTTATGCATGCATATGTGTGTTTTCATGTTATATGTTGTGTTTATGTTATAAAAACATGCTAGATATTTACCAAACTCGAAATATCTACTATATTTGGTGATGTTTGTAAACTAAACCATCTTATGTGTCATACTATGTGGTGGAAAGGATTAAACATGCTAAAAATGTGTGAAAACTAACCAAAATCGTATAAAGGGCCATTTTTGACAAAATAACCAAAAAGTGAGGTTCTTATGTAACTCACGGTTTTGAGAGGACCAAAAGAGTCATTTTTAAATAAAAATGGATCTTTATGACATCCATGGTCTTAAAGGGGTCAAAAGTACGAACTTTCACCAATGGGCTTCTATATGGGCCTTCACGGTTTTAATGGGCCAAATATGCCAATTTTCACAAAAGATGGGTCTTAATTATGCAACTCACAGTTATTAGGGGTTAAAAAGGATTATTTTGCTAAACATGGTTAGTTGCAATAATTGAGACCCTACAAGGATTAAAAATGTAAACATTTTCATAGATGGGCCATTTTTGGACTTCTCACGGCTTTGGGCTAAAAATATGTACTTTTGGACTTTTATGGGCTTAAATGTCATTTTCAACAAAGTTGTGCCAAATATGTAAATTTTTGATAAGAGGGACTAAAAATGTGATGTTATTAATAATTGGGCCAAAAAGATGAAATTATCTATAATTGGGCCGAAAATGCACATTTTTACAAAGATCAAGCCAAAAATGATATTTTTGACAGAAGCGAGTTAAAAATGTTATTTTTACAAAAAGTGGGCCTTTTATGCCATTTTGGTAAATAATTGAATTGAAACAATCAATAAGGTAACAAATGGGTAACACTGTCATTCTCATGTTATTGGGTGTTAGTGACCCATTTATATGCTTGATAGGTCCTGAATACTCTTTACATGTTTATTGGGGCTTGTTGACCCATCTACATGCTAGACGGACCTTGGATACTCCTTGCGTGCTATTTGGGCCTATAAATATCTTATCTGTGAAATTGGCCTTATTTGTCCTTTTAAATATATTTTGGGCCCAGGTTATATAATCTCGTTCCTTATGGGCCTAAAAATGACGTACATGTTTAGTGGACCTTAGTTGTTCACCTACATGGTCATTGGGTCTGGAATGTGCTTTATATGTTTCTCTTCACGTAAATTCGATTAAGGATCTAGTGAGACGTGTCGGTTGACACCTATTGACTGAACAATCATAGCTTGTAATTATAACCAGAGTCTCTTGGAGGGAGAGCGGGGGTTTGTGTATAGATATATACGGGGATAAGACCCCACACCTGAGCTGTTCGCTACAGTTAGACTAAACCAGTCTAGGGTGACGAAAACCTTATACTATTCCGTTGGCGTTCATAAACGCCAAGACAGGCGAAATTGTCATTATCTAATATGGTTATAACGACTCACTTAGAGGAATTAACATTATGAAATTTACGGGAGACCATTCTATTTTCGCTTTGGATTAATCGGGAACATACTCGCGCCGGTACTCAACCTCGGGGGTTTATATACCAACATTCTCTTTTACCGACAACATAGGGTTGTCTGGGGGCATTCTCCTTACATTCTCTTTACATTCTCTTTACATTTTCTTCATTCACGTTTGACATTCTATTAAAAAACAACACACATTCATTAATACAAGATCGGACACAAACATACTAAACTATTGTAAGAAAATATAGGATTTTCTTGTGATTACAAAGTTATACAAATCATTTTCTCAAACATGCTTATGAACTCACCAACATTTTTATGTTGGCCTTTTTAAATTAACTTGTATTCTCAGGAAACCGTTGAAGCAGGTTGGGTAGAACAAACTAATGGATATTTTGTTATATTTTGTTTCATCATACTTTAACTATTTTGGCATGTAATATTCAAACACAGTACTCGATGTAAACAACGTATGTTGTTATATTACATGTGTGATGACGATGATGTTATGCTTCAATTATATACTATGTGATGATACTACAAGGATGAAGTCACACCAAGCCCCCGGACGTTTCCGCCGTCTGGTTCGGGGGTGTGACAGATTGGTATTAGAGCATTGTTTATAGTGAACTGGCATATCTAATCATACATGATATGCAACTATGAATACAATGGGACTAAAACACTCTGAAAAAAGTCATACCTAGATGCGCATTAATATCATAACCCTAAAAGTCTCTGGAGGAAATTGAACACCGTGGTTAAACCCGGACAGTTATGCAGTCATATTGGGGTTAATATAGCTTGATCAACTATATTTGCTCAAAATATGACCAACATGTGTTCGGGAGTGATCATGTTGGGAAATGAATCTAGAAACATACCTCGTATCCAAAAGCTTTAGGGAACTCAAACATAAACAATTATAATACTATAGGAGTATTTGAAATGTTACCTACACACACTTCTTACCCCCAGTTTCTCACGTAGTCACCATGGACAAGGTACATCAAGGCATCCTTTACTACCAGGCCCTAGTGGCCAACGGAGTGATCGAGGAAGACCCTGTGATGGGTCAGGAGGCAGCTCCCGGTGTTGGGCCTGAGGAGTACATGGAGACAGACTACGAGTTCGGAGTAATCGACGAGGTCATGGAGGAAGACGGGGACACAAGTGAAGTCCCCAGCGAGCGTCCTACCTCATAGGTGATGCAGGACCACCCCACACCACCGAGGGACCCCATTGATAGGACTCGCTCCTTAGAGGAGGAGGTTGCCACTCTTAGGCAACAACTATTAGCAGCAGATGCCTGAGTCGTGCGAGCAGAGCACGAAAGGGATGAGGTCATTAGGGAGATGAGTGAGATGGCTGACCTCGTGGCATGACATTTTGGCATATGATTTCTCCACTGGACTCTCCTCATCATTACTAGGATCAATATCACTTATCAGCACTATTGTTAGGATTTTTTTGTGTACTACTCTATGTACTATCGACTACATGAATAAGTGATTACACTACTCATGGAGTCGTTACTATGTCGGATTTTATTTCACTTCATGTATTGTATGCCTTATGTAGGCAAATTTTCATGTACTCAAAAGTTTATCATTAATGAAAACGGCTATATATTTTCTCATGATGTTGTTATATGTTATGTGCTCTATTAATATTATTACATGTTGATTTTATGCACTCACTTGCTTATACACAACCGAATCACCGACACTGTTCTATAATAAAAAAAATAGTGAAACTAAAATACACTGGATACTCAACATCTTTCCGTTCCATGACAGAAAGATGCCTCGAAGACAGACACGCGAGAACCGCAACGCAACACCACCACCACCGCCTCCACCAGAAATGAACTCAACTGCATTTCAAGCAGCAGTTGCAGCTGCAGTTACAGCAGCACTGACTCATATTCACCACAGGAACAACGGTGGATGTAATGGGTAAGGGGTTGGAAGCTCAAACCATGGGGTGAACCAAGGACCTACCAGAACCTGTATCTACAAAGATTTCGCAAACGCCAAGCCTCGAACCTTCAACGGGACGGGAGGCGTGATAACTCTGAAAAGGTGGTTAGAAAAAGTGGAGTCGGTATTCAGGATCTGCGGATGTCCCGAGGAGTGCAAGGTGAAGTTTGCGGCTTTCAGATTCGTCGATCAAGCTCTCTCTTGGTGGAATGGCCACGTGGAGGCCATGACACTCCCTGTGGCAAATGCTATGCCATGGGAGGAGCTCAAGGAAATGCTGATGGCCGAGTACTACCCAAGGGGAGAAATCCAGAAGTTGGAGCACGAACTGTGGAATCTCACAGTCCAAAACTTTGACATTGATGCATACATCTCAAGGTTCGGTGAGTTGTCACTCTTGTATCCAGGGATGATCACGAATGAAGGGAAAAAGATTGAAAGATTCATTTGGGGATTCACCTCTCCAATTCAAGGAAATGTAATCGCAGCAAACCCTGGAACGTATGACAGTGCTAAAAGGTTAGCCAAGAAGTTATACGACCATGGAAACAAGAAGGGTGCCAAAGCAGGAGAAGCTGAAGTTTAAAAGGAAAGTGATAACAAGAAAGGCAAGAACAACAAGCGAAAAAGGGCGACAACTCAGAGTCATCAAAGAAGCAACAAACAGTAGCAGTCCACGCTGCTACTGCTCAGGCCACCTGAACACCACATGCTCCAGTCTCAACCTCACAAACTGCTCCCAGACAATACTCAGGGACCCTACCCAAGTGTAGCAAATGCAGTTTTCACCACCATGGAGAATGCAGGGAGATGCATTGCACGACTTGCAATAGAAAGGGTCACACCGCAAGATACTGTAGAACTCAGCCTCAATAGAATCAACAGTTAAAAAACAGCAACAACAACGATCGCAACAACAATAACAACAACAATAATGTTGGGGCCAGTCACACTTGTTATGGGTATCGAGGAACTTGTGACAACCCGAAACTTTTTCCGTTTCCAGTAACAGATTTCCGTTAATAAAATTTGAATTTTATTAAGTTTCCGTCAAACTTCTTGGTTTAGAAAATAATCTAGTTTTATATAATTAAATTTTTATACAAGTCGGAACCAAAATTGCGCGAAAAACCCGAATCCTTTTGAAAAACCAAATAATTTTCGGCCTAAGTGAGTTTACGGCCGTAAACCTGTGTCAGGCCGTACACTCGTTTACGGCCAACGTCGGGTGGACCCCACCACCGACCACGAAAACCCCCTATAAATACGAGTCCCCACCCCTCATTCACACTTTTCTGGCCGAAGACTCTCTCCTCCTCTCTCTAAACTCTTGACCGTACACCCTAAAAACACCCTTATCCTTCCGAAAATCATCGAGAATCGTCATTAGGAGTTGATTTGGAGCATCTAGAACACGTTTTTCATCGAATCCAACATCCTTGTTCTTGAGTGTACGACCGTAGACCCTTCAAGTCTGCAAATCTTCATTGACCATAAACCAGTTCACGCCTGTACACAATTCAAACCTTCAAAGGCCGTAAACCCTTCGAGAGGCAGTTCACGACTGTAAACCCCCCTTCGCTAATTTAGATACATATATGTATTTAATTGTTATTAGGATTCCGTTAAGCGCCACACTACAACTCGACGATCTTCATTTCAGTCCGTTGATTCGACGCTTGTATGCATCTAACAGTGAGTTCATACCCCTACGCTTTTATGATTTTTAATGTTTTCGGGGGGGGGGGATACAAGCCAAATACAAATGATTTTGTGAACTAAAACAAAAGGTTTTAACGAGTTTAAACTTATGCAATTGATACAATCAAACGATTCCCTTTTGTACTATGTTGAGCATAAGGGACACTTTTATTTTTGGAAACATAATTGCATAACTTCCAGAATGATTTAAAAACCAAGTACATAACATTTCAAGCAAACTATAATGGGTATAGTTTGGGGAATTCGATACACAACTTTTACCGATTCAGACTACATACATGGGTAAAACATATAAACTATCACTGATTTAGTTTATGATATACATTACTACGAGAGTAGAACATTTAATAATTATTTAAGTATAATTATTACCTTACATAGTATACATACGGGTTACAATACAATAAACATTACAGAACTATACGTAAACTAGTTAATACACAATTGTGCGACTTTACTTCAAAACTGTACCCTTTGGGGTATTGAATTAAATCCTATCATAGTATAACCAGAGTCTCCTGGAGGGAGCACGTGCGATTTGTGAATAGATCTATTCGGGACTGACAATCCCACACCTGAACTGCTAGCTACAGTTAGGCAGACATGCCTGAGGTGACAAATGTCATTTAACCGACACTTGAAGAACGTCGTAAAGGTCACTAGGTATAGAGTCACGTCTTTTTCTTTTAATTATACTTTTGATGTATAAAAACAAGAATCAAACAAATGTAAATACTCTTTTCATATATGTATTCAATGTAATGGTTGTGTTTACTATGATTAATATGATGCAATTGTTGTGATACTACATATGACATCATCCACCCCCGAACGTTTCCGCTGTTCCGGTTTGGGGGTGTGACAGATTGGTATCAGAGCTCTTGTTTATAGTGAACTAAGTATACCGAACCTTACATGGTATACAACAATAAAAACTAAGGGGGGCGAAGTGCTCTGAACTAAAAGTATACTTTTAAAATATAAGTATCTTATAAGAAGTATACAAGTATACATACGTACCATAAACAATATCATAAGTAGAACATAACAAAAGTATTTGGATGTTGGACACTGTGGTTAAACCTGGATAGTTATGTAATCATGTCTGGGATCAATATAGCCTGATCAACTATATTTATTTGAGACATGACCAACATGTGTCTGGGAGTGATCATGGTGTTGCAGCAAGCCTAAAACTTACTAAGCTATATACATCAAGATATCGATAGAACAGAGCATACAACTTAAAATACTATAGGATTATTTTAGCTAGAGCCGAATACAGTATATAGATTCATTCCAAGTGTTGTTACTTATTTCTTCCTAGCGATAGTTTACTTGCGTTCGTAACCATTCTCTGTTTCTTCCTAACGACCCTCCACCGCCACCACCTCCTCAGTTCGATCATTCCATGTTCCACGCAGCAGTTACAGCCGCTGTGGCTGCTGCAATGTCACAGATAAACCCGGGTGGCTCGGGTGGATCAGGAGGTGGACCCGATCCC
Organism: Lactuca virosa; assembly: GCF_052849685.1. Taxonomy (NCBI): domain Eukaryota; kingdom Viridiplantae; phylum Streptophyta; class Magnoliopsida; order Asterales; family Asteraceae; genus Lactuca; species Lactuca virosa. Next base: position 257,031,016 of record NC_136433.1, on the reverse strand, counting down.
TAAAATATTGGTGGAGGCCAGGGACACCAGAAGGAGTGTTCCTATAAGGATTTCATGAATTCAAAACCCAAATCTTTCGACGAAAATGGATGAGTCATTGCCCTAACCCGATGGTTCGAGAAGATCGAATCCATTTTCGAGATTTGCGCTTGTTCCAAGGCAAACAGAGTGAAGTTCGCCGCCTGCACCTTCACCGACAGAGCATTGACCTGGTGGAATGGTTGAGTAAAATCCCTAACCCTGCCGGTAGCGAATGCCATGGGTTGGGAAAGCTTAAAAGAACTCATGCTTGCTTAGTACTGCCCAAGGGGCGAGATGCAGAAGTTAGAGCACGAGCTCTGGAACCTGAAGATGAACGGTTCCGACATTGCCGCTTACACAGCAAGATTTTGCGATCTGGCTCTTTTATGTCAGGGAATGGTCACCCCGGAAAGCAAGAAGATAGAAAGATACATTTGGGGATTGACGCCCCCAACTCAAGGAAATGTCTTGGCTACTAAGCCTTCTACATTTGACAGCGCCAAGTGCCTGGCGCAGACTCTGATAGATCACAGAGTTGGTCTTGATGAAGTGGCAGCCGCTCCCGAACCACCAAAGGCGAGTGGTGGGAGGAAGAAGTTCTGGAACAAACGAAAGGGGCAGTCTTCGCATGAGCCCTCCAAGAAACATCAAACAGTGGCAGTCCACGCTGCTACTACTCTTGCTGCTGTTCCAACCACCCAAGCACCTGCCAGTAGGTATGTTGGTACTCTTTAAAGGTGCGACAAGTTCAACTTCCATCATCATGGGCAGTGCCGGGAGATGTTGTGCAACAGCTGTGGTAAGAAGGGACACACAGGTCGATTCTGCAAGGCACCAGTCCAACCAACAAATCAGGCTCCTGGTGCGGGCGCTGGTAAAGCCTGTTATGATTGTGGGGAAGTTGGGCACTTCAAGAGAAATTGCCCCAAGGAAACAACAGCTGGCAACACAGGCATAGTGCTAGCGATGGTCCAGGAGGAGGCAGTTGCTGATCCCACCGTTGTTACGGGTACGTTCCTCCTCGACAACTCTTATGCATGCATTCTTTTCGATTCTGGTGCGGAGAGAAGTTTTGTAAGTCATGCATTTAAACATCTACTCAAGTGTAAATCCCAACCTTTAACCGAAACATTTACCGTTGAGATGGCTAACGGAAAGAAAGAGAGCACTAACGACATATTCATAGGCCATACCTTTACCATAAACGATCATTCCTTCCCCATCGATCTTATGCCAGTTTCCATAAAAAGCTTCGACGTCATCGTCAGCATGGATTAGTTGAGCCCCAATCGTGCGGATATCCTTTGCTACGAAAAAACCATCCGTCTCAATCTGCCCTCGGGCGAAGCTCTCATAGTTTACGGCGATAAACTCAGCTCAAACCTTCATATCATATCATGCATCCAAGCCCAGAAATGTCTGCGAAAGGATTGCCATATATTCCTAGCCCATGTCGTTAACGAAAAGCAGGAAGTTAAGGACCTCGAGAGCATCCCCGAAGTCTGCTGCTTTCCTGATGTCTTCCCCGAAGATCTTCCAGGAATCCCTCCCGAGCGCCAAGTCAAGTTCCGTATCGACTTAATCCCCGTAGCTACTCCTGTAGCTAAATCCCCATATCGTCTAGCGTCGACAGAAATGCAAGAGTTATCCAGTCAGCTCAATGAGCTGCTCATCAAAGGATTCATCAGACCAAGTTCCTCACCCTGGGGAGCCCCGATCTTATTCGTGAAAAAGAAGGATGGATCCTTTCGGATGTGCATTGATTATGAAGAACTAAACAAGCTTACCATCAAGAACTGTTATCCCTTACCCAGAATCGACGACCTCTTCGATCAACTTCAGGGAGCCAGTTACTTCTCAAAAATAGACCTAAGATCAGGGTACCATCAATTGCGAGTCCATGAGAGTGATGTTCCCAGGACAGCATTCTGAACTCGCTATGGTCACTACGAGTTTGTAGTTATGCCCTTTGGTCTAACCAAGGCACCGACGGTATTCATGGATTTAATGAATCGGATGTGCCTCCCTTACCTAGACAAGTTTGTAATCGTGTTCATTGACGATATATACTTGTCTACACTCGAAGTGAGGAAGACCATAGACAACACTTGAGACTACTGTTAGAAACATTAAGGGCGGAGAAACTCTATGCGAAGTTTTCAAAGTGAGAATTCTGGATCAGAAAGGTAACTTTTCTTGGTCACGTGGTTAGCGAGGAAGGAATACACGTGGACCCTTCCAAGATCAAAGCGATTGAGAATTGGTCAGCACCGAAGACGCCCACAGAAATCCGTCAATTCTTGGGTCTCGCTGGCTACTATCGCAGATTTATCCAGAATTTCTCCAGAATTGCTAAGCCTTTAACCACCATGACACAGAAAGGTGTAACCTTTAGCTGGGGAGAAAATCAAGACAATGCGTTTCAAGCATTGAAGCAGGCCCTATGCAGTGCACCTATCTTGTCCCTGCCCGAAGGGACGGAGGATTTATGTTGTCTACTGTGATGCATCCAATCAGGGCCTAGGCTGTGTGCTCATGCAGCGAGGAAAGGTTATTGCCTATGCCTCGAGACAGCTGAAAACACACGAAGTCAATTACACAACTCACGATCTAGAGTTGGGAGCAGTGGTCTTCGCATTAAAGATATGGAGACATTATCTCTACGGAACCAAGTGCACTGTCTTCACCGACCATAAGAGCCTACAACATATCTTTGATCAGAAAGAGTTGAACATGAGACAGCGGCGATGGGTAGAGCTACTCAGTGATTACGAGTGTGAAATGCGTTATCATCCCGGCAAGGCCAATGTGGTAGCGGATGCCCTCGACCGAAAAGAGTATTCAGGTCGTAGAGTGAAGGCACTGACAATGACCATCCATTCTCATTTATCCACTCAAATCAGAGAGGCTCAGCTGGAAGCCTTAAAACCAGAGAACATGTCGGATGAAGCCTTGAGAGGAATGGAAAAGAACTTAGAGGTCAAGGGAGACGGAGTTTACTGTTTCATGGACCGGATCTGGACCCCAAAGTACGGCGGTTACAGGGAGGTTGTCATGAACGAAGCTCACAAGACTAGATACTCCGTTCACCCAGGTTCAGATAAGATGTATCTGGATCTCAAACAACTCTATTGGTGGCCGAACACAAAGCAGAGATCGCTACCTTCGTGGGCAAGTGCCTGACTTGCGCCAATGTGAAGGTGGAATATCAAAAGCCCTCAGGTCTACTCCAGCAACCAGAAATACCTGAGTGGAGGTGGGAAAGGATTACAGTGGATTTCATCACTAAGTTGCCCAAGTCTCCGAGTGGGCACGACGCCATCTGGGTAATTTTCGATCGACTAACTAAATCCGCCCACTTCCTGCCAATCAAAGAAAACTTCAAAATGGAGAGACTGGCATGAATATACATTCGAGAGATAGTCCGCCTTCATGGTGTGCCTGTATACATTATCTCCGATCTAGATAGCAGGTTTACCTCGAGATTTTGGCAGTCACTACAGAAGGCTCTTGGAACTAAGCTGGATATGAGCACAACTTACCATCCACAGACAGATGGGCAGAGTGAGAGAACCATTCAAACATTGGAAGATATGTTTGGAGCCTGCGTCATCGACTTTGGCATGTCGTGGGACACTCATTTACCCTTGGTCGAATTTTCCTAAAGCAATAGCTACCATACCAGCATCAAGGCTGCACCGTTCGAAGCCCTCTATGGTCATAAGTTCAGATCCCCTCTGTGCTGGGCTGAGGTGGGTGACACGCAGTTAGTCAAGGGTCAACTCCCTGATAGCACTCTCACAGGCCCAGAAATCATCCGAGAAACTACTGAAAAGATCATACAAATCCGAGAACGACTAAAGGCTTCAAGAGATTGACAAAAGAGCTACGCCGATAAGAGACGAAAACCCTTGGAATTCCATGTTGGTGACCGTGTTCTTTTGAAGGTCTCACCCTGGAAAGGCATGACATGCTTCGCAAAGCGTGCAAAGCTGAATCCGAGATACATTGGACCCTTCGAGATCCTCGCTAGGATTGGTCCCGTAGCATACAAACTTCGTCTACCCCGAGAACTTAGCAACGTACATCCCATCTTCCATGTGTCGAACCTAAAGAAGTGTCTGTTCGATGAGACACTTGTGATACCCCTCGATGAGATCGAACTAGACGAGAGCTTACACTTTGTAGAGGAACCCGTAGAAATCATGGATCGGGAAGTCAAGCGAACAAAACAAAGTCGTATCCCGATAGTGAAGGTTCGCTGGAATGCCAAGCGGGGACCTGAATTCACTTGGGAGCGTGAAGATTCAATGAAACATAAATACCCTCATCTATTTCCGAGTCCATGATTTGTATTCTGTGTCTGAATTTCGGGACGAAATTCCCTTTAACGGGGGGATGATGTGACAACCCGAACCTTTTTCCGTTTCCATTAACTGATTTCCGTTAATAAAATTTGAATTTTATTAAGTTCCCGTCAAACTTCTTGGTTTATAAAATCATCTAGTTTTATATAATTAAATTTTTATACGAGTCGGAACCAAAATCGCGCGAAAAACCCGAATCCTTTTGAAAAACCAAACAATTTTTCGGCCTAAGTGAGTTTACGGCCGTAAACTCGTGTACGACCGTACACTCGTTTACGGCCAACGTCGGGTGGACCCCACCACCGACCTCAAAAACCCCCTATAAATACAAGTCCCCACCCCTCATTCACACTTTTCTGGCCGAAGACTCTCTCCTCCTCTCTAAACACTTGATCGTACACGCCAAAAACACCATTATCCTTCCGAAAATCATCGAGAATCGTCATTGGGAGTTGATTTGGAGCATCTACAACACATTTTGCATCGAATCCAGCATCCTTGTTCTTGAGTGTACTGCCGTACACCCTTCAAGTCTGCAAATCTTCATTGACCGTACACCAGTTCACGGCTGTACACACTTCAAATCTTCAAAGGCCGTAAACCCTTTGAGAGGCAGTTCACGGCCGTAAACTCCCTTCACGGCCGTAAACCCCATTCATAGCCGTAAACACTTCCTAGGCAATGAATTAGACTGAAAACCCACTTTCCTCGATTCAATCAAGTCCCGGTAACATTCTTTAACCGAAAAAAGTGTTTTTCTAACACTTTATCTAACGAAATCGCTAATTTAGATACACATATGTATTTAATTGTTATTAGGATTCCGTTAAATGCCACACTACAACTCGAGGGTCTTCATTTCAGTCCGTTGATTCGAAGCTTGTACACAGCTAACAGTGAGTTCATACCCCTACGCTTTTATGATTTTTAATGTTTTCAGGGAGGATACAAGCCAAATACAAATGATTTTGTGAACTAAAACAAAAGGTTTTAACGAGTTTAAAACTTATGCAATTGATACAGTCAAACGATTCCCACGTTTTATAAAATATTTAGATATTTTATCCCTTTTGTACTATGTTGAGCATAAGGGACACTTTTATTTTTGGAAACATAATTGCATAACTTTTAGAACGATTTACAAACAGGGTACATCACATATCAAGCAAACTATAATGGGTATAGTTTGGGGAATTCGATACACAACTTTTACCGATTCAGACTACATACATGGGTAAAACACATAAACTCTGACTGATTTAGTTTATGATATACATTACTACGAGAGTACAACATTTAATAATTATTTAAGTATAATTATTACCTTATACAGTATACATACGGGTTACAATACAGTAAAACATTACAGAACTACACGTAAACTAGTTAATACACAATTGTGAGACTCTACTTTAAAACTGTACCCTTTGGGGTACTGAATTAAATCCTATCATAGTATAACCAGAGTCTTCTGGAGGGAGAGCGTGAGATTTGTGAATAGATCTATTCGGGACTGAAAATCCCACACCTGAACTGCTAGCTACAGTTAGGCATGCATGCCTGGGGTGACAAATGTCATTTAACCGACACTTGAAGAACGTCGTAAAGGTCACTAGGTCATATCAAGCATGGTTATACGACTCACAATAGTATAAACTATCCATTTTTTTACGGGATTTCATTCTTCACTAGTTTATTTTAAGTAATAAAACTACTATACATACTGGTGGTAGCCAGAGTTTTCATACAAAGCATACTATACATACTGGTGGTAGCCAGGGTTTTCATACAGAACATACTATACATACTGGTGGTAGCCAGGGTTTTCATACAGAACATACTATACATACTGGTGGTAGCCATGGTTTTCATACAGAACATACTATACATACTGGTGGTAGCCAAGGTTTTCAGATAGAACATACTATACAAAGTTTTTTTTTGTACAAGAATACACACATACTACAATTGGTAGTATCCGGACATGCAAACTAACAATTTACCTATAACTAGAACAGGATACAGTAAAAAACATTCATCCATAGTTAATTCTATAATTCGTTAGTTTATGCCTCAGGGTTATGCATGAAGAATATTCGATAGACTGTGGAATGTGTGGTTTCCGCCTCATTTTCCTGTTCCTTGTTTGGTTGTAGGCTTAGGGCAAATCCACATAATCAACTGTTTGTTCGATATTGGTTTATACATGGCTAGCATGAACTAAGTGGTCATAGATGGAACTGATATTATCACACTTTTACTAAAGAAAATATTGGATTTTTTTGGAAACATGCGACCATTTTTACAGAGTCATCAACAAGTTTTCATTACAAAAACATCACTTATGAACTCACCAGCTTTATGCTGATACTCTTTCAAAACTGCATGTATTCTTAGGAAATCAGTAGACAGGTACCTCATGGAGTTTTGAGAAGACGGAGCGTATAGAGTCACGTCTTTTTCTTTTAATTATACTTTTGATGTCTAAAAACAAGAATCAAATAGATGTAAATACTCTTTTCATATACATATTCAATTTAATGGTTGTGTTTACTATGATTACTATGATGCAATTGTTGTGATACTACATATGATTTCATCCACCCCCGAATGTTTCCGCCGTTCCGGTTTAGGGGTGTGACAGAATTGGTCATTTCAAATGCGATTGCCCCAAAGCCAACAACCAGGGGCAGAAGTGTCAGGAAGGGTATTGACAATGGTTCAAGGTAAAGCAGTTCAGGACCCGACGGTTGTGACTGGTATGTTCCCACTTAACAACAATTACGCATGCATTTTATTCGATAGCGGAGCCGAGCGAAGCTTCGTTAGTAACAAATTCAAACACTTACTAAACCAACAACCCTAGAAGCTCAACGAAACCTTCACGGTCGAGATAGCTAATCGGAAAACCGAAACAAACAAAGATGTTTACGTAGGGCGCACATTAACACTAAATAACCATTCATTTCAAATAGATTTAATGTCAATAAATATTAGGAGTTTTTGTAACATCCGGATTTTCAAGGATATTATTGTGTATGTTAATCTTGAGATTGAAGGAGAGACTCAACGAGTTGAGGGTCCACCTCGCCGAGTCGAGTCGAGTTGCTCGCGTGGATTTAATGAATGGACTCGACGAATCAGAGGAGGGACTCGCCGAGTAGGTGCTGGGCAGAGAAACCCTAATTTCCCGGGTTTGGGACCTATTTAAAGGCACTTATAGCCTCATTTGCGGCTACCTTCCCCTGAGAGCAAACCCTAATTGCTATTGGAGCTAGAGAGTGAGAGAGAAGCTCATATTGTGGTTCTTGTGCATCATTTGAGGAAGAGGAGGAGGTTATCAAGCAAGGAGCTGGAGGTGAGGTTGTTGGATCCAGTGATTTCATGTCCAGAGCTCCTGAGGAAGGTAAGAAGTCTTTACCTTTCTTCTTATTTTTGATAGATCTCATATCTATGGACTTTTAGGGCTTTTTGCCATCTTTTGTTTGGGTTTTTGAGTAGCATGAGTTATCAAGAAGTCTAGACCTCAGATCTGGACCTTGTGAGGTCCTTAGAGTCTAGGTCTCCCAACTTTATTCATCCATATGAGCGTTTTAGGGCTTAATCATTCATAAAGGGCATGTATTAGCATTTTGGATCGATAACATCATGCATGAACGTAAAGATCAAAGCTTTACGTGACTATTGAGCCTTGAGAGGACATATCAAGTGTTTGAAGTGGTAGATCTGTTCTAAATCGTTTGAATGAGCTTTGGGTCTGAATGAACTCGCCGAGTCAATGAGCCGACTCGACGAGTTGATTAGGGTTTGTCCTGTAGAGCTGAATCATGCGATCACTCGGCGAGTTGGGAGTCAAATCGACGAGCTGAGTCAACCTTCACGAGACTTCTATGGAAAACGATGGGACTCGACGAGTCACAAGGGTGCACTCGGCGAGTCAGGTCAAATATGGACTGTTGACTCGAGTTTGACTTCTGTTGACTTTAGGGTTTAGTCAACGTGACTAATGGAGACCATGGAGGGGTAAAATGGTCTTTTATCCACTTCCAGAGTAAGACAGAGAAAGAGGGTAGCCTTTGGAATATGCGAGTATTAATAGAGCATTAATTAGAGATATTTATCCTATGTGATAGGCGGAGGCTAGTTCGAGATTTCCGACTACGAGACTGTTACTGGCTTTCTTACAAGGTGAGTCTTCTCACTATACTTTACCTAGAGTGGTAACTATGTGTGACCAGAGAGTCTTATGTGCTTGCTTAAGTTTTGCTTTTCTGTGTGATATATGTGTTGTATGTTATATTAAATGATACATAGACCGGACCAGAGGGTTCAGCGCGTTATGAGACCGGAGGGTTCTCAACCAGAACGGGCCGGAGGGTCCAACGAGCCATGGGACTGCAGGGTCCCAACCAGACCGGACCGGAGGGTCCAACGAACAGTGGGACTGGAGGGTCCCACTGAGACACATTGACCGGTGAGTCTTGCAGAGCTATAGCCTCGAGTGGCTAGTCATTGTGCATGGTATTTTAGGGAACTCACTAAGCTTCGTGCTTATCGTGTTATGTGTTATATGTTTCAGGTTTTTCTCAGGATCACGAGAAGGCACCGACTTGATTGTACACACCAGAGATAGAGTTATGTTTCGAGGATCCTAGATTATTATTCCAACAAACATAGGGTTGCGTTTTGTAATTTAAATAAATGAGATTTTATAAAATGTGTTATGAGAAATCTATGATTTAAAAATGAAAAATTTGTTTGAAAATTTACGGTGTCACAAGTTGGTATCAGAGCCTTGGTTTGAGGGATTCGGAGGCACCTTCGGGCGTGTTTGAACTCAAACTGAGGATTTGAGAAAGATTTTCAAAAGAGATGAATTTTTCTAAAAATGAGAAAGAGTTTAAGGGAAAACGAGATGGAGCAGTGTGTACAATCAGCCAGAGCCCGAACGGTGATTTCCCAAAAATACCCTTACTTTTGTGTTAAGAGATATTTATGAGATATTTTGTGAGATATCATGCATGCTAGAGATAGGCTAGGTAATTCATAATTTAGGACTAGAGTGGCCTGATTTGTGATGCCTTAGCCTAGGACTTGCTGCTATCTGTGATTTGCTTTTGAGTATGTGCGGAGTAAGAGTATCCAGCAGAAATCCTTTTTAGAGAGGGATTGGAGTAGAGGAGTAATCTAGGAGAGATATCTAGATGAGCATTTGAGGAGTCTACTGAGAGAGTAGTCAGATGCCCGCGTGGGGTAAAGTTGCTTGAGTTCGGTGATATCCTTTGAGTATGAGGAGAGCAAGTGGGTAATAACCTAGAGTGTTTTACATGTTGGTAGAGATTATTCGATGCCCGAATGCTGCTTGCTTCGTGCTTTGTGGAACTCTTGATGATGGGAGTCAGCTACTAAGTGAATATGACGATATTTAGGAAGTAGATCGTTGGCATCATAAGGAGTTCTTCAGCAGCTGATGGCGGAGAAGTGTGAGAACCTAGGAAGAGCCTAAGAGAGGGTGTCCCTAGTCAAATGAGTACGCTGACAGAGTAGAGCATTTCGTAGAGGAGCGAACACGCGTGACGGGATTGGTGATCGAGAAGGTTGAGCAGCTACTTAGGAACTCGGGGATGGTCCGTGTAGAAAGTATGGGTAGATGTGGCAGGTAGTATGGGCCCGTACTATTGAAAGCAGAGGAACCATACTCAATACAGGGAGCATTCCGGAGGTTTTAAGTAGCAGATCGAGAGGTGATGTCATGGTTTGAGTACCATGATTTGTAGCAGATCGAGAGGTGATGTCGTGGTTCGAGTACCATGATTTGTAGCAGATCCAGAGGTGATGTCATGGTTCGAGTACCATGATTCGTAGCAGATTGAGAAGAGAGAACATGGTTCGAGTACCATCATTGTAGCAGATTGAGAAGAGATAACATGGTTCGGGTACCATGATTCATAAAAGATCGAGAGGTGGCCACATGGTTCAAGTACCATGACTCGTGTCGGTTAGTGCTTCTGGTTTACCAGTTATTCTGTTGTGATTGGTTAGACTGAGATTAGATGTGAAAGAGTGTGGGGCCAGAGGTCCATGTTGAACGAGTTTTAATGGAGAATGCGTTGAGGGGGGAAAACGAGTTAGTTCCCGAGGGATTTTTGGTGAGATGCCAGTTGGAGTCGCAAGACTCAGAGAGGAGTAGAAGAAGGTTATTTATGGAGGATTACGGTCTCAATTGAGCAATCGGCCGATAAAGGAGATGTTACCTTCTGTGACTAGAGTTGTGCTAGTTCCGTTTCCTGTGAGAAGCAGAAGAGATATTGAGACTTTCGGTTTCTGAGCTTGCGGGTAGACCCTGTGGGGTAGTATCGGTTGTGATCTTTCACCAGAGTATCTGGGCAGTATGTCTACCGCAAGGTAGTATTATAGTAATAGAGGAACATCAGTGGTGACTGAGACGATCAAGGAAAAGGATATACCCTATCTGAGTATAGTAGGGAATGTGTTAGCGACAGTGCCAGGTAATCAAGAGGAGCATTGTTGGGGCGGTGGTTTTCGTTGTCTGAGTTGTGTATCGACAATGAGAGTGAAGTCTCTTGCTTTTATGATTATTCCCGCGTTGGGAGGATTTCGAGATTTTTGGTCAGAGACGGGATATTTGGAGATTCCTTGCTTCCATTGGGAATGTCCTTGAGTGATTGTGTGGCACGTTTCAAGAGACAAGTGTGACATACCTGGTGAAACAGTCTATGGACTAGATTGTTGGCATGCCAATCGGTGATGGTTCGAACCCTGAGTGGGGGAAATTTGGGTATTCTATTGAGGGGATCAGTGATCCGTTCAAGTGCGGTAGAGAAATGATAATGAAGATCTACGGTGCAGACACATGAGGCCAGAGTTATTGGTGGTCGAGGCGAGGGCAGAGTGAGATAATGCGTGTTGCACGTGTTAAGGAAAGGATGAGTGTCTCCACGGCAGGTGGCCGTCGGTCGAAGACCGTGTGTTGGCTAGTAAGGATAGTTTCGACGGTTGAGAATTTTTGGCTCAAGGAATGGGATTCTGAGAAATAGAGGAGGGAGTTTCGGATGTTCGTCAACGTGTTTTGAGTCGTTGACGATTCTTCCGTGTTTCAATTGAGAGTTGGAATATTCCGAAGTTACGTGATGTGCGGCATGAAGATTAGTTGTGAATCCTGAAGGAATGCATTGTTGTATCTATGTATGATGCTGTAAGTAGGAGATCAGTGGTTGAGGCAGGACATCGTGAGGTTCTGTGATGGTGTACCGAGGTATCCGAGTATGATGTTCTAAATTTCGGATTATTTTGAGACTTGAGTTACGAGATGGCGAATGGTGTATCAGGTGTCTACGGTTCCAGTGGGAGCCCTTTCAGCTAATTGACATCAAGCGGGATTATCTGAGAATGCGAATTGCGGCGGGAAAAAGTGTTTGTCCCGACAGTGGTCGTCAGGCGTAGTAATGCTTAGCCTGGGTGGGTGGGTGTACCTATCTACGTTGGGCCGCGAAGCGTGAGTTAGTCAACGCAGTGAAGTAATAACCTGAGGATGAGATTGTGGGATGATGAGAGAGGGTGTTATGATACTGCGGGGAGCCGTAGTACTCACTAGACAGCGAGAGGGTGTTGTGATACTGCGGGGAGCCGTAGTACTCACTAGTGAGCGAGAGGGTGTTGTGATACTGCGGGGAGCCGTAGTACTCACTAGTCAGCGAGAGGATGTTGTGATACTGCGGGAAGCCGTAGTACTAACTAGTCAGCGAGAGGGTGTTGTGATACTGCGGGGAGTCGTAGTACTCACTAGTCAGCGAGAGGTGTTGTGATACTGCGGGGAGCCGTAGTACTCACTAGTCAGCGAGAGGGTGTTGTGATACTACGGGAAGCCGTAGTACTCACTAGTCAGCGAGAGGGTGTTGTGATATTGCGGGGAGCCGTAGTACTCACTAGTCAGCGAGAGGGTGTTGTGATACTGCGGGGAGCCGAAGTACTCACTTGCCAGCGAGAGAGTTTCGTGGTGCTGCGGGGAGCCATGTTATTCGTTAGTCAGAACGTGACTCAGGAGAGTTCTTAGGCTTGAGTAGCCTTATTGGATTGAGTCTTCGGGGACCTGGTGGTCAGACCAGGAGAGAGTCGGAGGTCTCCATGATGGTCGGGAATCATTATATTCTGAGTTAGGCTGCGGAGACCGAAATCCGAAGGAATCAGATGAGTGATGTACGCGTGGATTGCGGGTCATGGGTCGCGGGTTGAGTGTTTCCTTGGGATGAGTGGTTCCAATTCTGTGCCAGACCAGACTCTCGAGTTGAGTTCGATTCTAGTGGTGTATTGAGTAGGCGAAATGAGATTCCAGATTCAGAGATGAATTCCATTTTGAAGGGGGGGTATTGTTTTCATTTGGTGTCTTATACCTGAGTGGGTCAATTCGTTGGTATGGGAAAACCGCGAGACACATGGAACTAAGGAGTAGTAGACGACAGAGGTCGAGGGTGAGACGACTACCGTATTCGCTTGAGGTAAAGCGAACTTCGTGACTTGTATGTCACACTGGGCTGAGATAGTTGTTGTGAGAAGGAAGTCAGTGAGGCGTTTTGGGACGTGCAATGGGTAACCTTTGGAGGTTCAACTGCTGGGTCGGGAGATGACCTGGTGCTCAGTCTTGAAAGGGGTATTGAGAAGGGAGCTAAGGCTTATGTTTGTTTGATGTCGGAGGACGCTTCTGAACAAGCATGATCATTTTCGTGTCTCAGGTCAGGGTGTTGAGGGTTCGTTGTTCAGATGGGTTTTGATTGCAGTAAAGTGGATGGGTTCCTGGTGTGATGTGATCCTTTCATTCCTTGGTATATGATCTGGATTGTTATCATGTCTGGGATGAGTGATTGGTAGCCAGTTTTGGGCATGGATTTTTTTTATCGGTCCCAACGTGAGAATCAGAGGGGCAGTGAGTTAACGGGGTTTGTTATTCGAGGAGCGAATAACGTGGTGATATCCTGAGAGGGCGGTCTGGCTGTGTGGCAGGCCACTAGAGTTTCCAGATTCTGGAGAGTCAGAAGGGGTAGCGTAGTGGCAGATGGGTCTGTCCTTTTTCCAGGGGGGAGTTCCTGTATGGATTCAGGTGTCCAGAGAGGAAGATAGTTGTGTGGTATGAGATCCGTTCGATGGTGCTGTTTGGTTATTGGATTAGATCTATATGTTGTTGAGGAGCGATTTCGAGGGCGAAATCTAATTCAAGTGGGGGAGAATTGTAACATCCGGATTTTCACGGATATTATTGTGTATGTTAATCTTGAGATTGAAGGAGAGACTCGACGAGTTGAGGGTCCAACTCGCCGAGTCGAGTCGAGTTGCTCGCGTGGATTTAATGAATGGACTCGACGAGTCAGAGGAGGGACTCGCCGTGTAGGTGCTGGGCAGAGAAACCCTAATTTCCCGGGTTTGGGACCTATTTAAAGGCACTTATAGCCTTATTTGCGGCTACTTTCCCCTGAGAGCAAACCGTAATTGCTATTGGAGCTAGAGAGTGAGAGAGAAGCTCATATTGTGGTTCTTGTGCATCATTTGAGGAAGAGGAGGAGGTTATCAAGCAAGGAGCTGGAGGTGAGGTTGTTGGATCCAGTGATTTCCTGTCCAGAGCTCCTGAGGAAGGTAAGAAGTCTTTACCTTTCTTTTTATTTTTTATAGATCTCATATCTGTGGAGTTTTAGGGCTTTTTGCCATCTTTTGTTTGGGTTTTTGAGTAGCATGAGTTATCAAGAAGTCTAGACCTCAGATCTGGACCTTGTGAGGTCCTTAGAGTCTAGGTGTCCCAGCCTTATTCATCCATATGAGGATTTTTGGGCTTAATCATTCATGAAGGGCATGTATTAGCATTTTGGAGCAATAACATCATGCATGAACGTAAAGATCTAAGCTTTACGTGACTATTGAGCCTTGAGAGGACATATCTAGTGTTTGAAGTGGTAGATCTGTTCTAAATCGTCTGAATGAGCTTTGGGTCTGATTGAACTCGCGGAGTCAATGAGCCGACTCGACGAGTTGATTAGGGTTTGTCCTGTAGAGCTGAATCATGCGATCACTCGGCGAGTTGGGAGTCAAATCGACGAGCTGAGTCAACCTTCACGAGACTTCTATGGAAAACGATGGGACTCGACGAGTCACAAGGGTGCACTCGGCGAGTCAGGTCAAATATGGACTGTTGACTCGAGTTTGACTTCTGTTGACTTTAGGGTTTAGTCAACGTGACTAATGGAGACCATGGAGGGGTAAAATGGTATTTTATCCACTTCAAGAGTAAGACAGAGAAAGAGGGTAGCCTTTGGAATATGCGAGTATTAATAGAGCATTAATTAGAGATATTTATCCTATGTGATAGGCGGAGGCTAGTTTGAGATTTCCGAGTACGAGACTGTTACTGGCATGCTTACAAGGTGAGTCTTCTCACTATACTTTACCTAGAGTGGTAACTATGTGTGACCAGAGGGTCTTATGTGCTTGCTTGAGTTATGCATTTTCTATGTGATATATGTGTTGTATGTTATATTATGTGATATATAGACCGGACCGGAGGGTCCAACGTATTATGAGACCTAAGGGTTCTCAACCAGACCGGACCGGAGGGTTCAACGATCCATGGGACTGGAGGGTCCCAACCAGACCGGACTGGAGGGTCCAACGAGCCGTGGGACTGGAGGGTCCCACTGAGATACATTGATCGGAGAGTCTTGCAGAGCTATAGCCTCGAGTAGCTAGTCATTGTGCGTGGTATTTTGGGGAACTCACTAAGCTTCGTGCTTACCGTGTTATGTGTTATGTGTTTCAGGTTTTTCTCAGGATCGCGGGAAGGCACCGGCTTGATTGTACACACCAGAGAAAGAGTTATATTTCGAGGATCCTGGATTATTATTCCAACAAACATAGGGTTGCGTTTTGTAATTTAAATAAATGAGATTTTAAAAAATATGTTATGAGAAATCTGTGATTCAAAAATGAAAAATTTGTTTGAAAATTTACGGTGTTACAGTTTTGATGTGATAATCGGCATGGATTGGTTAAGCCCCAACCATGCTGATATTATGTGTCGCGAGAAGGCCATTCGCCTTCACCTCCCCAATCACGAAACCCTAATAATCTATGGTGATAAACGTGGCGCCAATCTTCGTCTTATCTCGTGCATCAAGGCACAAAAGTTCCTGCACAAGAAAAAATACACATTCCTCGCTCATGTTGTGGATAAAACCAAAGAAGAAGTAAACATTAAAGACATCCCAGTGGCATGCGACTTCTCGGATGTATTTCCAGAAGACCTTTCGGGAATACCCCAAGAGAGACAGGTCGAATTCCGAATCGACCTAATACTAGGAGCCACATCAGTTGCCAAATCACCCTACCGGCCAGCTCCCGCCGAAATGCAGGAGTTATCTAGCCAACTAAGAGAGTTGTTGAGCAAAGCGTTCATCAGACCAAGCTTCTCACCCTGGGGAGCTCCGGTCTTGTTTGCCAAGAAAAGGACGGATCTTTCAGAATGTGCATCGATTATAGGGAATTAAACAAACTCACTGTCAAAAACCGATACCCACTCCCTCGGATTGACAATCTATTTGACCAGCTTCAAGGATCTAGTTACTTCTCCAAAATAGATCTAAGATCTGGTTATCATCAGCTTCGAGTCCGAGAAGAGGATATTCCAAAAATTGCTTTCCGTACTTGATACGGCCATTACGAATTTGTTGTGATGCCCTTCGGTCTAACAAATGCCCCCGCAACATTTATGGACCTCATGAATCGAGTCTGCCGCCCATTCCTTGATAATTTTGTGATCGTCTTCATCGATGACATTCTCATATACTCCCCAAGCAAGGAGGAGCACGGTCAACACCTCCGTCAAATCTTGGAAACTTTAAGAGCTGAAAGATTATATGCGAAGCTCTCCAAATGCGAGTTGTGGATCCGTAGTGTAAACTTTTTTGGTCACGTAGTCAGTGAGGAAGGGATTCACGTAGATCCTTCCAAGATCAAGGCCATTGAAGGCTGGGCGATCCCAAAGACACCCACTGAAATCCAACAATTCTTGGGTCTCGCAGGCTACTACCGAAGGTTTATCCAGAATTTTTCCAAGATAGCCAAACCCCTCACCACCTTGACACAAAAAAGTGTGTCTTTCAACTGGACGGAAAAGCAAGAAGCTGCCTTCCAAACCTTGAAGCGAGCCCTCTGTAGTGTACCAGTGCTATCCTTACCAGAGGGAATCGAAGACTTCGTAGTCTACTGCGATGCTTCAAACCAAGGTTTAGGCTGTGTCCTCATGCAACGTGGGAAGGTGATAGCTTACACATCCAAGCAATTGAAGACGCAAAAAGTAAATTACACCACCCATGATCTTGAGCTGGGAGCTGTGGTCTTTGCCCAAAAGATTTGGAGGCACTACCTCTACGGTACAAAGTGCACCATCTACACCGATCATAAAAGCCTCCAACACATTATTAACCAAAAAGAGCTGAACATGAGGCAGTGAAGGTGGGTTGAGCTGCTAAATGATTATTAATGCGAGATCAAGTACCACCCAGGCAAGGCTAACGTGGTAGCCGATGCCCTGAGCAGGAAAGAATACTCAGGTCGCCGGGTGAAAACCTTATAGATAACCATCCACTCCCACCTAACCTCACGGATCAAAGGAGCCCAATCAGATGCATTGAAGCCGGAGAACGTCACGAATGAAACACTACGTGGGATGGATAAAAACTTTGAAGCCAGGGAGGACGAAATTTACTACTTCATGAATAGAATCAGGGCCCCTAAACTTGGGGGATTCAGAGAGATAGTCATGAACGAAGCTCATAAAACGCGATATTCCATCCATTCAGGTTCGGACAAGATGTACCTAGACATTAAGAAACATTATTGGTGGCCAAATATGAAGGCAGAGATCGCCACTTACGTGGGCAAGTGTCTCACTTGTGCCAAGGTGAAAGTGGAGTATCAAAAGCCCTCGGGATTATTACAACAACCAATAACACCCAAGTGGAAATGGGAAAGGATTACTATGGACTTCGTAACCAAATTACCTAAGACGACAGACGGATTGGATGCTATCTTGGTGGTTGTCGATCGTTTAACTAAATCCGCTCATTTCCTGCCAATAAAAGAATCGTACAAGATGGAAAGACTAACCATAATCTATATCAAAGAGATCGTGAGACTTCATGGAGTGCTAATATCTATTATCTCGGGTCGTGATAGTAGATTTAGTTCACGGTTTTGGCAGTCACTCCAGAAGGCTATGGGGGCACAACTAGACATGGGCACTGCTTACCACCCTCAAACCGATGGCCAAAGCGAACGAACCATTCAAACACTCGGAGACATGCTCCGAGCCTGCGTGATCGATTTCGACAATTCATAGGATACTCACTTGCCCTTGATTGAATTCTAGTACAACAACAACTATCATACAAGCATAAAGGTTTCTCCTTTTGAGGCCTTATATGGTCGCAAATGCAGATTAGCTCTCTTCTGGGCTGAAGTGGGTGACACCCAGCTGGCAAAAGGGAAATCACCGGACAACACCCTTACAGGACAAGAAATCATTCGAGGAACTAAAGAGAAGATACTCCAAATCAAATCCCGACTCCAAGCATCGCGTGAACGACAAAAGAGTTACGCTGACAAACGACGAAAACCCCTGGAATTCCAAGTCGGAGATCGGGTACTATTAAAGGTCTCTCCCTGGAAAGGGATGATCCGTTTTGGGAAACGGGAAAAACTAAATCCACGATACATCGGACCGTTCGAGATTATTACCCGAATTGGTCCAGTGGCTTATAAGTTGCAGCTACCAGCGGAGCTCAACAGCTTACACCCCGTGTTCCACGTCTCGAATTTGAAAAAGTGCTTATCAGATGAAACCCTTGTCATTACTCTAGAAGAGATCGAAATAAACGAGAATCTCCTGTTCGTCGAGGAACCAGTCGAGATAATGGATAGAGAAGTGAAGCGTACGAAACAAAGTCGCATTCCGATTGTGAAGGTTCGATTGAACGCTAAGTGTGGACCTGAATTCATCTGGGAACGCAAAGACCAGATGAAGCAGAAGTATCCTCACTTATTCTCTCGTTCATGATCCGACCTTTCGAAAGAATTTCGGGATGAAATTCCCTCTAACGGGAGGATGATGTCACAACTAACATTTTTAGCTAGGAAATTATGTTTTCGTTGTAAACATAAACTATTGTAAGACTTGTACTCTAAGTGGATATCATACTCTATTCTCAATCAAAATCATCCATTGGAATCAAAACTCCTGAGTGAAGTTCCAAAAACTAATGCAATACATCTCATATACTTAACTATGGGTCTGAAACCCTAAATATCCTGGTTCACCTCAGGATGGACAAGGATCCTCTTATTGGGCCTAATGGGCCAATAAACTCTCAATTTGGTTACCTTGGGTCTTGGAACCCTAATTGGGCTTTAATTGGACCCACATTCATGAAACTAAAGTATTTTGGATCATGTAGGCCTAAAATGACTCATCTTGTAATCATGGGCCTTATTGGGTCGTAGGTGGTTTCATGAGCCCTATTGGGCCGTGAACTAACTTATTGGACTTCATTGTGTCGTAAGCCCCATCCCCTCACCACCTTTGGGCCGTAAATCTATAAGAAGGGCCCAATGGGCCGAAAACCCTCAACTTGGGCCTCATAATGTCAAATATGAGCTAGTATGGCCCAAAGTTTTCCCTTCTCTTTTCCTTTCCCTCATTCTCGGCCCACTTATGTCTACAAAAATAATAATAATAATAATAAAGGGAATATTAGGGAAGCGCCACCTCATTATAACTAGAGGACTTCCAAGTAATTACCCCTCATGTTTCAAGAAAATCCCATTCATCCATGCAACCATCACATCAAATTCCTCTCTTCCCTCCCTCTTCTTCTAACTCTCAGCCATAAGGCCTTCCCCACCACCATTTTTCATTTCAAACCTAGAACACATTCTTCACTCCTCTCATACCTCCCAAAGAACCCAAGGAAAATTTCACCACTTCTCCTTCCAAAAATTCGTGAACTAGGGTGTTCACCAAGATCTTCAAAGATCATCACTTATTTGGTAAGCTACTCTTTAAGCTTGATGATTAACTACATTTTATGATAATCTTCACTCTTTAACACTTCATTTCATGATCCATGCTCTTAGAACTTCATAGATCTCAAAAATCAATTCAAGAAAGCTTGTTAAAGCCGAAAACCTCTCCAATCCTCTTCCAAAACCGAAACCTTCAAAGCAAAGTGAGTTCATACCCCTTATTTTCGGTTTTCACTATGTTTTAGGGGGGAATACAAGTTGTTTTGTGTAGATCTATGTGTTTATGCATGCATATGTGTGTTTTCATGTTATATGTTGTGTTTATGTTATAAAAACATGCTAGATCTTTACCAAACTCGAAATATCTACTTTATTTGGTGATGTTTGTAAACTAAACCATCTTATGTGTCATACTATGTCGTGGAAAAGATTAAATATGCTAAAAATGTGTGAAAACTAACCAAAATCGTATAAAGGGCCATTTTTGACAAAATAACCAAAAAGTGAGGTTCTTATGTAACTCACAGTTTTGAGAGGACCAAAAGAGTCATTTTTAAATAAAAATGGATCTTTTTGATATTCATGGTCTTAAAGGGGTCAAAAGTGCAAACTTTCACAAATGGGCTTCTATATGGGCCTTCACGGTTTTAATGGGCCAAATATGCCAATTTTCACAAAAGATGAGTCTTAATTATGCAACACACAGTTATTAGGGGTCAAAAAGGATTTATTTTGCTAAACACGGTTAGTTGCAATAATTGAGAGCCTACAAGGACTAAAAATGTAAACATTTTCATAGATGGGCCATTTTTGGACTTCTCACGGCTTTGGGCCAAAAATATGTACTTGTGGACTTTTATGGGCTTAAATGTAATTTTCAACAAAGTTGTGCCACAAATGCAAATTTTTGATAAGAGGGACTAAAAATGTGATGTTATTAAAAATTGGGCCAAAAAGATGAAATTATCTATAATTAGGCCGAACATTTTTACAAAGATCAAGCCAAAAATGATATTTTTGACAAAAGCGAGTTAAAAATGTTATTTTTACGAAAAGTGGGCATTTTATGCCATCTTGGTAAATAATTGAATGAAAACAAGCAATAAGGTAACAAATGGGCTAATATTATCATTCTCATGTTATTGGGCCTTAGTGACCCATTTATATGCTTGATAGGTCCTGAATACTCTTTACATGTTTATTGGGCCTTGTTGACCCATCTACATGCTCGACGGACCATGGATACTCTTTACGGGCTATTTGGGCCTATAAATATCTTACCTGTGAAATGGGTCTTAGTTGTCCTTTTACATATATTTTGGGCCCAGGTTATATAATCCCATTCCTTATGGGCCCAAAAATGACGTACATGTTTAGTGGACCTTAGTCGTTCACCTACATGGTCATTGGGTCTGGAATGTGCTTTACATGTTTCTCTTCGCGTAAATTCGATTAAGGATTTAGTGAGACGTGTCGGTTGACACCTATTGAGTGTACAATCGTAGCCTATAGTTATAACCAGAGTCTCTTGGAGGGAGAGCGGGGGTTTGTGTATAGATCTATACGGGGAAGACACCCCACACCTGAGCTGTTCGCTACAGTTAGACTAAACTAGTCTAGGGTGATGAAAACCTTATTCTATTCCGTCGGCGTCCATAAACGCCAAGACATGCAAATTTGTCATTATCTAGTATGGTTATAACGACTCACTTAGAGGAATTAACATTATGAAATTTACGGGAGACCATTCTCTTTTCTCTTTGGATTACTAGGGAACATACTTGCGCCGGTACTCAACCTCGGGGGTTGATATACCAACATTCTCTTTTACAGACAACATAGGGTTGTCTGGGGGGATTCTCCTTACATTCTCTTTACATTCGCTTCATTCACTTTTGGCATTCTATTAAACAACAACACACATGCATTAATACAAGATCGGACACAAACATACTAAACTATTTTAAGAAAATATAGGATTTTCTTGTGATTGCAAAGTTATACAAATCATTTTCTCAAACATGCTTATGAACTCACCAACATTTTTATGTTGACCTTTTTAAATTAACTTGTATTCTTAGGAAACCGTTGAATCAGGTTGGGCAGAACAAACTAATGGATATTTTATTATATTTTCTTTCATCATATTTTAACTATTTTGGCATGTAATATTCAAACACAGTACTCGATGTAAACAATGTATGTTGTTATATTACATGTGTGATGACGATGATGTTAATTTTCAATTATATACTATGTGATGATACAACAAGGATGAAGTCACACCAAGCCCCCGGACGTTTCCGCCATCTGGTTCGGGGGTGTGACATTTACCATACTGACATCCAGCACAAATGACATCCGTTTTGACTTCAAGTTGAGGTAAGCCTTTAAGCATGGATTTCTCCATTATTACCTTTAACTTGTGATAACCATCATGTCCCAGCCGTGCATGCCATAGATCTGCTGTCTCGTTCTTCCGAGTCTTATCTACATAGGCAGACTCTGCGGAGAGCACATAGACGGACTCCACTCTCCGTCCTTTCATTGTGCTTTTCTGATATTTTAAGATCTCGATAGACCTTCATATCTTGTGGGCCAAACAAGACGTAGTTGCCTGACGATGTCAGTTACGATACTGACAACAAGTTCTTCTTCATACCTGGAACGTGATAGACATTATGTAGTGACACCATGTACGATTTATTACCAGGTATAATCGTTGTTTTGCCAATATGAGCAATTGGAAGTCGTGCATTGTTGGCTGTAAGTACCATGCGACTCCCTTTGTACTCATTCACGTCTTGTAGTTTCTTCTGATCACCAGTCATGTGATTGGAGCATCCTGAATCAATGATCCAGTCATTCTCATAGTTGATACGCTCTCCCACCATTGCCATGAGTGCCAACTCGTTTTCTTCTATGGCACATAATGCCTCAGCATCCCATTCATCCTCTATTTCCTTTTTGGAAGTTAAGACATTGCTTTCCACGGACATTTTCTTTGACCAACAATCCTTGGACATGTGGCCCCACTTTCCACAATTATTGCAGTTGCCTTCGAACCTCCTCCCCCGAGAACTCTTATTATCGGTATTTTGAGATCTCCATGGTTGCGAGGTTCCTTGCTGACTCTTCACTTTGTCAGCATTTTTGTATCCTTCTTTAGAAGGTGACTTGGAATTCCTTTGACTTTTACTTGTGTAGAGCGCCTCCTCTTAACTCTTCAGCGTGATGCCTCCCATTTGCTTAGCCATAGCTTCTTGGCTGGCCAAGAAATTCTCAAACTTTACAAGTGATGGTTGAACGGGCCATCCTTGTACAACAGTTATGAAGCTTCTATATTCCGGCCTCAATCCATGGATGATGATCCTCTTCATTCGAGCTTCTGTAATGACGGATTACAGATCTAGTTCAGTAATCTCCCGACATATTGACCTGGCCTTGTGGAAATATTGAGCAATCGTCATGTCGCGTTGTGAGATTGATAATAGCTCGTTCTCCAAAAGTTGTAGTCTCGTATTATTCTTCTTTGAGAAATGCGTCACGAACGTGTCCCAAGCTTCTTTCGGTGTGTTCTCGTCCCGAGTATGCTCCAACATCTCTTCTTCGATTGTGGTCTTCAAGGCAAACATTGCTTTGCCTACTTTGATTTTCCATTTGCTCAAAGCGCCATTAACATCTTCCTCTGGTGGCGTAGTTTCGCTTCCACCAACGATCTCCCATAGATCTTGTCCTTGTAAGTAGGACTTCATACATGTTTCCCACGTTTTGTAGTTGTGGTTGTTGAGTTTCTTGATTCCTCCGACAACTTGGAGATCACCCATCGTGTTGGCAGTACCTCGGTAATACCAAACAAGCTAGTGTCGACACCAAACTTGCGGAGTCACAGACTACTAACGATACAAAGAGAATCACTTGTTCTCACTATCAAGAAACCTTCCTCTGATACCAGATTGTTGAACACGACTCTTTATATGGGAAACAACAAGACTTTTATTAAGACACTTAAGAAGAACTTACTCTTTATACCCAAAATCTTTTTAATTACAATTGTGAGTTCTATAGAGAGATCTATGCAGTGTGCCAGCATCATGGTGTAATTCTTACATAATAGTATTACCGACCGAGCATGCAAATACAGTGGTAGAATTAGTGTATTATTCTGCATTACGCTCTTAGTTTTACGTACCAGAAAGAAAGAATAACACCATTACTTAAGCTTTTGGTTGCTCATATCGGTCAAAACATAAGCTGTTTGTAGATTAGGAACCTAAGGAGATAATACGTATAAGATACTCATATCAGTCTACACACAGCCTTCAAATCAAATGAAAACTTCTCTTGAAAAAACATTATATAGTGAATTTTGTTTTTCATTGAAGTCTAGCTTATATCGTTTAACAACACAAACTGGTTTCGAAACAAATCTGAATTCGAATCCTAAACAACCTGGACAACCGAGAGTTGTCACGTGTTGCAAAAAAGGTTAGTGATCAGTGAGTGCTTTACAAAAAAATTGTTTCCAACTACAATGCTATAACTCGAGTTCATAATGCACCCAGACGATTTGCGAGATCAAAGAATGTGTGCTCACTACAGGGGATTGTGAGGCCACCCATTGGATGGTTATATCCAAACTCTTCCTCAGCCTGATGTAATAACTCTTGAAATGAAGGTTGGCTTAACAAGGATACAGGAATCACAAAGCGCTTCTTTTCCTGTTCCCCAACATAAACTGCAAAATACCCTTTTGGTAGATCCATTGTTGACGTGCGAGACGTTCCATTTGACAAAGACCGTTGGAGAATTTGTTTTGCTAGAATGATTAGTGGCATACGGATACCCATTTTTCTGAAGGTTGATGAATCAAGTAATTAAATCTATGTGAGAATATTTTCAATGTTAAAAGATGTTTTGGAGGAATTGTAGAGGAATGTGTGATGGTGCTTTGCATATCACATGCTTTATATAATGGTTTGTTAAAGGTTCAAATGTACAATAGCTGTTAAAAGGGCAATTAAATTACAAATAGCGACATTGTGACAGAAAGACAATATCATGTGCTCTGTTTCTCAACTTGCAAAAAGACATTATCTTGCATATCACAACCATATATTCAGAGATAATATTATGGCTTAAACTTGTACTTGTAAACCAAAAGAATTAAACATAGAGGATAACATGTATGGCCAGCATTGTATACAACGTATGCAGTGAAGAACACTACAAACATCATGGGTCCAAGTGATATTAATGGTAGTGTGGCTCTGCTTCCTATGAAACCCAAAATTCTGGCTAAAATCTATGGAGTTTTCTTATAACATAATTGGCCAATGATGTATTATCTATATGGAAATAACTCATTGCAGCGATTAGCAATCCATTTTATATGCTTGATCACATGTTTTTGTTTATCAAAACTAGTTTTATGAAAAATAAAATAATAAACCATTTGTTTCATAAGCATCATGAGGGATATTGATGTTGCCTTAAACAATGGAAAGTCCAAGTCATGACGACGTTTGCCTGTTTAAATAAATGATGTACTTAATTTATTTCAAAAGTATTTTTATAAAAATGACATAACAAACCATTTTTTTGATGTGCATCATGACGGACTTTTGTCGGAGCAAAAAATTTATCCAACAAGTCGTGAAGTTTAAATTCATAAAAAAATTATATGTTTTTTCTTCCTTGTTACAGCTGGAAAGACAAAGGCATGTGATCTTGCTTGCACTTCACCATATGTCACTATCCCCCTTCTAAATTTCCTTATATATTTTGGATATATAAACCATTCCAGATGAATAACACACGGATTCTCAACTATTAACCAGGAAGCCGTGTTTTGATAATTTTCATTCACCATATTCATTTTTAAGTTAAGAGATACTACCCTCCTTGAAAAATGGCCATCCTAATGCCCCGCTTCACTCAAGCAAAGAGAATTTTTAGAAGGTCATTCTCAAATGGAAGCAGCACAACAAAATCTATGAATATCCCGAAAGGTTGTTTAGCGGTTTATGTCGGTGAGCAAGACAAGGAGCGATTTGTGGTTCCTGTATGGTTGTTAAGCCAACCTACTTTTCTAGAACTACGAGATCAAGCTGAGGAAGAATTTGTGTATATTCATCTGATGGGCGGACCGACAATTCCATGTAGTGAATAAACATTCACCGATCTAGCATCTCCTTTGGGCGCATTATGACTTGTATACAACATTCGTTGTTACCTTGAAAAGCTAACTAACAACTAGAATATTTATTATCAGTTGTAAATAGAGACTATTGTCCCATTTTTGTATGTAACTTTATCATGGAACTATTTAGAGGTCAATGTATTCTATTTAGCATTAAGAGATAAGACATGAAGAGCAACGAATTTCACCTGTCTACTATTTCGACAATTAGAATTTTACATACCTTGAAGTTTGTCCCTAGAAAGACACAATCGCCTCATATATTTGTTTCTTTTTTCTCAAAATGATACAATGAATTATCAAAAGGGATCATGAGCTTTTGTGGCAATACATTTTCATGCATGTGAAAAATTTATGCTTTCATATAATTAGCGAATATGATATAGATACTCATATCATGAAACAATTACCAGAAACCACGTTGTGCTTAATAAGTAATAAATAGTAAAAAGAGTAGTATAAGAGAATGAGGCTCTAGTTCATACAATATTTAAAAATTTCTATTCAGCTTATGGAATCTATTATTTAAATTTGAAATACACAACACTTGCCTTACTTCAACAGAGAACACAACATGTTTTGTTTCTTTTTATGTTCAATTTTTTATGTGTAGTCTTTTTATATATTTCACTATGCATTTTCTGTTCAAAGAATACAAAAAAATACGACCTGATGCCTAAGGAGCTCACACATTTATAACTAGATTTTCATTGGAATAGAATTAGAGGAGTACAATATGATGGCAATCAGTGGAGAAATGGAAACACAGTTATACAAATATACAAGTGTTTCTTATCGCGAACAATTATGCTGGCAGTAGGCTACATAGGATTACGTAATGAATCAGATGAAGAGTTGGGGCATGTTTTAAGCCAAAATCCACACAAAAATACAGAATTTTTTTTTCATGATGCCCACTTTTTTGGTTCAAATTATAAATTTTCAATGCATGTGAAAATGGTAGAATCTCTATGTGTGTGCATCCCCCCCCCCCCCCCTCCACCCTCTACACCCCCTTGCCTAACGGCTAATTATAATGTTAAAAGGGAGTTTTGGAAAATTCTTGAAACGACTATTGATTGCTACTTTCCCCACATAGATTTTCTGCTTATGTGTGAATTTTGGCAAGGAGATACTCCTAGTATGCTATAGTTAGGTACATACTTGATTCTTCAAATCTACTACACACTGATTGTGAAACTTCATTTTGGTATAAGAAACAATATGCATGTCCCCTTTCCCAATATAACTATCTCTGGAGAACGCGTCTCTAATGACTTGTATCTTACGGATTGAACCATATGCACATAGTTTTAAATTATGGTAATTTGGATCTATGACATGTGCTAATTTAGTACTCAGTTGACCATGACAACCGTGACATAGCTCTACCTCCAAGGTGAAATCTTAGTGAACATGGTCCTTCCATCCGCACCTGCACATTTGAACTTACAACACATAGGCTCATTGGTTCCTCTATCCTTAGTGTGCATGACGTGGTCCCTCTGGCCTCCGGTACTCAAGTTAGCAACATCGAGCTCTTTGTCCATCACTGAAATTTTCAGATCATGTGCCCGCTTCCTCTTTCCTTGATGTGCTTCCATATCAAGATCTTTTTCCCTAATCGTCTCAACAGTCTATTCCACAGCCCGAAAGGCTGCAGCTCGCTCCCCAAATTTGACAATTAGCCTGTCAGTGATTCGACGAACCACACCAGACAATTCTTCCAATAAAATATGTGAAACGTCAATGATAATCAATTCGCGTAACGCTGTGTCATCTATATCAATCTTGTAGGACTCTACTTCCCGCCCGGGCACCGACCTCCTATTAAACAAAACCATATTGTCATCACATAACCAAAATGTCATCACTAATCCATTATACTTTATCCACAATTTGGAGACCCGTACATAAATCCTCTATTGGCTTCCTATAATCTTCGTGAGCTTCCTCAATTCGAGTATGAATCCTATGTTTCCAGTAGTACGGGCGCAATACTACCTTCCACACCTACTCATACTTTCCTCAAGAATCGTCCCGAATCTTCTAAGTGACTTCCTCATAATGGTACTCCCAAAACCTGCTAAACAGCGTCGCAACCGTACTAAAGTTTCAAACTTTATAAGATATGATGCTCAAGGGACTCAAAGAAACCATAAAGTTTCAAACTTTATCTCTTCAAACCATACAAACCACATCAAAAAGGACTAAAAGCATGACAAAAACCTAGATCTAAAGAGGAAGACATCAAAAGATGGAAGCTCGAGGACTTACAAAGAGTCCAGAAGATTCACACGAGTGAGGGGATGGTTTGATTGTTGAACCAAGGCCCCAACTCTTCTTGTTCTTACATTAAAACCACCAAAAGCTTGAAAAATGAGCAAAAAATCTTCAAAAGAACAAGGGTTTGGCCAAATGGTCGTTTGGAGGTGATGGAAGCTGAGGGTGGAGGAAACCCTATCCATCACTTCCTTTAACAAGGGATTAAGGCCCAAGAAATAGGGTTTTGCATAAAATGGTTGCCATGGTGTGGCCAACATAATGCCACATAGTGCCACTCATTTTAGGTGCGCGTCTCAAGCATACTTTACCACATTGTCGTGACACCATTATTACGTCGTGGCCAACCATATTTTCCAAAATATTTTTGATATTCATACCTCGCAATATGGATGTTACACGTTTGATCTTTTGTGTTGTAGAAAAGAAAATTAGGTCAAATTTCCATATTTTCTAAATTAGCTAGACATGTTTTGGCAATACCGATCTGAACGGTTCCATATGAGTCGATATTTAGTACCGGTGACAGAGCTATCTATAAGTATATGATTTGTATCACTAATCCGACAGACCCTTTGATTTGTGCACAAGATAGGATACAATTTTCTTCGGTAGATCATGACCTTGGTTATCTTATGAGGAGTATAAACATAGATGAATTGACTGAAATTGTCATATATAAAAATTGGTAAGCTTTTTTCAATATCATTGGACTTAATTTCACAAACACATACTATGATATTAATATTATCATGTTTTTTTTATGTAGATACATTTTCAAAGGGTAAAAGTTAATCCAATGATGCTCAGCAAAAAGCGATTGGATTGCTTTGTTACCACATAACTAACATGTTATATCTTTGTTTATATTCTCTTATGTTTAATGAATTTTAAATTTTTTTAGTATGTATTGATTTTGGTTGTTTACTTCTAGTCTATGTAGTGGATAGAAGGTTTCAATAGCAAGTTGTTACATGGGATGAATGAAAGGGATTTATTAGAAGACAAAAATGTTGTTTTTCTTTTGTTTAAACTTAAAAAATTCGTGAAATTTAGTGTTTTTAAGATGTTAATCATTAATTACTCAACTCATTCATTTGGTGGTTCTTTTAAATGTTTGGAACTCTAAAAATATGTTTTTTTGGTGTTTTAACCTTTTAAAGTCAGCTATTTAAATTTGACGTTTTTAAGATATTAACTGTTAAGTACTCACTTTATTAGTTTGTTAGTGCTTTAAATAAGTTATTAAAATTTGACATTTTTAAAATGATAATTACTAATAGTTTTAAAACTCTTAAAATCGCAAATGAAAAAACCCAAATCCACATTGTTAATAACAATTCAAAATACCGCCGAAAGAAAACCACATCTAATCTACATGGTCAAATACCAAACTACAAACCACATCAAAAACACATAACCGCACCATTCTGTTCGCAAAATGAAATAATCATAGTTGCATTTCGCAGTTTGGTTTTGATCAGTAATCATACCAAACTACATTGTGCTCACCCTATCCGTAGAGGGGTATATTGCTCATCAATTTTGCCGTAGCAGTATTCAGGAAGCAAGTGGATAAACTATTAAAAGAGTCCATAGAGGGGTTCCAATTAGGAAGCTTGGAAGCTGAATGGGCTCGTGATCTTGTGAGATTTTGTAATCAAAACCGGAGGTTGTCATGGACAGGATTCAAGAACTCGAGCTTGAATATGTCATAAAGAAATAATGCTTTACTGATGTCATTAGTGAAATGTTTTAGATGATTGACAAAGTCAAGTTTCTTTACGAAGAGAAAGAAGCTACTTATTGATTGATTGGCTTATCTTGAGAGGGATTTGGATTGGTCTTTGATATTAGTTTAAAAAATATGTGCTATAGTTGCCTCAATTTTCTTAGTTGCTCGACTATTTTCAGGAATCATGCGTTGAGTACAATATACGTTTATATAAGGTTCTTTTTCGTTTGCCATGACACCATCTCGTTCTCAACATCAAGATGAGATGATTGTTGTGCTTGATGACCTAGCTTCTACGAATTATGTCTTTAAACATGGAGAGAACGTCATAGGCTTACACTAGCTTAGGTTGTGGATGGGTGGTATTCTTGAAGAGACTGGGTACCCAAGTTCTATAATTGAAAATATCGAACACCCGTCAATCAAGTATATAGGAATTTTAAGGCATGTTGTTGGGTAAAAATAGAAATTAATAACTCAAGGTTTATTAAATGGAAACTAATAGAAAAATGAAGTAAATTAATTGTTCATTTATTTAAAATAACATGTATATTGAATAACTAGGTGATAAAGTAGAAGGGTAGTTTTAAATATTTCGAATTTAAAAGTAGAGGGGAAAACATGTTACTTATTAATTTTGGGTCATTTTGAAAATAAAAAGAATATAAAGGGCTTAATTTAAACATAGGTTAAATGTTGGGATCAAAAGTGCTTATTTTCTTTTCTTCTGAGTGTCGATCGAATGTTAACAAAAGAAAAGAAAACGCTGGTTTCCTTGTGTGTGGCCGGTTACGTCTACAATCTGGAAAGAAGGGGAGACCTTCAAGGTCTCTTTGTTTTCTGTTGAGTGCGAACCAAACCAGAGAAAGGGTAAGAAAAAGGGGAACGCAGAAATCATATAAGGGGTGCGTGATTTCTCACATTTGGTAGCCCAAAATTCCTATTGTCCTTCAGTTTGACAGATTCTTCAGGTAATAACGAAACCCTAGTAAGTTGATTTTTCGAAAATATTCAAATAAATGTTGAAATTGGATTTGGACTCATGAATTGCTATTTGTAATGAGCTTAGAAACATGATTGCATGGCAAAAACTTGAATATCTTGAATGCGACAGATTTGAGTTTTACTAATCTTTATTCAAATTGGAATGGAATTGTGAATTCCAACACTTAATGGAAAAAGGAATGGGCTAGGGAAAATTTTGATGATAGCATGGAATTGGTATGTAAATATCACAAGATTTGTGGAAACAAATCTACAGGTGTATCGATACAAATGGGACAATTCTAAGTAATTTACAAAGAAGGGACGAAACCTTAACAAGTTGAAAGTCGCCTGGAGCATTTTGAAGTCAAGTTACATCATTCTATTTGCTTACACATTTTTGTAAAGTATTGATCACTGACCTTTTTCCAACAGGCATGCAAGACTGAGTCACTTGTCCCTGTTGTATAAAACATGAATTTTCACTTGTTTGAAGTACCCGGTATATTATGTGAGGATATAAGCTTATACTTGAATGAGAAACAAAATTCATTGTCAATATTTTTTTTCTTTCAAAAAAGAAGTGTGTATATAGGCATATTATACTTTTTTTTGTTGGGTTGTTGGCTAAGCTAATAAGAGCATATGCTTACACCTGATATGCGGAACCAAAATAAAATATCAATGTTTTATTCATTGTCCTGTACTTCACGCTCATAGTGGATAATCATGATTGAACCTAATACTTATACGGATTTTCTACGATTCTCAGTTAATGTTGTATGCAACAATTTAACATATTAATTAGTTATGATAAGCTAGGAAATTGCATAGCTTTAACAACACGATTCATTGGCTTTAATTTACATGATCTTTGGGTGTATAAGTAATCAAAAGATTAGTTAAACATTGCTATAACTCTATTGGTATCTGTAATCACCATGTTAATTTTTCGTGCGATGGAGTTGTTTTCAAGTGGGACCCAATTTGTCTTGGAATGCATCAATGTTTAGCCAACTTGTACTTTACTTTGGTTAAAGAACAAAAGCATGTGAGACTAAATGGTTGATATATCACCATCACAAGGTCATGGACCCAAGTGGTACATATTGTTTAGCAATTATATTTTTGATGATAAGTCATGAACAAAAGCAACTATCTTTGTTAATTCCATTCCACTCCCAATATTCACATTACCTAAATAATCAAATGTGAAATTAGCTTGTCATTCATACACTAAACAAATTATAGTGAACTCAAAACTGTTCCTTGATCTGATTTCATACAAGTGGGAAAATTGTCTCGGTTTAAATACAAATGACAAAATTAAACACCTAGCTAGTGGTTAATTGGTTGTAAGAATGCTGCATAGAAGTCATAATGCGCCCAACTGAGAAGCAATATCTCTGAATGTATATTCACTGCATGGAATTGTGAGGCCGCCCATTTGATGAACATACCCAAATTCTTGCTCTGCCTGATCTAGTAATTCTTGAAATGCAGGTTGGCTTAACAACCATACAGGAACCACAAATCGCTTCTTCTCTTGCTCACCAACATAAATTGCTAAATAACCTTTCGGAATGTCCATACATTTGGGTGTGCTGCTTCCATTGGATAATGATCTTCTGAGAATTTGTTTTGCTTGAATGATCCGAGGAAAAAGGATGGCCATTTTTAAGGAGGGTGGTGTCTGTTCACTTCAAAGGCCTGATTGTGGATGGAAACTCTCAAAGCATGCACGTTTTCTTGGTGAAAAGTTGTGAAGGATTTCAGAGGAAGTTGTGGTTGTGTTATTCATATCGAATGGTTTTTATATACAAAGATACAAGGAGATCTTGATAGAGGATGGTGACATCTGGTGGAAGAAAAGGCAACCTCACATGGCTTTGTCTTCCAACCTGTAAGACAGATCCAATGTCTAATTCACCTATTAATGATAGGGCCAGATATGTTTCAAGAAATCCCCAGAGACCTGAGCCACAATTTCGTGCTTTTTAGGGGGCATTACCACATTCCTCTTAATATTACATGGGACCATGATGCTTCTACCGTATTTTATTCCCACCTTGTTGTATCCTTCCACAACCAACAGACATCCTAAATGTTCTTTAAATCATTCAGAATTCTCCAAAATCCACCCTTTGTCTTCCTCAAAGTACACATGTTTGCTCACACAAGTCTTTCCAGTGTAATGATCAAATAATATGTATGCTTTAATTCCGGTTTCTGTTCCAAGATACACATATTTCTTGCTCCTATCTTCGAGTTTCTAGAGATGATTATTCATGACTTTCGTATGAGCAATACAGCCAAACACCCATAGGTGTTCAATATTTGGTTTTCTTCCGGTCCAACACTTGTATGGGGTTGTGTTTTGTAACGCCTTTGTTGACACACGGTTAAGCACAAACACTGCATGTCTTGCTGCTTCTCCCCATAACGTCTCCGACACTTTCTTAAACTTCAAGATTGTTCCCATCATCAGCAAGCTACCATGTCGTGGCCTCCCTTTGTCCATGTCATGGTCGCAAAATGACAAAATTATCGGTTGATCTTCAGTCGCCACGTTGTGGCGGCTAGAAGGCCACGTCCTTGGAACTGCATCAACACAACTTAATGAAATAAGTTGTTTTTCTTCATCCTTAAGAGCTCCAAAGCTCATATATGATTCTTCCTAAGTTCTTCACATATAAAGTTTCCATCTTTATCCATTAAGATATCCCAATACGCCAAGATCTCAAAAGATAGGTCCTTACTGGCCACTTAAGGCATGAAGTCACCCATTAAGCACTTCATCCTTATAATCTCCAGTCCAAAACAAACAGAAGGGTTTTAGGGGTCCCAAACTTTTTCGAAAAGCACGCACCATGCTTGTCCTTTCCCAAATCTAGGTCAGATGAAATATGACCTAAAACTCATGCAACGTCTTCCAACCATCCCCAATTTCTAGATCTATATGACATGATGCTCAAGGGACTCAGAGAAACCATAAAGTGTCAAACTTTATCTCTTCAAACCATACAAACCACGTCAAAAGGGACCAAAACATGAAATAAAACCTAGATCTAAAGAGGAAGACATCAAAAGATGGAAGCTTGAGGACTTACAAAGAGTCTAGAAGACGCTCGTAAGTGTGGGGAAAGATTTGATTGTTGAAACAAGGCACCAACTCTTCTTCTTCTTCCTTTAAAACCACCAAAAGCTTGCAAAATGAGCAAAAAAAACTTCAAAAGAAGAAGTGTTTGACCAAAGGTTCGTTCGTAGGTGAAGAAGGTTGTGGGTGGAGGAAACCCTAGCCATCACTTCCTTTAAATATGGCTTAAGGCCGAAGAATTAGGGTTTTGTATAAAATGGTTACCACGACATGGCCAACATAGTGCCACATCATGGCACTCATTTAATATGTGTGCCTCAAGCAAAAATTGCCACATTGTGGTGATACCTTCACCACGTCGTGCCCAACCATATTTTCCAACATAGTTTTGATATCCGTACCTCGAAATCCGGATGTTACACGTTTGATCTTTTGGGTTGGCAGAAAGAAAATTAGGTCAAATTTCCCATATTGTCTAAAGTAGTTAGACATGTTTTGGCAATTCCGATCTCAACAGTTCAATCTGAGTCGACATTTAGTACCGGTGGTGGTAGAGCTATCAGTAAGTATATGATTTCTAACACTAGCCCCACATAACCTTTTATTTGTGCACAAGATAGGATACAATTTTCTTCTGTAGATCATGAACTTGGTTATCTTATGAGGATTAAATAAATAGATGAATTGATTGCGAAATTATCGAGTATAAAAATTGGTAAGCTGTTTTCGATAGTTTTGGACTTAATTTCACAAACACTTACTATGATATTAATATTATCATTTTTTTATGCATATAAGATTTCAAAGGGTATAAGGTAGTCCAATGATACGCAACAAAAAGCGATTGAATTGCTTTGCAACCACATAACTAACATGCTATATCTTTGTTTATATTCTCTTATGTTTAATGATTTTTTTTAATTTTTTAGTATGTAATGATTTTGGTTGTTTACTTGTAGTCGATGTAGTGAAAAGAAAGTTTCAATAGCAAGTTGTTACATAGGATGAATGAAAGGGAAATATTAGAAGAAATTTTTTTTGTTTTTGTTTGGTTTAAACTTCAGAAATTGGTGGAATTTAGTGTTTTTAAGATGTTAATTGTTAATTACTCAACTTATTCATTTGATGGTGCTTTTAAATGTCGCGAACTCTAAAAATATGGTTTGGTGGTGTTTTAACTTTTTAAAGTAAGATATTTAAATTTGGCGTTTTTAAGATGTTAACCGTTAAGTACTCACTTTATTAGTTTGTTAGTGCTTTAAATAAGTTATGGAAATCTTTCGTTTTTAAGACGTTAATTACTAATAGTTTTGACACTCTTAAATACCACAAATTAAAAAACCCAAATCGACACGGTGAATAACAACACAAAATATTGCAAAAAGAAAACCAAACCAAATCCACACAATCAAATACCAAACTACAAACGACATAAAAAAACCACATAACCGCACAATTCGGTTCACAAAATGAAATAATCGTACTTGCGTTTCGTAGTTTGGTTTTGATCAATAATCGCATCGAACTACACCATACTCACCCCTATCTGTAGAGGGGTGTATTGCTCATAAGTTCATCGTAGCATTATAAAGGAAGCAAGTTGATAACCTGGGGTCATAAATTAGCTAGCTTTCAAAGGAAGCAAGTTGATAACCTGGGGTCATAAATTAGCTACCGTGAAAGCTGAATGGGCTCATGATCTTATGAGATTTTGTAATCAAAACTGGAGGTTGTCGTGGACACGATTCAAGAACTCGAGCTTGAGTAAGCCATAAAGGAGTAACGACTTTACTAATGTCTTGAATGAAAAGTTTTAGATGATTGACAAAGTCAAATTTCTTTATGTCGGCAAAGAAGCGACTTTTTGAATGATTGGCTTCTCTTGAGAGGGATTTGTATTGGTGTTTTGATATTAGTTTCTGAACTGTGTGCTATAGTTGCATTGATTTTCTTAGTTGCTCGACTATTTTTAGGAATCATGCGTTGAGTACAATATTCGTTTATGTATGGCTCTTTTTCTCCTGAAGCATGATTTGTCTCCTCCTATTTCCACGACACCATCTCATTCTCAACAACAAATTGAGAAGATTGTTACGCTTGATGACCTAGCTTTTACAAATTACGTCTTTGAACATGGAGAGAACGTCGTAGGCTTACACTTGCTTAGGTCGTGGATGGGTGGTATTCTTGAAGAGACCGGTACCCAAGTTTTATAATTGAAAATATCGAAGAACACAAGTCAATCAAGTATATAGGAATTTTAAGGCATGCTGGTGGGCAAAAATAGAAATTAATAACTCAAAGTTTATTAAATGGAAACTAATAGAAAAATGAAGTAAATTAATTGTTTATTTATTTTAAATGACATGTATGTTGAATAGTTAGGTGATAAAGTAGAAGGGTATTTTGAAATATTTCGAACTTAAAAGTAGAAGGGAAATATGTTACTTATTAATTTAGGGTCATTCTGAAAATGAATAGAATATAAAGGGCTTTATGTAAACATAGGTTAAATGTTGGGTTCTAAAGTGGATACTAGAGAGCATCTTATTTTCTTTTCTTCAGAGTGTCGATCGAATGGTAACAAAAGAAAGGAAAACGCTTGTTCCTTACTTCCTTGTGTGTGCGTTGTTATGTCAACAATCTGGAAAGAACTTCAAGGTCTCTTTTTATTCTGCTAAGAGGGTGTTTGACATAACTTTTAAAGTGACTTTTCACTTTTATCTTTTTCTAAAAGTCAAAAAGATGTTTGGTAATCCTGACTTTTCCAACTTTTCCAATAGAGTAAATGGCATCTTTTTGAAAAGTCACGTAATCCTGACTTTTCCAACTTTTACAAAAAGGACTTTTTGGCTTTAAAAGCTAAGCCAAACACCCTCTAAGTGCGAGCCGACCCAGAGAAAGAGGAAGAAGAAACGGAGCACAAAAATCATATAAGGGGTGCGTGATTTCTCACATTTGGTAACCCAAAATTCCTGTTGTCCTTCAATTTGACAGATTCTTAAGGTAATAACCAAACCCTAGTAAGTTAATTTTTCGAAAAATTCAAATAAATGTTGAAATTGGATTTGGACTCATGAATTGCTATTTGTAATGAGCTTAGAAACATGATTGCATGGCAAAAACTTGAATATCTTGAATTTGACAGATTTGAGTTTTACTAACCTTTATTCAAATTGGAATGGAATTGTGAATTCCAACACTTAATGGAAAAAGGAATGGGCTAGGGAAAACTTTGATGATAGCATGGAATTGGTATGTAAATATCACAAGATTTGTGGAAACAAATCTACAGGTGTATCGATACAAATGGGACAATTCTAAGTAATTTACAAAGAAGGGACGAAACCTTAACAAGTTGAAAGTCGCCTGGGAGCATTTTGAAGTCAAGTTATATCAGTCTATTTGCATACACATTTTTGTTAAGCACTGATCACAGACCTTTTTGCAACAGGCATTCGAGACTGAGTCACCTGTCCCTATTGTATAAAACATGAATTTTCACTTGTTTGGAGTACCCTGTAGATTATTTGACGATATAAGCTTATACTTGAATGAGAAACAAAATTCATTGTCAATATATTTTTTCTTTCAAAAAAGAAGTGTGAATATAGGCATATTATACTTTTTTTGTTGGGTTGCTGGCTAAGCTAATAACAACATATGCTTACACCTGATATGAGGAACCAAAAACAAATATCAATGTTTAATTCATTGTCGTGTAAGTAACGCTCATAGTGGATAATCATGATTGAACATAATACTTCTACGGATTTTCTGCGATTCTCAGTTAGTGTCGTACGCAAAAATTTAACATATTACTTAGATGTGATAGCTAGGAAATTGCATAGCTTTAACAACATGACTTATTGGCTTTAATTTACATGATCTTTGGGTGTACAAGTAATCAAAAGAATAGTTAAACATTGCTATAACTCTCTTCTTATATCTAATCACAAGGTCCTTTTTTCATACCATGGAATTGTTTTCAAGTGGGACCCAATTTGTCTTGTAACTCATCAATGTTTAGCCAACTTGTACGTTACTTTGGTTAAAGAACAAAAGCATGTGAGACTTAATGGTTGATATATCACCATCACAAGGTCATGGACCCAAGTGGTACATATTGTTTAGCAATTATATTTTTGATGATAGGTCATGAACAAAAGCAACTATCTTTGTTAATTCCATTCCACTCCCAATATTCACATTACCTAAATAATCAAATGTGAAATTAGTTTCTCATTCATACACTAAACAAATTATAGTGAACTCAAAACTGTTCCTTGATCTGATTTCATACAAGTGGGAAAATTGTCTCGGTTTAAATACAAATGACAAAAAAACCTAGCTAGTGGTTAATTGGTTGTAAGAATGCTGTATAGAAGTCATAATGCGCCCAACTGAAAAGCAATATCACTGAATGTATATTCACTGCATGGAATTGTGAGGCCGCCCATTTGATGAACATACCCAAATTCTTGCTCTGCCTGATCTAGTAATTCTTGAAATGCAGGTTGGCTTAACAACCATACAGGAACCACAAAACGCTTCTTCTCTTGCTCACCAACATAAATTGCTAAATAGCCTTTCGGAATGTCCATACATTTGGTTGTGCTGCTTTCATTGGATAATGATCTTCTGAGAATTTGTTTTGCTTGAATGATCCGAGGAAAAAAGATGGCCATTTTTAAGGAGGGTGGTGTCTGTTCACTTCAAAGGACTGATTGCAGATGGAAACTCTCAAAGCACGTCTTGTTAGATTTCAGGGGAAGTTGTGGTTGTGTGATTCATATCGATTGGTTTTTATATACAGAGATACAAGGAGATCTTGATAGAGGATGGTGACATACAGTGGACGAAAAGGCAACCTCACATGGCATTGTCTTCCAACCTGTAAGACAGATCCAATGTCCAATTCACCTATTAATGATAGGGCGACATATGTTTGATGAAATCTCCAGAGATATTAGCCACAATTTCGTGCTTGTTAGGAGGCATTGCCACATTCCTCTTAATATTACTTGGGACCATGGTGCTTCTATATATCCACCTTAGTTTCGAATACTGGCGATACAAGTTATCTTCTTTGTTAAATTCTTTTCTATACACAAGTACATGATTAAGCCATATTATTGCTTGTGACTTTGTGGTTGTGCTATTAAAGATCACACTATTATACAAGTTAAAAGACACAACACATGATCTTGCCTTCCTGTCGCAATGTCCCCATCTGTCATTTAATTTCTATTTTATCACTTATGGTACCTTTGATTGTCCAATAAACCTTTATATATAACATCAGATAGGCAAAACACCAGCATATTTTACTCTCAACCACCCCTGTACATCTTTCACTTTGAGATTACTCTCAAATTGGTCGTGGTAAGAAAATTGCAAAGCTTTATCTGAGTACTCAGTCGCTATAAATTTAATGATCTTTGGGTGTGTAGGTAATGAAAAGAGTAGTTAAACATTGTTATAAATCTATTCGTATATCAAATGAATAGGTTGGTTTTTCAAAGGACGGAATTGTTTTCACGTATAACACAATTGGGTCTTACAATGTATCAATATTTTGCCAACTTATATTTTAATTTGGGTAAGGGAACAAAAGCATGTGAGAGTTAATGTTTGATAAATCATTATCACAAGGTCTTGGACCCAACTGCTACGCCTTGTTCACCACTCATTTTGAATAAGTTTGTACAACTTGATAAGAACCACACTGTTTATTGAGTTAAACTACCATAACTCCTAACATTAACAATTGATATTACCAAATATTTGATCCCCCGGTTAACATCATTTGTTTTAAATCACTTTAAAAGTCAATTAGAAGAAAGATTAGATAGCATATTAGTTCGGTTTACCATAAAGAGAAACCATCTTTGTTAGCTCTGTTTGCTTTATGCAGTTTTATAAGACAAGAGAAGATATAACATTAAATACAATACTCTCCGTTTCACTCCGAACCAAAAATTCACATTTCCAAAATAGTCGATGGTAAAATTAGTTTCTCATTCATACAATGAAAAATTTATAATGAACTCAAAACTGTTCCTTGATTCGATTTCATACAACTGGGAAAATTGTCTGTGAGTTAATTACAAATGATAAAAAGAACCTAGTGGTTAGTTGGTTGTAAAAATTCTGTAAGGAAATCATAATGCGCCCAACTGAGAAGCAATATCACTGAATGTATATTCACTACATGGAATTGTGAGGCCGCCCATTTGATGAACATACCCAAATTCTTGCTCTGCCTGATTTAGTAATTCTTGGAATGCAGGTTGGCTTAACAACCATACAGGAACAACAAATTGCTTCTTCTCTTGCTCACCAACATAAATTGCTAAATGGCCTTTCGGGATTTCCATACATTTGGTTGTGCTGCTTCCGTTGGATAATGATCTTCGGAGAATTTGTTTTGCTTGAATGATCCGAGGAAAAAGGATGGCCATTTTTAAGGATGGTAGTTGCTGTTCACTTCAAAAGCCTGATTGAGGATGGAAACTCTCAAAGGATGCACGTCTTTTTGGTGAAGAGTTTTGAAGGATTTCAGAGGAAGTTGTGGGTGTGTTATTCATATCGAATGGTTTTTATATACAGAGATACAAGGAGATCTTGATAGAGGATGGTGACATCTGGTAGAAGAAAAGGCAACCTCACATGGCTTTGTCTTCCAACTTATAAGACAGATCCAATGTCTAATTCACCTATTAATGATAGGGCCAGATATGTTTCAAGAAAACCCCAGAGACCTGAGCCACAATTTCGTGCTTGTTAGGGGGCATTACCACATTCCTCTTAATATTACATGGGACCATGATGCTTCTACCGTTTTTCATTCCCACCTTAATTTAGAATACTGGTGATACAAGTTATCTACTTTGTTAATTCTTTTCTATACACAAGTACATGATTAATTAAGCCATATTATTGCTTGTGACTTTGTAGTTGTGCTATTCAAGATCATACTTTTATACAAGTTAGAAGAGACAGCTCATGATCTTGCCTTCCTGCTGTAACGTCCCCATCTGTCATATAATTTCCTTTTTCTCACTTATTGTACATTTGATTCTCCAATAAACCTTTATATATAGAATATGATAGCGAAAAGCTCCGGCATAATTTCCTCTCAAACACCTGATGGCTTTTACACAAAGAGTATTGACCTTATTCAATGAGTAATGGCAGAAAACAGAAAAAAGGCACTTGCAGGTGGGACAAAAACTGCACACTTCACTTTTGATTTGGGACAACATACCGAATTAATGGAGCAACTTTTTTGAGTTTTTTCATTAAATTGCAAAAGGGAAATAGACTACATCTATAAAAAGGAAAATGCCTCCTACACTAATGGGGGAACTAATCCACTTCTTGATTACGCCTAAAGAAAAGGAAATATGACTAACATGACCTTTTGATAGAGTCAAACCACTAAATAAACATATGTTTCCCAATATACACTCCGGATTAAACCAACATATCCCCAGTTAATCCAGAGTCTTCATTCCAAGCTTTTCTCTCATTTCCTTGAACATGATTCTTGCAAACGGTTTGGTGAGGATATCATCCTTCTGTTCATGACTTACAACATGCCTTACAAAAACATCCGCCCTTTCAATGCATTCTCTAATAAAATGGAACCGGATATCTATATGCCTGCTTCTCCCATGGAAGATGGGATGCTTTACTAGTTCAATAGCTTACTTATTTTCGATGTGGATTGTAACTGGACCTAGCTTTTCCCCTGTTGTTACCTTACCTCCTGGATCAACCAACAAAGCCAGGATCCTTGACATGTTGCCATAGTTGCTGCCATAAACTCCGCTTCACACGATGACAGTACAACACACCTCTGTTTTTGCGAACTCCATGTCATTGGACTTTCGTTCAAGTAGAACACCATTCCACTTGTACTTCTTCTATTAACCAGGTCTCGGGCGTGATTGCTATCCGAGAATGCAAGCTCTTCATTCTTTCTGGAGCTTTGAGGGCAAAACAGTCCCAAGATTGAGAGTTCCCTGTACATATCTTAGATCTTAGAATTCTCTTCACAGCTTGATGGTGA
Organism: Lactuca virosa; assembly: GCF_052849685.1. Classification (NCBI taxonomy): domain Eukaryota; kingdom Viridiplantae; phylum Streptophyta; class Magnoliopsida; order Asterales; family Asteraceae; genus Lactuca; species Lactuca virosa. The sequence continues at coordinate 256,989,169 of NC_136433.1, read as the reverse complement.
AGTTTAGTTGACCTTTCAAGGAACCAAATTACAATTCCCACTGCATATGCTATGTCAAGTCTAGTGTGGCATAAATATCTCAAACCACCAACGATAATTCTATATTCAGTAGCATTTATGGGTTCACCATCTTCATCTTTTGTCAATTCCAGCCTAGGCTCCATGGGTACCTCCGCCCCATTGCATTCTTCCATGCCTATTTTTTTCAACAAACTCTTGGCATATGATGTTTGTTTTAAGCTGATTCCTTTCTCTTCTTGAGTCACCTCAATACCCAAGTAGTATGATAAAATCCCAAAGTCGCTCATCTCAAATTCCTAGTTCATTTGTTTCTTGAATGTGTTTACTTCATTTCCGTTTCCTCCGGTGACAATGAGGTTATCAACGTATACCCCTACTATTAACACGTTGTCGTGTGACTTTCTTGTGTAGACTGCATACTCATGAACACACCTTTTAGAACCAATTTGGTTCCGGTTCTTGTCCAGACGTGCGTTCCAATCCCGAGGGATTTGTCGAAGGCCATACAATGCCTTGGATAATTTGTACACCATTCCGGTCGAGTCTTTCTTCACGAAGCCCTCCGGCTGCGATACGTACACTTCCTCTTCCAACTTCTTGTGCAAGAACGCCGATTTCACATCTAGATGGTGGACCCACAATCCATTCTTACCTAAGAGTACTCTTACTGTTTCGAGGCGGGCAACTAGAGCGAAAACTTCTTCAAAATAAATCCATTATTTTTTAACATATCCCTTCGCCACTAACTGGGATTTGTGGTTCAAGATGTATCCTTTTGGGTCTCACTTCAGTTTGGTCACCCACTTGAGACCAATGGGTTTTCGACCATGTGACAGCTTCACTAACTCCCATGTCTTGTTCTTCTCAGTGGCACGCAATTCGTTTTTCATAGTTTTTACCCACTCGACATTACTATTTGCTACTTCAAATGAGGTTGGTTCTTTGTGATCCAAAGTGAGCATAAGTTCATCTTCTTGTCTGCAGATATCCGAAAACCGACGATATCTCTTTGGTACACCACCACTTGTTGATTCTGAAGTGGTGGTGTTTAAGCCGGTTGAACTGGCAGGTAGGTTTAGATGGTGAGGATGGAAGAGTGTTTATTGGAGAGTTATGGGCCTGATCTGTTGGGCTTTGTTCATTTTCGAAATGGGCCTGTTAACATATATTGAAGAAGTTCATTGGAGTATCACCTTCTCTAAAGCCCTAAGTTTCTGAAGGTGCATCATATTCTATGTGTTCATTCGCCTCCTTGTTGTATCCTTCCACAACCAACGGACATCCTAAATGTTCTTTAAATCATTCAGAATTCTCCCAAATCCACCCTTTGTCTTCCTCAAAGTACACGTGTTTGCTCACACAAGTCTTTCCTGTGTTATGATCAAATAATCTGTATGCTTTACTTCCGGTTTCTGTTCCAAGATACACATATTTCTCGCTCCTATCTTTGAGTTTCTAGAGATGACTATTCATGACTTTCGTATGAGCAATACAGCCAAACACCCGTAGGTGTTCAATATTTGGTTTTCTTCCGGTCCAACACTTGTATGGGGTTGTGTTTTCTAACGCCTTTGTTGACACACGGTTAAGCACATACACTGCATGTCTTGCTGCTTCTCCCCATAACGTCTCCGACACTTTTAAACTTCAAGATTGTTCCCATCATCAGCAAGCTGCCATGTCGTGGCCTCCCTTTTTCCATGTCATGGTCGCAAAATGACAAAATTATCGGTTGATCTTCGGTCGCCACGTTGTGGCGGCCAGAAGGCCACGTCCTTGGAACTGCATCAACACAACTTAATGAAATAAGTTGTTTTTCTTCATCCTTAAGAGCTCCAAAGCTCATATATGATTCTTCCTAAGTTCTTCACAGATAAAGTTTCCATCTTTATCCATTAATATATCCCAATACGCCAAGATCTCAAAAGATAAGTCCTTAATGGCCACTTAAGGCATGAAGTCACCCATTAAGCACTTCATCCTTACAATCTCCAATCCAAAACAAACAGAAGGGTTTTAGGGGTCCTAATGTTCCCTAAAAATGCAAACTTTTTCGAAAAGCACGCACCATGCTTGTCCTTTCCCAAATCTAGGTCAGAAGATGAAATATGACCTAAAACTCATGCAAAGTCTTCCAACCATCCCCAATTTCTAGATCTATATGACATGATGCTCAAGGGACTCAGAGAAACCATAAAGTGTCAAACTTTATCTCTTCAAACCATACAAACCACGTCAAAAGGGACCAAAACATGAAATAAAACCTAGATCTAAAGAGGAAGACATCAAAAGATGGAAGCTTGAGGACTTACAAAGAGTCTAGAAGACGCTCGTAAGTGTGGGGAAAGATTTGATTGTTGAAACAAAGCACCAACTCTTCTTCTTCTTCCTTTAAAACCACCAAAAGCTTGCAAAATGAGCAAAAAAAACTTCAAAAGAAGAAGTGTTTGACCAAAGGTTCGTTCGTAGGTGAAGAAGGTTGTGGGTGGAGGAAACCCTAGCCATCACTTCCTTTAAATATGGCTTAAGGCCGAAGAATTAGGGTTTTGTATAAAATGGTTACCACGACATGGCCAACATAGTGCCACATCATGGCACTCATTTAATATGTGTGCCTCAAGCAAAAATTGCCACATTGTGGTGATACCTTCACCACGTCGTGCCCAACCATATTTTCCAACATAGTTTTGATATCCGTACCTCGAAATCCGGATGTTACACGTTTGATCTTTTGGGTTGGCAGAAAGAAAATTAGGTCAAATTTCCCATATTGTCTAAAGTAGCTAGACATGTTTTGGCAATTCCGATCTCAACAGTTCAATCTGAGTCGACATTTAGTACCGGTGGTGGTAGAGCTATCAGTAAGTATATGATTTCTAACACTAGCCCCACATAACCTTTTATTTGTGCACAAGATAGGATACAATTTTCTTCTGTAGATCATGAACTTGGTTATCTTATGAGGATTAAATAAATAGATGAATTGATTGCGAAATTATCGAGTATAAAAATTGGTAAGCTGTTTTCGATAGTTTTGGACTTAATTTCACAAACACTTACTATGATATTAATATTATCATTTTTTTATGCATATAAGATTTCAAAGGGTATAAGGTAGTCCAATGATACGCAACAAAAAGCGATTGAATTGCTTTGCAACCACATAACTAACATGCTATATCTTTGTTTATATTCTCTTATGTTTAATGATTTTTTTTAATTTTTTAGTATGTAATGATTTTGGTTGTTTACTTGTAGTCGATGTAGTGAAAAGAAAGTTTCAATAGCAAGTTGTTACATAGGATGAATGAAAGGGAAATATTAGAAGAAATTTTTTTTGTTTTTGTTTGGTTTAAACTTCAAAAATTGGTGGAATTTAGTGTTTTTAAGATGTTAATTGTTAATTACTCAACTTATTCATTTGATGGTGCTTTTAAATGTCGCGAACTCTAAAAATATGGTTTGGTGGTGTTTTAACTTTTTAAAGTAAGATATTTAAATTTGGCGTTTTTAAGATGTTAACCGTTAAGTACTCACTTTATTAGTTTGTTAGTGCTTTAAATAAGTTATGGAAATCTTTCGTTTTTAAGACGTTAATTACTAATAGTTTTGACACTCTTAAATACCACAAATTAAAAAACCCAAATCGACACGGTGAATAACAACACAAAATATTGCAAAAAGAAAACCAAACCAAATCCACACAATCAAATACCAAACTACAAACCACATAAAAAAACCACATAACCGCACAATTCGGTTCACAAAATGAAATAATCGTACTTGCGTTTCGTAGTTTGGTTTTGATCAATAATCGCATCGAACTACACCATACTCACCCCTATCTGTAGAGGGGTGTATTGCTCATAAGTTCATCGTAGCATTATAAAGGAAGCAAGTTGATAACCTGGGGTCATAAATTAGCTAGCTTTCAAAGGAAGCAAGTTGATAACCTGGGGTCATAAATTAGCTACCGTGAAAGCTGAATGGGCTCATGATCTTATGAGATTTTGTAATCAAAACTGGAGGTTGTCGTGGACACGATTCAAGAACTCGAGCTTGAGTAAGCCATAAAGGAGTAACGACTTTACTAATGTCTTGAATGAAAAGTTTTAGATGATTGACAAAGTCAAATTTCTTTATGTCGGCAAAGAAGCGACTTTTTGAATGATTGGCTTCTCTTGAGAGGGATTTGTATTGGTGTTTTGATATTAGTTTCTGAACTGTGTGCTATAGTTGCATTGATTTTCTTAGTTGCTCGACTATTTTTAGGAATCATGCGTTGAGTACAATATTCGCTTATGTATGGCTCTTTTTCTCCTGAAGCATGATTTGTCTCCTCCTATTTCCACGACACCATCTCATTCTCAACAACAAATTGAGAAGATTGTTACGCTTGATGACCTAGCTTTTACAAATTACGTCTTTGAACATGGAGAGAACGTCGTAGGCTTACACTTGCTTAGGTCGTGGATGGGTGGTATTCTTGAAGAGACCGGTACCCAAGTTTTATAATTGAAAATATCGAAGAACACAAGTCAATCAAGTATATAGGAATTTTAAGGCATGCTGGTGGGCAAAAATAGAAATTAATAACTCAAAGTTTATTAAATGGAAACTAATAGAAAAATGAAGTAAATTAATTGTTTATTTATTTTAAATGACATGTATGTTGAATAGTTAGGTGATAAAGTAGAAGGGTATTTTGAAATATTTCGAACTTAAAAGTAGAAGGGAAATATGTTACTTATTAATTTAGGGTCATTCTGAAAATGAATAGAATATAAAGGGCTTTATGTAAACATAGGTTAAATGTTGGGTTCTAAAGTGGATACTAGAGAGCATCTTATTTTCTTTTCTTCAGAGTGTCGATCGAATGGTAACAAAAGAAAGGAAAACGCTTGTTCCTTACTTCCTTGTGTGTGCGTTGTTATGTCAACAATCTGGAAAGAACTTCAAGGTCTCTTTTTATTCTGCTAAGAGGGTGTTTGACATAACTTTTAAAGTGACTTTTCACTTTTATCTTTTTCTAAAAGTCAAAAAGATGTTTGGTAATCCTGACTTTTCCAACTTTTCCAATAGAGTAAATGGCATCTTTTTGAAAAGTCACGTAATCCTGACTTTTCCAACTTTTACAAAAATGACTTTTTGGCTTTAAAAGCTAAGCCAAACACCCTCTAAGTGCGAGCCGACCCAGAGAAAGAGGAAGAAGAAACGGAGCACAAAAATCATATAAGGGGTGCGTGATTTCTCACATTTGGTAACCCAAAATTCCTGTTGTCCTTCAATTTGACAGATTCTTAAGGTAATAACCAAACCCTAGTAAGTTAATTTTTCGAAAAATTCAAATAAATGTTGAAATTGGATTTGGACTCATGAATTGCTATTTGTAATGAGCTTAGAAACATGATTGCATGGCAAAAACTTGAATATCTTGAATTTGACAGATTTGAGTTTTACTAACCTTTATTCAAATTGGAATGGAATTGTGAATTCCAACACTTAATGGAAAAAGGAATGGGCTAGGGAAAACTTTGATGATAGCATGGAATTGGTATGTAAATATCACAAGATTTGTGGAAACAAATCTACAGGTGTATCGATACAAATGGGACAATTCTAAGTAATTTACAAAGAAGGGACGAAACCTTAACAAGTTGAAAGTCGCCTGGGAGCATTTTGAAGTCAAGTTATATCAGTCTATTTGCATACACATTTTTGTTAAGCACTGATCACAGACCTTTTTGCAACAGGCATTCGAGACTGAGTCACCTGTCCCTATTGTATAAAACATGAATTTTCACTTGTTTGGAGTACCCTGTAGATTATTTGACGATATAAGCTTATACTTGAATGAGAAACAAAATTCATTGTCAATATATTTTTTCTTTCAAAAAAGAAGTGTGAATATAGGCATATTATACTTTTTTTGTTGGGTTGTTGGCTAAGCTAATAACAACATATGCTTACACCTGATATGAGGAACCAAAAACAAATATCAATGTTTAATTCATTGTCGTGTAAGTAACGCTCATAGTGGATAATCATGATTGAACATAATACTTCTACGGATTTTCTGCGATTCTCAGTTAGTGTCGTACGCAAAAATTTAACATATTACTTAGATGTGATAGCTAGGAAATTGCATAGCTTTAACAACATGACTTATTGGCTTTAATTTACATGATCTTTGGGTGTACAAGTAATCAAAAGAATAGTTAAACATTGCTATAACTCTCTTCTTATATCTAATCACAAGGTCCTTTTTTCATACCATGGAATTGTTTTCAAGTGGGACCCAATTTGTCTTGTAACTCATCAATGTTTAGCCAACTTGTACGTTACTTTGGTTAAAGAACAAAAGCATGTGAGACTTAATGGTTGATATATCACCATCACAAGGTCATGGACCCAAGTGGTACATATTGTTTAGCAATTATATTTTTGATGATAGGTCATGAACAAAAGCAACTATCTTTGTTAATTCCATTCCACTCCCAATATTCACATTACCTAAATAATCAAATGTGAAATTAGTTTCTCATTCATACACTAAACAAATTATAGTGAACTCAAAACTGTTCCTTGATCTGATTTCATACAAGTGGGAAAATTGTCTCGGTTTAAATACAAATGACAAAAAAACCTAGCTAGTGGTTAATTGGTTGTAAGAATGCTGTATAGAAGTCATAATGCGCCCAACTGAGAAGCAATATCACTGAATGTATATTCACTGCATGGAATTGTGAGGCCGCCCATTTGATGAACATACCCAAATTCTTGCTCTGCCTGATCTAGTAATTCTTGAAATGCAGGTTGGCTTAACAACCATACAGGAACCACAAAACGCTTCTTCTCTTGCTCACCAACATAAATTGCTAAATAGCCTTTCGGAATGTCCATACATTTGGTTGTGCTGCTTCCATTGGATAATGATCTTCTGAGAATTTGTTTTGCTTGAATGATCCGAGGAAAAAAGATGGCCATTTTTAAGGAGGGTGGTGTCTGTTCACTTCAAAGGACTGATTGCAGATGGAAACTCTCAAAGCACGTCTTGTTAGATTTCAGGGGAAGTTGTGGTTGTGTGATTCATATCGATTGGTTTTTATATACAGAGATACAAGGAGATCTTGATAGAGGATGGTGACATACAGTGGACGAAAAGGCAACCTCACATGGCATTGTCTTCCAACCTGTAAGACAGATCCAATGTCCAATTCACCTATTAATGATAGGGCGACATATGTTTGATGAAATCTCCAGAGATATTAGCCACAATTTCGTGCTTGTTAGGAGGCATTGCCACATTCCTCTTAATATTACTTGGGACCATGGTGCTTCTATATATCCACCTTAGTTTCGAATACTGGCGATACAAGTTATCTTCTTTGTTAAATTCTTTTCTATACACAAGTACATGATTAAGCCATATTATTGCTTGTGACTTTGTGGTTGTGCTATTAAAGATCACACTATTATACAAGTTAAAAGACACAACACATGATCTTGCCTTCCTGTCGCAATGTCCCCATCTGTCATTTAATTTCTATTTTATCACTTATGGTACCTTTGATTGTCCAATAAACCTTTATATATAACATCAGATAGGCAAAACACCAGCATATTTTACTCTCAACCACCCCTGTACATCTTTCACTTTGAGATTACTCTCAAATTGGTCGTGGTAAGAAAATTGCAAAGCTTTATCTGAGTACTCAGTCGCTATAAATTTAATGATCTTTGGGTGTGTAGGTAATGAAAAGAGTAGTTAAACATTGTTATAAATCTATTCGTATATCAAATGAATAGGTTGGTTTTTCAAAGGACGGAATTGTTTTCACGTATAACACAATTGGGTCTTACAATGTATCAATATTTTGCCAACTTATATTTTCATTTGGGTAAGGGAACAAAAGCATGTGAGAGTTAATGTTTGATAAATCATTATCACAAGGTCTTGGACCCAACTGCTACGCCTTGTTCACCACTCATTTTGAATAAGTTTGTACAACTTGATAAGAACCACACTGTTTATTGAGTTAAAATACCATAACTCCTAACATTAACAATTGATATTACCAAATATTTGATCCCCCGGTTAACATCATTTGTTTTAAATCACTTTAAAAGTCAATTAGAAGAAAGATTAGATAGCATATTAGTTCGGTTTACCATAAAGAGAAACCATCTTTGTTAGCTCTGTTTGCTTTATGCAGTTTTATAAGACAAGAGAAGATATAACATTAAATACAATACTCTCCGTTTCACTCCGAACCAAAAATTCACATTTCCAAAATAGTCGATGGTAAAATTAGTTTCTCATTCATACAATGAAAAATTTATAATGAACTCAAAACTGTTCCTTGATTCGATTTCATACAACTGGGAAAATTGTCTGTGAGTTAATTACAAATGATAAAAAGAACCTAGTGGTTAGTTGGTTGTAAAAATTCTGTAAGGAAATCATAATGCGCCCAACTGAGAAGCAATATCACTGAATGTATATTCACTACATGGAATTGTGAGGCCGCCCATTTGATGAACATACCCAAATTCTTGCTCTGCCTGATTTAGTAATTCTTGGAATGCAGGTTGGCTTAACAACCATACAGGAACAACAAATTGCTTCTTCTCTTGCTCACCAACATAAATTGCTAAATGGCCTTTCGGGATTTCCATACATTTGGTTGTGCTGCTTCCGTTGGATAATGATCTTCGGAGAATTTGTTTTGCTTGAATGATCCGAGGAAAAAGGATGGCCATTTTTAAGGATGGTAGTTGCTGTTCACTTCAAAAGCCTGATTGAGGATGGAAACTCTCAAAGGATGCACGTCTTTTTGGTGAAGAGTTTTGAAGGATTTCAGAGGAAGTTGTGGGTGTGTTATTCATATCGAATGGTTTTTATATACAGAGATACAAGGAGATCTTGATAGAGGATGGTGACATCTGGTAGAAGAAAAGGCAACCTCACATGGCTTTGTCTTCCAACTTATAAGACAGATCCAATGTCTAATTCACCTATTAATGATAGGGCCAGATATGTTTCAAGAAAACCCCAGAGACCTGAGCCACAATTTCGTGCTTGTTAGGGGGCATTACCACATTCCTCTTAATATTACATGGGACCATGATGCTTCTACCGTTTTTCATTCCCACCTTAATTTAGAATACTGGTGATACAAGTTATCTACTTTGTTAATTCTTTTCTATACACAAGTACATGATTAATTAAGCCATATTATTGCTTGTGACTTTGTAGTTGTGCTATTCAAGATCATACTTTTATACAAGTTAGAAGAGACAGCTCATGATCTTGCCTTCCTGCTGTAACGTCCCCATCTGTCATATAATTTCCTTTTTCTCACTTATTGTACATTTGATTCTCCAATAAACCTTTATATATAGAATATGATAGCGAAAAGCTCCGGCATAATTTCCTCTCAAACACCTGATGGCTTTTACACAAAGAGTATTGACCTTATTCAATGAGTAATGGCAGAAAACAGAAAAAAGGCACTTGCAGGTGGGACAAAAACTGCACACTTCACTTTTGATTTGGGACAACATACCGAATTAATGGAGCAACTTTTTTGAGTTTTTTCATTAAATTGCAAAAGGGAAATAGACTACATCTATAAAAAGGAAAATGCCTCCTACACTAATGGGGGAACTAATCCACTTCTTGATTACGCCTAAAGAAAAGGAAATATGACTAACATGACCTTTTGATAGAGTCAAACCACTAAATAAACATATGTTTCCCAATATACACTCCGGATTAAACCAACATATCCCCAGTTAATCCAGAGTCTTCATTCCAAGCTTTTCTCTCATTTCCTTGAACATGATTCTTGCAAACGGTTTGGTGAGGATATCATCCTTCTGTTCATGACTTACAACATGCCTTACAAAAACATCCGCCCTTTCAATGCATTCTCTAATAAAATGGAACCGGATATCTATATGCCTGCTTCTCCCATGGAAGATGGGATGCTTTACTAGTTCAATAGCTTACTTATTTTCGATGTGGATTGTAACTGGACCTAGCTTTTCCCCTGTTGTTACCTTACCTCCTGGATCAACCAACAAAGCCAGGATCCTTGACATGTTGCCATAGTTGCTGCCATAAACTCCGCTTCACACGATGACAGTACAACACACCTCTGTTTTTGCGAACTCCATGTCATTGGACTTTCGTTCAAGTAGAACACCATTCCACTTGTACTTCTTCTATTAACCAGGTCTCGGGCGTGATTGCTATCCGAGAATGCAAGCTCTTCATTCTTTCTGGAGCTTTGAGGGCAAAACAGTCCCAAGATTGAGAGTTCCCTGTACATATCTTAGATCTTAGAATTCTCTTCACAGCTTGATGGTGAAGTTTAGTTGACCTTTCAAGGAACCAAATTACAATTCCCACTGCATATGCTATGTCAAGTCTAGTGTGGCATAAATATCTCAAACCACCAACGATAATTCTATATTCAGTAGCATTTATGGGTTCACCATCTTCATCTTTTGTCAATTCCAGCCTAGGCTCCATGGGTACCTCCGCCCCATTGCATTCTTCCATGCCTATTTTTTTCAACAAACTCTTGGCATATGATGTTTGTTTTAAGCTGATTCCTTTCTCTTCTTGAGTCACCTCAATACCCAAGTAGTATGATAAAATCCCAAAGTCGCTCATCTCAAATTCCTAGTTCATTTGTTTCTTGAATGTGTTTACTTCATTTCCGTTTCCTCCGGTGACAATGAGGTTATCAACGTATACCCCTACTATTAACACGTTGTCGTGTGACTTTCTTGTGTAGACTGCATACTCATGAACACACCTTTTAGAACCAATTTGGTTCCGGTTCTTGTCCAGACGTGCGTTCCAATCCCGAGGGATTTGTCGAAGGCCATACAATGCCTTGGATAATTTGTACACCATTCCGGTCGAGTCTTTCTTCACGAAGCCCTCCGGCTGCGATACGTACACTTCCACTTCCAACTTCTTGTGCAAGAACGCCGATTTCACATCTAGATGGTGGACCCACAATCCATTCTTACCTAAGAGTACTCTTACTGTTTCGAGGCGGGCAACTAGAGCGAAAACTTCTTCAAAATAAATCCATTATTTTTTAACATATCCCTTCGCCACTAACTGGGATTTGTGGTTCAAGATGTATCCTTTTGGGTCTCACTTCAGTTTGGTCACCCACTTGAGACCAATGGGTTTTCGACCATGTGACAGCTTCACTAACTCCCATGTCTTGTTCTTCTCAGTGGCACGCAATTCGTTTTTCATAGTTTTTACCCACTCGACATTACTATTTGCTACTTCAAATGAGGTTGGTTCTTTGTGATCCAAAGTGAGCATAAGTTCATCTTCTTGTCTGCAGATATCCGAAAACCGACGATATCTCTTTGGTACACCACCACTTGTTGATTCTGAAGTGGTGGTGTTTAAGCCGGTTGAACTGGCAGGTAGGTTTAGATGGTGAGGATGGAAGAGTGTTTATTGGAGAGTTATGGGCCTGATCTGTTGGGCTTTGTTCATTTTCGAAATGGGCCTGTTAACATATATTGAAGAAGTTCATTGGAGTATCACCTTCTTTAAAGCCCTAAGTTTCTGAAGGTGCATCATATTCTATGTGTTCATTCGCCTCCTTGTTGTATCCTTCCACAACCAACGGACATCCTAAATGTTCTTTAAATCATTCAGAATTCTCCCAAATCCACCCTTTGTCTTCCTCAAAGTACACGTGTTTGCTCACACAAGTCTTTCCTGTGTTATGATCAAATAATCTGTATGCTTTACTTCCGGTTTCTGTTCCAAGATACACATATTTCTCGCTCCTATCTTTGAGTTTCTAGAGATGACTATTCATGACTTTCGTATGAGCAATACAGCCAAACACCCGTAGGTGTTCAATATTTGGTTTTCTTCCGGTCCAACACTTGTATGGGGTTGTGTTTTCTAACGCCTTTGTTGACACACGGTTAAGCACATACACTGCATGTCTTGCTGCTTCTCCCCATCACGTCTCCGACACTTTTAAACTTCAAGATTGTTCCCATCATCAGCAAGCTACCATGTCGTGGCCTCCCTTTTTCCATGTCATGGTCGCAAAATGACAAAATTATCGGTTGATCTTCGGTCGCCACGTTGTGGCGGCCAGAAGGCCACGTCCTTGGAACTGCATCAACACAACTTAATGAAATAAGTTGTTTTTCTTCATCCTTAAGAGCTCCAAAGCTCATATATGATTCTTCCTAAGTTCTTCACAGATAAAGTTTCCATCTTTATCCATTAAGATATCCCAATACGCCAAGATCTCAAAAGATAAGTCCTTAATGGCCACTTAAGGCATGAAGTCACCCATTAAGCACTTCATCCTTACAATCTCCAGTCCAAAACAAACATAAGGGTTTTAGGGGTCCTAATGTTCCCTAAAAATGCAAACTTTTTCGAAAAGCACGCACCATGCTTGTCCTTTCCCAAATCTAGGTCAGAAGATGAAATATGACCTAAAACTCATGCAAAGTCTTCCAACCATCCCCAATTTCTAGATCTATATGACATGATGCTCAAGGGACTCAGAGAAACCATAAAGTGTCAAACTTTATCTCTTCAAACCATACAAACCACGTCAAAAGGGACCAAAACATGAAATAAAACCTAGATCTAAAGAGGAAGACATCAAAAGATGGAAGCTTGAGGACTTACAAAGAGTCTAGAAGACGCTCGTAAGTGTGGGGAAAGATTTGATTGTTGAAACAAGGCACCAACTCTTCTTATTCTTCCTTTAAAACCACCAAAAGCTTGCAAAATGAGCAAAAAAACTTCAAAAGAAGAAGTGTTTGACCAGTGGTTCGTTCGTAGGTGAAGAAAGTTGTGGGTGGAAGAAACCCTAGCCATCACTTCCTTTAAATATGGCTTAAGGCCGAAGAATTAGGGTTTTGCATAAAATGGTTACCACGACATGGCCAACATAGTGCCACATCATGGCACTCATTTAATATGTGTGCCTCATGGTGATACCTTCACCACGTCGTGCCCAACCATATTTTCCAACATAGTTTTGATATCCGTACCTCGAAATCCGGATGTTACACGTTTGATCTTTTGGGTTGGCAGAAAGAAAATTAGGTCAAATTTCCCATATTGTCTAAAGTAGCTAGACATGTTTTGGCAATTCCGATCTCAACAGTTCAATCTGAGTCGACTTTTAGTACCGGTGGTGGTAGAGCTATCAGTAAGTATATGATTTCTAACACTAGCCCCACATAACCTTTTATTTGTGCACAAGATAGGATACAATTTTCTTCCGTAGATCATGAACTTGGTTATCTTATGAGGATTAAATAAATAGATGAATTGTTTGCGAAATTATCGAGTATAAAAATTGGTAAGCTTTTTTCGATAGTTTTGGACTGAATTTCACAAACACTTACTATGATATTAATATTATCATTTTTTATGCATATAAGCTTTCAAAGGGTAAAAGGTAATCCAATGATGCGCAACAAAAAGTGATTGAATTGCTTTGCAACCACATAACTAACATGCTATATCTTTGTTTATATTCTCTTATGTTTAATGATTTTTTTAATTTTTTAGTATGTAATGATTTTGGTTGTTTACTTGTAGTCGATATAGTGAAAAGAAAGTTTCAATAGCAAGTTGTTACATAGGATGAATGAAAGGGAAATATTAGAAGAAAAATATTTTGTTTTTGTTTGGTTTAAACTTCAGAAATTGGTGGAATTTGGTGTTTTTAAGATGTTAATTGTTAATTACTCAACTTATTCATTTGATGGTGCTTTTAAATGTCGCGAACTCTAAAAATATGGTTTGGTGGTGTTTTAACTTTTTAAAGTAAGATATTTAAATTTGGCGTTTTTAAGATGTTAACCGTTAAGTACTCACTTTATTAGTTTCTTAGTGCTTTAAATAAGTTATGGAAATCTGACGTTTTTAAGATGTTAATTACTAATAGTTTTGACACTCTTAAATACCACAAATTAAAAAACCCAAATCGACACGGTGAATAACAACACAAAATATTGCAAAAAGAAAACCAAACCAAATCCACACAATCAAATACCAAACTACAAACCACATAAAAACTCCACATAACCGCACCATTCGGTTCACAAAATGAAATAATCGTACTTGCGTTTCGTAGTTTGGTTTTGATCAATAATCGCATCGAACTACACCATACTCACCCCTATCTGTAGAGGGGTGTATTGCTCATAAGTTCATCGTAGCATTATAAAGGAAGCAAGTTGATAACACGGGGTCCATAAATTAGCTAGCGTGGAAGCTGAATGGGCTCATGATCTTATGAGATTTTGTAATCAAAACTGGAGGTTGTCGTGGACACGATTCAAGAACTCGAGCTTGAGTAAGCCATAAAGGAGTACCGACTTTACTAAAGAGATATCGTCAATTCATGCTCCGAGCCTGCGTGATCGATTTCGACAATTCATGGGATACTCACTTGCCCTTGATTGAATTCTCATACAACAACAACTATCACACAAGCATAAAGGTTTCTCCTTTTGAGGCCTTATATGGTCGCAAATGCAGATCGCCTCTCTTCTGGGCTGAGGTGGGTGACACCCAGCTGGCAAAAGGGAAATCACCGGACAACACCCTTACAGGACACGAAATCATTCGAGGAACTACAGAGAAGATACTCCAAATCAAATCCCGACTCCAAGCGTCGCGTGACCGACAAAAGAGTTACGTTGACAAACGACGAAAACCCCTGGAATTCCAAGTCGGAGATCGGGTACTATTAAAGGTCTCTCCCTGGAAAGGGATGATCCGTTTTGGGAAACGGGGAAAACTAAATCCACGATACATCGGACCGTTCGAGATTATTACCCGAATTGGTCCAGTGGCTTATAAGCTGCAGCTACCAGCGGAGCTCAACAGCGTACACCCCGTGTTCCACGTCTCGAATTTGAAAAAGTGCTTATCAGATGAAACCCTTGTCATTACTCTAGAAGAGATCGAAATAAACGAGAATCTCCTGTTCGTCGAGGAACCAGTCGAGATAATGGATAGAGAAGTGAAGCATACGAAACAAAGTCGCATTCCGATTGTGAAGGTTCGATTGAACGCTAAGTGTGGACCTGAATTCATCTGGGAACGCAAAGACCAGATGAAGCAGAAGTATCCTCACTTATTCTCTCGTTCATGATCCGACCTTTCGAAAGAATTTCGGGACGAAATTCCCTCTAACGGGGGGATGATGTCACAACTAACATTTTTAGCTAGGAAATTATGTTTTCGTTGTAAACATAAACTATTGTAAGACTTGTACTCTAAGTGGATATCATACTCTATTCTCAATCAAAATCATCCATTGGAATCAAAACTCCTGAGTGAAGTTCCAAAAACTAATGCAATACATCTCGTATACTTAACTATGGGTCTGAAACCCTAAATATCCTGGTTCACCTCAGGATGGACAAGGATCCTCTTATTGGGCCTAATGGGCCAATAAACTCTCAATTTGGTTACCTTGGGTCTTGGAACCCTAATTGGGCTTTAATTGGACCCACATTCATGAAACTAAAGTATTTTGGATCATGTAGGCCTAAAATGACTCATCTTGTAATCATGGGCCTTATTGGGTCGTAGGTGGTTTCATGAGCCCTATTGGGCCGTGAACTAACTTATTGGACTTCATTGTGTCGTAAGCCCCATCCCCTCACCACCTTTAGGCTGTAAATCTATAAGAAGAGCCCAATGGGCCGAAAACCCTCAACTTGGGCCTCATAATGTCAAATATGAGCTAGTATGGCCCAAAGTTTTCCCTTTTCTTTTCCTTTCCCTCATTCTCGGCCCACTTATGTCTACAAAAAAAATAATGATAAAGGGAATATTAGGGAAGAGCCACCTCATTATTAACTAGAGGACTTCCAAGTAATTACCCCTCATGTTTCAAGAAAATCCCATTCATCCATGCAACCATCACATCAAATTTCTCTCTTCCCTCCCTCTTCTTCTAACTCTCGGCCATAAGGCCTTCCCCACCACCATTTTTCATTTCAAACCTAGAACACATTCTTCACTCCTCTCATACCTCCCAAAGAACCCAAGGAAAATTTCACCACTTCTCCTTCCAAAAATTCATGAACTAGGGTGTTCACCAAGATCTTCAAAGATCATCACTTATTTGGTAAGCTACTCTTTAAGCTTGATGATTAACTACATTTTATGATAATCTTCACTCTTTAACACTTCATTTCATGATCCATGCTCTTAGAACTTCATAGATCTCGAAAATCACTTCAAGAAAGCTTGTTAAAGCCGAAAACCTCTCCAATCCTCTTCCAAAACCGAAACCTTCAAAGCAAAGTGAGTTCATACCCCTTATTTTCGGTTTTCACTATGTTTTGGGGGAGAATACAAGTTGTTTTGTGTAGATCTATGTGTTTATGCATGTATATATGTGTTTTCATGTTATATGTTGTGTTTATGTTATAAAAACATGTTAGATCTTTACCAAACTCGAAATATCTACTTTATTTGGTGATGTTTGTAAACTAAACCATCTTATGTGTCATACTATGTCGTGGAAAAGATTAAATATGCTAAAAATGTGTGAAAACTAACCAAAATCGTATAAAGGGCCATTTTTGACAAAATAACCAAAAAGTGAGGTTCTTATGTAACTCACAGTTTTGAGAGGACCAAAAGAGTCATTTTTAAATAAAAATGGATCTTTTTGATATTCATGGTCTTAAAGGGGTCAAAAGTGCAAACTTTCACAAATGGGCTTCTATATGGGCCTTCACGGTTTTAATGGGCCAAATATGCCAATTTTCACAAAAGATGAGTCTTAATTATGCAACACACAGTTATTAGGGGTCAAAAAGGATTTATTTTGCTAAACACGGTTAGTTGCAATAATTGAGAGCCTACAAGGACTAAAAATGTAAACATTTTCATAGATGGGCCATTTTTGGACTTCTCACGGCTTTGGGCCAAAAATATGTACTTGTGGACTTTTATGGGCTTAAATGTAATTTTCAACAAAGTTGTGCCACAAATGCAAATTTTTGATAAGAGGGACTAAAAATGTGATGTTATTAAAAATTGGGCCAAAAAGATGAAATTATCTATAATTAGGCCGAACATTTTTAC
The DNA here is from genome assembly GCF_052849685.1 of Lactuca virosa. Taxonomy (NCBI): domain Eukaryota; kingdom Viridiplantae; phylum Streptophyta; class Magnoliopsida; order Asterales; family Asteraceae; genus Lactuca; species Lactuca virosa. The sequence continues at coordinate 256,971,999 of NC_136433.1, read as the reverse complement.
AAAGATCAAGCCAAAAATGATATTTTTGACAAAAGCGAGTTAAAAATGTTATTTTTACGAAAAGTGGGCATTTTATGCCATTTTGGTAACTAATTGAATGAAAACAAGCAATAAGGTAACAAATGGGCTAATATTGTCATTCTCATGTTATTGGGCCTTAGTGACCCATTTATATGCTTGATAGGTCCTGAATACTCTTTACATGTTTATTGGGCCTTGTTGACCCATCTACATGCTCGACGGACCTTGGATACTCTTTACGGGCTATTTGGGCCTATAAATATCTTACCTGTGAAATGGGTCTTAGTTGTCCTTTTACATATATTTTGGGCCCAGGTTATATAATCCCGTTCCTTATGGGCCCAAAAATGACGTACATGTTTAGTGGACCTTAGTCGTTCACCTACATGGTCATTGGGTCTGGAATGTGCTTTATATGTTTCTCTTCGCGTAAATTCGATTAAGGATTTAGTGAGACGTGTCGGTTGACACCTATTGAGTGTACAATCGTAGCCTATAGTTATAACCAGAGTCTCTTGGAGGGAGAGCAGGGGTTTGTGTATAGATCTATACGGGGAAGACACCCCACACCTGAGCTGTTCGCTACAGTTAGACTAAACTAGTCTAGGGTGACGAAAACCTTATTCTATTCCGTCGGCGTCCATAAACGCCAAGACATGCGAATTTGTCATTATCTAGTATGGTTATAACGACTCACTTAGAGGAATTAACATTATGAAATTTACGGGAGACCATTCTCTTTTCTCTTTGGATTACTAGGGAACATACTTGCGCCGGTACTCAACCTCGGGGGTTGATATACCAGCATTCTCTTTTACAGACAACATAGGGTTGTCTGGGGGGATTCTCCTTACATTCTCTTTACATTCTCTTTACATTCGTTTCATTCACTTTTAGCATTCTATTAAACAACAACACACATGCATTAATACAAGATCGGACACAAACATACTAAACTATTTTAAGAAAATATAGGATTTTCTTGTGATTGCAAAGTTATACAAATCATTTTCTCAAACATGCTTATGAACCCACCAACATTTTTATGTTGACCTTTTTAAATTAACTTGTATTCTTAGGAAACCGTTGAATCAGGTTGGGCAGAACAAACTAATGGATATTTTATTATATTTTCTTTCATCATATTTTAACTATTTTGGCATGTAATATTCAAACACAGTACTCGATGTAAACAATGTATGTTGTTATATTACATGTGTGATGACGATGATGTTAATTTTCAATTATATACTATGTGATGATACAACAAGGATGAAGTCACACCAAGCCCCCGGACGTTTCCGCCATCTGGTTCGGGGGTGTGACATTTACCATACTGACATCCAGCACAAACGACATCCGTTTTGACTTCAAGTTGAGGTAAGCCTTTAAGCATGGATTTCTCCATTATTACCTTTAACTTGTGATAACCATCATGTCCCAGCCGTGCATGCCATAGATCTGCTGTCTCGTTCTTCCGAGTCTTATCTACATAGGCAGACTCTGCGGAGAGCACATAGACGGACTCCACTCTCCGTCCTTTCATTGTGCTTTTCTGATATTTTAAGATCTCGATAGACCTTCACATCTTGTGGGCCAAACAAGACGTAGTTGCCTGAAGATGTCAGTTACGATACTGACAAGTTCTTCTTCATACCTGGAACGTGATAGACATTATGTAGTGACACCATGTACGATTTATTACCGGGCATAATCGTTGTTTTGCCAATATGAGCAATTGGAAGTCGTGCATTGTTGGCTGTAAGTACCATGCGACTCCCTTTGTACTCATTCACGTCTTGTAGTTTGTTCTGATCACCAGTCATGTGATTGGAGCATCCTGAATCAATGATCCAGTCATTCTCATAGTTGATACGCTCTCCCACCATTGCCATGAGTGCCAACTCGTTTTCTTCTATGGCACATAATGCCTCAGCATCCCATTCATCCTCTATTTCCTTTTTGGAAGTTAAGACATTGCTTTCCACGGACATTTTCTTTGACCAACAATCATTGGACATGTGGCCCCACTTTCCACAATTATTGCAGTTGCCTTCGAACCTCCTCCCCCGAGAACTCTTATTATCGGTATTTTGAGATCTCCATGGTTGCGAGGTTCCTTGCTGACTCTTCACTTTGTCAGCATTTTTGTATCCTTCTTTAGAAGGTAACTTGGAATTCCTTTGACTTTTACTTGTGTAGAGCGCCTCCTCTTAACTCTTCAGCGTGATGCCTCCCATTTGCTTAGCCATAGCTTCTTGGCTGGCCAATAAATTCTCAAACTTTACAAGTGATGGTTGAACGGGCCATCCTTGTACAACAGTTATGAAGCTTCTATATTCCGGCCTCAATCCATGGATGATGATCCTCTTCATTCGAGCTTCTGTAATGACGGATTGCAGATCTAGTTCAGTAATCTCCCGACATATTGACCTGGCCTTGTGGAAATATTGAGCAATCGTCATGTCGCGTTGTGAGATTGATAATAGCTCGTTCTCCAAAAGTTGTAGTCTCGTATTATTCTTCTTTGAGAAATGCGTCACGAACGTGTCCCAAGCTTCTTTCGGTGTGTTCTCGTCCCGAGTATGCTCCAACATCTCTTCTTCGATTGTGGTCTTCAAGGCAAACATTGCTTTGCCTACTTTGATTTTCCATTTGCTCAAAGCGCCATTAACATCTTCCTCTGGTGGCGTAGTTTCGCTTCCACCAACGATCTCCCATAGATCTTGTCCTTGTAAGTAGGACTTCATACATGTTTCCCACGTTTTGTAGTTGTGGTTGTTGAGTTTCTTGATTCCTCCGACAACTTGGAGATCACCCATCGTGTTGGCAGTACCTCGGTAATACCAAACAAGCTAGTGTCGACACCAAACTTGCGGAGTCACAGACTACTAACGATACAAAGAGAATCACTTGTTCTCACTATCAAGAAACCTTCCTCTGATACCAGATTGTTGAACACGACTCTTTATATGGGAAACAACAAGACTTTTATTAAGACACTTAAGAAGAACTTACTCTTTATACCCAAAATCTTTTTAATTACAATTGTGAGTTCTATAGAGAGATCTATGCAGTGTGCCAGCATCATGGTGTAATTCTTACATAATAGTATTACCGACCGAGCATGCAAATACAGTGGTAGAATTAGTGTATTATTCTGCATTACGCTCTTAGTTTTACGTACCAGAAAGAAAAAATAACACCATTACTTAAGCTTTTGGTTGCTCATATCGGTCAAAACATAAGCTGTTTGTAGATTAGGAACCTAAGGAGATAATACGTATAAGATACTCATATCAGTCTACACACAGCCTTCAAATCAAATGAAAACTTCTCTTGAAAAAACATTATATAGTGAATTTTGTTTTTCATTGAAGTCTAGCTTATATCGTTTAACAACACAAACTGGTTTCGAAACAAATCTGAATTCGAATCCTAAACAACCTGGACAACCGAGAGTTGTCACGTGTTGCAAAAAAGGTTAGTGATCAGTGAGTGCTTTACAAAAAAATTGTTTCCAACTACAATGCTATAACTCGAGTTCATAATGCACCCAGACGATTTGCGAGATCAAAGAATGTGTGCTCACTACAGGGGATTGTGAGGCCACCCATTGGATGGTTATATCCAAACTCTTCCTCAGCCTGATGTAATAACTCTTGAAATGAAGGTTGGCTTAACAAGGATACAGGAATCACAAAGCGCTTCTTTTCCTGTTCCCCAACATAAACTGCAAAATACCCTTTTGGTAGATCCATTGTTGACGTGCGAGACGTTCCATTTGACAAAGACCGTTGGAGAATTTGTTTTGCTAGAATGATTAGTGGCATACGGATACCCATTTTTCTGAAGGTTGATGAATCAAGTAATTAAATCTATGTGAGAATATTTTCAATGTTAAAAGATGTTTTGGAGGAATTGTAGAGGAATGTGTGATGGTGCTTTGCATATCACATGCTTTATATAATGGTTTGTTAAAGGTTCAAATGTACAATAGCTGTTAAAAGGGCAATTAAATTACAAATAGCGACATTGTGACAGAAAGACAATATCATGTGCTCTGTTTCTCAACTTGCAAAAAGACATTATCTTGCATATCACAACCATATATTCAGAGATAATATTATGGCTTAAACTTGTACTTGTAAACCAAAAGAATTAAACATAGAGGATAACATGTATGGCCAGCATTGTATACAACGTATGCAGTGAAGAACACTACAAACATCATGGGTCCAAGTGATATTAATGGTAGTGTGGCTCTGCTTCCTATGAAACCCAAAATTCTGGCTAAAATCTATGGAGTTTTCTTATAACATAATTGGCCAATGATGTATTATCTATATGGAAATAACTCATTGCAGCGATTAGCAATCCATTTTATATGCTTGATCACATGTTTTTGTTTATCAAAACTAGTTTTATGAAAAATAAAATAATAAACCATTTGTTTCATAAGCATCATGAGGGATATTGATGTTGCCTTAAACAATGGAAAGTCCAAGTCATGACGACGTTTGCCTGTTTAAATAAATGATGTACTTAATTTATTTCAAAAGTATTTTTATAAAAATGACATAACAAACCATTTTTTTGATGTGCATCATGACGGACTTTTGTCGGAGCAAAAAATTTATCCAACAAGTCGTGAAGTTTAAATTCATAAAAAAATTATATGTTTTTTCTTCCTTGTTACAGCTGGAAAGACAAAGGCATGTGATCTTGCTTGCACTTCACCATATGTCACTATCCCCCTTCTAAATTTCCTTATATATTTTGGATATATAAACCATTCCAGATGAATAACACACGGATTCTCAACTATTAACCAGGAAGCCGTGTTTTGATAATTTTCATTCACCATATTCATTTTTAAGTTAAGAGATACTACCCTCCTTGAAAAATGGCCATCCTAATGCCCCGCTTCACTCAAGCAAAGAGAATTTTTAGAAGGTCATTCTCAAATGGAAGCAGCACAACAAAATCTATGAATATCCCGAAAGGTTGTTTAGCGGTTTATGTCGGTGAGCAAGACAAGGAGCGATTTGTGGTTCCTGTATGGTTGTTAAGCCAACCTACTTTTCTAGAACTACGAGATCAAGCTGAGGAAGAATTTGTGTATATTCATCTGATGGGCGGACCGACAATTCCATGTAGTGAATAAACATTCACCGATCTAGCATCTCCTTTGGGCGCATTATGACTTGTATACAACATTCGTTGTTACCTTGAAAAGCTAACTAACAACTAGAATATTTATTATCAGTTGTAAATAGAGACTATTGTCCCATTTTTGTATGTAACTTTATCATGGAACTATTTAGAGGTCAATGTATTCTATTTAGCATTAAGAGATAAGACATGAAGAGCAACGAATTTCACCTGTCTACTATTTCGACAATTAGAATTTTACATACCTTGAAGTTTGTCCCTAGAAAGACACAATCGCCTCATATATTTGTTTCTTTTTTCTCAAAATGATACAATGAATTATCAAAAGGGATCATGAGCTTTTGTGGCAATACATTTTCATGCATGTGAAAAATTTATGCTTTCATATTCTTAGCGAATATGATATAGATACTCATATCATGAAACAATTACCAGAAACCACGTTGTGCTTAATAAGTAATAAATAGTAAAAAGAGTAGTATAAGAGAATGAGGCTCTAGTTCATACAATATTTAAAAATTTCTATTCAGCTTATGGAATCTATTATTTAAATTTGAAATACACAACACTTGCCTTACTTCAACAGAGAACACAACATGTTTTGTTTCTTTTTATGTTCAATTTTTTATGTGTAGTCTTTTTATATATTTCACTATGCATTTTCTGTTCAAAGAATACAAAAAAATACAACCTGATGCCTAAGGAGCTCACACATTTATAACTAGATTTTCATTGGAATAGAATTAGAGGAGTACAATATGATGGCAATCAGTGGAGAAATGGAAACACAGTTATACAAATATACAAGTGTTTCTTATCGCGAACAATTATGCTGGCAGTAGGCTACATAGGATTACGTAATGAATCAGATGAAGAGTTGGGGCATGTTTTAAGCCAAAATCCAGACAAAAATACAGAATTTTTTTTTCATGATGCCCACTTTTTTGGTTCAAATTATAAATTTTCAATGCATATGAAAATGGTAGAATCTCTATGTGTGTGCATCCCCCCCCCCCCTGTTAGGTAAAATATGAAAGGTTGAAAACATGTGGCTATACATGTGAAATAAAAGAATCAATTGTTGGACGGCTAATGTGAATGGAAGGAAATTCAACGTCAACATTTGCGGCTTTCACATTTGAGTACTATTGACACGACGACTCAACATTTGCGGCTTTCACATTTGAGTACTATTGTCACGACGACTCAACATTTGCGGCTTTCACATTTGAGTACTATTGTTACGACGACTCAATTTCATGTGCAAATTGCGGCTCTCTCACCTATATATATGCATGTATGTTTTGCATATTTTGTGTGCAAAAACTTGAGAGAACATCAAATGTAGAGTGTCAAGCCAATTGTAATCTTGTGAGTTTTAATAAAATTCTCTAGTTGCAGCCCGTGGACGTAGGATTTGCACCGAATCCGAACCACGTAAAATCCTTGTGTTCTTCTTGCTTTATTTTCGTGAGTTTGTGTGTGTGTGATAGTGTGTTTCCGCTGCGTGTACCCGGTCCGGTTCCTAACAACTGGTATCAGAGCCAGATTAGCGAGGTTTGGAGGGTACAATCATTTTTTTTATCACGCACGAGTGTACCTGATTTGTATCTTGTTTGTCGTAATGGCTGAAGACAAGGTTGTAATCGAAAAGTTCAACGGTTCTGATTTTAGCTGGTGGAAAATTCAACTAGAAGCATTGCTATGTCAGAAAGACTTGGACGTGGTACTCGGAGACAAACCGGAGAAAATGGAAAAAGCTGCTGAAGATGCGTGGAACTCAAAGGACAAGAAAGCCAAGGCGGTTATTACATTGTCGTTGACGAAGAGCGTTGCTTTCAACATCATGAATGAAACCACGGCACGTGGTATGATGGAGGCTCTGTCAAATATGTATGAGAAACCATCGGCGGCTAACAAGGTGTTCTTGATGAAGGAGCTGTTCACTACAAGGATGAATGAGGAAGGCTCAGTTACGGTTCACATTAACAATCTAAATTCAATTCTGTCCAGATTATCATCTGTGGGAATTAAATTTGATAACGAGACTCAAGCATCACTGCTACTAGCTTCTCTACCTGATAGCTGGTCCGGAACAGTTACTGCTGTTACGAGTTCCGTGGGGACCAGTGGTATGACTTTTGAAGGGGTTAGAGATTTGGTTCTAGGCGAGGATATCAGACGCAAGAATCAAGGTGGATCTTCCTCTTCTGATTTATTAAATGTCGGAAGAGGTAGAGGGAATAGCAGGAATAGTGGAAGCAGTGGGAGTCGGGGAAGAAGTTCATCTAGAACTAAGAAGAATGTGAAGTGCTGGAACTGCCAGGAGGTGGGACATGTTAAGAGTCAATGTCCAAAGAAAGAATTGAACATTGCCGGTGCTGAGAGTGTGTCTGAGGATGATGCATTGATACTCAGTATGGAAATTTCTGTGGACTCTTGGGTCATGGATTCAGGGGCTTCGTTTCACGCCATGGACAACGGGGAAACGATGGTGAATCTAAAAGAAGGAGATTTTGGAAAGGTACGTTTGGCAAATGACGAGATGCTTCAGGTAACGGGCATGGGAGATATTGATTTGGTTACTTCATTGGGAACTACATGGAGCCTGAAGGATGTCAGGGTGATTCCGGAGCTGAAGAAGAAATTGATTTCTGTTGGTCAGCTGGATAAACAAGGACTGGAAGTAAGGTTTGGTGGTGGTAAATGGAGGGTGATCAATGATAATCTAGTGATTGCTCATGGTATGAAGTGTGGGTCATTGTATATGGTTGAGGTATCTGCTGAGGGAAGTATGACCGTCCCTGTTAAGCAAGACAAAATCTGGTTCGCTAAATCTACGGCTAAGAGAGTTCATTTTGCAAACATGAATTATGGAGCCAAGGGGATGTTAGCTGAACGAGTCAGAAATTCTAAACCGTTCAGGGGATTCTGTGACAGTGGGAGCACGGGGTGTGTTTCGGGTACAATTACAAAGAGCCGTTGGGTTTTGAAGACTAAGACTGAAAAAGTCTCTCCTGTTGAAAGTTTGCAAAGTTGGGAGAGTGTTAGTGGTCCTCGGTGTATCTCTGGATCTGGTGGAGTGTCCAAACCGGTTGAGACAGAGGATGAGTCGGTGGTGGGATTAGCCACGACTGAGTTGGAGCTAGTGGGAGCTTCAACTGTCCCTTCTAGTACTTGAAGATGAGGGGCGGCTGCAATTAGAGAAATGAGACTAAGTTTAGCTTGTTCTTAGGAACTGGAGGCTTGGAAGACTTGGTTGTTTTAAGATTACTGGAGTTGGATGACAGAGACGGACCATGTTGTTCAAACTTTCAAGTGGGAGATTGTTAGGTAAAATATGAAAGGTTGAAAACATGTGGCTATACATGTGAAATAAAAGAATCAATTGTTGGACGGCTAATGTGAATGGAAGGAAATTCAACGTCAACATTTGCGGCTTTCACATTTGAGTACTATTGACACGACGACTCAACATTTGCGGCTTTCACATTTGAGTACTATTGTCACGACGACTCAACATTTGCGGCTTTCACATTTGAGTACTATTGTTACGACGACTCAATTTCATGTGCAAATTGCGGCTCTCTCACCTATATATATGCATGTATGTTTTGCATATTTTGTGTGCAAAAACTTGAGAGAACATCAAATGTAGAGTGTCAAGCCAATTGTAATCTTGTGAGTTTTAATAAAATTCTCTAGTTGCAGCCCGTGGACGTAGGATTTGCACCGAATCCGAACCACGTAAAATCCTTGTGTTCTTCTTGCTTTATTTTCGTGAGTTTGTGTGTGTGTGATAGTGTGTTTCCGCTGCGTGTACCCGGTCCGGTTCCTAACACCCCCCCCCCCTCCACCCTCTACACCCCCTTGCCTAACGGCTAATTATAATGTTAAAAGGGAGTTTTGGAAAATTCTTGAAACGACTATTGATTGCTACTTTCCCCACATAGATTTTCTGCTTATGTGTGAATTTTGGCAAGGAGATACTCCTAGTATGCTATAGTTAGGTACATACTTGATTCTTCAAATCTATTACACACTGATTGTGAAACTTCATTTTGGTATAAGAAACAATATGCATGTCCCCTTTCCCAATATAACTATCTCTGGAGAACGCGTCTCTAATGACTTGTATCTTACAGATTGAACCATATGCACATAGTTTTAAATTATGGTAATTTGGATCTATGACATGTGCTAATTTAGTACTCAGTTGACCAGGCTGATGACAACCGTGACATAGCTCTACCTCCAAGGTGAAATCTTAGTGAACATGGTCCTTCCATCCGCACCTGCACATTTGAACTTACAACACATAGGCTCATTGGTTCCTCTATCCTTAGTGTGCATGACGTGGTCCCTCTGGCCTCCGGTACTCAAGTTAGCAACATCGAGCTCTTTGTCCATCACTGAAATTTTCAGATCATGTGCCCGCTTCCTCTTTCCTTGATGTGCTTCCATATCAAGATCTTTTTCCCTAATCGTCTCAACAGTCTATTCCACAGCCCGAAAGGCTGCAGCTCGCTCCCCAAATTTGACAATCAGCCTGTCAGTGATTCGACGAACCACACCAGACAATTCTTCCAATAAAATATGTGAAACGTCAATGATAATCAATTCGCGTAACGCTGTGTCATCTGTATCAATCTTGTAGCACTCTACTTCCCGCCCGGGCACCGACCTCCTATTAAACAAAACCATATTGTCATCACATAACCAAAATGTCATCACTAATCCATTATACTTTATCCACAATTTGGAGACCCGTACATAAATCCTTTATTGGCTTCCTATAATCTTCGTGACCTTCCTCAATTCGAGTATGGATCCTATGTTTCCAGTAGTACGGGCGCAATACTACCTTCCACACCTACTCATACTTTCCTCAAGAATCGTCTCGAATCTTCTAAGTGACTTCCTCATAATGGTACTCCCAAAACCTGCTAAACAGCGTCGCAACCGTACTAAAGTTTCAAACTTTATAAGATATGATGCTCAAGGGACTCAAAGAAACCATAAAGTTTCAAACTTTATCTCTTCAAACCATACAAACCACATCAAAAAGGACTAAAAGCATGACAAAAACCTAGATCTAAAGAGGAAGACATCAAAAGATGGAAGCTCGAGGACTTACAAAGAGTCCAGAAGATTCACACGAGTGAGGGGATGGTTTGATTGTTGAACCAAGGCCCCAACTCTTCTTGTTCTTACATTAAAACCACCAAAAGCTTGAAAAATGAGCAAAAAATCTTCAAAAGAACAAGGGTTTGGCCAAATGGTCGTTTGGAGGTGATGGAAGCTGAGGGTGGAGGAAACCCTATCCATCGCTTCCTTTAACAAGGGATTAAGGCCCAAGAAATAGGGTTTTGCATAAAATGGTTGCCATGGTGTGGCCAACATAATGCCACATCGTGCCACTCATTTTAGGTGCGCGTCTCAAGCATACTTTACCACATTGTCGTGACACCATTACTACGTCGTGGCCAACCATATTTTCCAAAATATTTTTGATATTCATACCTCGCAATATGGATGTTACACGTTTGATCTTTTGTGTTGTAGAAAAGAAAATTAGGTCAAATTTCCATATTTTCTAAATTAGCTAGACATGTTTTGGCAATACCGATCTGAACGGTTCCATATGAGTCGATATTTAGTACCGGTGGCAGAGCTATCTATAAGTATATGATTTGTATCACTAATCCGACAGACCCTTTGATTTGTGCACAAGATAGGATACAATTTTCTTCGGTAGATCATGACCTTGGTTATCTTATGAGGAGTATAAACATAGATGAATTGACTGAATTGTCATATATAAAAATTGGTAAGCTTTTTTCAATACCATTGGACTTAATTTCACAAACACATACTATGATATTAATATTATCATGTTTTTTATGTAGATACATTTTCAAAGGGTAAAAGTTAATCCAATGATGCTCAGCAAAAAGCGATTGGATTGCTTTGTTACCACATAACTAACATGTTATATCTTTGTTTATATTCTCTTATGTTTAATGAATTTTAAATTTTTTAGTATGTATTGATTTTGGTTGTTTACTTCTAGTCTATGTAGTGGATAGAAAGTTTCAATAGCAAGTTGTTACATGGGATGAATGAAAGGGATATATTAGAAGACAAAAATGTTGTTTTTCTTTTGTTTAAACTTAAAAAATTCGTGAAATTTAGTGTTTTTAAGATGTTAATCATTAATTACTCAACTCATTCATTTGGTGGTTCTTTTAAATGTTTGGAACTCTAAAAATATGTTTTTTTGGTGTTTTAACCTTTTAAAGTCAGCTATTTAAATTTGACGTTTTTAAGATATTAACTGTTAAGTACTCACTTTATTAGTTTGTTAGTGCTTTAAATAAGTTATTAAAATTTGACATTTTTAAAATGATAATTACTAATAGTTTTAAAACTCTTAAACTCGCAAATGAAAAAACCCAAATCCACATTGTTAATAACAATTCAAAATACCGCCAAAAGAAAACCACATCTAATCTACATGGTCAAATACCAAACTACAAACCACATCAAAAACACATAACCGCACCATTCTGTTCGCAAAATGAAATAATCATAGTTGCATTTCGCAGTTTGGTTTTGATCAGTAATCATACCAAACTACATTGTGCTCACCCTATCCGTAGAGGGGTATATTGCTCATCAATTTTGCCGTAGCAGTATTCAGGAAGCAAGTGGATAAACTATTAAAAGAGTCCATAGAGGGGTTCCAATTAGGAAGCTTGGAAGCTGAATGGGCTCGTGATCTTGTGAGATTTTGTAATCAAAACCGGAGGTTGTCATGGACAGGATTCAAGAACTCGAGCTTGAATATGTCATAAAGAAATAATGCTTTACTGATGTCATTAGTGAAATGTTTTAGATGATTGACAAAGCCAAGTTTCTTTACGAAGAGAAAGAAGTTACTTATTGATTGATTGGCTTATCTTGAGAGGGATTTGGATTGGTCTTTGATATTAGTTTCAAAAATATGTGCTATAGTTGCCTCAATTTTCTTAGTTGCTCGACTATTTTCAGGAATCATGCGTTGAGTACAATATACGTTTATATAAGGTTCTTTTTCGTTTGCCATGACACCGTCTCGTTCTCAACATCAAGATGAGATGATTGTTGTGCTTGATGACCTAGCTTCTACGAACTATGTCTTTAAACATGGAGAGAACGTCATAGGCTTACACTAGCTTAGGTTGTGGATGGGTGGTATTCTTGAAGAGACTGGGTACCCAAGTTCTATAATTGAAAATATCGAACACCCGTCAATCAAGTATATAGGAATTTTAAGGCATGTTGTTGGGTAAAAATAGAAATTAATAACTCAAGGTTTATTAAATGGAAACTAATAGAAAAATGAAGTAAATTAATTGTTCATTTATTTAAAATGACATGTATATTGAATAACTAGGTGATAAAGTAGAAGGGTAGTTTTAAATATTTCGAATTTAAAAGTAGAGGGGAAAACATGTTACTTATTAATTTTGGGTCATTTTGAAAATAAAAAGAATATAAAGGGCTTAATTTAAACATAGGTTAAATGTTGGGATCAAAAGTGCTTATTTTCTTTTCTTCTGAGTGTCGATCGAATGTTAACAAAAGAAAAGAAAACGCTGGTTTCCTTGTGTGTGGCCGGTTACGTCTACAATCTGGAAAGAAGGGGAGACCTTCAAGGTCTCTTTGTTTTCTGTTGAGTGCGAACCAAACCAGAGAAAGGGTAAGAAAAAGGGGAACGCAGAAATCATATAAGGGGTGCGTGATTTCTCACATTTGGTAGCCCAAAATTCCTATTGTCCTTCAGTTTGACAGATTCTTCAGGTAATAACGAAACCCTGGTAAGTTGATTTTTCGAAAATATTCAAATAAATGTTGAAATTGGATTTGGACTCATGAATTGCTATTTGTAATGAGCTTAGAAACATGATTGCATGGCAAAAACTTGAATATCTTGAATGCGACAGATTTGAGTTTTACTAATCTTTATTCAAATTGGAATGGAATTGTGAATTCCAACACTTAATGGAAAAAGGAATGGGCTAGGGAAAATTTTGATGATAGCATGGAATTGGTATGTAAATATCACAAGATTTGTGGAAACAAATCTACAGGTGTATCGATACAAATGGGACAATTCTAAGTAATTTACAAAGAAGGGACGAAACCTTAACAAGTTGAAAGTCGCCTGGAGCATTTTGAAGTCAAGTTACATCATTCTATTTGCTTACACATTTTTGTAAAGTATTGATCACTGACCTTTTTCCAACAGGCATGCAAGACTGAGTCACTTGTCCCTGTTGTATAAAACATGAATTTTCACTTGTTTGAAGTACCCCGTATATTATGTGAGGATATAAGCTTATACTTGAATGAGAAACAAAATTCATTGTCAATATTTTTTTTCTTTCAAAAAAGAAGTGTGTATATAGGCATATTATACTTTTTTTTGTTGCGTTGTTGGCTAAGCTAATAAGAGCATATGCTTACACCTGATATGCGGAACCAAAATAAAATATCAATGTTTTATTCATTGTCCTGTACTTCACGCTCATAGTGGATAATCATGATTGAACCTAATACTTATACGGATTTTCTACGATTCTCAGTTAATGTTGTATGCAACAATTTAACATATTAATTAGTTATGATAAGCTAGGAAATTGCATAGCTTTAACAACACGATTCATTGGCTTTAATTTACATGATCTTTGGGTGTATAAGTAATCAAAAGATTAGTTAAACATTGCTATAACTCTATTGGTATCTGTAATCACCATGTTAATTTTTCGTGCGATGGAGTTGTTTTCAAGTGGGACCCAATTTGTCTTGGAATGCATCAATGTTTAGCCAACTTGTACTTTACTTTGGTTAAAGAACAAAAGCATGTGAGACTAAATGGTTGATATATCACCATCACAAGGTCATGGACCCAAGTGGTACATATTGTTTAGCAATTATATTTTTGATGATAAGTCATGAACAAAAGCAACTATCTTTGTTAATTCCATTCCACTCCCAATATTCACATTACCTAAATAATCAAATGTGAAATTAGCTTCTCATTCATACACTAAACAAATTATAGTGAACTCAAAACTGTTCCTTGATCTGATTTCATACAAGTGGGAAAATTGTCTCGGTTTAAATACAAATGACAAAATTAAACACCTAGCTAGTGGTTAATTGGTTGTAAGAATGCTGCATAGAAGTCATAATGCGCCCAACTGAGAAGCAATATCTCTGAATGTATATTCACTGCATGGAATTGTGAGGCCGCCCATTTGATGAACATACCCAAATTCTTGCTCTGCCTGATCTAGTAATTCTTGAAATGCAGGTTGGCTTAACAACCATACAGGAACCACAAATCGCTTCTTCTCTTGCTCACCAACATAAATTGCTAAATAACCTTTCGGAATGTCCATACATTTGGTTGTGCTGCTTCCATTGGATAATGATCTTCTGAGAATTTGTTTTGCTTGAATGATCCGAGGAAAAAGGATGGCCATTTTTAAGGAGGGTGGTGTCTGTTCACTTCAAAGGCCTGATTGTGGATGGAAACTCTCAAAGCATGCACGTTTTCTTGGTGAAAAGTTGTGAAGGATTTCAGAGGAAGTTGTGGTTGTGTTATTCATATCGAATGGTTTTTATATACAGAGATACAAGGAGATCTTGATAGAGGATGGTGACATCTGGTGGAAGAAAAGGCAACCTCACATGGCTTTGTCTTCCAACCTGTAAGACAGATCCAATGTCTAATTCACCTATTAATGATAGGGCCAGATATGTTTCAAGAAAACCCCAGAGACCTGAGCCACAATTTCGTGCTTTTTAGGGGGCATTACCACATTCCTCTTAATATTACATGGGACCATGATGCTTCTACCGTATTTTATTCCCACCTTAATTTAGAATACCGGTGATACAAGTTATTTGCTTTGTTAATTCTTTTCTATACACAAGTACATGATTAAGCCATATTATTGCTTGTGACTTTGTTGTTGTGGTATTCAAGATCATACTTTTATACAAGTTAGAAGACAGCACATGATCTTGCCTTCCTGCTGCAATGTCCCCATCTGTCATATAATTTCCTTTTTCTCACTTATTGTACATTTGATTCTCCAATAAACCTTTATATATAGAATATTATAGCCAAAAGCTCTGGCATAATTTCGTCTGAAACTCCTGATGGCTTTTACACAAAGAGTATTGACTTTATTCAATAAGTAAAGGTAGAAAACAGAAAAAGGCACTTGCAGGTGGGACAAAAACTGCACACTTCACTTTTGATTTGGGAGAACATACCAAATTGGAGCAACTTTTCTGAGTTTTTTCATTAAATTGCAAAAGGGAAATAGACAACATCTATAAAAAGGAAAATGCTTCCTAAACCAGTGGGGGAACTAACCCACTTCTTGATTACGCCTAAAGAAAAGGAAATATGACCAACATGGCCTTTTGATAGAGTCAAACCACTGAATAAACATATGTTTCCCAATATACCCTCTGGATTAAACCAACATATTCCCCCTTAATCCAGAGTCTTTATTCCAAGCGTTTCTCTCGTTTCCTTGAACATGATTTTTGCTTGCTTCTCCCATGGAAGACAGGATGCTTTACTAGTTCAATAGCTTACTTATTGTTGATGTGGATTGTAACTGGACCTAGTTTTTCCCCTGTTACCTGGATCAACCAACGAACCCAGACTCCTTGACATGTTGCCATAGTTTCTGCCATAAACTCCGCTTCACACGATGACAGTGCAACACACCTCTATTTCTGGGAACTCCATGTCACTGGACTTTCGTTCAAGTAGAACACCATTCCACTTGTAATTCTTCTGTCAACCAGGTCTCGGGCGTGATTGCTATCCGAGAATGCAATCACTTCATTCTTTCTGGAGCTTTGAGGGTAAAACTGTCCAAGATTGAGAGTTCCCTGTACATATCTTAGAATTCTCTTCACAACTTGATGGTGAAGTTTAGCGGGCCTTTAAAGGAACCGACTTACAATTCCCACTGCATATGCTATTTAACGTCTAGTGTGGCATAAATATCTCAGACCACCAACAATACTTCTATATTCAGTAGCATTTACGGGTTCACCATCTTCATCTTTTGTCAATTCCAGCTTGTGCTCGATGGGTCATTCTGCCCCCATTGCATTCTTCCATGCCTATTTTTTTCAACAAACTCTTGGCATATGATGTTTATTTTAAGCTGATTCATTTCTCTTCTTGAGTCACCTCAATACCCAAGTAGTATGATAACAACTCTCAGTCGCTCATCAAATTCTTGGTTCTTTTGTTTCTTGAATGTGTTTACTTCATTTTCATTTCCTCCGGTTACAATGAGGTCATCAATGTAGACCGCTACTATCAACACATTGTCTTGTGAGTTTCTTGTGTACACTGCATACTCATGAACACACCTTTTAAAACCAATTTGCTTTAGTTACGTGTCCAGACGTGCGTTCCAAGCCCAGGGGCTTGTCGAAGGCCATACAATGCCTTGGATAATTTGTACACCATTACGTTTGAGTATTTCTTCACGAAGCTCTCTGGCTACGATACGTACACTTCCTCTTCCAACTTCCCGTGCAAGAATGCCGACTTCACATCTAGATGGTGGACCCAACATCCATTCTTTCATGTGAGAGCTAGGAGTACTCTTACTGTTTCGAGACGGACAACTGGAGCTAAAACTTCTTCAAAATCAATCCATTGTTTCTGAACATATCCCTTCTCTAATTGGAATTTGTGGTTCAAGATGTTTCCTTTTGGGTCTCGCTTCAGTTTGATCAACTACTTGAGACCAATGGGGTTTCAACCCTGTGACAGCTTCACTAACTCCCATGTCTTGTTCTTCTCAATGGCACGCAATTCGTTTTTCATAGCTTTTACCCACTCGACATTACTCTTTGCTGCTTCAAATGAGGTTGGTTCTTTGTGATCCAACGTAAGCATATGTTCATCTTCTTGTCTGCAGATATCCGAAAACCGACGATATCTCTTTGGTACACCACCACCTGTTGATTCTGAAATGGTGGTGTTTAAGCCGGTTGAACTGGCAGGTAGGTTTAGATGGTGAGGATGGAAGAGTGTTTATTGGAGAGTTATGGGCCTGATCTGTTGGGCTCTGTTCATTTTCGAAATGGGCCTATTAACATATATTGAAGAAGTTCATTGGAGTATCACCTTCTCTAAAGCCCTAAGTTTCTGAAGGTGCATCATATTCTATGTGTTCATCCGCCTCCTTGTTGTATCCTTCCCCAACCAACAGACATCCTAAATGTTCTTTAAATCATTCAGAATTCTCCAAAATCCACCCTTTGTCTTCCTCAAAGTACACATGTTTGCTCACACAAGTCTTTCCAGTGTAATGATCAAATAATCTATATGCTTTAATTCTGGTTTCTGTTCCAAGATACACATATTTCTTGCTCCTATCTTCGAGTTTCTAGAGATGATTATTCATGACTTTCGTATGAGCAATACAGCCAAACACCCATAGGTGTTCAATATTTGGTTTTCTTCCGGTCCAACACTTGTATGGGGTTGTGTTTTCTAACGCCTTTGTTGACACACGGTTAAGCACATACACTGCATGTCTTGCTGCTTCTCCCCATAACGTCTCCGACACTTTCTTAAACTTCAAGATTGTTCCCATCATCAGCAAGCTACCATGTCGTGGCCTCCCTTTGTCCATGTCATGGTCGCAAAATGACAAAATTATCGGTTGATCTTCAGTCGCCACGTTGTGGCGGCTAGAAGGCCACGTCCTTGGAACTGCATCAACACAACTTAATGAAATAAGTTGTTTTTCTTCATCCTTAAGAGCTCCAAAGCTCATATATGATTCTTCCTAAGTTCTTCACAGATAAA
This sequence comes from Lactuca virosa, assembly GCF_052849685.1. Taxonomy (NCBI): domain Eukaryota; kingdom Viridiplantae; phylum Streptophyta; class Magnoliopsida; order Asterales; family Asteraceae; genus Lactuca; species Lactuca virosa. The sequence goes on along the minus strand of NC_136433.1, from coordinate 256,953,893 downwards.
GTTTCCAACTTTATCCATTAAGATATCCCAATACGCCAAGATCTCAAAAGATAGGTCCTTAATGGCTACTTAAGGCATGAAGTCACCCATTAAGCACTTCATCCTTACAATCTCCAGTCCAAAACAAACAGAAGGGTTTTAGGGGTCCTAATGTTCCCTAAAAATGCAAACTTTTTCGAAAAGCACGCACCATGCTTGTCCTTTCCCAAATCTAGGTCAGAAGATGAAATATGACCTAAAACTCATGCAAAGTCTTCCAACCACCCCCAATTTCTAGATCTATATGATATGATGCTCAAGGGACTCAGAGAAACCATAAAGTATCAAACGTTATCTCTTCAAACCATACAAACCACGTCAAAAGGGACCAAAACATGAAATAAAACCTAGATCTAAACAGGAAGACATCAAAAGATGGAAGCTTGAGGACTTACAAAGAGTCTAGAAGACGCTCGTAAGTGTGGGGAAAGATTTGATTGTTGAAACAAGGCACCAACTCTTCTTCTTCTTCCTTTAAAACCACCAAAAGCTTGCAAAATGAGCAAAAAAACTTCAAAAGAAGAAGTGTTTGACCAAAGGTTCGTTCGGAGGTGATGAAGGTTGAGGGTGGAGGAAACCCTAGCCATCACTTCCTTTAAATATGACTTAAGGCCGAAGAATTAGGTTTTTGCATAAAATGGTTACCACGACATGGCCAACATAGTGCCACATCATGGCACTCATTTAATATGTGTGCCTCAAGCAAAATTTGCCACATTGTGGTGATACCTTCACCACGTCGTGCCCAACCATATTTTCCAACATAGTTTTGATATCCGTACCTCGAAATCCGGATGTTACACGTTTGATCTTTTGGGTTGGCAGAGAGAAAATTAGGTCAAATTTCCCATATTGTCTAAAGTAGCTAGACATGTTTTGGCAATTCCGATCTCAACAGTTCAATCTGAGTCGACATTTAGTACCGGTGGTGGTAGAGCTATCAGTAAGTATATGATTTCTAACACTAGCCCCACATAACCTTTTATTTGTGCACAAGATAGGATACAATTTTCTTCCGTAGATCATGAACTTGGTTATCTTATGAGGAGTAAATAAATAGATGAATTGATTGCGAAATTATCGAGTATAAAAATTGGTAAGCTTTTTTCGATAGTTTTGGACTTAATTTCACAAACACTTACTATGATATTAATATTATCATTTTTTATGCATATAAGCTTTCAAAGGGTAAAAGGTAATCCAATGATGCGCAACAAAAAGTGATTGAATTGCTTTGCAACCACATAACTAACATGCTATATCTTTGTTTATATTCTCTTATGTTTAATAATTTTTTTAATTTTTTAGTATGTAATGATTTTGGTTGTTTACTTGTAGTCGATGTAGTGAAAAGAAAGTTTCAATAGCAAGTTGTTACATAGGATGAATGAAAGGGAAATATTAGAAGAAAAATATTTTGTTTTTGTTTGGTTTAAACTTCAGAAATTGGTGGAATTTGGTGTTTTTAAGATGTTAATTGTTAATTACTCAACTTATTCATTTGATGGTGCTTTTAAATGTCGCGAACTCTAAAAATATGGTTTGGTGGTGTTTTAACTTTTTAAAGTAAGATATTTAAATTTGGCGTTTTTAAGATGTTAACCGTTAAGTACTCACTTTATTAGTTTCTTAGTGGTTTAAATAAGTTATGGAAATCTGACGTTTTTAAGATGTTAATTACTAATAGTTTTGACACTCTTAAATACCACAAATTAAAAAACCCAAATCGACACGGTGAATAACAACACAAAATATTGCAAAAAGAAAACCAAACCAAATCCACACAGTCAAATACCAAACTACAAACCACATAAAAACTCCACATAACCGCACCATTCGGTTCACAAAATGAAATAATCGTACTTGCGTTTCGTAGTTTGGTTTTGATCAATAATCACATCGAACTACACCATACTCACCCCTATCTCTAGAGGGGTGTATTGCTCATAAGTTCATCGTAGCATTATAAAGGAAGCAAGTTGATAACCTGGGGTCCATAAATTAGCTAGCGTGGAAGCTGAATGGGCTCATGATCTTATGAGATTTTGTAATCAAAACCGGAGGTTGTCGTGCACACGATTCAAGAACTCGAGCTTGAGTAAGCCATAAAGGAGTAACGACTTTACTAATGTCTTGAATGAAAAGTTTTAGATGATTGACAAAGTCGAATTTCTTTATGACGGCAAAGAAGCAACTTTTTGAATGATTGGCTTCTCTTGAGAGGGATTTGTATTGGTGTTTTGATATTAGTTTCTGAACTGCGTGCTATAGTTGCCTTGATTTTCTTAGTTGCTCGACTATTTTTAGGAATCATGCGTTGAGTACAATATTCGTTTATGTATGGCTCTTTTTCTCCCGAAGCATGATTTGTCTCCTCCTATTTCCACGACACCATCTCATTCTCAACAACAAATTGAGAAGATTGTTACGCTTGATGACCTAGCTTTTACAAATTATGTCTTTGAACATGGAGAGAACGTCATAGGCTTACACTTGCTTAGGTCGTGGATGGGTGGTATTCTTGAAGAGACCGGTACCCAAGTTTTATAATTGAAAATATCGAAGAACACAAGTCAATCAAGTATATAGGAATTTTAAGGCTGGCTGGTGGGCAAAAATAGAAATTAATAACTCAAAGTTTATTAAATGGAAACTAATAGAAAAATGAAGTAAATTAATTGTTTATTTATTTTAAATGACATGTATGTTGAATAGTTAGGTGATAAAGTAGAAGGGTATTTTGAAATATTTCGAACTTAAAAGTAGAAGGGAAATATGTTACTTATTAATTTAGGGTCATTCTGAAAATGAATAGAATATAAAGGGCTTTATGTAAACATAGGTTAAATGTTTGGGTTCTAAAGTGGATACTAGGGAGCATCTTATTTTCTTTTCTTCAGAGTGTCGATCGAATGTTAACAAAAGAAAGGAAAACGCTTGTTCCTTACTTCCTTGTGTGTGCGTTGTTATGTCTACAATCTGGAAAGAACTTCAAGGTCTCTTTTTATTCTGCTAAGTGCGAGCCGACCCAGAGAAAGAGGAAGAAGAAACGGAGCACAGAAATCATATAAGGGGTGCGTGATTTCTCACATTTGGTAACCCAAAATTCCTGTTGTCCTTCAATTTGACAGATTCTTAAGGTAATAACCAAACCCTAGTAAGTTAATTTTTCGAAAAATTCAAATAAATGTTGAAATTGGATTTGGACTCATGAATTGCTATTTGTTATGAGCTTAGAAACAAGATTGCATGGCAAAAACTTGAATATCTTGAATTCGACAGATTTGAGTTTTACTAACCTTTATTCAAATTGGAATGGAATTGTGAATTCCAACACTTAATGGAAAAAGGAATGGGCTAGGGAAAACTTTGATGATAGCATGGAATTGGTATGTAAATATCACAAGATTTGTGGAAACAAATCTACAGGTGTATCGATACAAATGGGACAATTCTAAGTAATTTACAAAGAAGGGACGAAACCTTAACAAGTTGAAAGTCGCCTGGGAGCATTTTGAAGTCAAGTTATATCAGTCTATTTGCATACACATTTTTGTTAAGCACTGATCACAGACCTTTTTGCAACAGGCATTCGAGACTGAGTCACCTGTCCCTATTGTATAAAACATGAATTTTCACTTGTAACTCATCAATGTTTAACCAACTTGTACGTTACTTTGGCTAAAGAACAAAAGCATGTGAGACTTAATGGTTGATATATCACCATCACAAGGTCATGGACCCAAGTGGAACATATTGTTTAGCAATTATATTTTTGATGATAGGTCATGAACAAAAGCAACTATCTTTGTTAATTCCATTCCACTCCCAATATTCACATTACCTAAATAATCAAATGTGAAATTAGTTTCTCATTCATACACTAAACAAATTATAGTGAACTCAAAACTGTTCCTTGATCTGATTTCATACAAGTGGGAAAATTGTCTCGGTTTAAATACAAATGACAAAAAAACCTAGCTAGTGGTTAATTGGTTGTAAGAATGCTGTATAGAAGTCATAATGCGCCCAACTGAGTAGCAATATCACTGAATGTATATTCACTGCATGGAATTGTGAGGCCGCCCATTTGATGAACATACCCAAATTCTTGCTCTGCCTGATCTAGTAATTCTTGAAATGCAGGTTGGCTTAACAACCATACAGGAACCACAAAACGCTTCTTCTCTTGCTCACCAACATAAATTGCTAAATAGCCTTTCGGAACGTCCATACATTTGGTTGTGCTGCTTCCATTGGATAATGATCTTCTGAGAATTTGTTTTGCTTGAATGATCCGAGGAAAAAAGATGGCCATTTTTAAGGAGGGTGGTGTCTGTTCACTTCAAAGGACTGATTGCAGATGGAAACTCTCAAAGCACGTCTTGTTAGATTTCAGGGGAAGTTGTGGTTGTGTGATTCATATCGATTGGTTTTTATATACAGAGATACAAGGAGATCTTGATAGAGGATGGTGACATACAGTGGACGAAAAGGCAACCTCACATGGCATTGTCTTCCAACCTGTAAGACAGATCCAATGTCCAATTCACCTATTAATGATAGGGCGACATATGTTTGATGAAATCTCCAGAGATATTAGCCACAATTTCGTGCTTGTTAGGAGGCATTGCCACATTCCTCTTAATATTACTTGGGACCATGGTGCTTCTATATATCCACCTTAGTTTCGAATACTGGCGATACAAGTTAACTTCTTTGTTAAATTCTTTTCTATACACAAGTACATGATTAAGCCATATTATTGCTTGTGACTTTGTGGTTGTGCTATTAAAGATCACACTATTATACAAGTTAAAAGACACAACACATGATCTTGCCTTCCTGTCGCAATGTCCCCATCTGTCATTTAATTTCTATTTTATCACTTATGGTACCTTTGATTGTCCAATAAACCTTTATATATAACATCAGATAGGCAAAACACCAGCATATTTTACTCTCAACCACCCCTGTACATCTTTCACTTTGAGATTACTCTCAAATTGGTCGTGGTAAGAAAATTGCAAAGCTTTATCTGAGTACTCAGTCGCTATAAATTTAATGATCTTTGGGTGTGTAGGTAATGAAAAGAGTAGTTAAACATTGTTATAAATCTATTCGTATATCAAATGAATAGGTTGGTTTTTCAAAGGACGGAATTGTTTTCACGTATAACACAATTGGGTCTTACAATGTATCAATATTTTGCCAACTTATATTTTAATTTGGGTAAGGGAACAAAAGCATGTGAGAGTTAATGTTTGATAAATCATTATCACAAGGTCTTGGACCCAACTGCTACGCCTTGTTCACCACTCATTTTGAATAAGTTTGTACAACTTGATAAGAACCACACTGTTTATTGAGTTAAAATACCATAACTCCTAACATTAACAATTGATATTACCAAATATTTGATCCCCCGGTTAACATCATTTGTTTTAAATCACTTTAAAAGTCAATTAGAAGAAAGATTAGATAGCATATTAGTTCGGTTTACCATAAAGAGAAACCATCTTTGTTAGCTCTGTTTGCTTTATGCAGTTTTATAAGACAAGCGAAGATATAACATTAAATACAATACTCTCCGTTTCGCTCCGAACCAAAAATTCACATTTCCAAAATAGTCGATGGTAAAATTAGTTTCTCATTCATACAATGAAAAATTTATAATGAACTCAAAACTGTTCCTTGATCCGATTTCATACAACTGGGAAAATTGTCTGTGAGTTAATTACAAATGATAAAAAGAACCTAGTGGTTAGTTGGTTGTAAAAATTCTGTAAGGAAATCATAATGCGCCCAACTGAGAAGCAATATCACTGAATGTATATTCACTACATGGAATTGTGAGGCCGCCCATTTGATGAACATACCCAAATTCTTGCTCTGCCTGATTTAGTAATTCTTGGAATGCAGGTTGGCTTAACAACCATACAGGAACAACAAATTGCTTCTTCTCTTGCTCACCAACATAAATTGCTAAATGGCCTTTCGGGATTTCCATACATTTGGTTGTGCTGCTTCCGTTGGATAATGATCTTCGGAGAATTTGTTTTGCTTGAATGATCCGAGGAAAAAGGATGGCCATTTTTAAGGATGGTAGTTGCTGTTCACTTCAAAAGCCTGATTGAGGATGGAAACTCTCAAAGGATGCACGTCTTTTTGGTGAAGAGTTGTGAAGGATTTCAGAGGAAGTTGTGGGTGTGTTATTCATATCGAATGGTTTTTGTATACAGAGATACAAGGAGATCTTGATAGAGGATGGTGACATCTGGTGGAAGAAAAGGCAACCTCACATGGCTTTGTCTTCCAACTTATAAGCCAGATATGTTTCAAGAAAACCCCAGAGACCTGAGCCACAATTTCGTGCTTGTTAGGGGGCATTACCACATTCCTCTTAATATTACATGGGACCATGATGCTTCTACCGTTTTTCATTCCCACCTTAATTTAGAATACTGGTGATACAAGTTATCTACTTTGTTAATTCTTTTCTATACACAAGTACATGATTAATTAAGCCATATTATTGCTTGTGACTTTGTAGTTGTGCTATTCAAGATCATACTTTTATACAAGTTAGAAGAGACAGCTCATGATCTTGCCTTCCTGCTGTAACGTCCCCATCTGTCATATAATTTCCTTTTTCTCACTTACATGTACATTTGATTCTCCAATAAACCTTTATATATAGAATATGATAGCCAAAAGCTCCGGCATAATTTCCTCTCAAACACCTGATGGCTTTTACACAAAGAGTATTGACCTTATTCAATGAGTAATGGCAGAAAACAGAAAAAAGGCACTTGCAGGTGGGACAAAAACTGCACACTTCACTTTTGATTTGGGACAACATACCGAATTAATGGAGCAACTTTTCTGAGTTTTTTCATTAAATTGCAAAAGGGAAATAGACTACATCTATAAAAAGGAAAATGCCTCCTACACTAATGGGGGAACTAATCCACTTCTTGATTACGCCTAAAGAAAAGGAAATATGACCAACATGGCCATTTGATAGAGTCAAACCACTAAATAAACATATGTTTCCCAATATACACTCCGGATTAAACCAACATATCCCCAGTTAATCCAGAGTCTTCATTCCAAGCTTTTCTCTCATTTCCTTGAACATGATTCTTGCCAACGGTTTGGTGAGGATATCATCCTTCTGTTCATGACTTACAACATGCCTTACAAAAACATCCGCCCTTTCAATGCATTCTCTAATAAAATGGAACCGGATATCTATATGCCTGCTTCTCCCATGGAAGATGGGATGCTTTACTAGTTCAATAGCTTACTTATTGTCGATGTGGATTGTAACTGGACCTAGCTTTTCCCCTGTTGTTACCTTACCTCCTGGATCAACCAACAAAGCCAGACTCCTTGACATGTTGCCATAGTTGCTGCCATAAACTCTGCTTCACACGATGCCAGTAAAACACACCTCTGTTTTTGGGAACTCCATGTCATTGGACTTTCGTTCAAGTAGAACATCATTCCACTTGTACTTCTTCTATTAACCAGGTCTCGGGCATGATTGCTATCCGAGAATGCAAGCTCTTCATTCTTTCTGGAGCTTTGAGGGCAAAACAGTCCAAGATTGAGAGTTCCTTGTACATATCTTAGATTTTAGAATTCTCTTCACAGCTTGATGGTGAAGTTTAGTTGACCTTTCAAGGAACCAAATTACAATTCCCACTGCATATGCTATGTCAAGTCTAGTGTGGCATAAATATCTCAGACCACCAACGATACTTCTATATTCAGTAGCATTTATGGGTTCACCATCTTCATCTTTTGTCAATTCCAGCCTGTGCTCCATGGGTACCTCCGCCCCATTGCATTCTTCCATGCCTATTTTTTTCAACAAACTCTTGGCATATGATGTTTGTTTTAAGCTGATTCCCTTCTCTTCTTGAGTCATCTCAATACCCAAGTAGTATGATAAAATCCCAAAGTCGCTCATCTCAAATTCCTAGTTCATTTGTTTCTTGAATGTGTTTACTTCATTTCCGTTTCCTTAGTGACAATGAGGTCATCAACATATACCCCTACTATTAACACGTTGTCTTGTGACTTTCTTGTGTACACTGCATACTCATGAACACACCTTTTAAAACCAATTTGGTTCCGGTTCTTGTCCAGACGTGCGTTCCAAGCCCGAGGGGTTTGTCGAAGGCCATACAATGCCTTGAATAATTTGTACACCATTCCGGTCGAGTCTTTCTTCACGAAGCCCTCCGGCTGCGATATTTACACATCCTCTTCCAACTTCCAGTGCAAGAACGCCGATTTCACATCTAGATGGTGGACCCACAATCCATTCTTACCTACGAGATCTAGGAGTACTCTTACTGTTTCGAGACGGGAACTAGAGCAAAAACTTCTTCAAAATAAATCCATTATTTTTGAACATATCCCTTCGCCACTAACTGGGCTTTGTGCTTCAAGATGTTTCCTTTTGGGTCTCACTCCAGTTTGATCACCCACTTGAGACCAATGGGTTTTTGACCCTGTGGCAGCTTCACTAACTCCCATGTCTTGTTCTTCTCAATGGCACCCAATTCGTTTTTCATGGCTTTTACCCACTCGACATTACTATTTGCTACTTCAAATGACGTTGGTTCTTCGTGATCCAGAGTGAGCATACGTTCATCTTACTGTCTAGATGAACTGTCTGTAGATAATGATAACCGATGATATCTCTTTGGTGCACCACCACCTGTGATTCTGAAGTGGTGGTGTTTGAGCCGGTTGAACTGGCAGGTGTAGTAGGGTTGGATGGTGAGGACAGAAGAATGTTTATTGGATCTATGACATGTGCTAATTTAGTACTCAGTTTTTGACCAGGCTGATGACAACCGTGACATAGCTCTACCTCCAAGGTGAAATCTTGGTGAACATGGTCCTTCCATCCGCACCTGCCACATTTGAACTTACAACACATAGGCTCATTGGTTCCTCTATCCTTAGTGTGCATGATGTGGTCCCTCTGGCCTCCGGTACTCAGGTTAGCAACATCGAGCTCTTTGTCCATCGCTGAAATTTTCGAATCATGTGCCCGCTTCCTCTTTCCATGATGTGCTTCTATATCAAGATCTCTTTCCCTAATCGTCTCAACAGTGTATTCCACAGCCCGAAAGGCTGCAGCTCGCTCCCCGAATTTGACAATCAGTCTGTCAGTGATTCGACGAACCATACCAGACAATTCTTCCAAAAAAATATGTGAAACGTCAATGATAATCAATTTGCGTAACCCTATGTCATCTGTATCAATTTTGAAGGACTCTACTTCCCGCCCCGGTACCGACCTCCTATTAAACAAAACCATATTGTCATCACATAACCAACCTGTCATCACTAATCCATCATAATTTATCCACAATTTGGAGACCCGTACATAAATCCTCTATTGGCTTCTTATAATCTTCGTGACTTTCCTCAATTCGAGTATGGATCCTATGTTTCCAGTAGTACGGGCCCAATACTACCTTCCACACCTGCTCATACTTTCCTCAAGAATCGTCCCAAATCTTCTAAGTGACTTCCTCATAATGGTACTCCCAAAACCCGCTAAACATCATCGCAACCGTACTAAAGTTTCAAACTTTATAGGATATGATGCTCAAGGGACCAGAGAAACCATAAAGTTTCAAACTTTATCTCTTCAAACCATACAAACCACATCAAAAAGGACTAAAAAGCATGAAAAAAACCTAGATCTAAAGAGGAAGACATCAAAAGATGGAAGCTTGAGGACTTACAAAGAGTCCAGAAGATTCACACAAGTGAGGGGATGGTTTGATTGTTGAACCAAGGCCCCAACTCTTCTTGTTCTTACTTTAAAACCACCAAAATCTTGCAAAATGAGCACAAAATCTTCAAAAGAACAAGGGTTTGACCAAATGGTCGTTTGGAGGTGATGGAAGCTGAGGGTGGAGGAAACCCTATCAATCACTTCAAGGGATTAAGGCCCAAAAAATAGTGGTTTGCATAAAATGGTTGCCATGATATGGCATGCCACATCGTGTCACTCATTTTAGGTGTGCGTCTCAAGCAAACTTTACCACATCGTCGTGACACCATTACTATGTTGTGGCCAACCATATTTTCCAAAATATTTTTGATATTCATACCTCGAAATATGGATGTTACACGTTTGATCTTTTGTGTTTTAGAAAAGAAAATTAGATCAAATTTCCCATATTTTCTAAATTAGCTAGACATATTTTGGCAATACCGATCTCAACGGTTCCATATGAGTCGATATTTAGTACCGGTGGCAGATCTATAAGTATCTGATTTGTAACACTAATACCACAGACCCTTTGATTTGTGCACAAGATAGGATACAAATTTCTTCGGTAGATCATGACCTTGGTTATCTTATGAGGAGTATAAACATAGATGAATTGACTGAAATTATCATATATAAAAATTGGTAAGCTTTTTTCAATATAATTGGACTTAATTTCACAAACACATACTATGATATTAATATTATCATGTTTTTTATGCAAATACATTTTCAAAGGGTAAAAGTTAATCCAATGATGCTCAGCAAAAAGCGGTTGAATTGCTTTGTTACCACATAACTAACATGTTATATCTTTGTTTATATTCTCTTATGTTTAATGAATTTTAAATTTTTTTAGTATGTATTGATTGGTTGTTTACTTCTAGTCTATGTAGTGGATAGAAAGTTTCAATAGCAAGTTGTTACATGGGATGAATGAAAGGGAAATATTAGAAGACAAAAATGTTGTTTTTCATTTGTTTAAACTTCAGAAATTCGTGAAATTTAGTGTTTTTAAGATGTTAATCATTAATTACTCAACTTATTCATTTGGTGGTTCTTTTAAATGTTTCCAACTCTAAAAATATGTTTTGGTGGTGTTTTAAGATTTTAAAGTAAGCTATTTAAATTTGACGTTTTTAAGATATTAACTGTTAAGTACTCACTTTATTAGTTTGTTAGTGCTTTAAATAAGTTATTAAAATTTGACATTTTTAAAATTATAATTACTTATAGTTTTAAAACTATTAAAATCGCAAAAGAAAAAACCCAAATCCACATTGTTAATAACAATTCAAAATACCGCCAAAAGAAAACCACATCTAATCTACATGGTCAAATACCAAACCACAAACCACATCAAAAACACATAACCGCACCATTCTGTTTGCAAAATGAAATAATCATAGTTGCGTTTCGCAGTTTGGTTTTGATCAGTAATCATACCAAACTACACTGTGATAACCCTATCCGTAGAGGGGTATATTGCTCATCAATTTCGTCGTAGCAGTATACAGGAAACAAGTGGATAAACTATTAAAGAAGTCCATAGAGGGGTTCCAATTAGGAACCTTGGAAACTGAATGGGCTCATGATCTTGTGAGATTTTGTAATCAAAACCGGAGGTTGTCATGGACAGGATTCAAGAACTCGAGCTTGAATATGTCATAAAGGAATAATGATTTACTGATGTCATTAGTGAAATGTTTTAGATGATTGACAAAGTTAAGTTTCTTTACGAAGAGAAAGAAGCTACTTTTTGATTGATTGGCTTATCTTGAGAGGGATTTGGATTGGTCTTTTGAGTTTTGATATTAGTTTAAAAAATATGTGCTATAGTTGCCTCAATATTCTTAGTTGCTCGACTATTTTGAGGAATCATGCGTTGAGTACAATATACGTTTATATAAGGTTCTTTTTCGTTTGCCATGACACCATCTCGTTCTCAACATCAAGATGAGATGATTGTTGTGCTTGATGACCTAGCTTCTACGAATTATGTCTTTAAACATGGAGAGAACGTCATAGGCTTACACTAGCTTAGGTCGTGGATGGGTGGTATTCTTGAATTGCTTTGTTACCACATAACTAACATGTTATATCTTTGTTTATATTCTCTTATGTTTATTGATTTTTAAATTTTTTTAGTATGTATTGATTTTGGTTGTTTACTTCTAGTCTATGTAGTGGATAGAAAGTTTCAATAGCAAGTTGTTACATGGGATGAATGAAAGGGAAATATTAGAAGACACAAATGTTGTTTTTCTTTTGTTTAAACTTCAGAAATTCGTGAAATTTAGTGTTTTTAAGATGTTAATCATTAATTACTCAACTTATTCATTTGGTTGTTCTTTTAAATGTTTTGAACTCTAAAAATATGTTTTGGTGGTGTTTTAACCTTTTAAGGTAAGCTATTTAAATTTGACGTTTTTAAGATATTAACTGTTAAGTACTTACTTTATTAGTTTGTTAGTGCTTTAAATAAGTTATTAAAATTTGACATTTTTAAAATGATAATTACTAATAGTTTTAAAACTATTAAAATCGCAAAAGAAAAAACCAAAATCCACATTGTTAATAACAATTCAAAATACCGCCGAAAGAAAACCACATCCAATTTACACGGTCAAATACCAAACTACAAACCACATCAAAAACACATCCGCACCATTCTGTTCGCAAAATGAAATAATCATAGTTGCGTTTCGCAGTTTGGTTTTGATAAGTAATCATACCAAACTACATTGTGCTCACCCTATCCGTAGAGGGGTATATTGCTCATCAATTTCGTCGTAGTAGTATGCAGGAAGCAAGTGGATAAACTATTAAAGGAGTCCATAGAGGGGTTCCAATTAGGAAGCTTGGAAGCTGAATGGGCTCGTGATCTTGTGAGATTTTGTAATCAAAACCGGAGGTTGTCATGGACAGGATTCAAGAACTCGAGCTTGAATATGTTATAAAGGAATAATTATTTACTGATGTCATTAGTGAAATGTTTTAGATGATTGACAAAGTCAAGTTTCTTTACGAAGAGAAAGAAGCTACTTTATGATTGATTGGCTTATCTTGAGAGGGATTTGGATTGGTCTTTTGATATTAGTTTCAAAAATATGTGCTATAGTTGCCTCAATTTTCTTAGTTGCTCGACTATTTTCAGCAATCATGCGTTGAGTACAATATACGTTTATATAAGGTTCGTTTTCGTTTGCCATGACACCATCTCGTTCTCAACATCAACATGAGATGATTGTTGTGCTTGATGACCTAGCTTCTACGGATTATGTCTTTAAACATGGAGAGAACGTCATAGGCTTACACTTGCTTAGGTCGTGGATGGGTGGTATTCTTGAAGAGACTAGGTACCCATGTTTTATAATCGAAAATACCAAAGAACACAAGTCAATCAAGTATATAGGAATTTTAAGGCATGTTGTTGGGTAAAAATAGAAATTAATAACTCAAAGTTTATTAAATGGAAACAAATAGAAAAATGAAGTAAATTAATTGTTCATTTATTTATTTAAAATGACATGTATATTGAATAACTAGGTGATAAAGTAGAAGGGTAGTTTTAAATATTTCGAATTTAAAAGTAGAGGGGAAAACATGTTACTTATTAATTTTGGGTCATTTTGAAAATAAAAAGAGTATAAAGGGCTTAATTTAAACATAGGTTAAATGTTGGGATCAAAAGTGCTTATTTTCTTTTCTTTCTGAGTGTCGATCGAATGTTAACAACAGAAAAGAAAACGCTCTTTTCCTTGTATGTGTGTGGTTATGTCTACAATCCGGAAAGAAGGGGAGACCTTCAAGGTCTCTTTGTATTCTGCTGAGTGCGAACCGAACCAGAGAAAGAGGAAGAAGAAACGTAGAACAGAAATCATATAAGGGGTGCGTGATTTCTCACATTTGGTGACCCAAAATTTCTGTTGTCCTTCAATTTGACAGATTCTTCAGGTAATAACGAAACCCTAGTAAGTTGATTTTTCGGAAATATTCAAATAAATGTTGAAATTGGATTTGGACTCATGAATTGCTATTTGTAATGAGCTTGGAAACATGATTGCATGGCAAAAACTTGAATATCTTGAATGCGACTGATTTTAGTTTTACTAACCTTTATTCAAATTGGAATGGAATTGTGAATTCCAACACTTAATGGAAAAAGGAATGGGCTAGGGAAAATTTTGATGATAGCATGGAATTGGTATGTAAATATCACAAGATTTGTGGAAACAAATCTACAGGTGTATCGATACAAATGGGACAATTCTAAGTAATTTACAAAGAAGGGACGAAACCTTAAAAAGTTGAAAGTCGCCTGGAGCATTTTGAAGTCAAGTTACATCATTCTATTTGCTTACACATTTTTGTAAAGTATTATCACTGACCTTTTTCCAACAGGCATGCAAGACTGAGTCACTTGTCCCTGTTGTATAAAACATGAATTTTCACTTGTTTGAAGTACCCCGTATATTATGTGAGGATATAAGCTTATACTTGAATGAGAAACAAAATTCATTGTCAATATTTTTTTTTTCAAAAAAGAAGTGTGTATATAGGCATATTATACTTTTTTTTGTTGGGTTGTTGGCTAAGCTAATAAGAGCATATGCTTACACCTGATATGCGGAACCAAAATAAAATATCAATGTTTTATTCATTGTCCTGTACTTCACGCTCATAGTGGATAATCAGGATTGAACCTAATACTTATACGGATTTTCTACGATTCTCAGTTAATGTTGTATGCAACAATTTAATATATTAATTAGTTATGATAAGCTAGGAAATTGCATAGCTTTAACAACACGATTCATTGGCTTTAATTTACATGATCTTTGGGTGTATAAGTAATCAAAAGATTAGTTAAACATTGCTATAACTCTATTGGTATCTGTAATCACCATGTTAATTTTTCATGCGATGGAGTTGTTTTCAAGTGGGACCCAATTTGTCTTGGAATGCATCAATGTTTAGCCAACTTGTACTTTACTTTGGTTAAAGAACAAAAGCATGTGAGACTAAATGGTTGATATATCACCATCACAAGGTGATGGACCCAAGTGGTACATATTGTTTAGCAATTATATTTTTGATGATAAGTCATGAACAAAAGCGACTATCTTTGTTAATTCCATTCCACTCCCAATATTCACATTACCTAAATAATCAAATGTGAAATTAGTTTCTCATTCATACACTAAACAAATTATAGTGAACTCAAAACTGTTCCTTGATCTGATTTCATACAAGTGGGAAAATTGTCTCGGTTTAAATACAAATGACAAAATTAAACACCTAGCTAGTGGTTAATTGGTTGTAAGAATGCTGCATAGAAGTCATAATGCGCCCAACTGAGAAGCAATATCTCTGAATGTATATTCACTGCATGGAATTGTGAGGCGGCCCATTTGATGAACATACCCAAATTCTTGCTCTGCCTGATCTAGTAATTCTTGAAATGCAGGTTGGCTTAACAACCATACAGGAACCACAAATCGCTTCTTCTCTTGCTCACCAACATAAATTGCTAAATAAGCTTTCGGAATGTCCATACATTTGGTTGTGCTGCTTCCATTGGATAATGATCTTCTGAGAATTTGTTTTGCTTGAATGATCCGAGGAAAAAGGATGGCCATTTTTAAGGAGGGTGGTGTCTGTTCACTTCAAAGGCCTGATTGCGGATGGAAACTCTCAAAGCATGCACGTCTTCTTGGTGAAAAGTTGTGAAGGATTTCAGAGGAAGTTGTGGTTGTGTTATTCATATCGAATGGTTTTTATATACAGAGATACAAGGAGATCTTGATAGAGGATGGTGACATCTGGTGGAAGAAAAGGCAACCTCACATGGCTTTGTCTTCCAACCTGTAAGACAGATCCAATGTCTAATTCACCTATTAATGATAGGGCCAGATATGTTTCAAGAAAACCCCAGAGACCTGAGCCACAATTTCGTGCTTTTTAGGGGGCATTACCACATTCCTCTTAATATTACATGGGACCATGATGCTTCTACCGTATTTTATTCCCACCTTAATTTAGAATACCGGTGATACAAGTTATCTGCTTTGTTAATTCTTTTCTATACACAAGTACATGATTAAGCCATATTATTGCTTGTGACTTTGTTGTTGTGGTATTCAAGATCATACTTTTATACAAGTTAGAAGACACAGCACATGATCTTGCCTTCCTGCTGCAATGTCCCCATCTGTCATATAATTTCCTTTTTCTCACTTATTGTACATTTGATTCTCCAATAAACCTTTATATATAGAATATTATAGCCAAAAGCTCTGGCATAATTTCGTCTGAAACTCCTGATGGCTTTTACACAAAGAGTATTGACTTTATTCAATAAGTAAAGGTAGAAAACAGAAAAAGGCACTTGCAGGTGGGACAAAAACTGCACACTTCACTTTTGATTTGGGAGAACATACCAAATTGGAGCAACTTTTCTGAGTTTTTTCATTAAATTGCAAAAGGGAAATAGACAACATCTATAAAAAGGAAAATGCTTCCTAAACCAGTAGGGGAACTAACCCACTTCTTGATTACGCCTAAAGAAAAGGAAATATGACCAACATGGCCTTTTGATAGAGTCAAACCACTGAATAAACATATGTTTCCCAATATACCCTCTGGATTAAACCAACATATTCCCCCTTAATCCAGAGTCTTTATTCCAAGCGTTTCTCTCGTTTCCTTGAACATGATTTTTGTTTGCTTCTCCCATGGAAGACAGGATGCTTTACTAGTTCAATAGCTTACTTATTGTTGATGTGGATTGTAACTGGACCTAGTTTTTCCCCTGTTACCTGGATCAACCAACGAACCCAGACTCCTTGACATGTTGCCATAGTTTCTGCCATAAACTCCGCTTCACACGATGACAGTGCAACACACCTCTATTTCTGGGAACTCCATGTCACTGGACTTTCGTTCAAGTAGAACACCATTCCACTTGTAATTCTTCTGTCAACCAGGTCTCGGGCGTGATTGCTATTCGAGAATGCAATCACTTCATTCTTTCTGGAGCTTTGAGGGTAAAACTGTCCAAGATTGAGAGTTCCCTGTACATATCTTAGAATTCTCTTCACAACTTGATGGTGAAGTTTAGCGCGCCTTTAAAGGAACCGACTTACAATTCCCACTGCATATGCTATTTAACGTCTAGTGTGGCATAAATATCTCAGACCACCAACAATACTTCTATATTCAGTAGCATTTACGGGTTCACCATCTTCATCTTTTGTCAATTCCAGCTTGTGCTCGATGGGTCCCTCTGCCCCCATTGCATTCTTCCATGCCTATTTTTTTCAACAAACTCTTGGCATATGATGTTTATTTTAAGCTGATTCATTTCTCTTCTTGAGTCACCTCAATACCCAAGTAGTATGATAACAACTCTAAGTCGCTCATCAAATTCTTGGTTCTTTTGTTTCTTGAATGTGTTTACTTCATTTTCATTTCCTCCGGTTACAATGAGGTCATCAATGTAGACCGCTACTATCAACACATTGTCTTGTGAGTTTCTTGTGTACACTGCATACTCATGAACACACCTTTTAAAACCAATTTGCTTTAGTTACGTGTCCAGACGTGCGTTCCAAGCCCAGGGGCTTGTCGAAGGCCATACAATGCCTTGGATAATTTGTACACCATTACGTTTGAGTATTTCTTCACGAATCTCTCTGGCTACGATACGTACACTTCCTCTTCCAACTTCCCGTGCAAGAATGCCGACTTCACATCTAGATGGTGGACCCAACATCCATTCTTTCATGTGAGAGCTAGGAGTACTCTTACTGTTTCGAGACGGACAACTGGAGCTAAAACTTCTTCAAAATCAATCCATTGTTTCTGAACATATCCCTTCTCTAACAGGAATTTGTGGTTCAAGATGTTTCCTTTTGGGTCTCGCTTCAGTTTGATCAACCACTTGAGACCAATGGGGTTTCAACCCTGTGACAGCTTCACTAACTCCCATGTCTTGTTCTTCTCAATGGCACACAATTCGTTTTTCATAGCTTTTACCCACTCGACATTACTCTTTGCTGCTTCAAATGAGGTTGATTCTTTGTGATCCAACGTAAGCATATGTTCATCTTCTTGTCTGCAGATATCCGAAAACCGATGATATCTCTTTGGTACACCACCACCTGTTGATTCTGAAGCGGTGGTGTTTAAGCCGGTTGAACTGGCAGGTAGGTTTAGATGGTGAGGATGGAAGAGTGTTTATTGGAGAGTTATGGGCCTGATCTGTTGGGCTCTGTTCATTTTCGAAATGGGCCTATTAACATATATTGAAGAAGTTCATTGGAGTATCACCTTCTCTAAAGCCCTAAGTTTCTGAAGGTGCATCATATTCTATGTGTTCATCCGCCTCCTTGTTGTATCCTTCCACAACCAACAGACATCCTAAATGTTCTTTAAATCATTCAGAATTCTCCAAAATCCACCCTTTGTCTTCCTCAAAGTACACATGTTTGCTCACACAAGTCTTTCCAGTGTAATGATCAAATAATCTGTATGCTTTAATTCCGGTTTCTGTTCCAAGATACACATATTTCTTGCTCCTATCTTCGAGTTTCTAGAGATGATTATTCATGACTTTCGTATGAGCAATACAGCCAAACAGCCATAGGTGTTCAATATTTGGTTTTCTTCCGGTCCAACACTTGTATGGGGTTGTGTTTTCTAACGCCTTTGTTGACACACGGTTAAGCACAAACACTGCATGTCTTGCTGCTTCTCCCCATAACGTCTCCGGCACTTTCTTAAACTTCAAGATTGTTCCCATCATCAGCAAGCTACCATGTCGTGGCCTCCCTTTGTCCATGTCATGGTCGTAAAATGACAAAATTATCGGTTGATCTTCAGTCGCCACGTTGTGGCGGCTAGAAGGCCACGTCCTTGGAACTGCATCAACACAACTTAATGAAATAAGTTGTTTTTCTTCATCCTTAAGAGCTCCAAAGCTCATATATGATTCTTCCTAAGTTCTTCACAGATAAAGTTTCCAACTTTATCCATTAAGATATCCCAATACGCCAAGATCTCAAAAGATAGGTCCTTAATGGCCACTTAAGGCATGAAGTCACCCATTAAGCACTTCATCCTTACAATCTCCAGTCCAAAACAAACAGAAGGGTTTTAGGGGTCCTAATGTTCCCTAAAAATGCAAACTTTTTCGAAAAGCACGCACCATGCTTGTCCTTTCCCAAATCTAGGTCAGAAGATGAAATATGACCTAAAACTCATGCAAAGTCTTCCAACCACCCCCAATTTCTAGATCTATATGATATGATGCTCAAGGGACTCAGAGAAACCATAAAGTATCAAACGTTATCTCTTCAAACCATACAAACCACGTCAAAAGGGACCAAAACATGAAATAAAACCTAGATCTAAACAGGAAGACACCAAAAGATGGAAGCTTGAGGACTTACAAAGAGTCTAGAAGACGCTCGTAAGTGTGGGGAAAGATTTGATTGTTGAAACAAGGCACCAACTCTTCTTCTTCTTCCTTTAAAACCACCAAAAGCTTGCAAAATGAGCAAAAAAACTTCAAAAGAAGAAGTGTTTGACCAAAGGTTCGTTCGGAGGTGATGAAGGTTGAGGGTGGAGGAAACCCTAGCCATCACTTCCTTTAAATATGACTTAAGGCCGAAGAATTAGGTTTTTGCATAAAATGGTTACCACGACATGGCCAACATAGTGCCACATCATGGCACTCATTTAATATGTGTGCCTCAAGCAAAATTTGCCACATTGTGGTGATACCTTCACCACGTCGTGCCCAACCATATTTTCCAACATAGTTTTGATATCCGTACCTCGAAATCCGGATGTTACACGTTTGATCATTTGGGTTGGCAGAGAGAAAATTAGGTCAAATTTCCCATATTGTCTAAAGTAGCTACACATGTTTTGGCAATTCCGATCTCAACAGTTCAATCTGAGTCGACATTTAGTACCGGTGGTGGTAGAGCTATCAGTATGTATATGATTTCTAACACTAGCCCCACATAACCTTTGATTTGTGCACAAGATAGGATACAATTTTCTTCCGTAGATCATGAACTTGGTTATCTTATGAGGAGTACATAAATAGATGAATTGATTGCGAAATTATCGAGTATAAAAATTGGTAAGCTTTTTTCGATAGTTTTGGACTTAATTTCACAAACACTTACTATGATATTAATATTATCATTTTTTTATGCATATAAGCTTTCAAAGGGTAAAAGGTAATCCAACGATGCGCAACAAAAAGCGATTGAATTGCTTTGCAACCACATAACTAACATGCTATATCTTTGTTTATATTCTCTTATGTTTAATGATTTTTTTTAATTTTTTAGTATGTAATGATTTTGGTTGTTTACTTGTAGTCGATGTAGTGAAAAGAAACTTTCAATAGCAAGTTGTTACATAGGATGAATGAAAGGGAAATATTAGAAGAAAAAAATTTTGTTTTTGTTTGGTTTAGACTTCAGAAATTGGTGGAATTTGGTGTTTTTAAGATGTTAATTGTTAATTACTCAACTTATTCATTTGATGGTGCTTTTAAATGTCGCGAACTCTAAAAATATGGTTTGGTGGTGTTTTAACTTTTTAAAGTGAGATATTTAAATTTGGCGTTTTTAAGATGTTAACCGTTAAGTACTCACTTTATTAGTTTGTTAGTGGTTTAAATAAGTAATGGAAATCTGACGTTTTTAAGATGTTAATTACTAATAGTTTTGACACTCTTAAATACCACAAATTAAAAAACCCAAATCGACACGGTGAATAACAACACAAAATATTGCAAAAAGAAAACCAAACCAAATCCACACAGACAAATACCAAACTACAAACCACATAAAAAAACCACATAACCGCACCATTCGGTTCACAAAATGAAATAATCGTACTTGCGTTTCGTAGTTTGGTATTGATCAATAATCACATCGAACTACACCATACTCACCCCTATCTGTAGAGGGGTGTATTGCTCATAAGTTCATCGTAGCATTCTAAAGGAAGCAAGTTGATAACCTGGGGTCCATAAACTAGCTAGCGTGGAAGCTGAATGGGCTCATGATCTTATGAGATTTTGTAATCAAAACTGGAGGTTGTCGTGGACACGATTCAAGAACTCGAGCTTGAGTAAGCCATAAAGGAGTAACGACTTTACTAATGTCTTGAATGAAAAGTTTTAGATGATTGACAAAGTCAAATTTCTTTATGACGGCAAAGAAGCAACTTTTTGAATGATTGGCTTCTCTTGAGAGGGATTTGTATTGGTGTTTTGATATTAGTTTCTGAACTGCGTGCTATAGTTGCCTTGATTTTCTTAGTTGCTCGACTATTTTTAGGAATCATGCGTTGAGTACAATATTCGTTTATGTATGGCTCTTTTTCTCCCGAAGCATGATTTGTCTCCTCCTATTTCCACGACACCATCTCATTCTCAACAACAAATTGAGAAGATTGTTACGCTTGATGACCTAGCTTTTACAAATTATGTCTTTGAACATGGAGAGAACGTCATAGGCTTACACTTGCTTAGGTCGTGGATGGGTGGTATTCTTGAAGAGACCGGTACCCAAGTTTTATAATTGAAAATATCGAAGAACACAAGTCAATCAAGTATATAGGAATTTTAAGGCTGGCTGGTGGGCAAAAATAGAAATTAATAACTCAAAGTTTATTAAATGGAAACTAATAGAAAAATGAAGTAAATTAATTGTTTATTTATTTTAAATGACATGTATGTTGAATAGTTAGGTGATAAAGTAGAAGGGTATTTTGAAATATTTCGAACTTAAAAGTAGAAGGGAAATATGTTACTTATTAATTTAGGGTCATTCTGAAAATGAATAGAATATAAAGGGCTTTATGTAAACATAGGTTAAATGTTTGGGTTCTAAAGTGGATACTAGGGAGCATCTTATTTTCTTTTCTTCAGAGTGTCGATCGAATGTTAACAAAAGAAAGGAAAACGCTTGTTCCTTACTTCCTTGTGTGTGCGTTGTTATGTCTACAATCTGGAAAGAACTTCAAGGTCTCTTTTTATTCTGCTAAGTGCGAGCCGACCCAGAGAAAGAGGAAGAAGAAACGGAGCACAGAAATCATATAAGGGGTGCGTGATTTCTCACATTTGGTAACCCAAAATTCCTGTTGTCCTTCAATTTGACAGATTCTTAAGGTAATAACCAAACCCTAGTAAGTTAATTTTTCGAAAAATTCAAATAAATGTTGAAATTGGATTTGGACTCATGAATTGCTATTTGTAATGAGCTTAGAAACAAGATTGCATGGCAAAAACTTTATTCAAATTGGAATGGAATTGTGAATTCCCACTACAAGGAAAATGGTCATTAGCGGCGACAAAAGTCGCCAGTAATAAGTTCAGTTGTCGCCGGTAATAGCAATAGCGGCGACGCGTCGCCAGTAATAAGTCGCCGCTACTACTTCGTCGCTATTGATGAACTTGTCGCCGCTAATGATAGATGTCGCCGCTAATGACCCTGTCGCCGCTAATGATAGACGTCGCCGGTAATGACAATGTCGCCGCTAATGATAGACGTCGCCGGTAATAGTGTCGCCGGTAATTACAATTTTCATTTTTTTTTTATTTTTTTTTTGTAATTAACGATTTTTATTGCCGGTAATAATGTAAAAATGCAAAACAAACATCCGATTATAATTAATTATATATCAAAAGTCATAATATCCGATTAAATATAAAAAGTAATAATGTCACCCGGTATTAGTGTCGCCGGTAATTACAAAAAACAACCAATGTGTTACAATCTACCAAGTAGCAAAGCGTTACAACGTATGAAAATAAAACTCATCCTGGCCTACATACCATCATCTTCATTCCCATCGTTTCCTCGATTATTTTGGGATTGAAAAAACGAATACAACTCATCCCTACATGCCTGGTTATTCAACATTGCGCGAAGATTTTCCAACTACATAATTAATAACAACATATATAAACTTATAAGTTAAATTATCAAACATAAACAAAAACTATCAAACCACATTGCTATTTTTAAACTAAGACAAAAAACCAAAGTACGTTGTTATTTTTGAACTTGGGACAAAAACTTAATTACCAAACTTTTTAGCAAATAATCACCACAAAACCAAAATTACCAAATCAACATGCATTTTACGATGCTAAAGTAGATTGCTATTTTTAAACTACGACAAAAAACCAAAGTACGTTGTTATTTTTTGCACTTGGGACAAAAACCTAATTACGAAACTTTTTAGCAAATAATCACCACAAAACCAAAGTAGATTGTTTTACCTGTGATGGTTGTGATGGTTGTGGTGATGGTTGCGAAGGCTGTGGAATCGGCGGGAGAGCAGAAGGTTTACGTCCAATGCCTCTAATATGGCCACGTCGCTCTCCTAATACTTTCTCAAACGCAACTCTTTCTTGAGCGGGAGTTAACTCACTTTCACCTTGAGTTTGTTCTAACAGCTCTTCAACTAACCGATTCTGCAACTCCCAAAAGTGAGTAACAATTAAGTATAAATAAACATTTAATTATATGATAAAATTATAATTAAATACTTACATATTGTTGTTCCGCCTCAGCAGTAATAAATACAACATTCTTATCGGTATGAGCTTTGCGAAACGTTTCCACTCTCTTCAGGTTCTGTTTAACTTTAAAAATTAGATTATATTTTAAATAAATAATTACATGTATCGTACGTTACCTTCTTATAGCAAGTACTGCTATACGAGCTCGACCCCCCATGATTCACATTTGTTTGCATTTCACATATTTTTTTCCCTTTCTGAAGCAATTCTGTGTTCGTCTGTTTGGAAATACTCAACTGCTTTCTTCCAGTTATCAACTTCCATACCCTCTGGAGGGTTGGCTAATGTTCCCGGGATATCTTCATACCCTCCGACTGACATAAAATATTCTTTTGCATCAGCTTTACGTTCTCGATAACCTTTTAACAAAGCTGCTTGAAAACTCTCTATCAGCAAATTAGCTTGTACATCCTGGTACATCTGATCCAAATCAAACTTTGTCCACAAAAAAAAAAGTTAACCAAGTAAAAAAAAATTATAGTTAACCATATAAAATATATTTAAATAAATAATTACCGCTAAATGTTGTAATACGGTGTCCTGTATTGCAGGGGAAACTTTTTTCCAAGTCCATTTATCAAATGAGACCATCTGCCACATTGTTTTTCCAACTTCTCGGGAAAACATGTCTTTCGGCTCTCCTACGGGATCAAATGTGATATCCCTATCATATTCCATGCTAATCGGTTTGCCCTTGTTCCGTAAGATCGCTTTTTCAAGCTTTATATTTTTCGCTTTGCCTCGAACTTTCCTTCGTGCAATTTGCTCAACTACAAATGTAATTAAAAATTATTAGAAACGGTATTTAATTTATAATAACCGAACAAAATTAGTAAATAAAAATTCATAATAAGACTTATCGTCCTGCTCGTGATGACCAGCACCTCTACCACCTGGGAGAGGTGGGTCCTCTGCTCCATCACCTCCGTGTCCACGACGCATAACAACAGCCATGATATACATAAACAAAAGCCATATTGTCATCGTTTCCTGAAAAATTATAAGATATACAAATATAATTTTTATTACAAATACACATTACATAGAAATAAACATTTACATAGGACTAAACATTTCTATTTAAACAAGAAATCCAAATAAAGTTTATATTACAAACACGTATTACATAAGAACTATTCTAATCAGAAACATCATTGACTATACCAGTTGGCGGAGGAACTTCAGTTTCACTTTCTACATCAACAATGACTCTAGGAATGTTTTGAAAGTACATGCTGAAATCGATAAAAAGTGGAGCATCGGATGAAGAGATATTTTGAAGTACATCTACATTGTCTACATTTTCGTGTGAGCCATTTTCATCATTTTGGACACGGTCATCGTTCGATGGTAGATCCCAAATACTTCGATGGTTAACATGCTCGACAACACACCGATGGTTATTGTTTGGCTCTCTGATGTAGAACACTTGTTTGGCTTGTGAAGCATATATGAGTTGATCATCTTTGTATGCTTCGCGTCGTGTATCGATACTGGTGAAATTATCACTAGTAATAACTCCTGTTGGAGTATCAAACCACTTGCAACGAAATAGTACAGTTGAATAATCATGTGTATACCTCAACTCTATAATCTCTTCTAACTGGCCATAATATTTGTCACCTTTCTCACCCACCGTTAAAACCCCAGAGTTTTGTGTTGTACGTTGTGCGTCACGACTATGTACCATAAACCTAACACCGTTGACTATGCATGCGGTGTAAGAATAATCATTCATTTGCGGACCCATTGCAAGAGCCGACAACTCTTTGTGGAATTCTGGAGAGTTTTCTATTTTCATTTGATGAACCTAGCAATTATAAAGTAATATGTATTATGTATTCGTTAGATCAATGAAACAAATTTGTTTATTAATTTATATTACCTTTTCACGAAACCAATTATGAAATTCTCTCTTTTCATCACTTTGGGGATATTCAGATTTGAATTTCTTATGTTGATGACCAAAGGATATAGATTTAAAAAGATTAAAAAAAATTAAGGATGAAAGTTAGAGATAAGATTAGTTACTTGATATAATGTGTGACTTCTTCACAGCTATTCAATACAAACCATTCCATGTTACGCATTTCCGTTAAATTAAGAGTTTTGATTTGAGTTGTGCTGGTCGGTCGACATTTAGACTCAAACATCCAAAACTTTGTTTTTTCAATGACAACATCTTCATTTCTTTCCGGACGATTCTTTACATCTCGAAGGTACATCGAACAAAATGATAAAGCTTCTTCAGCAACATAACCCTCAGCTATAGAACCTTCCGGCCTCGCCTTGTTTCTGACATAGTTTTTTAGCTTTTTCATATACCTTTCGAAGGGATACATCCATCTCATACATACCGGGCCTCCGGCAATCGCTTCATCAGGTAAATGCAAAAGTAAATGAACCATAATGTCAAAAAACGCTGGAGGATAAATCAATTCTAACTTGCACAAGATTGCAATAATGTCTACTTTTGCTTTCCTCATATCCTCCACCTTCAATGTTCTGGAACAAAGTTGCTTGAAAAACTTATAAAGGTCTACAATAGGTGTATAAGTGTGTTTGTCTAACAACCCTCTTACTCCAATCGGTATCAGACGTTGCATAAGAATGTGGTGGTCATACAATTTCAACCCAATAATGTTAGTATTGGTATCGTTCACTTTCTTACTGATGTTAGAACCATACCCATCCGGCAGTTTAACATCTTTTATAAATTGACAAAAGAGTTGTCGACTAGATTTCGTGAAAGAGTATCTTGCATGGGGTCTATGAAACTTGTCACCATTTTTTTGCAACCATTCATTTCTCCGAATGTTTAGAATTCTCAAGTCCTCTCGTGCATTTGATGTGTCTTTGCTTTTATCGTTCATTAGAAGAGTACCTAACAAACTCTCGTCCACATTTTTCTCGACATGCATGAAATCTATGTTGTGTTTCAACTGTAGAGAAGACCAATACTCGAGTTCGAAGAAAATGCTTCGTTTCGACCGGTTCAACTCGTAATCTTGCCGTTTTGGCTCCTCGCCTCCATGCTCAGGATGTTTACCCGGTTTACAAGTTAGTAGACGACCTAGTTGCTCTTGTATGTAGTCATTACTAAAGTGTCTCGGAGCGGGTCTTGTCTCTTCCATCCCGTTAAAGTCCAACCTCTTTCTTAACAGATCATTAGCATCTATGAAACGACGATGACCGATATATACAACTTTGTTTGTTGCACGGTACGAAGGAGTGTCTTCATTGCAAGTAGCACATGCTCTATACCCTTGCTCACTCCAACCTGATAGACTACTACGAGCTGGCCAGTCATTTATTGTCCACAACAACATAGCTCTCATCGTGAAGAATGTGTTTTTCGCCGCATCTTTAATACGTACGCCTGAGTGCCACAAATCTTTAAGGTCTTCCACGAACGGCCTAAGGAAAACATCCATATCCTTACCAGGAGCTTTCGGGCCGGGAATCAACAAAGTCAACATGAATGATAACTCTTTCATACAAAGCCAGGGTGACAGATTGTATGTGGTGAGTATGACCGGCCATGTGCTATGTGGATTACACATGTTTCCAAATGGATTGAAACCGTCAGCTGAAAGACCTAGGCGTACGTTACGGGGTTCACTCGAGAAGTCGGGGTATTTTTTATCAAAATCTTGCCAATGTTCCCCATCAACAGGATGAAGCATCACACCATCTTCTGAACGTCCGGTACTATTCCAAATCATATTCTTGGCAGTGTGCCTCGAACAATATAAACGTCGTAGTCTAGGGGTCACAGGAAAGTACCGTAACACCTTATGAGGTACTTTCTTACCCTTGGTGTTTTTATCGATCCATCGGCTCTCTTTACAAACAGGACAAACTTGCAATGAATCGTGTTCTTTCCAAAAGAGACAACAATCGTTTTTGCACACATGTATCGACTCATACCCCAGACCAATAGACTTCAGTTTCTTTTTGGCTAGATAATGTGAAAGGGGAACCTTGTTGCCTTTGGGAAACGCTAATTGCAACAACTCAAGGAGTTGATCAAATGAACTATCAGTCCATTTGTTGTTCACCTTGATATGCATTAACTTTGCTAGAAACTCAAGGGAAGAAAAGATGCAACCATGATACAATTTAGTTTCCACTTCTTCCAACAACTGTGCAAAATCATCATCCACACTGCTACCCCTTGTATTCGAGGTTCCTTCATCAAGGTTGGTATCATTTTCTCTCGACTCCCACATCACATCGTCGATTAAATCGGCCATTTCGTTACTTGGCAAGACGACTGGAGGAATAAAAGATTCACCATGATAGATCCAAATTTTGTACGACTTACTGAAACCATTTATAAATATATGGCGTTCAACTGCAGTCGGGTACTTGAAGTAACGGTTATCACATTTTTCACACGCACATCTGATTTTACCATTACTATCAAGGTGTGACTTGGACTTCTCGATAAAAGCTTTAAGTCCTGCTTGGAACTCGGGACGGTTTCGATATGGATTAGTAGTCCAACTTTTATCAATAGACATGATGTTGCTGAAACATAATTTTGGGTTTAGAGTTTAGTATATAGAATTAGCATTGTTTTTTTTTCCAATCCACATTTTTTTTACAATTAAAAAAATAAAAAATTTTATAACAACAATTATATTATGTTGTTGTGTTGTTCTTTTTTACCGTCGATATTAAAAAATATATATATTTTTTATTTATAACATTAAACAATTTTATAACATTTTTTTTGTGTTTTTTTTTCAATTATAACAATAATTTTTTTTTTCAATTATAGCATCCTACTTATACCAAAACCACATACTTTTACATAATACATAAGAGCATGAAATTCATATACTTTTACATACATATTATGTTGTCGTGTTGTTCTTTTTTACCGTTGAGATTAAAAAAAAATATATTTTTTATTTATAACATTATATAAATATGTTGCAAATAAAAAATTTAAAAACTAAAAAAGACATGAAAATATAAATATGAAACTATAGAAATATAACATTATAAGTTAATTTGAAGATTATAAGTTAACTATATAACTTATTGGTTAACATTATAAGAAAGTTTCTAGTATTTGTATATAAGTTTTTAAAAAATTTTATAAGATTTTTTTTGTGTTTTTTTTCCAATTATAACAATAATTTATTATTATTTTTTTTTCAATTATAGCATCCTACTTATACCAAAACCACATACTTTTACATAATACATAAGAGCATGAAAAAAAATTTGTTTGTTTCTTTTAATATGTTTAACAATTAGTTTTTAATGAATAAAATATTAAATAAAGAATTTTATACCAAAAATTGTTTCTTTTAATACAATAATTTTTTTTTTCAATTGTATCATCCTACTTATACCAAAACCACATACTTTTACATAATACATAAGAGCATGAAATTCACATACTTTCACATACATATACCACATATACACCAAATACAAATACATTCACATACACACAAAATAACATCCTACTTAAATCAAATACACATAATTTCACATATATAGATAATAACATCCTATTTATACCAAATACACAAATTTCACATTCATATACCACATTTACAACAAACATACATACATTCACATACACACACAATAACATCCTACTTATATCAAACACATATAATTTCACATATATATAGATAATAACATCATTCATATACTTCTACCAAATACTCATATACCACATATACATCAAACACACATACATTGGCAATTTTCACCAAATTCACATATATTCATACAAATATCAAATATACACAAAATTTTCACATATGGCAATTTTCACATAATTTTCACATACAAATACAAAATTCACAAAAAATTGAAATAATAGAACCTGTAGTGGCGGAAATCAACGGATATGCAGCGGGAAAAATTGGTCTTCACCCGAAAATACCCTCACCCGTAAACCCAAAGACAACAACACCAAAAACACTGAAATTGAACAATTTCTTGCAATTTAATCATCAAATGCAGCTAGAAATCGAAATTAACATACAAATACAAAGAGATACAAGAAATTCAAGTTACCTTTCTTCAATAGATGGAGCTAGAAATCGGTCCCAAGAAGCCCTAACCACCCTTGACCCCTAATCTCACACAATGTTGGGAAGATATGTTGTTGGAATCGGCTAGTTGAACACAAAATCGGTGGAAATTGGAAGATGCGAACAACAGCAAACGCAGCAAAAACAGCAAACAGAATGAAGAAATGAGGAATTTGCGTCCGTTTTTTTTTATCTGGGAGACCCTTTAGCGGCGACGCTTTTACCGGCGACAACTCGGGCTTTACCGGCGACAAATAGCAATAGCGGGGACAATCTGGAGGGAAGGGTACCGCGTCATTTTTTGGTCACTATTAGCGGCGACAATTTTACACTTTTAGCGGCGACAAATATGTCGCCGGTATTAGGTTTGTGCGGATAAGATACCCCATCCGTTGGATTAGATATTTTATCGAACGGCTGAGGTCTAACTGAGGGGGAAAATGCGGATCCGGATGCTAACCCTTTAGCGCCGACACTATTGCCGGGCGACAGGGACTTTTAGCGGCGACTCTAGCAAATGTCGCCGCTAAAAGTCGATGTCGCCGGTAATAGTGTCGCCGCTAAAGGTCGGTATTCTTGTAGTGTCCAACACTTGATGGAAAAAGGAATGGGCTAGGGAAAACTTTGATGATAGCATGGAATTGGTATGTAAATATCACAAGATTTGTGGAAACAAATCTACAGGTGTATCGATACAAATGGGACAATTCTAAGTAATTTACAAAGAAGGGACGAAACCTTAACAAGTTGAAAGTCGCGTGGGAGCATTTTGAAGTCAAGTTATATCAGTCTATTTGCTTACACATTTTTGTTAAGCAATGATCACACAGACCTTTTTGCAACAGGCATTCGAGACTGAGTACTGAGTCACTTGTCCCTGTTGTATAAAACATGAATTTTCACTTGTTTGGAGTACCCTGTAAATTATTTGACGATATAAGCTTATACTTGAATGAGAAACAAAATTCATTGTCAATATTTTTTTTCTTTCAAAAAAGAAGTGTGAATATAGGCATATTATACTTTTTTTGTTGGGTTGTTGGCTAAGCTAATAACAACATATGCTTACACCTGATATGAGGAACCAAAAACAAATATCAATGTTTAATTCATTGTCGTGTAAGTAACGCTCATAGTGGATAATCATGATTGAACATAATACTTCTACGGATTTTCTGCGATTCTCAGTTAGTGTCGTACGCAAAAATTTAACATATTACTTAGATGTGATTGCTAGGAAATTGCATAGCTTTAACAACATGACTTATTGGCTTTAATTTACATGATCTTTGGGTGTACAAGTAATCAAAAGAATAGTTAAACATTGCTATAACTCTCTTCTTATATCTAATCACAAGGTCCTTTTTTCATACCATGGAATTGTTTTCAAGTGGGACCCAATTTGTCTTGTAACTCATCAATGTTTAGCCAACTTGTACGTTACTTTGGTTAAAGAACAAAAGCATGTGAGACTTAATGGTTGATATATCACCATCACAAGGTCATGGACCCAAGTGGTACATATTGTTTAGCAATTATATTTTTGATGATAGGTCATGAACAAAAGCAACTATCTTTGTTAATTCCATTCCACTCCCAATATTCACATTACCTAAATAATCAAATGTGAAATTAGTTTCTCATTCATACACTAAACAAATTATAGTGAACTCAAAACTGTTCCTTGATCTGATTTCATACAAGTGGGAAAATTGTCTCGGTTTAAATACAAATGACAAAATTAAACACCTAGCTAGTGGTTAATTGGTTGTAAGAATGCTGCATAGAAGTCATAATGCGCCCAACTGAGAAGCAATATCACTGAATGTATATTCACTGCATGGAATTGTGAGGCCGCCCATTTGATGAACATACCCAAATTCTTGCTCTGCCTGATCTAGTAATTCTTGAAATGCAGGTTGGCTTAACAACCATACAGGAACCACAAATCGCTTCTTCTCTTGCTCACCAACATAAATTGCTAAATAGCCTTTCGGAATGTCCATACATTTGGTTGTGCTGCTTCCATTGGATAATGATCTTCTGAGAATTTGTTTTGCTTGAATGATCCGAGGAAAAAAGATGGCCATTTTTAAGGAGGGTGGTGTCTGTTCACTTCAAAGGACTGATTGCAGATGGAAACTCTCAAAGCACGTCTTGTTAGATTTCAGAGGAAGTTGTGGTTGTGTGATTCATATCGATTAGTTTTTATATACAGAGATACAAGGAGATCTTGATAGAGGATGGTGACATACAGTGGACGAAAAGGCAACCTCACATGGCATTGTCTTCCAACTTGTTAGGAGGCATTGCCACATTCCTCTTAATATTACATGGGACCATGGTGCTTCTATATATCCACCTTAGTTTCGAATACTGGCGATACAAGTTATCTTCTTTGTTAAATTCTTTTCTATACACAAGTACATGGTTAAGCCATATTATTGCTTGTGACTTGGTGGTTGTGCTATTAAAGATCACACTATTATACAAGTTAAAAGACACAACACATGATCTTGCCTTCCTGTCGCAATGTCCCCATCTCTCATTTAATTTCTATTTTATCACTTATGGTACCTTTGATTGTCCAATAAACCTTTATATATAACATCAGATAGGCAAAACACCAGCATATTTTACTCTCAACCACCCCTGTACATCTTTCACTTTGAGATTACTCTCAAATTGGTCGTGGTAAGAAAATTGCAAAGCTTTATCTGAGTACTCAGTCGCTATAAATTTAATGATCTTTGGGTGTGTAGGTAATGAAAAGAGTAGTTAAACATTGTTATAAATCTATTCGTATATCAAATGAATAGGTTGGTTTTTCAAAGGACAGAATTGTTTTCACGTATAACACAATTGGGTCTTACAATGTATCAATATTTTGCCAACTTATATTTTAATTTGGGTAAGGGAACAAAAGCATGTGAGAGTTAATGTTTGATAAATCATTATCACAAGGTCTTGGACCCAACTGCTACGCCTTGTTCACCACTCATTTTGAATAAGTTTGTACAACTTGATAAGAACCACACTGTTTATTGAGTTAAAATACCATAACTCCTAACATTAACAATTGATATTACCAAATATTTGATCCCCCGGTTAACATCATTTGTTTTAAATCACTTTAAAAGTCAACTAGAAGAAAGATTAGATAGCATATTAGTTCGGTTTACCATAAAGAGAAACCATCTTTGTTAGCTCTGTTTGCTTTATGCAGTTTTATAAGACAAGCGAAGATATAACATTAAATACAATACTCTCCGTTTCACTCCGAACCAAAAATTCACATTTCCAATATAGTCGATGGTAAAATTAGTTTCTCATTCATACAATGAAAAATTTATAATGAACTCAAAACTGTTCCTTGATCCGATTTCATACAACTGGGAAAAATATATCGATTTAATTACAAATGCTAAAAAGAACCTACTGGTTAGTTGGTTGTAAACATTATGTAAGGAAGTCATAATGCGCCCAACTGAGAAGCAATATCACTGAATGTATATTCACTACATGGAATTGTGAGGCCGCCCATTTGATGAACATACCCAAATTCTTGCTCTGCCTGATCTAGTAATTCTTGTAATGCAGGTTGTCTTAACAACCATACAGGAACCACAAATCGCTTCTTCTCTTGCTCACCAACATAAATTGCTAAATAGCCTTTCGGAATGTCCATAGATTTGGTTGTGCTGCTTCCATTGGATAATGATCTTCTGAGAATTTGTTTTGCTTGAATGATCCGAGGAAAAAGGATGGCCATTTTTAAGGAGGGTGGTGTCTGTTCACTTCAAAGGCCTGATTGCGGATGAAAACTCTCAGAGCATGCACATCTTCTTGGTGACAAGTTGTGAAGGATTTCAGAGGAAGTTGTGGTTGTGTGATTCATATCGAATGGTTTTTATATACAGAGATACAAGGAGATCATGATAGAGGATGGTGACATCTGGTGGAAGAAAAGGCAACCTCACATGGCTTTGTCTTCCAACCTGTAAGACAGATCCAATGTCTAATTCACCTATTAATGATAGGGCCAGATATGTTTCAAGAAAACCCCAGAGACCTGAGCCACAATTTCGTGCTTGTTAGGGGCCATTACCACATTCCTCTTAATGTTACATGGGACCATGATGCTTCTACCGTTTTTCATTCCCACCTTAATTTAGAATACTGGTGATACAAGTTATCTGCTTTGTTAGTTCTTTTCTATACACAAGTACATAATTTAAGCCATATTATTGCTTGTGACTTTGTGGTTGTGCTATTCAAGATCATACTTTTATACAAGTTAGAAGACACAGCACATGATCTTGCCTTCCTGCTGCAATGTCCCCATCTGTCATATAATTTCCTTTTTCTCACTTATTGTACATTTGATTCTCCAATAAACCTTTATATTTAGAATATGATAGCCCAAAGCTCCGGCATAATTTCCTCTCAAACTCCTGATGGCTTTTACACAAAGAGTATTGACTTTATTCAATGGGTAATGGTAGAAAACAGAAAGAGGCAGTTGCAGGTGGGACAAAAACTGCACACTTCACCTTTAATTTGGGAGAACACACCGAATTGTTGCAACTTTTCTAAACTTTTTCATTCAATTGCAAAAGCGAAATAGACTACATCTATAAAAAGGAAAATGCTTCCTAAACTAATGGGGGAACAAACCCACTTCTTGATTACGCCTAAAGAAAAGGAAATATGGCCAACATGGCCTTTTGAAAGAGTCAAACCACTAAATAAACATATGTTTCCCAATATACCCTCTGGATTAAACCAACAACTCCTGCTGAACATCTTCCTGAATAATATCAAATTGTTTTGTTCCTCCGTGATATCCCTGTTAAAGATCATCACTAGCCCAATAGAACAAATATTATCTAGAAGACTTTAGCTTGTTCTAGAACGCTCTAGAAGATTCTAGAACATTATGGAAGACTATGGAAGACTCCGGAATATACCGGAAGAGTCTAGAATACTCTAGAACGACATGGAAGACCCTGGAAGGTTATGGATCATTCTAGAAGACACTGGAGCAACCTAGACCTCTCCAGAACATGGTAGAATATTCTAGAAACATATGGAAGCATATATAGTATGTTAGATAGTTCTAGAGTTATCTAGTAGGTAGTAAGTGTATACTAGTATCTAGAACCTTCCTAAGAGGCCTATAAATAGGTGTGGAGCTCATTTGTTCCAAACCATCCAAGAAAGCCTCAAAGAGAGCAAAGTGTGTAGTAGTCTCACAAAGTGTAAGGTCTTCTTAAGTGTCTTAATAAAAGTCTTTTTGTTTCCCATACAAAGAGTCGTGTTCAACAATCTGGTATCAGAGCAAGGTTTCTTGATAGTGAGAACGAGTGATTCTCGTTGTATCGTGAGTAGTTTGTGACTCTGCAAGTTTAGTGTCGAAACTAGCTTGTTTGGTATTACCGAGGTACTGCCAACACGATGGGTGATCTCCAAGTCGTCGGAGGAATCAAGAAACTCAACAACAACAACTACAAAACATGGGAAACATGTATGAAGTCCTACTTACAAGGACAAGATTTATGGGAGGTCGTTGGCGGAAGCGAAACCACGCCTCCGGAGGAAGATGTTAATGGCGCTCTACGCAAATGGAAAATCAAAGCAGGCAAAGCAATGTTTGCCTTGAAGACCACAATCGAAGAAGAGATGTTGGAGCATATTCGGGACGAGAACACACCGAAAGAAGCTTGGGACACGTTTGTGACGCTTTTCTCAAAGAAGAATGATACAAGACTACAACTTTTGGAGAACGAGCTATTATCAATCTCACAACGTGACATGACGATTGCTCAATATTTCCACAAGGTCAAGTCGATATGTCGGGAGATTACTGAACTAGATCCGCAATCCGTCATTACAGAAGCTCGAATGAAGAGGATCATCATCCATGGACTGAGGCCGGAATATAGAAGCTTCGTTACTGCTGTACAAGGATGGCCCGTTCAACCATCACTTGTAGAGTTTGAGAATTTGTTGGCCAGCCAAGAAGCTATGGCTAAGCAAATGGGAGGCATCACGCTGAAGAGTGAAGAAGAAGCACTCTACACAAGTAAAAGTCGGAGGAATTTCAAGCCACCTTCTAAAGAAGGATACAAAAATGCTGACAAAGGGAAGAGTCAGCCAGGAACATCACAACCATGGAGATCTCAAAAGACCGACAATAAGAGTTCTCGGGGGAGGAGGTTCGAAGGCAACTGCAACAATTGTGGAAAGTGGGGCCACATGTCCAAAGATTGTTGGTCAAAGAAAAAGTTTGTGGAAAGCAATGTCGTAACTTCCAAAAAGGAAATAGAGGACGAATGGGATGCTGAGGCATTATGCGCCATAGAAGAAAACGAGTTGGCGCTCATGGCAATGATGGGAGAGCGTATCAACTATGAGAATGACTGGATCATTGATTCAGGATGCTCCAATCACATGACTGGTGATCAGAACAAACTACAAGACGTGAAGGAGTACAAAGGGAGTCGCATGGTACTTACAGCCAACAATGCACGACTTCCGATTGCTCAGATTGGCAAAACAACGATCATGCCTGGTAATAAATCTGACATGGTGTCACTACATAATGTCTATCACGTGCCAGGTATGAAGAAGAACTTGTTATCGGTATCGCAACTAACATCATCAGGAAACTACGTCTTGTTTGGCCCACAAGATGTGAAGGTCTATCGAGATCTTAAAATATCAGAAAAGCCAACAATGGAAGGACGGAGAGTGGAGTCCGTCTATGTTCTCTCCGCAGAGTCTGCCTATGTAGATAAGACTCGTAAGAACGAGACAGCAGATCTATGGCATGCACGGCTGGGACATGTTGGTTATCACAAGTTGAAGGTAATAATGGAGAAATCCATGCTCAGTGGCTTACCTCAACTTGAAGTTAAAACAGATGTTGTTTGTGCTGGATGTCAGTATGGTAAAGCTCATCAATTACCATACAAGGAGTCAAATTTTAGAGCAAAGAAGCCACTAGAGTTAATTCACTCGGATGTGTTCGGTCCAGTCAAGCAGACATCAATTAGCGGGATGCGGTACATGGTGACATTCATTGATGATTATTCGAGATATGTGTGGGTTTTCTTCATGAAAGAAAAATCTGAAACATTCTCAAAGTTTCTAGAATTCAAGACAACGGTCGAAGGAGAAGTGAGAAAGAAGATTCGGTGTCTACGCTCAGACAATGGAGGAGAATACACCTCGGAAGAATTCAATAGCTATCTAAAAGAATGTGGTATACGTCATCAATTCACATGTGCCAACACACCTCAACAAAATGGTGTAGCTGAGAGAAAGAATCGACATCTTGCAGAAATTTGTCGAAGCATGCTACACGCGAAGAATGTCCCAGGAAGATTTTGGGCTGAAGCAATGCGAACTGCTGCCCATGTGATCAATAAACTTCCCCAACCAAGGTTAGGTTTCATCTCACCATTTGAGACACTATGGAACATGAAACCTACTGTTAGCTACTTTCGAGTATTTGGTTGTGTCTGCTACGTATTTGTACCTAGTCATTTACGTAGCAAGTTTGACAAGAAAGCAGTCAGGTGTATATTTGTTGGATATGACAATCAAAGAAAAGGATGGAGGTGTTGTGATCCAACAAGCGGAAGATGCTACACTTCAAGAGATGTAGTGTTCGATGAAGCATCTTCATGGTGGTCCTTAGAGAAGAAAGTATTACCAGACTCGGAAAATATTGAAGAAGTTTTAAAACAAAAGATGGGGGAGCAAACTGCACACATTTGGTCAAGTGTTGATACACCTGAAGATCCGAGCGACACTGATGTCATTGAGCAAGAAGTAACTCAAACAAGTAATGCCGGTGAAAGGGAGACGCCGCCTCCACAACTTCGAAGGACGGAAAGAATCCGAAAGCCTAATCCCAAGTATGCTAATGCGGCTATTTTAGAAGACGGTGTTAAAGAGACGGAGACATATGAAGAAGCAATTAAGAATAAAGCTTGGCAGAAGGCAATGGAAGAAGAAGTTACAGCCTTAAAGCAGAATCAAACGTGGGAACTGGTACCAAGACCAAGAGATATAAAACCCATTTCCTGCAAGTGGGTTTATAAATTAAAGCGACGCACAGATGGATCAATTGAAAGATACAAGGCTCGTTTGGTGGCTCGAGGGTTCTCACAACAATATGGACTGGACTATGATGAAACATTTAGTCCAGTGGCGAAGATAACTACTGTACGGGTGCTGCTAGCTCTTGCAGCTAGTAAAGACTGGAAATTATGGCAGATGGATGTGAAGAATGCTTTCCTGCATGGAGAATTAGATCGGGAGATCTACATGAACCAACCAAAGGGATTTGAGGATGCAGTTAATCCCACTCATGTGTGCAAGCTGAGAAAAGCTCTTTACGGATTGAAGCAGGCACCAAGAGCCTGGTATGGTAAGATTGCTGAATTTCTTACCCGAAGTGGTTATTCAGTTGCACATGCAGACTCAAGCCTGTTTGTTAAAGAAAAAGAAGGGAAGTTGGCAATTGTGTTGGTTTATGTGGATGACTTGATCATCACCGGGGATGACGAAAGAGAAATCCATCAAACAAGAGAAAATCTATCGGTGCGATTCCAAATAAAAGAGCTGGGGGAGCTTAAACACTTCTTGGGGTTAGAAGTTGATCGTACAAAGGAAGGGTTGTTCCTCTGCCAACAAAAGTATACAAGAGATATACTTCAAAAGTTTGGCATGTTGGAGTGTAAGCCAGTATCAACACCAATAGAGCCAAATACCAAGATATGTGCTCATGAAGGAAAAGAGTTGGACGATGGAACGATGTATCGACAACTAGTAGGTAGTCTTATCTACCTAACTTTATCTCGGCCTGACATTGCTTATGCAGTTGGAGTTATGAGTCGATACATGCAAAATCCGAAGAAACCTCATTTGGATGCTGCCCGACGGATCTTAAGATATGTCAAAGGTACAATTGACTATGGTCTCTTGTATAAAAAAGGAGAAGACTGCAAGTTGGTTGGATATTGTGATGCTGACTATGCAGGAGACCATGATACCCGAAGATCAACCACTGGGTATGTGTTCAAGCTTGGGTCGGGGCCAATATCATGGTGTAGTAAAAGACAACCAACCGTATCATTGTCAACCACAGAAGCGGAGTACAAAGCAGCGGCCGTAGCAGCTCAAGAAAGTACATGGTTGGTACTCCTAATGGAGGACTTACATCAAAAAGTTGACTATGCGGTACCACTTCACTGCGATAACCAATCTGCAATTCGGCTGGCAGAAAATCCAGTATTTCATGCTAGAACAAAGCATGTGGAAGTGCATTATCACTTTATCAGAGAGAAAGTCTTGATGGAAGAAATTGAGATGCGACAGATCAAGACCGATGACCAAATAGCAGACTTGTTCACCAAAGGACTGAGTATTGGAAAATGTGAAGGTTTTCGCTGTCAGCTTAACATGGTACGAAGAATGAGGGCTAGTGCTGAGGGGGAGTGTTAAAGATCATCACTAGCCCAATAGAACAAATATTATCTAGAAGACTTTAGCTTGTTCTAGAACGCTCTAGAAGATTCTAGAACATTATGGAAGACTATGGAAGACTCCGGAATATACCGGAAGAGTCTAGAATACTCTAGAACGACATGGAAGACCCTGGAAGGTTATGGATCATTCTAGAAGACACTGGAGCAACCTAGACCTCTCCAGAACATGGTAGAATATTCTAGAAACATATGGAAGCATATATAGTATGTTAGATAGTTCTAGAGTTATCTAGTAGGTAGTAAGTGTATACTAGTATCTAGAACCTTCCTAAGAGGCCTATAAATAGGTGTGGAGCTCATTTGCTCCAAACCATCCAAGAAAGCCTCAAAGAGAGCAAAGTGTGTAGTAGTCTCACAAACTGTAAGGTCTTCTTAAGTGTCTTAATAAAAGTCTTTTTGTTTCCCATACAAAGAGTCGTGTTCAACAATCCCTTCTGCAAAATGGGTATTCGTATGCCTCGGATCCTTCAAGCAAGACAAATACTCCAACGGTCTTTTTCAAATGGAACCCACACAACAGCAACAGACCTATCAAAAGGCTATTTTGCAGTTTATGTTGGAGAGCAAGAAAATCAGTGTTTTGTGATTCTAGTGTCATTGTTACGCCAGTATTCATTTCAAGACTTATTACGTGAGACAGAGGAAGAGTTTGGATTTGACCATCCAATGGGCGGCCTAACAATCCCGCGTGGTGAGCAGATATTCTTTGTTCTTGCAAGTCGCTTGGGATCATTTTGAAGTCAAGTTACATCATTCTATTTGTTAACACATTTTTGTAAAGCACCGATCACAGACCATTTTGCAACATGTGAGACTGATCAGTCATTTGTCCCGGTTGTATAAAATATGAATTTTGAGTTGTTTGGAATACCATGTATATTCTTTGACGATATAAGATTATACTTGAAGGAGAAACAAAATTCATTGTCAATATGTTTTTCAAAAACGTGTGTCCGCTCAATTTAAAAAATAGAATCAATATATATAGGGATATTAGACTTTATTTTCCTTGGGTTGCAGCCTAATATAAGCTGATAACAACACATGGTTATACCGATATGAGGAACAAAAATCAAATATAAATGCTTTTTTCATTGTCCTATATGTAACGGTCAAAGTGCATAGTCGGGATTAAACATAATATTTCTACAGGTGCTCTATGATTCTTCGTTAATGTCATCATGCAATATTTTCACATATTAATTAGTTGTAGTAAGAAAATTGCATAGCTTTATCCTAGTACTCATTCACTTTAAGTTAAATGATTTTTGGGTGTATAAGTAATCAAAACATTAGTTAAAAATTGTTATAACTCTATTTGTATATCTAATCACTCGGTTCGTTTTTCATACGACCGGATTGTTTTCAAGTGGGATCCAATTGGGTCTTGTAATCTATCAATATTTTGCAAACATATATAACAATTTGGTTAGGGAACAAAAGCATGTGAGAGTTAATGTTTGATATATCATTATCACAAGTTTTTAGACACAACTGCTATGCATTGTTCACCAATCATTTTTTATAAGTCTGTACAACTTGATAAGAACCACATTGTTTATTGAGTTAAAATACTAGAAGTCATAACATTACCAATTTATATTACCAAATATTTGGTCTCCTGGATAACTCTGAATTTTAAACAATCTTTCCCAACCGTTGTAAATGAAGCGAAATTTTTTCCCATTGTGGACTTTTGTTAAAAGAGGCTCAACCTGAGAGGCAAGACCGAAATCTTCCACCCAATTCCAATCTATAATTGGAGCTACCATGAATTCCCTTTTCCTTAGATTTTTGAATCTAAATTGATAACGTTCCAACTTTTCATTCTTAGTTTGTGAGGGCCAATCAAACCATTTATGAATATGTGGATCTATTGGAAAATCCCTTCTTACTTGAGTTCATTTCTTGCTAATTACTCTTCTTCTCTCTTCATCTTCGTCGAAATTAGGTCTTATAGGGTTTCTTCAGAAATATTCTCTCTAAAAATTCCGTCCTCTAGGCCTTCTAATTCGTCCTTTATATAAGATGAATATTACCATGAATCAGCCACCGCATCGTGACCAATTCCTTTCAACACCATGGTAATAGTTTCCTTATCGTAGTCAGCAAGGTAATATACTTTAGTTGAGACCCTTCCAGACGCCACGACATAGGCCAGAGTTTACTGCACCGTTGTTATTGCCTTGAGACACGCTTTTGAGGCTTCTTTATTCTTCATTTGCAAACTTCACCCTCCAACTTCCAGTTTTGTCCATTTATCGGATTGGAAATAAGTAGATGATTCTTCAACCTTTTTATCCTTTTCTTGTGAAATGCAGACTCTGGGATGTCAAATGGTGGTAAAATTGAAAACTTAGATCCCCTGGTCATGTGCTACTACTGAACAAAACAAAAGAAAACACGTAAAACGAATATAAACTAAATAAATCGAAAATTGTTTTGTCAGTTACCATGCCGTGGAAGATGAATCTCAACGCCGCATTCTCTGCCTTCACAGAAAACCGATTTAAACATAAAAATTAACTTAATGTGGTTTTTACCGCACAAAAAGGACCGATTAACTGATAGCAATTAAACCTTTAATTGAATAGCCATTCCTCCGCAACAACACCAAAAACTTTGATGATATTTTTATACGTATACACTTTTGAAAGCTTTAAATTTATAACCCTAATCTATTTGACTAAAGTAAAACACAAATTAGGCAGTGTACTTATTCGTGTAGTAGTGTAGCAAAGTAAGTATGAGGTCGAACATAGGGAATAGTGTCAATTTGGAAATTAAAGTTGCTAAAATTTAAGCAATTTA
This sequence comes from Lactuca virosa, assembly GCF_052849685.1. NCBI lineage: Eukaryota > Viridiplantae > Streptophyta > Magnoliopsida > Asterales > Asteraceae > Lactuca > Lactuca virosa. The sequence goes on along the minus strand of NC_136433.1, from coordinate 256,911,989 downwards.
TTAGAATAAAAACTAATGAAAAAAGGTTTTTATCTTATCTTGCATGTTCAGAAAAATTTAATTAACTATTAACTAGAAAGTAACTAAAAACTAGTTTTAATCAGAGAATTAAGACACTTTTGTTTAGCTTCGAATCCATTTTCTTTCATGTGAGTAATTTCGACTATGGATTACTTTTGTTGCTTACCAATTTTATAATCACTAACGGTCATGGTCAGGCTACTTAGCTTACTTCAATTTATGACACTTAAATCACAAGATCATGTAGACTAAGGACACTTAATTGATAGTAGTGTAGTAAAGTAAGTACAAGGTCGAACACAGGGAATATTGTCAATTCGGAAATTAAAGTTGCTAAAATTTAATCAAATTATTAGAATAAAAACTAATGAAAAGAGGTTTTTATCTGATTTTGCATGTTCAGAAAAATTTAATTCACTATTAACTAGAAAGTAACTAAAACAAGTTTTAACCAGAGAATTAAGACACTTTCGTTTAGCTTCGAATCCCTTTTCTTTCCTATGAGTAATTACGACTATGGATTACTTTTGTTGCTTACCAATTTTTCTAATCACTAACGTTCATGGTCAGACTACTTAGCTTACTTCAATTTATGACACTTAATCACAATTATCATGTAGACTAAGGACACTTAATTGATTTTGTTGAATATTTTGACTTTGAATGACTAGATATAGGTCTGTCCTCCTATGGTTAATTCGGAAAAACTAGCAATTATTGCAGTCAAATAAGGCTCTCTAACACAATTAAGCAACTAACCTTGTTACCTATACTAGTACGTGGTCAATCTCTATCTCTAGCAATTTAATGGTAATAACTACTAGGAGTTCATGAAATCAATGGCCAAATAATTACAAAGAATTTAAAGGCAAGTGAATAGAGATAGAAACATCAACATGTAAGGATTAATATACCAAACACATATAAAAACCAACATTAATAATCTGTTGGTCTAATATTAACTTATAGTAAATTAAGGTTCATCTACACTAAATGAAAGCTAAGGTTATTAGCTCATTATTGCAATAGAAAAACAACTAAACAAATTTTTTATTAAACTAAACATCATGCAAACCAAATGCTTAAGTTCATTTCTTGCTAATTACTCTTCTTCTCTCTTCGTCTTCGTCGAAATTAGGTCTTATAGGGTTTCTTTAAAAGTATTCTCTCGAAAAATTCCGTCCTGTAGACCTTCTAATTCTTCCTTTATATAGGATGAAAATTACCACAAATTAGCCACCGCATCGTGGCCAATTACTTTCCACATCGTGGTAATAGTTTCCTTATCGTAATCAGTAAGGTAATATAATTTAGTTGAAACCCTTCCAGACGCCATGATGTGGGCTAGAGTTTGTTGTGTCGTTGTTATTGCCTAGAGACATGCTTTTGAGTCTTATTTTTTCTTCATCCGCAAACTTCACCCTCCGACTTCTAGTTTTGTCCTATTTGGTCCCTTGTCTTAAAAAATGTCTTCTTTTGGCTTAAATATGTAATTGATGTAAACAAGTAACAAAAGTCATTGTATTTAGACCAAAATACCACTAAAATATAATGAAATAACTAATAAAAATATGTATAAATATGACAATATCGCATATTGAATCAAACAAGGTGCAATCTAGGTGTAAACTCTAGAACTACCAATTTGACCAAAAGTTTAACCCTGCAAAAAGTTAACGGTCAAAGTCAAAGGTCAAAAAAATCATCATCAGCAAGCTACCATGTTGTGGCCACCCTTTGGCCATGTCATGGTCGCAAAATGACAAAATTGTCGGCTGATCCCAGTTACCATGTCGTGGCGGCCAGAAGGCCACGTCCTTGGAACTGCATCAAAACAACTTAATGAAATAAGTTGTTTTCCTTCATCCTTAAGAACTCCAAAGCTCATATATGATTCTTCCCAAATTCTTGACAACTAAAGTTTCCATCTTTATCTATTAAGATATCCCAATAAGCCAAGATCTCAAAACACAGGTCCTTAATGGCCACTTAAGGCATGAAGTCACCCATTAAGCACTTAATCCTTACAATCTCCAGTCCAGGCAAAAATAAACCGAAGGGTTTTAGGGATCCTAATGACCTCTAAAAATGCAAACTTTTTCGAAAAGCATGCACCATGCTTGTCATTTCCAAAATCTAGGTCAAAAGATGAAATATGACCTAAAACTCATGTAATGTCTTCCAACCACTCCCAATTCCTAGATCTATATGATATGATGCTCAAGGGACCTAGAGAAACCATAAAGTTTCAAACTTTATCTCTTCAAACCATACAAACCACATCAAAAGGGACCAAAACATGACATAAAACCTAGATCTAAAGAGGAAGACATTAGAAGATGGAAGCTTGAGGACTTAAAAGAGTCTAGAAGACGCACGTAAGTGAGGGGAAAGATTTGATTGTTGAACCAAGGCGCCAACTCTTTTTCTTCTTCCTTTAAACCTACCAAAAGCTTGCAAAATGAGCACAAAAGCTTCAAAAGAACAAGCGTTTGACCAAAGGTTCGTTCGGAGGTGATGAAGGTTGAGGGTGGAGAAAACCATAGCCATCACTTCCTTTAAATATGGCTGAAAGCCCATGAATTAGGGTTTTTCAAAAAAATGGTTGCCATGACATGGCCAACATAGTGCCACATCGTGGCACTCCTTTAATATGTGTGTCTCAAGCAAAATTTGCCACTTTGTGGCAATCCTTTAATATGTTACTTGTTTGATCTTTTGGGTTGGCAGAAATAAAATTAGGTCAAATTTCCCATATTGTGTAAAGTAGCTAGACATGTTTCGGCAATGCCGATCTCAACAGTTGAATCTGAGTCGACATTTAGTACCGGTGGTAGGCCTATCAGTAAGTATATGATTTCTAACTCTAGCCCCACATAAACTTTGATTTGTGCACAAGATAGGATGCAATTTTCTTGAGTAGATCATGGACTTAGTTATCTTATGAGGAGTAAATACATAGATGAATTGATTGAGAAATTGTCGAGTATAAAAATTGGTAAGCTTTTTTCGATATTTTTGGACTTAATTTCATAAACACTTACTATGATATTAATATTATCATTTTTTTATGCATATAAGCTTTCAAAGGGTAAAAGGTAATCCAATGATGCGCAACAAAAAGCGATTGAATTGCTTTGCAACCACATAACTAACATGCTATATTTTTGTTTATATTCTCTTATGTTTAATGGTTTTTTTAATTTTCTAGTACGTAATGATTTTGGTTGTTTACTTGTAGTCGATGTAGTGAAAAGAAAGTTTCAATAGCAAGTTGTTACATAGGATGAATGAAAGGGAAATATTAGAAGAAAAAAATTTTGTTTTTGTTTGGTTTAAACTTCAGAAATTGGTGGAATTTGGTGTTTTAAAGATGTTAATTGTTAATTACTCAACTTATTCATTTGATGGTGCTTTTAAATGTCGCGAACTCTAAAAATATGGCTTGGTGGTGTTTTAACTTTTTAAAGTAAGATATTTAAATTTGGCGTTTTTAAGATGTTAACCGTTAAGTACTCACTTTATTAGTTTGTTAGTGCTTTAAATAAGTTATGGAAATCTGACACCTTTAAGATGTTAATTACTAATAGTTTTGACACTCTTAAAAACCAAAAATTAAAAAACCCAAATCGACACGATGAATAACAACACAAAGTACTGCAAAAAGAAAACCAAACCAAATCCACACAGTCAAATACCAAACTACAAACCACATAAAAAACCACATAACCGCACCATTCAGTTCGCAAAATGAAATAATCGTCGTTGCGTTTCGTAGTTTGGTTTTGATCAATAATTGCATCGAACTACACCGTGCTCACCCCTATCTGTAGAGGGGTATATGCTAATCAAGTTCGTCGTAGCAGTATAAAGGAAGCAAGTGGATAACCTGGAGTCCATAAATTACCAAGCGTGGAAGCTGAATGGGCTCATGATCTTATGAGATTTTGTAATCAAAGCTGGAGGTTGTCGTGGACACGATTCAAGAACTCGAGCTTGAGTATGCCATAAATGAGTAACGCTTTACTGATGCCTTGAATGAAAAGTTTTAGATGATCGACAAAGTCAAATTTCTTTATGACGGCAAAGAAGTAACTTTTTAATTGCTTGGCTTCTCTTGAGAGGGATTTGGATTGGTGTTTTGATATTAGTTTCTGAACTGTGTGCTATAGTTGCCTTGATTTTCTTAGTTGCTCGTCTATTTTTAGGAATCATGCGTTGAGTAAAATATTCGTTTATATAAGGCACTTTTTCGCCTGAAGCATGATTTGTCTCCTCCTATTTCCATGACACCATCTCGTTCTCAACATCAAAATGAGAAGATTGTTGCGCTTGATGACGTAGCTTCTACGAATTATGTCTTTGAACATGGAGATAACGCCGTATGCTTACACTAGCTTAGGTCGTGGATGGGTGGTATTCTTGAAGAGACCGGGTACCCAAGTTTTATAATTGAAAATATCCAAGAACACAAGTCAATCAAGTATATAGGCATTCTAAGGCATGCTGGCGGGCAAAAATAGAAATTAATAACTCAAAGTTTTTTAAATGGAAACTAATAGAAAAATGAAGTAAATTAATTGTTCATTTATTTAAAATGACATGTATGCTGAATAATTAGGTGATAAAGTAGAAGGGTATTTTGAAATATTTCGAATTTAAAAGTAGAGGGGAAATATGTTACTTATTAATTTTTGGGTCATTCTGAAAATAAATAGAATATAAAGGGTTTTATGTAAACATATGTTAAATATTGGGATCCAAAGTGGAAACTAGGGAGCACCTTATTTTCTTTTCTTCTGAGTGTCGATCGAACATTCGAATGTTAACAAAAGAAAAGTAAACGCTGGTTCCTTGTGTGTGCGTTGTTATGTCTACATTCTGGAAGGGGAGACCTTCATTGTCTCTTTGTATTCTGCTGTGTGCGAGCCGAACCAGAGAAAGAGTAAGAAGAAACGGAGCACAGAAATCATATAAGGGGTGCGTGATTTCTCACATTTGGTAACCCAAAATTCCTGTTGTCCTTCAATTTGACAGATTCTTGAGGTAATAACCAAACCCTAGTAAGTTAATTTTTTCGAAAATATTCAAATAAATGTTGAGATTGGATTTGTACTCATGAATTGCTATTTGTAATGAGCTTAGAAACATGATTGCATGGCAAAAACTTGAATATCTTGCATGCGACAGATTTGAGTTTTACTAAGTTTTATTCAAATTGGAATCGAATTGTGAATTCCAACACTTAATGGAAAAAGGAATGGGCTAGGGAAAACTTTGATGATAGCATGGAATTGGTATGTAAATATCACAAGATTTGTGGAAACAAATCTACAGGTGTATCGATACAAATGGGACAATTCTAAGTAATATACAAAGAAGGGACAAAACCTTAACAAGTGGAAAGTTGCCTGGGAGCATTTTGAAGTCAAGTTATATCATTCTATTTGCTTACACATTTTTGTTAAGCACTGATCACAGACCTTTTTGCAACAGGCATTCGAGACTGAGTCACTTGTCCCTGTTGTATAAAACATGAATTTTCACTTGTTTGGAATACCCTGTAAATTAATTGCCGATATAAGCTTATACTTGAATGACAAACAAAATTCATCGTCAATATTTTTTTTCTTTCATAAAGAAGTGTGAATATAGGCATATTATACTTTTTTTGTTGGGTTGTTGGCTAAGCTAATAACAACATATGCTTACACCTGATATGAGGAACCAAAAACAAATATCAATGTTTTTTTCACTGTCCTGTACGTAACGGTCAAAGTGCATAATCATATGATTAAACATAATACTTCTATGGATGTTATACGATTCTCAGTTCATGTCGTATGCAACAATTTCACATATTAATTAGTTGTGATAAGGAAACTGCATAGCTTTAACAACATGATTCATTGGCTTTAATTTACATGATATTTGGGTGTATAAGTAATGAAAATAATAGTTAAACATTGCTATAACTCTATTGGTATATGTAATCACCATGTTCATTTTTCATGCGATGGAATTGTTTTCAAGTGGGAGCCAATTTGTCTTGTAATGCATCAATGTTTAGCCAACTTGGATTTTACTTTGGTTAAAGAACAAAAGCATGTGAGACTTAATGGTTGATATATCACCATCACAAGGTCATGGACCCAAGTGCTACATATTGTTTACCAATTATATTTCTGATGATAGGTCATGAACAAAAGCAACAATCTTTGTTAACTCCATTTCACTCCCAAAATTCACATTTCAAAAATAATCAACGCTGAAAATATTTCTCATTCATACACTAAACAAATTATAGTGAACTCAAAACTGTTCCTTGATCTGATTTCATACAAGTGGGAAAATTGTCTCGATTTAAATACAAATGACAAAAAAACCTAGCTAGTGGTTAATTAGTTGTAAGAATGCTGTATAGAAGTCATAATGCGCCTAACTGAGAAGCAATATCACTGAATGTATATTCACTGCATGGAATTGTGAGGCCGCCCATTTGATGAACATACCCAAATTCTTGCTCTGCCTGATCTAGTAATTCTTGAAATGCAGGTTGGCTTAACAACCATACAGGAACCACAAATCGCTTCTTCTCTTGCTCACCAACATAAATTGCTAAATAACCTTTCGGAATGTCCATACATTTGGTTGTGCTGCTTCCATTGGATAATGATCTTCTGAGAATTTGTTTTGCTTGAATGATCCGAGGAAAAAGGATGGCCATTTTTAAGGAGGGTGGTGTCTGTTCACTTCAAAAGCCTGATTGAGGATGGAAACTCTCAAAGCAGGCACGTCTTCTTGGTGAAAGGTTGTGAAGGATTTCAGAGGAAGTTGTGGTTGTGTGATTCATATCGATTGGTTTTTATATACAGAGATACAAGGAGATCTTGATAGAGGATGGTGACATACAGTGGACGAAAAGGCAACCTCACATGGCATTGTCTTCCAACCTGTAAGACAGATCCAATGTCCAATTCACCTATTAATGATAGGGCCACATATGTTTCAAGAAATCCCCAGAGATATTAGCCACAATTTCGTGCTTGTTAGGAGGCATTGCCACATTCCTCTTAATATTACATGGGACCATGGTTCTTCTATATATCCACCTTAGTTTTGAATACTGGCGATACAAGTTAACTTCTTTGTTAAATTCTTTTCTATACACAAGTACATGATTAAGCCATATTATTGCTTGTGACTTTGTGGTTGTGCTATTAAAGATCACACTATTATACAAGTTAAAAGACACAACACATGATCTTGCCTTCCTGTCGCAATGTCCCCATCTGTCATTTAATTTCTATTTTATCACTTATGGTACCTTTGATTGTCCAATAAACCTTTATATATAACATATGATAGGCAAAACACCAGCATACTTTCCTCTCTAACCCCCTGTACATCTTTCACTTTGAGATTACTCTCAAATTGTTTTGTTGCTCCGTGATAAACCTTCAGAAAAATGGGTATTCGTATGCCTCTGATCATTCAAGCAAGACAAATACTCCAACGGTCTTTGTCAAATGGAAACCTCACAACAGCAACGGATCTACCGAAAGGGTATTTTGCTGTTTATGTTGGAGAACAAGAAAAGAAGCGTTTTGTGATTCCTGTGTCATTGTTAAACCAGCCTTCATTTCAGGACTTATTACGTGAGACACAGGAAGAGTTTGGATATGACCATCCAATGGGTGGCCTAACAATCCAGTGTAGTGAGCAGAAATTATTTGATCTTCCAAGTCGCCTGGGAGCATGTTAAAGTCAAGTTACATCATTCTATTTGCTAACACATTTTTGTAAATCACAGATCATATTGCGACATGCGAGACTAAGTCACTTGACGTCCCGGTTGTGTAAAATATGAATTTTGACTTGTTTGTAATACCATGTATATTATTTGATGATATAAGCTTATACTTGAAGGAGAAACAAAATTCATTGTCAATATTTTTTTGTTTAAAAACGAAGTGTCTGCTCAATTTCAAAAAATAAGTATCAATATTGGGATATATGACTTTATTTTCCTTGGGTTGTGGCCTAAGCTGATAACAACACATGGCTACACCGATATGAGGAACAAAAATCAATTATCAGTGTTTTTTCAGTGTTCTGGACGGTGATGGTCGAAATCCATAATATATCAACCGGTGTTCTATGATTCCCGGTTACTGTCATTATGCAATAATTTTGCATATTAATTAGTTGTGGTAGGTAAATTGCATACCTTTATCGGAGTTCTCATTGGCTATAATTTGAATGATCATTGGGTGTGTAGGTAATCAAAAGAGTAGTAAACATTGTTATAAATCTATTTGTATATCTAATGAATAGGTTGGTTTTTCATAGGACGGAATTGTTTTCAGTTAGAACACAATTGGGTCTTGTAACGTATCAATATTTTTCCAACTTATATTTTAATTTGGGTAAGGGAACAAAAGCATGTGAGAGTTAATGTTGGATAAATCATTATCACAAGGTCTTGGACCCAACTGCTACGCATTGTTCACCACTCATTTTTAATAATTATGTACAACTTGATAAGAACCACACTGTTTACTGAGTTAAAATACCATAACTCCTAACATTAAAAATTGATATTACCAAATATTTGATCTCCCGGCTAACTTCATTTGTTTTCATTCACATTAAAAGTCAACCAGAAGAAAGATTAGATAGCATATTAGTTTGGTTTACCATAAACAGAAACCATCTTTGCTAGCTCTGTTTGCTTTATGCAGTTTTATAAGACAGACAAAGATATAACATTAAATACAATACTCTCCGTTTCACTCCGAACCAAAAATGCACATTTCCAAGATTGTCGATGGTAAAATTAGTTTCTCATTCATACAATGAAAAATTTATAATGAACTCAAAATTGTTCCTTGATCCGATTTCATACAACTGGGAAAATTGTCTCGATTTAATTACAAAAGATAAAAAGAACCTAGTGGTTAGTTGGTTGTAAAAATTCTGATAGGAAGTCATAATGCGCCCAACTGAGAAGCAACATCACTGAAATTATATTCACTGCATGGAATTGTGAGTCCGCCCATTTGATGAACATACCCAAATTCTTGCTCTGCCTGATCTAGTAATTCTTGAAATGCAGGTTGGCTTAACAACCATACAGGAACCACAAATCGCTTCTTCTCTTGCTCACCAACATAAATTGCCAAATAACCTTTCGGAATGTCCATAGATTTGGTTGTGCTGCTTCCATTGGATGATGATCTTCTGAGAATTTGTTTTGCTTGAATGATCCGAGGAAAAAGGATGGCCATTTTTAAGGAGGATGGTGTCTGTTCACTTGAAAGGCCTGATTGCGGATGGAAACTCTCAAAGCACGTCTTCTAGGTGAAAAGTTGCGAAGGATTTCAGAGGAAGTTGTGGTTGTGTGATTCATATCGAATGGTTTTTATATACAGAGATACAAGGAGATCCTGATAGAGGATGCTGACATACGGTGGACGAAAAGGCAACCTCACATGGCATTGTCTTCCAATCTGTAAGATAGATCCAGTGTCCAACTCACTTATTAATGATAGGGCCACATATGTTTTAAGAAAGCCCCAGAGATATTAGTCACAATTTCGTGCTTGTTAGGAGGCATTTCCACATTCCTCTTAATATTACATGGGACCATGGTGCTTCTATAGTTTTTCATACCCACCTTAGTTTCTAATATTGGCGATACAAGTTATCTTCTTTGTTAAATTCTTTTCTATACACAAGCATAGAAAAGACACCACCCTTAATAAATCTTTATATATAACATATGATAGGCAAAACACCAGCATAATTTCCTCTCAAGAGAGAGTTAGGCTCGGAAAGGGGATATGCAAATATTATAACAAAATGTCGTTTTACAATCAGTGTGGATTTGAAGCATCAAATATGTAATTAACTACAACATACTAGGAGTATCTCCTTGCCAAAACTCCCACATAAGCAGAAACTTTATTTTGGGAAACTAGTAATCAGTAGTCATTGCAAAAAATTTCCGAAACTCCCTTTTAACATTATGGATTAGCCTTTGTGTGTGTGGGTGGGGGTGGGGGGGGGGGGGTGGGGGGGGGTATTACACACACAGAGGGATTCTACCATTCTCATATACATTCATGATTAATAATTTGAACAAAAAAAAGTGGGCATCATGAAAAAAGAAATTCTATATTTGTGTCCATATTTAGGCTTAAAACATGCCCCAACTCTTCATCTGATTCATTAAGGTAATCCTATGTAGCCAACTGCCATCATAATAGTTTGCGGTAAGAAACTCTTGTATATTTTTATAACTGTGTTTCCATTGCTCCACTGATAGCCATCATATTGAACTCTTCTAATGCTATTCCAATGAAAATCTAGTTATAAATGCGTTAGTTCCTTAGGCATCAGGTTGGATTTTTATGTTTTCTTTGAAAAGAAAATGCATTGTGGAATATATAAAAGGACTAGAAGGTACAAAACATAAAAAATAGAGCATAAAAAGAAACAGAATATGCAGTGTTCTCTGTTGATGTAAGGCAAGTGTTGTAGGATCAAAATCTGCACAAAAGAATGCCAAAACAAAACACACAATTGATGGTAAAAGATGAGAAACGAAACAGAGGTTTTGGGACTAACTTTTCTGTGTTTTTCTATGTCCCTCTTTCAACGAATACAAGAGTACTTTAAATAACACAAATTTCAACTATTTTCCTAAAAAGACTGCAACTACTGGCTACTAAATCTCTAGTGCCCACATGGCCATTTACTTATTCATACTCTAAGCAAAAGACTAAACTACCCCTAATAAAACCGAATGCTTTGAACCAGTCACCACTTTTGACTAAAAGTCAGAATTAAACAAAACAATCACCCCCCCTAATTCTGACTTGTCCATACCCCTAGCAATCTCGACCAAAAGCCACTTGCTGCACCTCTACCAATCATCACCGTGGCAGTTTTCATCTTTGCCTTCTCTTCTTTCTTCAGCCAAGTTTCATCACCATTGGATTCTTCACCAGCGCAGCCATCACCTCCGCCTGATTCTGCAAAAAACTCGACAGCCTCCTTCATCAAGACAGAAAATTAACATTAAACCCAACAAGTGTTGTTTACTTTAAATTTAAATAACATATTCCAAAAGCTGAACATAAATATTTAAATCTTGTATGAACAGCAGCCTCATTCTCCTATACTACTCTGTTTACTATATATTATTTTTTAAGGACAGCATAGTTTTTGGTAATTGTTGCATGAGATGTGTGTCTTTAACGTATGCTCTAAGACTATGAAAGTATAAATGTTTTACATGCATCAAAATGTATTGCCACAAAAGCTCATGATCCGTTTTGGTAATTCGTTGTATCATTTTATATATCGCTTTGAGACAAAAGAAACAAGTATATAAGGTGATTTTGTCTTTCTAGGAACAAACTTCAAGGTATGAAAAATCCTAAGTGCCAAAATAGTAGATGGTGAAATTCGTTGCTCTTTATGTCTTAACTCTTAATGCTAAACAAAATACACTGACCTCTAAATAGTTCCATGTTAAAGTTACATACAAAAATGGTACCATTTTTCTCTATTTACAACAGATAAAAAAATATTCTAGTTGTCGGTTAGCTATTCAAGGTAACGAAGAATGTTGTATACAAGTCATAATGCACCCAAACGAGAAGGTAGATTGGTGAATGTATATTCACTATATGGTATTGTCGGGCCGCCCATTGGATGACTATACCCGAATTCTTCCTCAGCCTGATCTGGTAGTTCTTGAAAAGTAGGTTGGCTAAACAACCATACAGGAACTGCAAATCGCTTCTTCTCTTGCTCACCGACATAAACTGCTAAACAGCCATTCGGGATATCCATAGATTTTTTTGTGCTTGAGCGATGCGGGGCATTACGATGACCATTTTTCAAGGAGGGTATTATCTCTTATCTTAAAAAAGCAGATGGTGAATGAAAACTATCAAAACACGAGTTCATGGTGAAAAATTGTGAGTCTGTGGTTGTGTTATTCATCATGAATGGTTTATATATCCAAATGATATAAGGAAATTTAGATAACACAATAATGGCCGACAAGGCCCATAAAGGCCCAACTTATATACTTAAGGTCTGCTAATAAAATCCTAAGGCCCATTCATACTTTAACCAATCCAAGGCCCAAAACCTAACTAAGGTCCAAAAGTCTAAAGCCCAATCGAAGACCATAAGCCCACAAAAGCCACTACGAGGCGTATGCTCGACATACGCATTGTACGCTTGGCGTACACAACCGATCGCCTGTACGCATAGCGTACCACTTGGTACGCCCTACGTACTGGGCTACTTGCCACCTTAAGCCATTTAGTGCTTAATCCTTTCAGCCATAAGGTCCAACTTTCAGATCTCGTCAATTTTAGCTTTCTAATTCATAAATTTGCAACTTTAACCCTTAGCATGCCTTAGTGGAACCCAACATCCATTTTTGTCCAACAATGCTCATAATAAGGCCTGAATCTCATGCATGGACGAATAATAACCATGAAGATGACATTTTTATGCATCAAGATCAACAAAGAGGCTGAGATCTAACAAATCTAACTCCTGGAGTTGCTCAAACTCACAAGGAGAACCCATGGGACCAAATAAAGTTCACAAACAACCCTAAACTCAAACTATCATAAAGAATCATCAATGTAAGAACTTTATACTTCTCTAGCTCCCAAAGTTGATGAAGACTCTGGATCTAAAACCTCAATCTCAACAAATGCTTGGTCTCCAAGCTCCTTCTTCTTGAATACACACAAAAATGCCCCAAAAATCACTTCCAAAGCTCAAGAACTCTCAAAGGATTAATTAGGATTTCAATGGGACAAAATGAACAGTGGAGGCTGATGAGTTTGGGTGTCCAAAGGCAATAATGATGTTTAAATAGAGTTCAAACACTAAAAATTAAGGTTTGACCCACGCAAACGTACGCCCCGTGTACCCGTACGCAGTTAACCCTCCGCGACCAAAGCGATCTCGTACGCTAAGCGTACCAAACGTATGCCGAGTGTACGAGGGACCAAATTAGCCAAATATCTCAAACTTAAGGGACCAAATAAGTAGTACCTGGAATCGGATGTTACACAAACCATACAAACCACATCAAAAGGGACCAAAACATGACATAAAACCTAGATCTGAAGAGGAAGACATCAAAATATGGAAGCTTGATGACTTATAAGGAGTCTAAAAGTGCACGTAAGTGAGGGGAAAGATTTGATTGCTGAACCAAGGCACCAACTCTTCTTCTTTTTCTTATAAAGCCACCAAAAGCTTGCAAAATAAGCACAAAAGCTTCAAAAGAACAAGCATTTTGGCCAAAGGGTCGTTTGGAGGTGATGAAGGTTGAGGGTGGAGGAAACCCTAGCCATCACTTCCTTTAAATATGGCTTAAGGCCCAAGAATTAGGGTTTTGCATAAAATGGTTGTCATGGTTGATGGGTTTTAGGTAAAACAAATAAACTAGAAACAATTCCTAAGTTCACATGCAACCTACTTTGGATCTATGTTTTAACTATTGAACATACAACTTTGAATTGCAAAACAAGAACCCTAGAGGAGAGAGGCTAATTTCGAAATTAACAAACTAGGGTTTAGGGTTTACATACCTTTCAATTGTTATAGCAAACAATTGATATTCCCTTGATCTTGATCTTGATCTTCTTGGAAGCTTTAGCACCACAAGTGTAATGCCTCTAATGTAATCACACCCAAACTAGCAAGAAGGAAAGTAGAAGAGAGAGGGGAGAGGGAGTATGCAAAATCTCGGCCTTAGGGTTTCTTCAAAAGAAAGAGTGACCAAAAACATGAACCAGGAGGCTCCTTATATAGCTGAGGGATCTAGGGTTTAAGGGAAACCCTAGTTATCCTTTGCTTAGGGCCTAAGCAAACCCAAGGGCCTTATCCAAGCCCTTATGGACGAAATTATTAGGGTTTCCCCTAAAGATTTCGTCCACCCTCTTCCAAGGGGGTTCTAGAGCCTTCCACTCAACTATTAGATAATTGCAAACTAGTCCCTGCACCTTATAATTAATTCTTTTAACCCCAAAATCAATTCTGATTAATTTCTGGCTAACAATTAATTAAACATAATGATTTCTAATTAATATATTAATCCATTAACATATTAATAAATCATTTATATATATATTAATTTATTAATCTTATAAATTAATATCTCTCATTTCATAATTTCCTTGTCCAGTTGCTAGGTTGAGGGCAACCCAAAAGGACTGTGCTGCTATCAATTCAAGTACATACCAATTATAGTTATGGGCTTAGACACCTAATCCAATAGTCTCCCACTTGGATAAGTCTGTAACTATAATTGCTAGTATGCCTTCTAAATTTGACCAGCAAATTGTAGCTTCCAAAAGCTGCTGCCGAACTTTGACCCAGTCAGTTACGTGTCCTAAGATAAGTGATCATATAATCCTTTGTTCTGCTAGATATCCCTAGACATAAGACATGGAATGTAATCAATCTCTTTGTCCAGAATCTATGTTTCCCGATTCCTGATTTGTGATGATGTAGGACTTCTAATTGAACACATCAATTTAGTCATGGCTGGGCCCAGCACATAAGTCAACACCAAATCATCGAGGGGCCCACAGATATCGCTTTTCCTGTTAGGGCAAAAGGAACGAATAAACGTTGACTCATATGCTTGTATCTTTTACTCATCAAATTATGCATGACAATACGTTTTATAACACCAAGTTACTGATGCATTTTCGTATCACCAATGCACAACCGACTTGTAAATTACAACTCATATATCTTCGTTTCAAGATTATAAGATATTATCGTCTCACTATTACTCGTGATGAATTCCATGAAGTAATACTCTGAGCGAGGGTTTATCCAATACTCAAATCTCAATTTCTGAGTACTCATGAACGTTGCAGCAATTCTATTGCCATGTCTATCCTTAGACAATCTGCAATCCAATTCATGACAGTCTTAATTCACTACTTACTTCGAAGAGTACGAGCGACTGTGGAGTTTGAATAATCTCATTATTCAGGAAGTAAAACATGCAAAATATGAAACACAATAATAAACAATTGACAAAAGGTAGTAGCCAAACTTATAAATAATACTTTATTATTTAATCACCAAAAGTCAATTACATTTACTTTGTTACAAGTTTCAAAAACTAATCTAACTACTAAAACTAATATCATCTTTCAGTCCTATGCTCCGAGCATGCTGAATATGCTTAGCCCTACTCAGACCCTTTGTGAGGGGATCTGCTGGGTTATCTTCAGATGACACCCTCTTTACTATAAGATGGCCTTCTTCCACTCTATGTCTGATGAAATGGTACTTTCTGTCGATATGTCTGGTCTTACCATGATCTTTCGGTTCCTTTGTCAAGGCAACCGCTCCTTCATTATCGCAGAACAGTTCCATAGGCTCCTGGATGGTTGGAACAACTCCGAGATCCCCGATGAAGTTCCTTAACCAAGCTGCTTCTTTCGACGCTTCACTTGCTGCTATGTACTCTGATTCACAAGTAGAATCAGCCACCGTATTTTGCTTGGAACTCTTCCAAGTAACTGCTCCTCCATTCAGTAAAAACACCCAGCCCGACTGAGAACGGAAGTTATCTCTATCCGTCTGAAAGCTGGCATGACTGTAACCATCTACTCTCAAAGTATCACTGCCACCAAGCACAAGAACCCAGTCCTTTGTCCTTCGCAAATACTTGAGTATATTCTTAACTGCTATCCAATGAGCTCTACCTGGGTTTCCCTGATAGCGACTGACCATGCTCAAGGCAAATGTCACATCAGGGCGAGTACATGTCATAGCGTACATGATCGATCCGACAGCGGAAGCATAAGGTACATGACTCATGTCATCTATTTCAACATCTGTACTCGGGCATTGAGTCTTACTCAATTTGGTATTGCTCTGGATAGGTAGCTCTCCCTTCTTGGAATTTTCCATACTAAACCTCTTTAGTACCTTATCCAAGTATGTGCTCTGACTAAGTCCAATTAGTCTCTTCTTTCTATCTCTCAATATTCTAATCCCAAGAATATAAGCAACTTCTCCAAGGTCTTTCATGGCAAAACACTGTCCAAGCCAAGACTTAACTTCTTTCAAGGTTGGAACGTCGTTACCAATGAGTAATATGTCATCGACATACAACACCAGAAAAGTTACTATACTCCCACTAGCCTTGATATACACACAGAACTCATCTTCACTTCTAGAGAAACCAAACTCTTTGACTTTCTCATGGAAGCAAAGATTCCAACTGCGAGATGCTTGTTTCAATCCATAAATGGATTTCTCAAGCTTGCACACTCTATTGGGGAACTTTGCATCAACAAAACCCTCTGGCTGACTCATGTAAACATCTTCAGCCAACTTCCCATTAAGGAAAGCAGTTTTGACATCCATATGCCAGATTTCATAATCATGAAAGGCAGCTATGGCGAGCAATATCCTAATAGATTTAATCTTAGCCACTGGCGAGAAGGTCTCATCATAGTCAACCCCTGGGGTTTGAGTGAAACCTTTTGCAACCAGTCGAGCCTTGAATGTGTGCACATTTCCATCCATGTCTGTCTTCTTCTTGAAGATCCATTTGCACCCAACTATCTTACGACCTGGTGCACTATCAACCAAATTCCAAACTTGGTTGTCATACATGGACTTAATCTCGCTGTCCATTGCCTCTTTCCACTTGGAAGCCTCTGGGCCTTCCATTGCTTCCTTATAAGTGACTGGTTCATCTAAGTTTACCAGTGTTCTGTCACTTATGAATGTGTCACCATCTGAAGTAATATGAAAACCATACAACTCAGGTGACACACTCACCCTAGTGGATCTTCTAAGAGGTAATGAGTTATCGATTGGTTCAACAGGAACTGTTTCCTCTGGTTGAGTGCTAGTGTCATCTAAGGTTCCTTCATTGGCTGAATCTTGAATTTCTTCAAGGTCAATAGTGCTCCTACTGTCCTCTTTGAATATGATCTCTCTTTCAAGAAAGACTCCTCTTCGTGCTACAAAGACCACGTTCTCACTAGGCCTGTAGAACAAATATCCAAAAGACTGCTTTGGGTAACCAATGAAAACACATTTCTCACTTCTAGCTGCTAGCTTGTCGTGAGTCTCTCGTCTTACGAAAGCTTCACAACCCCAGACTTTAATATGTGCTAACGAGGGAACTTTCCCTGTCCACATTTCGTGAGGTGTTTTGGCAACCTTCTTTGTAGGGACAAGATTGAGGATGTGGGCGGCTGTCTCTAAGGCATACCCCCAGAAGTGAATGGGAAGCGAAGCCCGACTCATCATAGAACGAACCATGTCTAACAAGGTTCGATTACGCCTCTCAGCTACACCATTTAACTGTGGTGTCCTAGGAGGAGTCAATTGTGAGACTATCCCACATTCTTTCAGATAGTCGTTAAACTCGATACTAAGATACTCCCCGCCTCTATCGGATCTAAGTATCTTTATCTTTCTGCCTAATTGATTTTCGACTTCATGCTTAAACTCTTTGAACTTTTCAAAAGTTTCTGACTTATGCTTGATCAAGTAGATATATCCATATCTGCTATAATCGTCAGTGAAAGTCACATAGAATCGATTAGCATCTCTTGTAGTTGATCTGAAGGGCCCACACACATCCGTGTGTATGAGATCCAACAGACCTTCACCTCTTTCACAAGACCCTGTGAATGGTGATTTTGTCATCTTTCCCAAAAGACAAGATTCACACATATCATCTGACTTTAGGTCAAATGATTCCAACACTCCATCCTTTTGGAGTTGGGCTATGCGTTTCTTGTTAATGTGTCCAAGACGACAATGCCACAAGCATGCCTTATCTACACTATTAGACAAGTCAATATTAAGTACACTATTTCCTAGGCTATCAACACAAGTCACTGTTTCATACACACCATTACAAGGTAAAGCTTCAAACATAAAAACACCATTCTTATAAACAGAAATTGAACCATTCAAATCATTAAAAGCATATGTAAAACCTTGTCTGAACAATGCATGAAATGAAATAATGTTTCTCGTCATCTCAGACGAATAGCAACAATTTATTAAATCTAATCTAACATCATTACTAAGCAGAAGCTGATAAACTCCGATCTTGGTTACTGGTGAAGACTTTCTGTTTCCCATGATCAGGTTTATCCTTCCTCGCTCTATCTCCTCACTTTCCTTTAGACCCTGCAAATCAGAACAGATATGAAAACCACATCCTGTATCAAGGACCCATGAACGAGAAGATAATGAGTTATTAGCAGAAATAGTGTAAATACCTGCCGAAGATGGCTTCACTTTGCCATCCTTGATATCTTGCAGATATTGTGGGCAAGATCTCTTCCAATGCCCTTTTTGGTTGCAGTAAAAGCAAACTGCCTCTTTTGGATCAGAAACATGGGGAGTGGAACCATTGGGCTTAGCCTTTGGGCCATTACTAGATGACCCAGCTTGAGCCTTGCTCTTCCAGTTTTGTTTGGGAGGACCTTTCCTCTTTTTCCCCTTTCCCTGTCCAATAGCCAAAACAGGGGCACTCGTAGGTGTGGAGGGTATACTTTTACCCTTCATCCCTGCCTCAGCTGTCTGCAACAAGTTGTGCAATTGGGCCAAGGTCTGCTCTGTATTGTTCAAATGGTAAGTTAGAATAAACTGACCATAACATTCAGGAAGTGAGTTCAAAACCATGTCAATGGCCAATTCCTCATCAAAGTGAATATTGAGCTTGACCAAACGCTCTATGTAGCGTTGCATTCTTTGCACATGTGACACAACTGACTCCCCATCTTTCATCTTGCAAGCCATGAGTGACTTGACTACTTCGAACTTTTCTTGACGAGCTCGCTTATGGTACTTTTCCATAAGGTCCTTGTTCATCTCGAAAGGCCAGTAGTCCTCATAGTACCTCTGCAGTTCTGGGGACATAGTTGCCACCATGATGCATGCCACTTTGGTAGCATCATCGTAATGTTTCTTGTAGGCAGCAAGATCTTCAGGAGTAGCTTCATTCTTATCAAGCTCTTTGAGCTCCTTTTCAAGAACATATTCTTTGTTCTCGAAACGAAGAGCCATCTTGATGTTGCGCATCCAATCGTTATAGTTTGAGCCATCCATAACGACTTTGGAGCATATATTGAGCAAGGAGAAGTTCTGGTTGGAGGAGGATGAAGTAGAAGTGTTTCCAGGAGTAGACATCTGAAAAGAAAGAAAGTTTTAGTTAGATTTCAAGATACCTTAATAGAATAACCCAAAGATATAATATCAAGGTTAGGATCCAACTATGAAGATTCACAACTCAGAAATGGGATGCCGAGATCCAAGTGCAAATTTCATAAAGGTAGGCGAATGACGATTCACCAATTCCACCATTAGACGAAACAAACGAAGTGAAATTCCTAATTCTTTTGAGATACATTGAAACTATTCAATGGCATGTTTTAATCTCAGATTATGCTCTTCTATTTGTGACTGGGATGCCGAGGATCACAAACAAGATGTGAATAACCATGCAAATGTGCTTGGTAACCTCATTGTCTTTATCATTAACTATTGATGTGCTGGTAAACCACACACGCTCCATCAAAATGACAATTATGAGATACCCATTACTACTCTTTATTGGTGCCTTTTAGTGTGCTGGTTAACCACACACGCTCCACTAACGACCAATAAAGCATAATGTGCAATTTCATGGATTAGCATACTTTTCACATTTTTCCTAAAGTAACTAGAGTTGGGATTTTGAAAATAATGTTCTAGTACTTTTAATATCATTATACTTTTAATGAGAAGTAGTTGTCCTATCAAATCCGTTCTGCTAACGACCCTCCACTAATCAAGGAAGCGGTGGGTGAGAGTAGACACCCATTCAACTACCATTTTATAGGCAATTTCCTTATACCCCCCTTATAGATTAGCTTCGTGAATGAGGCCTACTAGCGATTTGACTGACCATATTCTTATACATATAATATTAAACCTTTAATTATAATATATATATAAGGTGTGTTTTAAAACCTTTTAAAACTTCAAGGGTTTATATAAATTTCGAAATTTAAGCTATTAAATTCAAATTTAAATAAACCAATTAACTAGATTTAATATTTATCTATTAATTAACTATTAATCAAATTATTAAATCTTGTAAGGATTATCTAATTAAATTAATCAATTAATTTAATCCTAATCCTTATCCCTCTAATTTCGAAAAATAGGGTGAGGATAATTATCCAATTAATCTAACTAAGTAACAATTATCCAAAAACAAGAAACCCTAGTTATCCTCTTAGCATATTTCGAAATTCATAAGGGAGGAGGCTAGGGTTTTCAAAACCCTAACCCTAATTTCGATTAGGGTTCTTTGGAGGCTAGGGTTTTCGAAAAAAACCCTTTGATCCAAAACCCTAGAAATCGAAAAATTGGCCTTTAGGGTTTAATAGCTATAAACCCTAATTTGCAATTCAACAATTGTAGCAATTCAATTTAAAACAACAATGGCTCTGATACCACTGATGGGTTTTAGGTAAAACAAATAAACTAGAAACAATTTCCTAAGTTCACATGCAACCTACTTTGGATCTATGTTTTAACTATTGAACATACAACTTTGAATTGCAAAACAAGAACCCTAGAGGAGAGAGGCTAATTTCGAAATTAACAAACTAGGGTTTAGGGTTTACATACCTTTCAATTGTTATAGCAAACAATTGATATTCCCTTGATCTTGATCTTGATCTTCTTGGAAGCTTTAGCACCACAAGTGTAATGCCTCTAATGGAATCACACCCAAACTAGCAAGAAGGAAAGTAGAAGAGAGAGGGGAGAGGGAGTATGCAAAATCTC
This sequence comes from Lactuca virosa, assembly GCF_052849685.1. NCBI lineage: Eukaryota > Viridiplantae > Streptophyta > Magnoliopsida > Asterales > Asteraceae > Lactuca > Lactuca virosa. Next base: position 256,891,082 of record NC_136433.1, on the reverse strand, counting down.
GGCCTTAGGGTTTCTTCAAAAGAAAGAGTGACCAAAAACATGAACCAGGAGGCTCCTTATATAGCTGAGGGATCTAGGGTTTAAGGGAAACCCTAGTTATCCTTTGCTTAGGGCCTAAGCAAACCCAAGGGCCTTATCCAAGCCCCTATGGACGAAATTATTAGGGTTTCCCCTAAAGATTTCGTCCACCCTCTTCCAAGGGGGTTCTAGAGCCTTCCACTCAACTATTAGATAATTGCAAACTAGTCCCTGCACCTTATAATTAATTCTTTTAACCCCAAAATCAATTCTGATTAATTTCTGGCTAACAATTAATTAAACATAATGATTTCTAATTAATATATTAATCCATTAACATATTAATAAATCATTTATATATATATTAATTTATTAATCTTATAAATTAATATCTCTCATTTCATAATTTCCTTGTCCAGTTGCTAGGTTGAGGGCAACCCAAAAGGACTGTGCTGCTATCAATTCAAGTACATACCAATTATAGTTATGGGCTTAGATTTGTACCACTCGCCCCACAAAACCTTTGATTTGTACACAAGATAGGATACAATTTTCTTCGGTAGATCAAGAACTTGGTTATCTTATGAGGAGTAAAGACATAGATGAATTGACTGACTATTTAGTATAAAAATTGGTAAGATTTTTTTTAATATTTTTGGACTTAATTTCACAAACACATACTATGATATTAATATTATCATGTTTTTATGCAGATAAACTTTCAAAGGGTAAAAGGTAATCTAGTGATGCTCAGCAAAAAGCGACCGAATTGCTTTGCTACCACATAACTAACATGTTATATCTTTGTTTATATCTCGTATGTTTAATGAATTTTTTTTTAATTTTTTAGTATGTAATGATTGTGGTTGTTTACTTGTAGTCTATGTAGTGAAAAGAAAGTTTCAATAGCAAGTTGTTACATAGGATGAAAGAAAGGGAAATATTAGAAGACAAAAATGTTGTTTTTGTTTTGTTTAAACTTCGGAAATTGGTGGAATTTAGTATTTCTAAGATGTTAATTGTTAATTACTCAAATTATTCATTTGATGGTGCTTTTAAATGTCTCGAACTCTAAAAAATATGGTTTGGTGGTGTTTTAACTTTTTTAGAGTAAGCTATTTAAATTTGGCGTTTTTAAGATGTTAACCGTTAAGTACTTAATTTATTACATTGTTAGCGCTTTAAATAAGTTATTGAAAATTGACGCTTTTAAGATGTTAATTACTATTAGTTTTGAAACTCTTAAAAACCAAAAATTAAAAAACCCAAATCCACACGGTTAACAAGAACACAAAATACTACAGAAAGAAAAACAAACCAAATCCACCACATAAAATACCACATAACCGCAGCATTTGGTTTGCAAAATGAAATAATCGTAGTTGCGTTTCGTAGTTTGGTTTTGATCAATAATCACACCGAACTGCACCGTGCTCACCCTTATCTGTAGAGGGATATATTGCTCATCAAGTTCATTATAGCAATATAAAGGAAGCAAGTGGATAACCTGAAGTCCATAGAGGGTTCCAATTAGCAAGCATGGAAGCTGAATGGGCTCATGATCTTGTGAGATGTTCTAATCAAAGCTGGAGGTTGTCGTGGACAGGATTCAAGAACTCGAGCTTGAGTATGTCATAAAGGAGTAATGCTTACTAATTTCTTGAATGAAAAGTTTTAGATGATTGACATAGTTAAGTTTCTTTATGACGGCAAAGAAGCAACTTTTTGATTGCTTGGCTTTTCTTGAGAGGGATTTGGATTGGTGTTTTGATATTAGTTATGAACTGTGTGCTATAGTAGCCTTGATTTTCTTAGTTGCTCGACTATTTTTAGAAATCATGTGTTGAGTACAATATTCTTTTATATAAGGCTCTTTTTCGCCTGAAGCATGATTTGTCTCCTCACCATCTCGTTCTTAACATCAAAATGAGAGATTGTTGCGCTTGATGACCTAGTTTCTACGAATTATGTCTTTGAACATGGAGAGAACGTCATAGGCTTACACTAGCTTAGGTCGTGGATGGGTGGTATTCTTGAAGAGACTGGGTACCCATGTAGACAGGTAGACAGGTATTCTCAGGGAACCAGTAGACAGGTACTTCCCGAGCTTTTGAGAAGATGGAGCTATTTTAAGTCTTGTCTTCTTCTTTTGTATAACTATTTTGGTTTCAATATACAATGATTGAACACATGTAAATACTTACACTTTTTAAATGCAATGGTGGTTTGTACTTTTATTACTATAATGCATGTGTTGTGATACTACAAGTGAAGTCATCCACCCCCGGACGTTTCCGCCGTCTGGTTTGGGGGTGTGACAGATTGCTATCAGAGCATTGTTTATAGTGAACTCAGTATATCAATCAATAAAAAGATATACAAGCTATAAATACATTTGGAGCTAAGAGCTCTGAATACAAGTATACTTTTTAAAAATTTAAGTATTTTTACAAGAAGTATACTGACACTCATACCTACAAGTACAATATCACATTCATAAGAACTTAAAAGTATTTGGATGTTGAACATTATAGTCAAACCTGGGCAGTTAAGTAATCATACCTGGGATTAATATAGCCTGATCAACTATATTGATTTGAGATATGACCAACATGTGTTTAGGAGTAATAGTAGTGTTGCGACATGTCTAAAATTTACCAACCATATATATTCAGAAAAACTATAGAACAGAACATAAAGATTAAAATACTATAGGAGTATTTTAGGCACTATATACTAATAATAAATATGTGAAAACAAAAGAACCACTGTGGGTAGAATTATAAATATTAAGGGTATATTACAGTTATATATAATTAAAGTTACATAGACTTAGAATATGTGATCTAGCTTCATTTCCTGTTCCTTGTTTGGTTGTGGATTTAGAGCCGGGTCATTTAATCGAAGGTCGATTATACCCAAGTTATATATAATTAGTATACACTTTATAGTTATAGTAATACCTAGAACAAGTTATACAGAATACATTACTTGTTAACTGTAAGTCTCTCTCGTAGAAACTTGTATCTTTAATCTATCGTTACTAACTATATTCTATATCTCTTATCCTTATTCTCGCCTAGATAACATCTACCTGGAGACCCTTATTTTCCCAAACAAGGGCAAGATGCAGAGCCAGAAGAGAATCATGAAATTCCCTTAGATGATGATTTTGTAGAAAATTTTCCTGAAGACACTGATTCCGAATCAGAAGCCTATAATCCACCACCAGTTTCCCAGAATCCTAATCCACGAAAAAATTTCCAAGGCCCGACGCCTTCGTGGGCTGAGAACTTGGGTAGGTGGAGCCGAGAGCAAGGTCAACCCTTAACCTACAACGGAGACCGAAGCTTCTACAACCTAAGTGAGAGAGGATCTGCATACAGAATTCTTCCTATTTTGGTTCGCAAAGTGGCTCGAAATGTTGAGCTAGGAGTGACAGCTATACAACAAACTGTGGAGATTGATGTGGAAACGAATGCCAATACAGATTGTATTCGCAATCTTGAACTTGCTCATAACAGAGCAATGAGAGACAATGAGGCTCTGCTGCAAGAGCTAGCTGTAACTCGAGTTGAAGTCATAGAGCTCCGAGCACGCCAGACAGTGTATGAAAGACATCCGCTTAATGTGGAACGTCAGCTGGCCGAATTGAGGGTTTGCCCGAGTGATGCCCGTCGCCAGTAGGAGATGCTCTACTCATCCTTTCTTTTGGTTAAGAAGTGGATTATACTCTACTCGCTCTCTGTTTACTCTTTTAGTTATAGTTAAGTCTGCGGATATGTTCTAGCGTTATTTTTGATGTTTTTCAGTACGACCGTGAAAATTTTATTTTCGGTAGGTCGGGTTGATGGCGATGTTTTTCGCGTAATTTGGTGTATTGTAGTCCTGTTTAGGGTCAAGTTTTCCAGACTTTATGTATTCAATACGCCAATGAAATCGACACGCATCTTCATACTCTTTGAAAAATAACCACTCAATTTCATATGATCCTATTGCAAGTTGTACTTGTAGTAGACTCCTATATTCGATTCCTTACAAGATTCATGTTGAACTAAATGTTTTAGTTCAGAGATATCAAATTCATCTTCACTCTTGATATCTTACCATCTTTTTATCTTTTAACTTTTATAGTAAAAGATGGCTCCTCGGAGAAATCCAAGACGTAACAATGTCAATGAAACACCGCCACCACCTCCGCCACCACCTCCTCAATTCACCGCTGCTATGTTTCAAGCGGCGGTCACGGCAGCTGTTGCAGCTGCCATGTCTCATATCAACACTCCTGGTACTAGTGAGTCTGGAGCTGGTGTGCATCCTTCTAATCATGGCCAAAGTCAGGGACACTCGCGAGAGTTTACTTATAAAGATATCTCGAACGCCAAACTAGGACCTTTAATGGGACTGGAGGAGTTATGGCGTTAAGACAGTGGATTGAAAAGACAGAAGCAATTTTCGAAATATGCTCCTGTCCAGAGAGCAGCAAAGTCAAATTTGCTGTTTGTACCTTTTCGGATAGAGCCCTAACAAGGTGGAACGACCATGTTAAGTCACTGACTCTGGTAGTGGCTAACTCGATAAGCTGGAAGAACTTAAAAACTATGCTGATGCGGGAATATTGTCCGCGGGGAGAAATTCAGAAACTCGAGCAAGAGCTCTGGGGTCTTACAATGGTTGGTTCGAAAATAACAACCTATACCAATAGATTCTGTGACTTGGCAATTCTTTGTCCAGAAATGGTTGCTCTAGAGAGCAAAAAGATCGAGAGATATATTTGGGGATTGTCGCCCCAAATTCAATCAAGTGTATTAGCTTCAAGGCCTGTTACCTTTGACAGTGCCAAAGAGGTGGAACAGTCTCTTATAGAACACGAATCCTGTCAAAACTTAGTGGTAGCTGCACCAGAACAACCGAAGGGAAACAACAACAACTACAAGAAGAAAGGTTGGAACAAGAGGAAGGGCAAATCTTCTCAGGAACCCTCAAAGAAGCAACAACTAGTGGCAGTCAATGCTGCTACTGTACCTGCTGCTGTTCCTGCTAACCCTGCACCAGCTAAGCCTTATGCTGGTAATCTGCCCAAGTGCAACAAGTGAAATTTTCACCATAACGGAAATTGCCGGGAAATGCAGTGTCGTAACTGCAACAGAAAAGGGCATACTGCCCGATTTTTGTAGATCACTACCCCAACCGATTACCCAAGTACCTTCCGCTAGAGTAGGTCAAGCATGCTACCAATGGGGTGATGTGGGGCATTTCAAGAGAGATTTTCCAAAAGTTGGAAATGCCGGTGGAGTTGGGAGAATTTTAGCTTTGGGTCACGAAGAAGCAGTGGCAGACCCTGCGGTGGTCACGGGTACGTTTCTTCTCAACAACACTTATGCATGCCTTCTATTTGATTGTGGTGCTGAGAAGAGCTTTGTGAGACATAATTTCAAACACTTGCTAAATCAAAAATCCCAACCACTAAATGAAAGTTTCACTGTCGAAATGGCTAACGGGAAATCCGAATCCACCAACGATATATACATAGGATGTACTCTTACCTTGAATAACTTTTCTTTCCCAAATGACCTTATGCCGGTCTCTATCAAAAGTTTCGACGTCATAATAGGTATGGATTGGTTGTGCTCTAACCATGCCGACATCCTGTGTTACGAAAGAGCCATTTGTCTGAACTTGTCAACTAACGAAACTCTTGTTATCTACGGCGACAAACCCGGAGCGAACCTTCAGATCATTTCTTGCATCAAGGCACAAAAGTACCTTCGCAAAGAGTACTGTGCTTTCTTAGCTCACGTGGTAGACAAAAAGCAAGAAGTGAAAGACATCGCGAGCATTCCTGAGGTCTGCAACTTTCCTAACATTTTTCCCGACGATCTTCCAGGAGTGCCTCCCGAACGACAAGTCGAATTCAGAATCGACTTAATCCCTGGGGCTACCCCTGTAGCCAAATCCCCCTATCGTCTTGCACCTTCTGAAATGCAGGAATTATCTAGCCAGCTTAACGAACTCCTTAGCAAAGGTTTCATAAGACCAAGCTTCTCACCCTGGGGAGCACCGTTTTATTCGTAAAGAAGAAGGATGGATCATTCCGTATGTGCATAGACTACCGCAAGCTGAATAAACTTACCATCAAGAATCGATATCCTCTGCCTCGCATTGACGATCTGTTCGACCAACTTCAAGATGCGAGCTACTTCTCAAAAATAGACTTAAGATCCAAGTATCACCGGTTATGGATTTTGGAGGATGACATTCCCAAAACCGCGTTCAGAACTCGTTATGGTCATTATGAGTTTGTAGTGATGCCATTCGGATTGACGAATGCACCTGCTGTGTTCATGGACCTAATGAACAAAATGTGTCGTCCATTCCTGGACAAATTCGTCATAGTCTTCATTGATGACATCCTTATCTACTCAAGAAGTGAAGAGGAACATGGCCAACATCTTCGTCAAGTATTGCAAACTCTTAGATCGGAGAAACTTTATGCGAAGTTTTCAAAGTGTGAATTTTGGATTAGGAAGGTTGATTTCCTAGGTCATGTGGTCAGTTCAGAAGGAATACACGTCGAACCTTCCAAAATAAAGGCAATTGAGAACTGGTCAGCACCCAAAACACCTACAGAAATCCGTCAATTCTTAGGTCTTGCTGGCTACTATCGCAGATTCATCCAGAATTTCTCCCGAATCGCTAAACCTTTTACCACCCTGACACAAAAGGGTGTAACTTTTAGCTGGGGAGAAAAGCAAGAAACATCGTTCCAAACGCTGAAGTGAGCTCTGTGTAGTGCACCGATCCTGTCTCTTCCTGAAGGGACAGAGGATTTTGTAGTGTATTGTGATGCTTCTAATCAAGGGCTTGGATGTGTTCTTATGCAATGAGGAAAGGTTATATCCTATGCCTCAAGACAGCTAAAGACACATGAAGTCAACTATACAACACATGACCTTGAACTAGGAGCAGTGGTATTTGCTCTGAAGATTTGGAGACATTATTTATATGGCACGAAATGCACAATATTCACGGACCATAAAAGTCTCCAGCATATCTTCGATCAGAAAGAACTGAACATGAGACAACGACGGTGTGTGGAGCTACTGAACGAATACGAATGTGAGATTCTTTATCACCCTGGTAAAGCTAACGTAGTAGCTGACGCCCTTAGTAGAAAAGAATACTCGGGACGCCGAGTAAAGTCGTTGACCATGACAATCCAATCATATCTGTCCACACAGATCAGAGAGGCTCAACTCGAGGCCTTAAAACCCGAAAACGTGGTAGGTGAAACCCTGAGAGGAATATATAAGAAATTCAAAGTCAGGGATGATGGAGTCTATTGTTTCATGAACCGGATCTGGACACCAAAGTTCGGTGGTTACAAAGACGTGGTGATGAATGAAGCACACAAAACCCGATACTCCATTCATCCAGGTTCAGACAAGATGTACCTGGACCTCAAGAAACTATATTGGTGGCCTAATATGAAGGCTGAAATTGCTACATTTGTGGGCAAGTGCCTTACTTGTGCCAAAGTCAAGGTAGAATACCAGAAACCTTCAGGTTTATTACAACAACCTAAAATCCCTGAATGGAAGTGGGAGCGGATTACAATGGATTTCATAACTAAGTTACCCAAGACATCGGGTGGTTATGATACTATTTGGGTAATCGTCGATAGATTAACCAAATCCACACATTTCTTACCAATCAATGATACCGACAAGATGGAGAAGCTAACAAGAACTTACCTCAAGGAGATCGTTAGACTGCATGGTGTGCCAATATCTATTATTTCAGACCGAGATAGTAGATTCACTTCTCATTTCTGGCAGTCTTTACAAAAATCTTTGGGAATTAGGCTGGACATGAGTACAGCCTACCATCCAAAAACCGACGGACAAAGTGAGAGGACGATTCAAGCTTTAGAAGACATGTTACGAGCTTGCGTGATAGACTTCGGAAAGGCATGGGATACTCATTTACCGCTTGTCGAATTCTCTTACAACAACAGTTATCACACTAGCATAAAGGCAGCTCCTTTCGAAGCCCTCTATGGCCGCAAGTGCAGATCACCTCTGTGCTAGGCTGAAGTGGGTAACACGCAGCTAGCTAAAAGTCAAGCTCCTGAGAGTGCTCTCACTGGTCCGGAAATCATTCGCGAAACTACGGAGAAAATCATACAAATCCGGGAGGGACTTAAAGCTTCCAGAGATAGATAGAAAAGCTACGCTGACAAAAAAAGAAAAGCTTTGGAATTCCTGGTTGGTGACCGTGTCATGTTGAAGGTCTCACCCTGGAAGGGCATGATACACTTTGGAAAGTGTGACAAGCTGAATCCAAGGTACATAGGACCATTAGAGATTCTTGCTAGAATCGGTCCAGTAGCTTACTGTTGGATTAGGTGTCTAAGCCCATAACTATAATTGGTATGTACTTGAATTGATAGCAGCACAGTCCTTTTGGGTTGCCCTCAACCTAGCAACTGGACAAGGAAATTATGAAAGGAGAGATATTAATTTATAAGATTAATGAATTAATATAAATGATTTATTAATATGTTAAAAGATTAATATATTAATAAGAAATCATTATGTTTAATTAATTGTTAGCCAGAAATTAATCAGAATTGATTTTGGGGTTAAAAGAATTAATTATAAGGTGCAGGGACTAGTTTGCAATTATCTAATAGTTGAGTGGAAGGCTCTAGAACCCCCTTGGAAGAGGGTGGACGAAATCTTTAGGGGAAACCCTAATAATTTCGTCCATAGGGGCTTGGATAAGGCCCTTGGGTTTGCTTAGGCCCTAAGCAAAGGATAACTAGGGTTTCCCTTAAACCCTAGATCCCTCAGCTATATAAGGAGCCTCCTGGTTCATGTTTTTGGTCACTCTTTCTTTTGAAGAAACCCTAAGGCCGAGATTTTGCATACTCCCTCTCCCCTCTCTCTTCTACTTTCCTTCTTGCTAGTTTGGGTGTGATTCCATTAGAGGCATTACACTTGTGGTGCTAAAGCTTCCAAGAAGATCAAGATCAAGATCAAGGGAATATCAATTGTTTGCTATAACAATTGAAAGGTATGTAAACCCTAAACCCTAGTTTGTTAATTTCGAAATTAGCCTCTCTCCTCTAGGGTTCTTGTTTTGCAATTCAAAGCTGTATGTTCAATAGTTAAAACATAGATCCAAAGTAGGTTGCATATGAACTTAGGAATTGTTTCTAGTTTATTTGTTTTACCTAAAACCCATCACTTACAAACTCCGACTATTCCAAGAACTAAGTAACATACATCCTGTTTTGCACGTCTCTAACTTGAAAAAGTGTTTATCCGATGAGACTCTTGTAATCCCACTCGACGAAATCGAGATCAACGAGAGCCTCAACTTCGTGGAAGAACCAGTAGAAATCGTGGACCGAGAGGTCAAGCAAACGAAGCAGAGCCGTATCCCGATAGTGAAGGTTCGCTGGAATGCCAAGCGAGGACCTGAATTCAGTTGGGAGCGCGAGGATCAAAAAAACTGTAATATCCTCATTTTTTTACTTAGTTAATTGTATTTTCTTAAACTCTAATTTCGAGACGAAATTCTCTCTAACGGGGGGATGATGTGACAACCCGAAATCTCTATCTTGTAAAGCCATTCAATTCAATCAAAAGTCAGACTTGTTTCTGCTTTTTTCTAGCATTATTAAGGGTCTGTTTGAGTGTTCTAAGCCTAGTACATTCAAGGAATGGGCGTTAGGAAGTATCTTCTAGAGTTCAGTGTGCAAGATTCAAGCCGGAAAACTCCAACACTTGGAGTTTATGGCCGTAAATTAGAGATTACGGCCGTACTCTCTTGCTTGGCCGTGAACTCCACCTTTATGTATGATATTCCTTCACTTTTCATCAATTTTCACACTTCCAACTCAAGAACACTCATTTCCCTCTCAAGTATCATAAAAAATACTTCTAATTCTTGCCAAATTTGTAAGTGATTCTTCCATTTTTAAGTTGATATCCTTCTTGATCTATTAAAACCCCTTGATTTCATCCGTAAATTCATCTCTTTTGGGCTAGATCTTCAAGAACACCAAGAACACCAAGAACACACACTAGTTTCTTTGGGCCGTGAACACCCCTTCAAGCTTCCAAATCGTAAGTATCCTTTCCATATACTTGATATCAATTAGAAGCTCTCTATTTACATCTTATAAACAACCCTTTTAGCATGAAAACCAAGAGTTTACGGCCATAACTTCTCCCTTGGCCGTAAAACCTTCTCAAGAACATCAATGGCCGTGAACATCATGGGCCATAAACATCCATGGCCGTGAACACCTTGGCCGTGAACACACTCAAGTGTGGCCGTGAACTCCCTTAACCCAATCACATGTGATTGATACACTCCATTGTGAGTGATTCCTAGTTCCTAGAGATGTTTCCAATTCATGATTAGTTGTTATATACACTAATTATATACATATATGTGTCATTATATGCTTATTAGGATCTGTTTGTGCTCGGGACTTCACCTGACACTTAGCATCCTATATCGATCTTACATTCGAATCACTCACTATAGGTGAATTTATACCCCCGTATTTTCATAGTTTTTACTGTTTTAAGGGGGACGGGAGGGGGGGGGAATACAAGTCTAACACAAAGATTTTCTGTTATAAACAAAAGGTTTCAAACATCTAATCAAATTGGATTTCAGTTATCATCAATTCAATTGGTTTTCAAAGATCGTGTTAAAATGACATTAAGTCACCAAAAGTATTTCAAAATATTAAAGTTCTTTTAAAATGTTTTTATAAACTTATATTTTTTCCCATAAATCATATTTATATATATATATATATATATATATATATATATATATATATATATATATATATAAGATTTAAAAGGCTTAGAACTGATAACCCACTTTGGTTCCTTTTCCTTGTTTGGATGTGGGATTATAAGTATCAGTTATTTGTCCGAGTGTCATTTAGATTTTACTTATATATATATATGTATTTGTATATAAGTATAAAAGCTATTTCATTAAGTTCAAATACCCGTTGTAACATGTTGAACAAGGGGTTGCATTCATGAATACTCAGTAATCAATTCAGAAAGTACATATAAATTATAATAGGTATAATTTATGATTCACAGAACATTAATTCACGATTCAAGTATACTAAAGTACATTGTTTTACAAGAACAAAGGTTTGATTCAAAACTAATCAAGAGTATACATCTTTCATATACATGTTAAGAATACTAATTCAAGAACATACTGTCAATCATTTATTTTAGAATGATTGGGTTTTCATAACTAATATACATGTAACGTTTATATGCTTTTTATGAGTCATTTGATACAGGTTGTTTAATTTATTTTAAACAATATAGTTAAAGTCCTGACATTATAACCAGAATCTCCAGTCGGGGATCGAAACAATGTGTGTATAAATCTATATTGGGATTGACAACCCCGCACTCAGACTGCTAGCTACAGACATACACGCCTACGAGTGACAGTTGTTATCAACAGCTTTCAACGCCTTCAATGCGTTGGGTCAGGCCATCTAGTCTCAGTATGGTTATAATAACTCATTAAAAAGATATTAACAATACGTTAGTGTATAATTAACTAAACATAAGTACATATTCAATGTACAAGTTTTACAAGATACAATTTACAGTATTACATTACAGTATGCAATAACAGCTGGTGGAACCAGACACACTCACAGTTACAAGTTTTACAAAAGGAATACAAATACAGAATATTGGTTTACAAACAGAACGGTTTTATGTGATTAAAACTACTTTTCATATATTGCAGAAAATATAGGATTTTCTGGAACAGTTTACATATTCAAGAAACAGAAAACATTCTTTTAAACACAAACACTTATGCACTCACTCAACTTTATGTTGATACTCTGTTTTCAAATTACTTGTATTCTCAGGAACCAGTAGACAGGTACTCCCCGAGCTTTTGAGAAGATGGAGCTATTTTAAGTCTTGTCTTCTTCTTTTGTATAACTATTTTGGTTTCAATATACAATGATTAAACACATGTAAATACTTACACTTTTTAAATGCAATGGTTGTTTGTACTTTGATTACTATAATGCATGTGTTGTGATACTACAAGTGAAGTCATCCACCCCCGGACGTTTCCGCCGTCTGGTTTGGGGGTGTGACAAAAGGGCTTAATGTAAACATAGGTTAAATGTTTGGATCAAGAGTGGAAACTAGGGAGCACCTTATTTCCTTTTCTTCTGAGGTGCTGTTTGTTTTTTTTTTAAAAACCTCTTCAAACCACTTTCTGCTGCACGGCGCAGTGCACGCGCAACACTTTCCCTCTCGCATCAGTTTGTTTTTTTGAAAACTTCGGACTGAAAAAACTCTGCGCGTGTGCTGCGTGGCGCAGCACTTGACTTGTGTTTTCAAACCTCTTCAGCTTTCATTTTTTTGAATTGTTTTTTTAGAATTTTGGTATAACTTATTTTTTTTAACTTTTTTTTTTTTTAAAATTTAGATTTTTTTAAACTTTTATTTACGGATTTGATAGAATTTCTTATTATAGTTTCCACAATTTTTTTAACATTATTTAAAAAAAAAAACTTTAATTTTTTTAATTTTATTACCGTTTCTGTTAATAATATTTTCAGTTTCAATTTCATCTTTTTTAATGTGTGTAATTTTTACGAACTTTGTAGACATCGTTTGCAATTCTTTCTTAATTTTTTTATTATTTTCTTTTTTATGTTTTTTAAAATTAGTTTTTTTTCTAGAATAAAGCTGTTAGCTTCTTTTATACTTTTGTAAGTTTTTTTTTAAAAGTTTTATATTTTTGTTTTTTTACATGTTCTTTTTAGTATTCTTTCAATGTTTTAAGATTAGAATTATTTAAATTTCGGTGTTGAAAACTATTTTCAGTTTATAAAATTAGTTTATTTAAACTTCAGTTTACTGTAGCCGTCTGCAGATGTTAAAAAACAAATATGCTTCTTATTATGGGCTGCTGCCGTTTGTCTACAATCTGGAAAGAACTTCAAGGTCTCTTTTTATTCTGCTAAGTGCGAGCCGACCCAGAGAAAGAGGAAGAAGAAACGGAGCACAGAAATCATATAAGGGGTGCATGATTTCTCACATTTGGTAACCCAAAATTCATGTTGTCCTTCAATTTGACAGATTCTTGAGGTAATAACCAAACCCTACTAAGTTAATTTTTCGAAAATATTCAAATAAATGTTGAAATTGGATTTGGACTCATGAATTGCTATTTGTAAATTGTAATGAGCTTAGAAACATGATTGCAAACTTGAATATCTTGAATGCCACAAATTTGAGTTTTACTAACCTTTATTCAAATTGGAATGGAATTGTGAATTCCAATACTTAATGGAAAAAGGAATGGGCTAGGGAAACTTGAATGATAGGATGGAATTGGTATGCAAATATCACGAGAATTGTGGAAACAAATCTACAGGTGTATTGATACAAATGGGACAATTCTAAGTAATTTACAAAGAAGGGACAAAACCTTAACAAGTTGAAAGTCCCCTAGGAGCATTTTGAAGTCTGCTTACACATTTTTGTAAAGCACTGATCACAGACCTTTTTGCAACATGCATTGGAGACTGAGTCACTTGTCCCTGTTGTATAAAACATGAATTTTCACTTGTTTGGAGTACCCCGTATATTATTTGACGATATAAGCTTATACTTGAATGAGAAACAAAATTCATTGTCAATATTTTTTTTCTTTCAGAAAAGAAGTGTGAATATAGGCATATTATACTTTTTTTGTTGGGCTGTTGGCTAAGCTAATAACAACATATGCTTACACCTGATATGAGGAACCAAAATCAAATGCCAATGTTTTATTCATTTTCCAGTACCTAACGCTCATAGTGCATAATCATGATTAAACATAATACTTCTACGGATTTTCTATGATTCTCAGTTAATGTCGTTTGCAACAATTTAACATATTAATTAGTTGTGATAAGCTAGGAAATTGCACAGCTTTAACAACATCACTTATTGGCTTTAATTTACATGATCTTTGGGTGTATAACTCTATTCGTATATCTAATCAATAGGTTCTTTTTTCATACGTGGAATTGTTTTCAAGTGGGACCCAATTGGTCTTGTAATGCATCAATGTTTAGCCAACTTGTAGTTTACTTTGGTTAAAGAACAAAAGCATGTTAGACTTAATGGTTGATATATCACCATCACAAGGTCATGGACCCAAGTGCTACATATTGTTTATCATTTATATTTTTGATGATAGGTCATGCACAAAAGCAACTATCTTTGTTAACTCCATTCCACTCCCAATATTCACACTTCCAAAATAATCAAATGTGAAATTAGTTTCTCATTCATACACTACACAAATTATAGTGAATTCAAAATTGTTCCTTGATCTGATTTCAAACAAGTGGGAAAATTATCTCGATTTAATTACAAATGATAAAAAAAACCTAGTGGTTAATTGGTTGTAAGAATGCTGTATAGAAGTCATAATGCGCCCAACTGAGAAGCAATATCACTGAATGTATATTCACTGCATGGAATTGTGAGGCCGCCCATTTGATGAACATACCCAAATTCTTGCTCTGCCTGATCTAGTAATTCTTGAAATGCAGGTTGGCTTAACAACCATACAGGAACCACAAAACGTTTCTTCTCTTGCTCACCAACATAAATTGCTAAATAGCCTTTCGGAATGTCCATACATTTGGTTGTGCTGCTTCCATTGGATAATGATCTTCTGAGAATTTGTTTTGCTTGAATGATCCGAGGAAAAAAGATGGCCATTTTTAAGGAGGGTGGTGTCTGTTCACTTCAAAGGGCTGATTGCAGATGGAAACTCTCAAAGCACGTCTTGTTAGATTTCAGAGGAAGTTGTGATTGTGTGATTCATATCGATTGGTTTTTATATACAGAGATACGAGGAGATCTTGATAGAGGATGGTGACATACAGTGGACGAAAAGGAAACCTCACATGGCATTGTCTTCCAACTTGTAAGACAGATCCAAAGTCCAATTCACCTATCAATGATAGGGCCACATATGTTTCAAGAAAGCCCAAGAGATATTAGCCACAATTTCGTGCTTGTTAGGAGGCATTGCCACATTCCTCTTAATATTACATGGGACCATGGTGCTTCTATATATCCAGCATAATTTCCTCTCAAACCCCCTGTACATCTTTCAGTTTGAGATTACTCTCAAATTGTTTTGTTGCTCGGTGATAAACCTTCAGAAAAATGGGTATTCGTATGCCTCTGATCATTCAAGCAAGACAAATACTCCAACGGTCTTTGTCCAATGGAAACAGCACAACAGCAACGGATCTACCGAAAGGGTATTTTGCAGTTTATGTAGGAGAACAAGAAAAGAAGCGTTTTGTGATTCCAGTGTCATTGTTAAGCCAACCTTCATTCACTAGTACATAAAAGATTTGATAATGCGGTTAATATAGTTTGTTGATGCGGTTTTCTAACCGCACTAAAAAATATAGCATCAAAAAATAACCCTCTTTGTTGATGCGGTTTATCTACGGATGAGGATATTCTTTAATGCATCACACGGATTGAGTTTTGATTGAGTAGTATTTTCTTTTTTAGATAAACTAAATTTTTTAATTTAAAAAGCAACGAGTAACAATTTTTTAATTTTTACAATCAATTGTAAAATATATTGGTAAAATTAAAAAAAACATTGTAGCTAAGTCCGATTCTTAATTTAAAGACTTAAACAAAAAAGAAGAAAACATCCGGTTATCTAAGTCATGTGTAACGACATGAATTTTCAAAACAAAATTTTTAATTTTTAAACTCATAAAAACATATGTCTCATCATTAATTCTCAAAACAAACAACAATTGGGTCAAGGAGCAATTTCAAACATTTCCATTTTGATATTGGATTTCCCTTTTCAAGATGTCTCAGAGCAAGCAAGTTTTCAACACAACTATTCAAATCCAGGATCCACAATCATAGCTCAATATCAAGAGTGTGTGTACAATCATGCCGGTGCCTTTCCGCGATCATCGGAAGTACCTGAAACACATAACACATAACACAGTAAACACGAATGCTTAGTGAGTTTCCCAAAATCCACATACAACAAATTCGCCACTCGTTGGACCTCTGGTCTAGCTCGTTGGACCCCAGCAAGCTCCAACTCGACGAGCTAACCCCTAACTCGACGGTTCACCATCTGACTCAGTTCATCGGGACAAAACCTTGGGCTACTCGCCGAGTCAGCGGCTCGACTCGGCGAGTCTATTCAGACTCTTTTGCATTCAGTCGATTTAGTGCAAGATACTTTCCCAAACTTCAGATCTATGCCCTCAAGGCTCATTAATCACGTAAAGGTTCAATCTTTTAGGTTTTTTTTTGGGCGATTATTGTGGAGCGGTGTTTTTTATGAGGCGGTGGATTTCTTATTAAATGCGGTCATTAATCTTTTAGCAATTATATTAATATCAATTGCAAAGAATCTAGAAATCAAATTTTAACCATTGCGATTTCCAATTTTCAATGTTTAGGATCCTATTTTGCTTATGGGTAAATCTTTATATAATGAATTACACTGAAAAACTAACTGAAATTATAATATTCGTTTTGGAAGTATATATAGTATGTCTTTATTGGTTTTATAAAAATTATATTTAGAAATTATTCAATTTAATATTTAGTTATGACTCATAATTAATTATATATAATTCTAAAAATAAATATTACAAAAACAATAAAGACATAATATATACTTCCAAAAATTAAAAAATTATGGTTTAAGTTTCGAGGTTTATTTTTTTGGAAAGGGAACTTCCCTAACGAGGGTTTCCCGCTGCAAACATGAGGCTTTGCCTCATGCCCTGGAGTCACTGCAGGCGAACCTCCATGGCCACAAGGGCTGAGTGATGCCAGGATTTGAACATGGGTCAATAGGTTATCCACCATATCTTCCACATGCCTTACCAAGTCACCAGAACCCAAAGTTTCGAGGTTTAGTGTTTAGGGGTTAGGGTTTACGGTTTATTCTTTATGGATTTGAGTTGGAGTTTTGGGTTTTGGGTTTAGGGTTTTGGGTTTAGGGTTTTGGGTTTAAGGGTTTACTCTTAAGGTTTAGGGTTTAGTGTTTATGGTTTAGTGTTTAGTGGTTAGCTTTATGGTTTAGTGTTTAGGGTTTTGAGGCGGTTTAGTGTTTAGGGTTTACGATTTACAGTTTAGGTTATAGGGTTTAGGGGTTAGGGTTTAAGGTTTACGGTTAACACTTGAAGGTTTAGTGTTTAGTGGTTACGGTTTAGGGTTTAGTGTTTTGGTTTTAGGGGTTAGGGTGTATGGTTTAATTTTCAAGGTTTAGTAGTTAGGGTTTATGGTTTAGGGTTTAGTGTTTATGGTTTAGTGTTTAGTGGTTGGGTTTATGGTTTAGTGTTTAGGGTTTTGAGGCGGTTTATTGTTTAGATCTGAAGTTTGGAAAAATATCTTGCACTAAATCGACCGAATGCAAAAGAGTCTGAATAGAATCGCCGAGTCGAGCCGCTGACTCGGCGAGTAGCCCAAGGTTTTGTCCCGATGAACTGAGTCAGATGGTGAACCGTCGAGTTAGGGGTTAGCTCGTCGAGTTAGAGCTTGCTGGGGTTGCCATGAATCGGCTGGACTCGACGAGTGCATTCTTGCAAGGAAGAAGGAGACGGTTCAAGCTTAGTTGTCTAGAGGGGCTCAGATCTTTCTCTATTTCATTCAGGACTGCTGTTGGAGGTATGAATCTATACATGTTTTCGTATGATTAGTAGATCTCTTGAAGTTAGGGTTTCTTTGCCCTCTTTTAAGTTGAGATATGAAGCATGTGAAGTCCCTTCGAGGCTTAGACATCAGATTTGGACCTTGAGAGGTCCAGAGAGTCCCAAGAACCCAACTTTATGTAGTTACATAAGAATATTGAACCAATGACACCATTTTTAGGGTTATTTTGTCATTTAGAGCTAGATGAGTGATGCATGGACATAAAGGTTGAACCTTTACGTGATTAATGAGCCTTGAGGGCATAGATCTGAAGTTTGGGAAAGTATCTTGCACTAAATCGACTGAATGCAAAAGAGTCTGAATAGACTCGCCGAGTCGAGTCGCTGACTCGGCGAGTAGCCCAAGGTTTTGTCCCGATGAACTGAGTCAGATGGTGAACCGTCGAGTTAGGGGTTAGCTCGTCGAGTTGGAGCTTGCTGGGGTCCAACGAGCTAGACCAGAGGTCCAACGAGTGGCGAATTTGTTGTATGTGGATTTTGGGAAACTCACTAAGCATTCGTGTTTACTGTGTTATGTGTTATGTGTTTCAGGTACTTCCGATGATCGCGGAAAGGCACCGGCATGATTGTACACACACTCTTGATATTGAGCTATGATTGTGGATCCTGGATTTGAATAGTTGTGTTGAAAACTTGCTTGCTCTGAGACATCTTGAAAAGGGAAATCCAATATCAAAATGGAAATGTTTGAAATTGCTCCTTGACCCAATTGTTGGTTGTTTTGAGAATTAATGATGAGACATATGTTTTTATGAGTTTAAAAATTAAAAATTTTGTTTTGAAAATTCATGTCGTTACACATGACTTAGATAACCGGATGTTTTCTTCTTTTTTGTTTAAGTCTTTTAATTAAGAACCGGACTTAGCTACAATGTTTTTTTTATTTTACCAATATATTGTACAATTGAGTGTAAAAATTAAAAAATTGTTACTCGTTGCTTTTTAAATTAAAAAATTTAGTTTATCTAAAAAAGAAAATACTACTCAATCAAAACTCAATCCGTGTGATGCATTAAAGAATATCCTCATCCGTAGATAAATAGAATCGAATGGTTGATAATGAATATGTGTTGATGCGTTTATCGATTTTTTGATGCTATTTTTTAGCATTTTTTTAGGCGGTTTATGTATTTTTTGATGCTATCTATTGAGGCGGTTTCTTTTATTTTTTAGGGCAGTTTTCGCGTAATTAAAATATGGTTTTTTTGAGGCGGTTTGAGTTTCTTTTGATGCGGTTTTTATATGTTTTGAGGCGGTGTCGTTTATATTTTAGGGCGGTTTTCACGTAAAAGTAGATTGCTTATTTTGTTAACAGAACAAGTAAAGGCCTGATACATTAAATACATCACAAGTGATCAAACACCATATATAAAAGTCTTACCTGATACATTTGAATGTTATTTGATATTTCTTATAACAATTATACAAACATTATAATTATCAAAAGATAAGGACAATATTGTTATTATTTATCAATAGATAGTATTTGATACAAAAGTCATGTAAAAACAACATTCAAAAATGAAAAAAAAACCATCCATTCACTTAATCAACATATGTCCCTTCTATGTTAGATCGTACGAATGTTGTGCGTTCAATATTATCGTAATTACCGGGTTCAATACCAACCGAAAATGGTGGTAGATCATCAAAGTGGTCGTATTCTTCTTCATCAACAACATCATCAACACCAATAATACGTCGTTTGCCTTGTAAGACGATGTGCTCTTTTTTCTTGCTCGGGTCTTTGATATAGAAAACCTGTGTGACATGTTTTGCGAGAACGAATGGCTCAGATACATAGCCATTATTTGTAAGGTCAACAAGTGTAAAACCATCTTTATCAACTTGAACACATGTACGGTTATTCACCCATTTACATTTGAACACAGGAATAACGAAGTCATAATAGTTCAACTCCCAAATTTTTTGTATAACACCATAATAAGAATCTTTGGCTATTCTTATCAAAGTATCATGATCCCGTCTGTCGAATTCGGTCGTTGATGCTATCATTGTAACTCCACTATTCTGCATTGTACTTTTTTCATCTTGATCTTTGGTGTAAAACGAATAATTGTTAATGTCGTACCCTTGATAAGATTTAACTCTACAATCTGGCCCACGTCCCAACCTTTTCACGGTTTCATCAACATCCGTTTCTGCTACCTTCTTTTCCAGCCAACCCGAAAACTCTTTGTTGTGATTGTTTATGTACCACATTTTTTCCTTACCTGGGTATTTCGACTTTAACATGTCCATGTGTTCATCAACGTAAGGAGTAAGACATTTCATGTGTTTTAGGACCACTAAATGTGCAACTTGTAACTCTTCATAAGTTGGCATGGTTATTTTGAAACCGACTCCTCCCTTTCCTTCAAGTCGACCTGAATGACGAGTTTTTGGAACACCAACACTTTCGACATCTTTCATATAGCCTACAAAAAATATTAATATTATATATAATATATTATAGATTCTTATAACTGTAATATATTATTAATAGGATTACCTTGGCAGAACTCAATCACCTCTTCACAAGTATACCCTTCAACAATACTGCCCTCTGGCCGATTACGGTTTCTTACGTAACCTTTTAGGATACCCATGTATCTTTCAAAAGGGTACATGTACCGTAAGAATACAGGACCACAAGCCTTAATTTCTTGTACGATATGAGATATGAGATGAACCATTATATCAAAAAATGAGGGTGGAAAGTACATCTCTAGTTCACAAAGTGTAACATAAACGTCTTTCTCCCATTGATCCAAATCTTCTACATCAATAACCTTTGAGTGAATGTTGTTAAAAAACAAACAAAGCTTAGTGATAGAATGTCGGACATCATCTTGTAAAATTCCACGAATTGCGATAGGAATCATATGTGTCATCAAAACATGACAATCATGAGACTTCATTCCAAACAATTTACAGTCTTTCATCGACACAAATCTTTTAATGTTTGCAGAATAAGTTGATGGGACCTTAATATCATGTAAACATTGACAAAACTTTATTTTTTTCTTCTTTTGATGTAGTATAACAAGCAGGTGGGAGATAAACACCGTTAGCACTCTGTTCAGGGGCAAGATCTTCACGCATCCCCATCTCGACCATGTCCTTTCGGACGTTAACCTCTTTAGTTTTATGCTTCATCTCTAATAATAAGCATATCAAGCTCTCACATACATTTTTTTCTATATGCATAACATCTAGACAATGTCTAACATCCAAATGTCTCCAGTAAGGCAATTCAAAAAAAATTGACTTTTTTTTTCCAAAGGGCATTTTTATCAATTCGAAATCTTTTTCCCAACATAACATTTATACTTGCAACTCGTGAAAATGCATCAAATCGTTTCCTCATCGTTCTAATCTCAATACTTCCGTCAAACTCAATAGTTTGCTTCCTAAAACGGTGACCCTTAGGAAGAAATCTTCAATGTCCGATATATACAGTTTTTTTGGAATTTGTTAACCATATCGAGCTTGTTTGATCTTCACAAACTGGACAAGCTTTCTTACCCTTTGTTTTGTATCCTGACAAGTTACCGTATGTTGGAAAATCACTTATCATACAAAAAATCATGGCCCGCAATTGAAAGTGTTGTTTCTTATAAGCATCATATACATCTACACCCGAACTCCAAAGAGTTTTTAAGTCATCAATCAAAGGAGACAAATACACATCAATATCGTTACCAGGTTGTCTCGGCCCCTGAATCAACAACAACATCATAATGTATTTCCGTTTCATGCATAACCATGGTGGAAGATTGTAAATGCATAAAAGAACCGGCCACGTACAATGACGACTGCTAATGTTCCCGAAAGGATTGATCCCGTCTGAACTCAGCCCAAACCGTATGTTTCTCATCTCTTTTCCAAATTCAGGATACTTCTTATCAATATTTCTCCACTGAGGTGAATCCGCAACATGTCTTAGTTTTCCGTCAGTTACACATTCTTCCGAATGCCAACAAAGTAACTTTGCTTCTTTTTCGTTTGAAAATAACCTTTTTAGTCTTGGTATAATAGGGAGATACCACAACATTTTAGCCGGTGGTCCATTTTTTGTCACATCATCATCTATTTCATCCGAATCTTTTTTCCGTTTATACCTGGATGCACCGCAAAAAACACAATTATGTTTTTTCTCCAACTCCTTTCTATATAACATACAATTATTTGGACATGCATGTATTCTTTCAACTTCCAATCCCATCGGACACATTAGCTTTTTTGCTTGATATGTAGAAATGGGTAATACATTATCTTTCGGTAAAATGTCATGTAAAACGTCTAATAGACTTGTGAAACTTTTATCAGTCCATCCGTTTTTCGACTTTAAGTTAATCAACCTACATACCACATCGAGTTTCATAAATTTGGAACCGCTATATAACGGTGTTTCTGCTTCTTCAAATAGGCGTTGTAACTTTTCTTGTTCAACATCACCCATATTAGTCTCCATGTCATCAAACATTTCATTGAAATTGTCATTTTGGTCATTTGAATGGTGAGCATCTTCATCAACATATGAATCGTTGTTGTATGTACTATTATTAATGTTTATATTGCTCGACGATGTGGCACAATCAAGAAGTGTTTCACCATGTCTTGACCAACAAGTGTAATTAGGCACAAAACCATTTTGCAACAAATGATACTCTATTTCTCCAATACAATTAAACGTTTTAAAGTTTTTACAAAGGTTACAAGGACAAGAAATCGATTCATTTCCTTTATTCACGTGATTTGCTTCGGCAACCCTAATAAAAGTTCGAACACCCTCTATATAAAGTTCAGAAAAACGTGAAGCTTTGTACATCCAATAATCACGATTCATCTGAAAATTAAAATAAACAAACAAACAATGTAATATATCGAATTTCAACAAACATGTTATGTAATTTTTAACATTTTAATACTCTATAAAAATCAATTTAAAAATAACAATTAAACAATTAAACAATCATTTAATAAATAAACAGGTAATATAAAATCAAAAGAACAATAAAATTTAATTTACCTTTAATGAAGATAACTAGACAATTTAATGAGGCTATTTTGAGTTTTTGTCACTTGTAGAGGGAATCTATGGCGAGGAAGAAGAACGTTTCACATTTACAAAGAGAAACCCTCGTACGATATACTGATAATAACTAGTTTTAATTGATGCGGTTTTTACAATATCGCACCAAAAAATCTAAATTTAATGATGCGGTTTATGAATAAAAACGCACCAAAAAATCTTAATTTAATAGTGCGTTTACAGCAAATAGCATCAAAAAATCGATTTTAATGCTATTTCGGTGAACCGCATTAATAAATCTATCGGAGGATTTTTTTTATTGCTCTTTTAATGCGGTTTTCGTATCTTTTAATGCTGCAGACGTTTAATGAGACGGTTTTCACATACAACCGCCTCAAAAAAAAAAGGATTCACACTAAATAAGCTCTTCTGTACTAGTGATTTCAGGACTTATTACGTGAGACTGAGGAAGAGTTTGGATATGACCATCGAATGGGTGGCCTAACAATCCAGTGTAGTGAGCAGAAATTCTTTGATCTTCCAAGTCGCCTGGGAGCATGTTAAAGTCAAGTTACATCATTCTATTTGCTAACACATTTTTGGGAGCATGTTAAGGTCAAGTTACATCATTCTATTTGCGACACTAAGTCACTTGTCCCGGTTGTGTAAAATATGAATTTTGACTTGTTTGTAATACCATGTATATTATTTAACGATATAAGCTTATACTTGAAGGAGAAACAAAATTCATTGTCAATATTTTTTTTGTTTAAAAACGAAGTGTCTGCTCAATTTCAAAAAATAAGTATCAATATTGGGATAAATGACTTTATTTTCCTTGGGTTGTGGCCTAAGCTGATAACAACACATGGCTACACTGATATGAGGAACAAAAATCAATTATCAATGTTTTTTTCAGTGTTCTGGACGTGATGGTCAAAATCCACAATCACGATTAACCATAATATATCAACCGGTGTTCTATGATTCCCGGTAACTGTCATTATGCAATAATTTTGCATATTAATTAGTTGTGGTAAGTAAATTGCATAGCTTTATCCGAGTTCTCATTGGCTATAATTTAAATGATCTTTGGGTGTGTAGGTAATCAAAAGAGTAGTAAACATTGTTATAAATCTATTTGTATATCTAATGAATAGGTTGGTTTTTCATAGGACGGAATTGTTTTCAGTTAGAACACAATTGGGTCTTGTAACGTATCAATATTTTGCCAACTTATATTTTAATTTGGGTAAGGGAACAAAAGCATGTGAGAGTTAATGTTGGATAAATCATTATCACAAGGTCTTGGACCCAACTGCTACGCATTGTTCACCACTCATTTTTAATAATTGTGTACAACTTGATAAGAACCACACTGTTTACTGAGTTAAAATACCATAACTCCTAACATTAAAAATTGATATTACCAAATATTTGATCTCCCTGGTAACTTCATTTGTTTTCATTCACATTAAAAGTCAACCAGAAGAAAGATTAGATAGCATATTAGTTTGGTTTACCATAAAGAGAAACCATCTTTGCTAGCTCTGTTTGCTTTATGCAGTTTTATAAAACAAGCAAAGATATAACATTAAATACAATACTCTCCGTTTCACTCCGAACCAAAAATGCACATTTCCAAGATTGTCGATGGTAAAATTAGTTTCTCATTCATACAATGAAAAATTTATAATGAACTCAAAATTGTTCCTTGATCCGATTTCATACAACTGGGAAAATTGTCTCGATTTAATTACAAAAGATAAAAAGAACCTAGTGGTTAGTTGGTTGTAAAAATTCTGATAGGAAGTCATAATGCGCCCAACTGAGAAGCAACATCACTGAAATTATATTCACTGCATGGAATTGTGAGTCCGCCCATTTGATGAACATACCCAAATTCTTGCTCTGCCTGATCTAGTAATTCTTGAAATGCAGGTTGGCTTAACAACCATACAGGAACCACAAATCGCTTCTTCTCTTGCTCACCAACATAAATTGCTAAATAGCCTTTCGGAATGTCCATACATTTGGTTGTGCTGCTTCCATTGGATAATGATCTTCTTAGAATTTCTTTTGCTTGAATGATCCTAGGAAAAAAGATGGCCATTTTTAAGGAGGGTGGTGTCTGTTCACTTCAAAGGCCTGATTGCGGATGGAAACCCTCAAAGCACGTCTTCTTGGTGAAAGTTTGTGAAGGATTTCAGAGGAAGTTTTGGTTGTGTTATTTATATCGAATGGTTTTTATATACAGAGATACAAGGAAATCTCGATAGAGGATGGTGACATACGGTGGACGAAAAGGCAACCTCACATGGCATTGTTTTCCAACCTGTAAGACACATCCAATGTCTAATTCACCTATTAATGATAGGGCCACATATGTTTCAAGAAAGCCCCAGAGATATTAGCCACAATTTCGTGCTTGTTAGGAGGCATTGCCACATTCCTCTTAATATTACATGGGACCATGGTGCTTCTATAGTTTTCATACCCACCTTAGTTTCGAATACTGGCGATACAAGTTATCTTCTTTGTTAAATTCTTTTCTATACACTAGTACATGATTAAGCCATATTATTGCTTGTGACTTTGTGGTTGTGCTATTCAAGATGACACTATTATACAAGTTAAAAGACACAACACATGATCTTGCCTTCCTGTCGCAATGTCCCCATCTGTCATTTAATTTCCTTTTTATCACTTATGGTACCTTTGATTGTCCAATAATCCTTTATATATAACATAAGATAGGCAAAACACCAGAATAATTTCCTCTCTAACCCCCCTGTACATCTTTCACTTTGAGATTACTCTCAAATTGTTTTGTTGCTCCGTGATAAACCTTCTGAAAAACGGGTATTCGTATGCCTCGGATCATTCAAGCAAGACAAATAATCCAACGTTTTTTGTCAAATGGAAACCGCACAACAGCAACGGATCTAGGTTTTAGATTGATTTTGTTTATTCACGTGGGATGTTTTGTAGGATATTTAAAGCCTTTTGTTCTCAGGTTAATTGGAGCAGCCTTTTTCAATACAGAGAAACCTGTTTCCTTTTCTTTTCTTCTGGTGTAAAGCATCAACAAGAAATACTTCTTTTTTCTTCTTATCTGTTAGGGGCTGAACCAGCATTTGGTATCAGAGCCCTAGGCTCGTGGGATCTGTGGAAGAGGTTCTGTGTGAACCATATATTACAGAGAAAGTAGAAGCTCTGTGTCAGTCGAACAAAGCTCTGTGTGAGCCGAGTTCCAAAACAAGAAATTTGTTTGATGTGAGAGAAAAGGGTTGTGTGTTGTCCGAGTTCAACCAAGATATCTGTGTGATTGAGTGTTATGAGAGTTGAAGGAATGCTGTGTGATGAATCCAAGTTCTGGGTGAACCAAGAAGAAAAGGAAGCTGTATGATGAAGCTAACATGTGTGGAGAAGCAAGTCAACGTGAGAAAGAAAAAAAAATGTGTGATCAGAAGAGGAGAATTATGTGCACTTGCAAGTGTGTGTGGGTGGGTTGAAGAAAAGAAGGAAGATTTGAGATAACCCAGATGTGTGTGATCTGTGATGGTTGGTATGTACGAGAGAAAAAGGGCCAATATGAAACAGATGGTGTTTCATGTTAGTTTTTCTGTCTTGATGAAGGAGGCTGTTGACTTTTTTTTGCAGAATCAAGCGGAGGTGATGGCTGTGCTGGTGATGAATTCAATGGCTATGAACTTTGTTTGAAGAAAAAAGAGAAGGGGAAGAAGAAAACTGCAAAGATGATACACGAGGTGGCAGTTGGTCGAGATTGCTAGGGGTATGGACAAGTCAGAATTAGGGGGCGATTGTTGGGTTTAATTCTGACTTTGGTCAAAAGTGGGTATTTAAGTCAAATATTTAGTATTTTAGTTTGTTCTTATTTAATGGTTGAATAAAAAATGTTTGACCAAGTCAGGTGAACATTGGTGTACATAGTAGAAGTGTCCTATTTTCTAGGAGTAGTGGCTAGGTTTTGGATTGATTTTATTTATTCACGTCGGATGTTTTGTAGGCTATTTAAAGCCTTTTGTTCTCAGGTTAATTGGAGCAGCCTTTTAATACATAGAAACCTGTTTCCTCTTCTTTTCTTCTCGTGTACAACATCAACAAGAAATACATGTTTTTTTTCTTATCTGTTAGGGCTGAACCAAAATTAATTACTTGTTAAAATACTAAAATAATCCTAAGTCTAGATTATATTTCCAACATTCCCCTTAATCTGGACTTTTACCAACAGGGGTATTTCTGAAATTTCTGGAATTTCACTTCTCCCTTAATCTGGACTTTTGCCAGTCATCATCTGCTTGTGTCTTGTGGTGTGAATCATCTTTCATTTCCACTATCAAGATACGTAGCAGACCATCTTCCTTCTCATAAGTTCCATATTCATCTTTTCTTTAAGCATACACTTGATATACTTCACAAAACTACCCACAAACGCAGAGAAGGTCAGATAAAACTCATCATTATGTTCATATGGTTTCATTCTGAAACCCTCAAAACCATCGGTATATGATATTCACACAATCATCCATGAAATCTTCATCATCATCATCAATCATCATCGTATCACCGAAAAACTTGCCCAAAATCTATTCACCTGGATCAAGAATCATACAATCACTAACATCAAACACAAACTTTAACTTTACCGAGATCTTTTCGACTCGGTCATTAATCCAAACTTCATCCATCGGATCACCTGTTTTCTTCAATGATTGTTCTCGTCTTTTCGGCCTCTCCCCTCTAATCTTTGTTCCTTCTTCCAGTTTCCTGACATTCCTTCAAATCTGGAACCTTTACTCTGATACCAATTTGTTGGAAAAACAACCCAGAAAATAATAAACATGCAGAAATTATTTTTGCACACACATACATATGAAGAAGAAGAAGATGGGTTCTTGAACAAAAAAGTAATACACCAGTGAGTAAATCAAAGATACCAGTGAGTGAGTTCATGGTCTTTGGCAAATAGTCAAGTTTGTTTCCTATCTCTCTGCAAAGTTTGTAGTTTAAATTGATAGGCAGATGTACGTTGTAATTTGTCCCATGTTTTCTTTTCCATTATCAGTGAATAAAAACATAGATTCATTTTCCACTTTCCCTGTGTTAATTCTTTGTCCCCTGTTTTGTAAACTTGAATAAGCTGGCTTGAAACCAACATTTGGTATCAGAGCAAACTTGGTGCATGCCCAAATACCAACCTCGTGTGATAGAGAAGTGAGGAAGCAATGGTGAGAAGGATGGACAGGTCACACTTCACTATCCAGTGTTGTCACGATCCAATTATGTTGCATGGGCAATTAAGATGATGGTATTTATGCAGGACCAAGCTGTTTGGGATGCAGTTGAACCTAGAACAGCAAACACAGTGGTGGAAGTAATAAAGGATAAAATGGCTTTGGCAACCATTTATCAAGGAATACCTGAAGACTTGTACTAATACCTGAAGACTTACTGTTGTCATTGGCTGAGAAGAAAACAACCAAAGAATCATGGGATGCTTTGAGGACAATGTTCATGGGGGAAAACATAGTGAAAACAGCAAGGATTCAAACACTAAAATCTGAGTTTGAATCCTTAAACATGAAAGAAACAGAAGGAGTAGATGAGTTTGCTGTGAAAGTAACCAACATAGTAAGTACTATGCGTACCTTGGAGGATACTGTGGATGCATCCTATGTGGTGAAGAAGCTACTTAGGGCAGTACGAACCAAGTTCCTTCGGATAGCATCAACACTCGAGCAATTTGAAGATTTAGATCAGATGACGGTAGAAGATGTGATTGGGAGGTTAAAGGCCCACGAAGAACGAATGAAAGGGCATGGTGAAACATATGATGGAAACTTCTCTTAACTAACCAAGAATGGACTGAGAGGAATAAGAAGAAAGGTGAGGGTGGTTCTAAAACTGCCTTAAAAGGGAACCGTGGTGGGTCATCACAGGGAAGAGGAAGTGGTCGGAGCAGAGGTGGTTCTTTTGGTGGTCGAGGTGGTCGTGGCAGAGGTGGTTCTCACCAACAGAAAGAAAGAAACTATAGTGTAAACCATAGTGAAGACAAGAGTGAAATTCAATGCTACAACTGCGAAGATTTTGGGCATTATGCAGCTGAATGCAAGAACCCAAGGAAGGAGAGAAATCAAGAAAGCAATCTGATCCAAGAGAATACCGACAATGAACCAGCATTGTTGTTATCATCTTTCAATGAAGAAACTAGAGAAGTATTTCTGAATGAAGAGAAGGTGAATCCAAAGTTGAAGTCAATTGGAGATACTGGGTGTGAATCAAGTATGTGGTACCTAGCTACAGGGCAGTAATCACATGACTGGAGAAAGGAGCAAAGTTCGGGAATTAGACACAACAATCCAAGGCTCTGTAAAGTTTGGAAACAACTCAAAAGTTATAATTGAAGGAAGAGGTATGATCATCTTCCAATGTAAAAATGGTGATCAAAGAAAACTAAAAGAAGTGTACTATATACCTAAGTTGTGCAGCAACATCATAAGCCTTGGCCAACTGTCAGAAGGAGGAGATGAGATAAGGATCAAGCAGAATTTCTTAAGGATTTATGAATCCAAAATGAGATTGCTCATGAAGGTACAACGGTCACCAAATCGTCTCTACAAGAATGAGCTAAAAGAAGTTACCTCGAGGTGTCTACTCATCGAAATCAGTGACCCAACCTGGTTGTGGCACACAAGGTTAGGTCACGTAAATTTCACTTCCATAAAATCAATGTCAGAAAAAGGGATGATCGAAGGAATTCGGAACATGGTCATACCATCCCAGCCATGTGAAGGATGCTTGATTGGGAAACAATCAAAAAAACCCTAACCATCTTGTACAAGCTTTAGAGCACAGAAGAGGCTTGAATTAATTCATGGAGACTTGTGCGGTCCAGTCTCACCTCCCACACCAGCAGGCAACAGGTACTTCATGATCCTTGTAGACGATTACAGTAGAGTAATGTTGGTATATTTGATGAAAACAGAAGACGAAGCTTTTCAATTGTTCAAAAACTTCAAATAAAAAGTAGAGATCGAAACAGGAGAGAAAGTCAAAGCTCTAAGAATAGTAGAGGTGGTGAATTTCTGTCAAACCAATTCACCACCTACTGTAATGAAACTGGACTCGAGTGACACTTCACCTCACCCTATCCCACAAGAGAATGGGGTGGTGGAAAGGCAAAATTGAACAGTGATTGAAATGGTGAGAAACAACTTGAAGACGGTGGAGGTACCACATACGCTATGGGGTGAAGTTGTGAGCCATGTCGTCTATGTGATTAATAGGGTAAGCACGAAGGCGTTGATGGATACAACACCCTATGAAATGTGGACTGGTCGCAAGCCACCTATTGGTCACCTGAGGGTATTTGGGTTTGTTGCACACATGATGATTTGTAAGGATCACCTGAAGTAGTTGGATGAAAGAAGCAGACGTGTTATACATCTGGGGAGTGAAAAGCGAACGAAAGCGTATAGATTGTTGGATCCTGATACTGGGTCGATTTAAGTAAGCGGAAATGTCGTGTTTGAGGAAAATAAGACATGGATGTAGGAGAGAACAACAAAAATCATAGGAACACAAGGGATGAGCTTCACCGTTGATGGTTTCGACTTCAACGATGAAGGTTTTGTCGATGATGAAAATGTCGATGATGAAGATGGTACGATCCCAGTTACACCCAATGGCCATGGTACCAATCAATCCCCAGTTAATGTGGACTGGTCAGTCTCAGCTTAACTACCAGATGGATCCTCAAACAGGCCCACATGAAAGTCCATCAAACTCATTGACCCCGTTAAACTCACCATCAACACCCAAGTCACCAATTTCACCCAACTCGTCTAGCACTGTCTCAAGCTCCACCGGTGGTGGTGCTCCTAAAAGATATCGCTTAATCTCCGACTTGTACAAAGCAATAGAGCGGCTAATGATGGTTCAAGATATTGAAGAACCATCCACTTACCAAGAAGCAAAAGATAAGGTGGAATAGGTCAATGCAATGAAAGCAGAATTGGCAGAGATTGAGAAGAACAATACTTGGAACCTGGTCGAACTGCCAGAAGGAAGAAGAGCAATAGGTCTGAAGTGGGTATTAAAGGTAAAGCGAGACCCAAAGGGAAATGTCCTGAAGCGTAAATCTAGAATTGTAGCAAAAGATTACGTTCAAAAAAGGGCATCGATTTTGAAGAGGTTTTTGCACCAATTGCAAGGATAGAAATAATTCGAGTCATCTTGGCCCTCACAGGTTCAAATGGGTGGCGTGTGCACCATATTGATGTGAAGTCAGTGTTTCTGAACAGGTATTTAGATGAAGCAGTCTATGTTTCACAACCTGAAGGCTTCGAGAAGAAGGATGAACCTGGAAAGGTATATAAGATAACAAAATATCTGTATGGGTTGAAACAAGCTCCCAGAGCTTGGAACTCATGTCTAGATAAGTACTTGAAGAGTTTGACAGGTAGCAATCCAAAAAATGTGAAGGAGTTCAAGAAGGAGACGAATGCTAGATTTGAAATGAGTGATCTTGGTCTGTTGACATACTACCTGGGAATCGAAGTAAACCAACAAGATAAAGGGATTACACTAAAGTGAGAAGCCTATGCTAAGAACATTCTCGTCAAAACCCGTATGCTTGATTGCAACCCCACCAAGAGCCCAATGGAGCACAAACTCACTTTGACCAAAGATGGAGACGAGGAGCTGGTGAACCCAACCGAGTATAGAAGCATCGTTGGTTGCCTAAGGTACCTCACTCATACTCGACTCGATATAACATTCGTTGTTTGTGTTTTTAGTCGCATTATGGAGAAACCCACCATAAAACATCTCCAAGCAGTAAAAGGGATCCTTATATATGTAAAAGGAACCTTGAACCATGGTTTAGTCTACACGAAAGGAGGAAAAGAGGTCACCATTTCAGGTTAGACTGATAGTGACTTGGCTAAGGATGTTAATGATAGGAGAATTACAGGGGGGAATGACTTTCTATGTAAATGGAAACTTGGTCACATGAGCATCTCAAAAGAAAATAGTTGTGGGACTATCA
Source organism: Lactuca virosa (assembly GCF_052849685.1). Classification (NCBI taxonomy): domain Eukaryota; kingdom Viridiplantae; phylum Streptophyta; class Magnoliopsida; order Asterales; family Asteraceae; genus Lactuca; species Lactuca virosa. The sequence continues at coordinate 256,859,138 of NC_136433.1, read as the reverse complement.
TCATGTGAGGTAGATTTCATTGCTGCCACTATGGCAGCTTGTCAGGGTATATGGCTAAGATGACTTCTTACAGAAATCACAGGTCAAAGAGTGCCACTGGTAACATTGTTTGTTGATAATCAATCTGCTCTTTATCTAATGAAAACCCTAGTATTTCATGGTCGAAGTAAACATATCGAAATAAGGTATCACTTCATCAGAGAGTGCATTGAGAATGGTGATATAACAGTGATTCACGTAAGTGGTAAAAGACAGAAGGCTGATATACTCACAAAGTCATTAGCAAAGGTAAAACATGAGGAGATGTGAGACTTAATTGGAGTACAAAAAATTCAGAATTAAGGGGGAAAATGTTAAGTTTAATTTAGAATCTCATGTTTATGCACGTTTTTATTAGTTTTGAATAAATCAAAGATATCAGTGAGTGAGTTCCTGGTCTTTGGCATCTAGTCAAGTTTGCCTCTTTCCCTGTGTTAATTCTTTGTCCCATGTTTTGTAAAACTTGAATAAGTTTGCTTGAAACCAACAAGAACAACCTTTACATATTACATTCACACACACACACACACACATATATATATATATATATATATATATATATACACATTAGAAAATGGTTGAGACACTGAACCAACATAACCCTTCGGAACTGTTGTAACTTTCTAAACCATCATGATTCTTTGTTGATTCATCACTATCGCAACCCTTTATTTGACAATTACATAACTATAACTAACAACTTCCAGAACTAACTACCTATTAAAATTACCAAACTAACCCTAAGTCTAGATTACATTTGAGCAATAATATTATGTTGGTTCACAATAATATTATGTATGAATTACTCAATGATGTTGTATTAAGCACACTGCATAGATCTCTCTATAGGACTCACAATAATATTATGTAAGAATTACACAATGATGCTGTATTAAGCACACTGCATAGATTTCTCCACTGATAGTCATCATATTGTACTCCTCTAATTCTATTCCAATGAAAATGTAGTTATCATTGTGTGAGCTCCTCAGGCATAGGTTGGATTTTTGATGTATTATTTGAACAGAAAATGCATAGTGAAATATATAAAAAGACTAGAAGGTACAACACATAAAAAATAGAGCATAAAAAGAAACAGAACATCCGGTGTTCTCTGTTGAAGTAAGGCAAGTGTTATGTACTTCAAATTTAAATAATATATTCCATAAGCGGAATAGATATATTTAAATATTGTATGAACTGCAGCCTTATTCTCCTTTACTACTCTCTGTTTACTATTTATTACCTTTTAAGCACATCATAGTTTTTGGTAATTGTTTCATGGTATGCATATTTATATCATATGCCCTAAGAATATGAAAGCATAATTTTTTTACATGCATAAAAATGAATTTCCACAAAAGCTCATGATCCGTTTTGATAAATCATTGTATTATTTTATATATCGCTTTGAGACAAAAGAAACTAATATATGCGGTGATTTTTTCTTTCTAGGGACAAACTGCAAGGTATGAAAAATTCTAATTGTCAAAATAATAGCCGGTGAAATTCCTTGCTCTTCATGTCTTATCTCTTAACGCCAAACAGAATACAATGACCTCTAAATAGTTCCATGTTAAAGTTACATACAAAAATGGGCAAATTCTCTCTATTTAGAACTGATAAAAATATTCAAGTTGTCAGTTACTTATTCAAGGTAACAAAAAATATTGTATACAAGACATAATGCGCCCAAAGGAGAAGCTAGATCCGTGAATGCGTATTCACTACATGGAATTGTCAGGGCGCCCATCGGATAAACATACCTGAATTGATCCTCAGATATTGATCTAGTAGTTCTTGAAATGTCTGTCTGCGGATGATAGGTTGTACTAAAGTGCAGCCGTGTGCCCAGCTCCTCGTGGAACTTCTGCCAGAAACGGGAGGTAAACCGAACATCATGGTCTGACACGATAGAGACCAGAACCCCATGGCGAGCGACAATCTCACGTATATACACCTCGGCCAGCTTCTCGGCCGATGAGCTCTCCCGAATGGGCAGAAAATGAGCACAATTGGTCAATCGATCCACGATGACCCATATAGCGTCGAACCCCTTTGTCGTTCTCGGCAATTTAGTGATGAAGTCCATCGTGTTCTCATTTCCACATGGGAATCTCTAGAGGCTGCAGTTTGCCATGCGGCCTCTGGTGCTCGGCCTTGACCATCCTGCAGGTCAAGCACCTCTCAACGTACTAAGCGATCTCCCGCTTCATGCATGGCCACCAATAACTCAATCGTAAATCCCGGTACATCTTGGTGGCCCATGGATGAATAGAGAAGTGAGACTTATGAGACTCCTCCAATATAGTCTATCTGACCCCACCAAATATCGGAACCCAGACCCGACCACAACGGGTCAATAATCCCCGACAATCTTGCACAAACCGGGTTTTCTCACCCCTAATCCTCTCAAACTTCAAGTTCTCCTGACACATACCCTCTACCTGAGCTTCCCTGATCAAGCTCACAAGTGGATAATTCACTGATATCCTCATACATGTCACTGGCGTAGAAGATCCAGCTGACTTGTGGCGCAGAGCGTCTGCAACCACGTTCGCTTTGTCCGTAGAGCTTACTTGTGCGCCAGATCCTGATGGAGGAGGCGCACAAGTCCAGATTTTCCATTCATCCCGGGGCGACAAAGATGTATAGAGATCTTCGTTGAGAGGTCCAGATTTCCCATTCATCCTAGTGGCCCTGCATGAAGCGGGATGTAGCCTGGTACGTTGAGAGGTGCTTGACCTGTAAGAAGGTCAAGGCCGAGCACCAGAGGCATGACAGCAAGACGCAGCCGTTGGATATCCATGTGTGTAAATGGGAGGATATTACTATGGATTTCATCACGAAGCTTCCCAGGACCGCACAGGGATTGGATTTGATTTAGGTCATCGTGGATCGGTTGACCAAGAGTGTCCATTTCATCCCGATCCAAGAGAGCATTTCGGTCGAGAAGCTGGTCGACATCAACATGATAGAGGTAGTGGCTCAACACGGAGTGCCGGTTTCCGTGATTTCTGTCCGAGATGTGCGATTTACTTCCAGATTATGGAAAAAAATTTCACAACGAGCTAGGTACTCGTCTCCATTTTAGCACTGCTTTCCACCCGCAGACGGATGGTCAGAGCGAGCGGACCATCCAAACCTTGGAGGATATGCTGCGAGCGCGTGTCTTAGACTTTGGTGGTAGCTGGGATACCTACCTTCCCTTGGCAGAGTTTTCCTACAATAATAGCTACTACGCGAGTATCGACCGTCCTCCCTTTGAGATGCTTTTATGGGAGGAAGTGCAGAACCCCGATATGTTGGGGTGAGGTTGGGCAGAAGGTCATGGGGAGTACTGAAGTGGCACTCAAGATGACGGAGAGGATCCAACAGGTCCGGAGTAGGCTTCAGACTGCTCAGAGTCGGTAGAAAATTTATGCCGACAAGCGTCGTTTCGGACCTGGTGTTTCAGGTAGGAGATATGGTCCTCCTGAAGGTGTCACCTTGGAAAGGTGTCATCCGGTTCAGGAAGCGAGGAAAGTTGGGCCCCAGGTACATTTTCCCTTTCAGGGTTATAGTCCGGGTGGGCAAGGTGGCATATAGGCTGGATCTACTAGCCGAGCTTAGTTAGATCCATAACACCTTTCTTGTCTCCCAGCTACGGAAGTGCTTGGTAGATGACTCTTTAGTGGTGCCCCTAGAGGATATTCAGGTGGACGACAGCCTGAACTACATCGAGCGACCAAAAGCCATCCTCTACAGGAAGATCAAGGATCTAAGGAACAAGAGGGTTGAGTTAGTGAAGGTGCAATCGCAGCACCGAAAGGGCTCAAAATGGACTTGGGAGCCGGAGGACGAAATGAGGGAGCACTACCCAGAGCTATTCACAGAAGCAACAAACTTCGAGGATGAAGTCTAAAATAAGTGGGGGAGATTTGTAACGCCCGGATCCTGATATGTGTATTAAACATAATTATTCATTTTTGCTAAGTGACTCGACGAGTTGGAGGCCCCAAACTCGTCGAGTAGGAATGAAATTTGGAAGCGGGACTCGAAGTCTACTCGACGAGTTGAGAGCCTCAACTCGATGAGTATGGCTGCCAGAGTGAAACCCTAATTTTCAGGGTTTGCACCCTATTTAAGCACCTTAACCTCCAAAGGGTGGCCTAATTTGCAGCCTCCATCTCCCCAAACCCTAGCTACGAAACCCTAATCCACCTTTGAGTGTTTTGAGCCATTATTGTGTGTTCTTGGTGATTTTGAAGCTTGAATAAGGAAGGAGAAGCTTGAGGATTCAAGAGGAAGCCAGTAGATCCAGAAGTTGTGCTGCATTTCTGACTCATTGGAGGTATAAAGTTCATACCTTGGCTTTCTATTGCTTAGATCTTCATTTAGCGTTGTATTTTGTTACTTATGGGACATATTGAAGTCATTTTCAGAATTTGAGTGTATCATGAGGTTTTGACTTCAGATCTAGGCACTCATGAGCTTAGGAGGCTTAAAGTTGCCACCTTTATCAAGCCTTGGCCTTTCCCCATGCCCTAGATCTCTTATATAGCTTAGTTTTGGTGTTTTTAACTTCATGACACCATGCATGAATGTAAAATTAGCAACTATACGTGGTAACTTAGTCCTAGGGGACTAGATCTATGGATTGGGTGCATTGAACCCGACTCGAAATGACTGAATGGGTGTACACTATGGGGGACTCGACGAGTTGTTCATACAACTCGGCAAGTTGGGTCGTGGTCCCCCAACTTTTTCTATTACTGAGCAAACTCGTTGAGTCTAGGAGATGACTCAACCAGTTGGCCATGGTTTTGGGTTAGGAAGATTGAGGTACTCGATGAGTTCAAGGAGGGACTCGGCTAGTTGTGAGTGAAATGTCCCGACTATGTTATGAGGAAGAACTCGACGAGTTCATAAAAGAACTCGACGAGTTGGATCAAGATTTCAAGGATTATAGATCATGAAACTCGACGAGTTGATGGACCAACTCGGCGAGTTGAGTAAACCAGGATGTTGAGTTTGACCAGGATGTAGACTTTGACTTTGACCTTGACCAAGAGTTGACCCCTAATAGGGTCATGGGTATGAAAGAGTAATTAAAGGAAATGCTTACGTGTAGGATTCTGATAGTGGTGGATTGCAGAGTAGGAGCCTTTGCAGCTATTTTCCAGTTATCGAGGTGAGTTACCTTCCTGTAGAAGTGGGTCTAAGATATCAATGTTGGCCCACTAGTAGGTGATTATAGATAAGATGATTATCTTTGTGATAATTTTCTGGTATGCTACTATCTTTTATGCCTTATGTGCTCGTATGTTATGATATTATGTGATAGTAGTATGAGGGGTGAAACAGTCCCCAGTTACCGGTTCAAAGAGACCGAAGGGGTAGACAGTACCCATACATGCCTAGTAGTATGCTTATGATATGTTATTATGTGGTAGTTGTAGGGGTGAAACAGTCCCCGTAACCAGTTGAGATAGACCGGAGGGGTAGGTCAGACACCCCGATATGTCTGACAGGGGTAGGTTGGGCACCCCGGTATGCCTACCAGGGGTAGGCTGAGCACCCCGGTATGCCAGCAGGGTAGGTTGGGCACCCAGATATGCCTGACAATATGTTTATTGTGTGGTATGTGGTATGATGGGGGAACTCACTAAGCTTCATGCTTACGGTTTACAGTTTTGGTTTCAGGTACCTCTTCTTCGAAGGGAAAGGAGCCGGCATGACTGCAGCACATCACACAAACGGTTTTCCGCATATGAGATTCTTGGTAGTTATACTCTGATGTTGTTTTACCATAACATGTTTTGATTATTGATACTTTGGTTTTGATATGAGTTGATACTATGGTTGTTTTCAGACAAATGGTTTTATAATTACTATATTAAAAATGAAATTTTTGGTCTTGAATTTTGGGATGTTACATGTTTGTGAGGTGATGGGTTGAACCAGAAGGGCTATTGTGGCAGGTGGTTGCTGAAGATTAGGCTTTGTGCGACGTGAGTAAGTGATTAGGGGAGGTGGTGGGGTGGCTGCCAGGGTAGTGTTGACAGTCGACGGGGGAGGCTTAGTTGCGTTGGTGCTAGGAGGATGGATTCGGACCACATTAATGGGTGTGGATCCGATGATAGTTGGATTGTAGGGGTCGGTGATGATAGGTTAAGATAGGTAATGATAGTTTCATCAACTATGACATGGTGGGAGATAATAATGTTTTTATTTTGCATGTCAAAAGATTTGTACCCTCGATGATTGATGGGGTGGCCTAAGAAAATGCAAGACCGGGAGCATTTTTGTAGTTTGTGGATGATGGGAGATAGAGTAATTGGGTAACATAAACAACTGAACGTACGAAGGTGTGAATAAGAGGGTTGAAGATTATATAGAAGATGTGTAGGGGTGAGATTGGCAATAATTTTATTGGGGAGAATATTTAATGGAGTGCATGGTGCCAAAAGTTCATGGGTACATTTGAGTGGGCAAGAAGAGTGCGAAGGATATTATTAATGGATCATATTTTATGTTCAACTTTTCCGTTTTGAGGGGATGTGTGTGGACAAGAAAATTGAAATTGAAGGCCATTTTGAGAGCAAAATTTGTGAAATTGTTGGTTATCCAACTCACGACCGTTGTCACATTCTATGATTTTAATAGTGTAATGGAATAGTGTTTTGACCATATGAAATAAATGGATGAAGATTCAAAAAGCATGAGACTTCTTTGCTAGAGGATAAGTCCATCAATAATTGGTTTTTTCATCCAAAAATATAATATAGTAGCGGTGACCACTAGAGCTTAACATAAGGGAGGTCAATAATTTCAAAAGATAAATGAGTAATTGACTAAGAATTAATAAAAGGAAGCTTTATTTGTTTACCCAACACTCAATAACGACAAACAAAAGACAAAAGTGTAGATCTATGAAAATTTAAAGAAAAACGTAAAGAGGATAAAATATCCACGCCCGGGTTGCCAAGGTGATGATGTCATTGGTCTCTGGTGATTGCAACAAAAGTAGAAGGTTGTGTGAGTTGGGAATGTGACTAGAGCTTGGAGGGGTAGTGATCACCGATACTATTGTAACGGAGGATTGGAGTCCTCATCGGGAAGTCCTTCACACAAACGGGTCAAATTCTTGGGAAACATTGTTGCTTATAGTGTAACATCCATAAATTTTACGCCAAATTTAAACTTTTTCAATCATAAATAAAACCAAATAGTATCTGTTTACAAAAATGTTTTCAATCATTATTTATCAGAGTGTCCCGATAACCAGATCGTAAGGATGAGGAGCGGTACGGTCACGCCTTCGCCTTGCCATGATCTCCTAAAGTACCTGAAACAATAAACTGAAAACTGTAAGCCCGAGGGCTTAGTGAGCTACCCCCAAAATACCAATACCCCACCGATAATACCATATCAATAACAGATAAACAACAACATGCAGACTGGGCCTTCGGCCTGACTGGACCGCCCTGCAGGGCCTACAGTCTATCTGAATCTGTCCTGAGCCTTCGGCATAACTGGACCGCCACGTGGGCCTACAGTCTCCCCGGACCGCTCATAGGGTGTGTTGGCCTTCAGCACAAAGCAGGACCGCCTCAATGTAACATTCGGATTCCCAGGTATCTTATTTTTAAGCATTTATCTTGAGTTTTAGGGAGGGACTCGGCGAGTAGGCGCTCAGACTCGCCGAGTAGGATCGCGAATTCTAGTCTGGTTTAATGATCGGACTCGAAGAGTCGATGTGTGGACTCGGCGAGTCCGCGCTGTAAAGTGAAACCCTAAATCTCAGGGCCTGAGCCCTATTTAAAGGCCCTTATAGCCGTCATTTGCGGCCACTACTCCCCTGAGAAACCCTAGAGAGTAGAGAGAAGCTTGTAGTGCAAGAGGAAGTCTAATCCATCATTCTTGAGTGTGTTTTAGCAAAGGGAAGGAAAGATTTCGAGCTAGGCTGACTTGTGGGACTCAAATCTTCCATCATTTCGTTCAGAGCTGCTGTGAGAGGTAAGGATTCATGTCCATTTTCCTTGAGTAATAGATTTCATGAATCTAGGGTTTCCTTTGCACAATTTTGAGTTAGATTGTGAAGTATATGAGGTCCCTTTGGGTAGAGATGATAGATCTGGACCTTGAGAGGTCCAAAAGGTCCCAAGCTTCCAGCTTTATGAGGTTTCATGTGAGCCTTGAGAGTAGAACCCCATTTTAAAGGGGTATTTCTCCATTTTTGGTCTTATAAGCATTGCATGAACGTAAAGTTTGAACCTTTACGTGACTTGCGAGTGTTAGAAGGTTGGATCTACTGGTTGGTGAAGCAGATCTGACCTCAAAAGATCTTTTGAGTGTTTTCATGGGAGGAACTCGCCGAGCCCATAAGGGACTCGATGAGTCGAGTCGGGGTTGCCCCGCGATTCGTGACAGGTGTAACTCGTCGAGTGGAGGGATGACTCAACGAGCCAAGAGAGGCTTGAAGGATTCAGAGGACCCGCATAGACTCGCCGAGTCACCCATGTGCACTCGACGAGTCGGGTCAAAGTTTGACCATTGACTTTCGTTGACTTCTAGGGTTTTGGTCAACAATTAGACTTTTGGGTCAAGGGGGGGGGGGGGGGGGTAAAATGGTCTTTTACCCATCTGAGGGATTGTAGAAGGGGATTTAATCTAGCCTTTGAGAGCCACTATTTATTTGAGGATATTGTGTATGTGATTAGGCGGGGGCTAGATCAGTATATTCGTGTGCGAGATCATCCCAGATACCCAAGGTGAGTCTTCTCACTATACATTACCTAGAGTGGTATTTATGTGTAGACCAGGGGGTCTTGTATGCTATGTGTATATATGAGATTATGGGCATTGTGTTATATGTATGCTATGTGTTGAACAGACCGGGCCGGAGGGCCCAACGATATAGACCGGACCGAAGGGTCCAACGACACAGACTGGACCGAACGGTCCGACGAGCTATGACCGGACCAGAGGGTCCAACGAGCTACGGGACTGGAGGGTCCCGCTGAGACACATCGACCGGAGGGTCGTACTGTAGCCTCGACTGGCGTATGTGTTGTATGTGGTATTTTGGGGAACTCACTAAGCATTTATGCTTACAGTTGTTGTGTTATGTGTTTCAAGTACTAGTGAGGATCGCGGGAAGGTGCCGGCATGATCCGTACACACTCATAGAGATTAGGTTTTGAGATTCTGGGATTTGTTTGTTATGATGACATTGGATACAGTTTGTTGATATTGTTTTTGATGATTTAAAAATGAAAAATTGTTTTGAAAATTTACATTGTTACAAGTTGGTATCAGAGCCTTGGTTTGAGGGATTCGGACGCACCTTCAGGCGTATCTGAACTCAAACTGAGGATTTGAGGAATTTTTCGCAATAAAACAATTTTTCTAAAAAGAGTAAAAGGTTTTGAGACGAGCAGAACAGAGCAGTGTGTACGGTCAGCCAGCGCCCGAACGGTGATTTCCCAAAATACCCTTACATTATGTGTTGTGAGATATGATATGATATGTTATGCAAGCTACAATAGGCTAGGTATTCATATTTGGACTAGAGTGGCCTGATATATGATGCCTTAGCCTAGGAGATTACTGCTACTATGAGATGCTTGAGAGTTAGTAGGTAGCAGCGAGGAGCTGATGAGGGGTCTACCGAAGGGTAGCCTATGCTAGCGAGATGTAGAGTACTTGTGACCTGGGATCCTAGTAGGAGGACTTGGGGTGAATATCGATGTGTTGTGGAAGGTAGTATAGGACCCGTACTACTGAAAACACCGGGTCGGTGAGCAGTCCAAGTAAGAATCCTTAGGGTACTAAAGAACAAGTAGGGTTGAGTAACGAGTGCGAGTATACTCGAGCGAATCTCTGATTTCTTTTGTGTTGTATTTCAGAGACACCATGGTTGGGACGCGCCACCACCCAGGAGGCAGTGGTACCAGTGATGAGGAGATCCGTAGGTTGATTCACGAGGAGGTGGCTGCGGCCATTCGAGCTGAGATACCAGAGATGTTCGGGTCTATCAAGACCACTCTGATCGAGACTTTTGATGAGCGGTACGCTGTTCTTACTGATGCTGCTGTTGCTGCGGCCACCACAGCCATCGCTGCAGCCAGGCCGCAGGGGGGTGACTCGTTGCTGTATCGAGAGTTCAACAACACGAAGCCACCAAAGTTTGATGGGACGCAAGACCCGATTGTTGCGATGAGGTGGATTTCTGATATCGAGGGATGCTTCTACACCTGCTCGTGTCCGGAGCATCTGAGGGTTCGGTTTGCGCTGAACCAGCTTCGCTTAGGAGCGAAGGACTGGTGGAAGTTTGTGACGGCAGACTTCACTACGGCAGAGCTTACTGTGGTGACCTGGGAGAGGTTCACCACGATGTTTCGAGATGAGTATGTTCCCCCTGTGGAAAGGGAACGTCTAGCCCAGGAGTTTTTGTCCCTCAAGCAGGGAACTGAGTCTGTGACGGTGATTACGAGGATGTTTCATGAGAGGGTGTTGTTTTTCCCTGAGCACGTGTCGACTGAGCAGGCACGTATGAGCCGGTACTTGAGCATACTGAGGAGGGATATCTGTGAGTTCGTGGTGAACTCGTCATACCAGACATTTGCTGAGCTCCAGGAAAATGCCCGGAAGAGAGAGATTGAGCTGGAGACTCAGGTCAGGGAGGAGGCCGAGTATCAGAGGAGGGACAGGCGACCGGCACAGGCACAGCCGGCAGCCAAGCGGGCAAAGCCCGCTGATTCGAGATCTAGGGGTCCGAAGGGCCGCACTTGTGGGAAGTGTGGCAAGAGCCACGAGGGAGTGTGCAGAGCTGGGGTGTGTTACAAGTGTGGAAAGGAGGGGCATTATGCGAGGGATTGCCCCAAGGGGTTCACGGTTTGCTTTCATTGCAACCAGACCTGCCATCGGAAGGCCGAGTGCCCGCAGCTACTGTAGGGATCAGCGCAGGGGTCTGCACCTACTGCTCGAGCTACTGAGATCCGGCCAGCGAAGGCCGAGGCACCGAAGGCTCGCGGGAGAGCCTTCCAGTTAACAGCGGAGGAGGTCCGCGCAGCGCCCGATGTCGTGGCTGGTATGTATTCTTTCATTTATTTAAGCTGAGTTTGAGATATTGTGCTTATATTATGATATGCGTAGGTACTTTTCTTGTGAGTTCTGTACCTGCTTTGGTGTTATTTGACTCGGGTGCGAGTCGGTCTTTTGTGTCGTTAGCGTTTAGTCAGCACATCAGTATCCAGAGGGAGGCGTTGAGCTGACCTCTACGAGTTTCCATAACTGACGAGCGAGCGGTGTATGCTACGGATGTGATTCGGGGATGTGTACTCGAGATCTTCGGTGTTGAGTTTCTGATTGATCTGGTCCCGATTGCGATGGGGGATGTGTGTGTCATAGTGGGCATGGATTGGTTGAGCCGTTTTGGGGCTGTTATAGATTGCGAGCGACAGTTGGTGACGATATGAGACCCTAGTGGGGGAGTTCTTACGGTGTACGGTGAGGGTACCCGTTCAGGGTCAGCATTCTGTTCGGCTGCTAGAGCGAGGCAGAGTCTACAGCAGGGCTGTAGTGGGTTTGTGGCCTACGTGATGGACACACGAGTAGTAGCGGAGAGGCCTAGTTCTGTTGATGATGTGCCGATAGTGCGAGAGTTCCTGGACGTTTTCCTCGAGGAGTTGCCGGGTGTGCCTCCCGAGAGGCAGGTGGAGTTTCGCATCGATTTGGTTCCGGGAGCGGCGCCTATCGCCAAGGCGCCCTATCGCCTTGCGCCACCAGAGATGCAGGAGTTATCCTCACAGCTTCAGGATCTGCTGGGGAAGGGGTTTATTAGACCGAGTAGTTCCCCTTGGGGAGTGCCGATCCTTTTTGTCAAGAAAAAGGATGGTTCACACCGGATGTGCATTGATTACCGGGAGTTGAACAAGTTAACGGTCAAGAACTGTTACCCACTACCGAGGATCGATGATTTGTTCGATCAGTTGCAGGGAGCGTCTTGGTTCTCCAAGATTGATCTGAGGTCGGGATATCATCAGATGAGAGTGCGTGATGAGGATATCCAGAAGACGACGTTCAGGACTCGTTATGGGCACTACGAGTTCGTGGTGATGCCTTTCGGACTCACGAATGCACCGGCGGCGTTCATGGATCTCATGAACAGGGTGTGCAGACCGATGTTGGATCGTTCGATGATCGTATTCATTGATGATATAGTGGTGTATTCGAGATCCAGAGAGCAGCATGAGGAGCATTTGAGGGAGATCCTCAGAGTTTTGAGATCGGAGAGGCTTTACGCCAAATTCTCCAATGGTGATTTCTGGTTACGAGAGGTCCAGTTCCTGGGACATCTCATTAACCAGAATGGGATATTGGTCGATCCGGCCAAGATTGAGGCGGTGATTAGTTGGGAGGTGCCGAGATCACCCACCGAGATCAGGAGTTTTCTAGGATTGGCCGGCTATTATGGGAGATTTATCAGGGATTTCTCCAAGATCGCTGTGCCTCTCACCAGGTTGACCCGGAAGGGTGTTACTTTTTCTTGGGTTCCGGAGCAGCAGACCTCGTTTGAGACACTTCGCCAGAGACTATGCGAGGCTCCGGTGTTAGCCCTCCCGGAAGAGATGGAGGATTTTGTGGTGTATTGTGATGCATCGATATCGGGGTTGGGTGCAGTACTTATGCAGAGGGGGCATGTGATAGCATATGCGTCGAGGCAGCTGAAGCCTCATGAGACGAGGTATCCCACCCACGATTTGGAGCTGGGGGCAGTGGTGTTCTCCCTCAAGATCTGGCGTCACTATCTATATGGGGTTCGGTGTACCATCTACACGGACCACAAGAGCTTGAAGTATTTGATGGATCAGCCCAACCTGAATGTGCGCCAGAGGAGATGGTTGGACGTGGTAAAGGATTACGATTGTGAGATCCTATACCACCCGGGCAAAGCTAATGTTGTAGTTGATGCCCTGAGCCGTAGGGCGGAGAGTGCCCCGATTCGAGACATTTGTATGCGGTTGACAGTGATGACTCCGGTGATGGACACCATTCGGGAGGCCCAGGCAGAGGCCGTGAGACCGGAGAACTGTAAGAGACAGCGAGTGATTGGGCAGGTACCGGAGTTCGTTACCGTTAACCGCGGGCTTATGACCTTTCAGGGTCGGATTTGGGTGTCGTATGCAGGCGGGGCGCACACCACCTTATTGGAGGAGGCGCATAGATCGAGATTCTCGATCCATCCCGGGGCCACCAAGATGTATTTGGATCTGAAGAAAGATTATTGGTGGCCTTGTATGAAGAGGGATGTAGCATGGTTTCTTGAGAGGTGCTTAACCTGTCGCAGGGTTAAGGCCGAGCACCAGCGTCCGCATGGCAAGTTGCAGCCACTTGAGGTTCCCCAATGGAAGTGGGAACAGATTTCTATGGATTTCATCACCAAATTGTCGAGGACCGCGAGGGGTGTCGATGCAATTTGGGTGATCGTTGACCGACTTACGAAGAGAGCGCATTTTCTTGCTATCAGTGAGAGCTCTTCTGCTGAGAGGCTGGCAGAGTTGTATGTGAGGGAGGTGGTATCGCGGCATGGACTGCCGATCTCGACTGTGTCAGATCGGGATGTACGTTTCACTTCCAGGTTCTGGAAGAAGTTCCATGAGGAGTTGGGCACGAGGCTGCATTTCAGTACTACTTACCACCCTCAGACGGACGGTCAGAGCAAGCAGACGATTCAGACGCTCGAGGATATGCTTAGGGCATGTGTGTTGGACTTCGGAGGAAGTTGGGACACGTATCTGCCGTTGGCTGAGTTTTCTTATAACAACAGCCACCATTCGAGTATCGGTATGCCTCCCTTTGAGTTGTTGTACGGGAGGAGATGTCGGACTCCCATTTGCTGGGGAGAGGTTGGTCAGTAAGTGATGGGCAGCACTGAGATAGTGCTTCAGACGACATAGCAGATATAGCAGGTCAGACAGAGGTTGTTGACAGCCCAGAGTCGCCAGAAGAGTTATGCGGATAGGCGACGATCACCCAGGTGGGAGACTTCGTACTCCTGAAGGTGTCTCCTTGGAAAGGAGTGATTCGATTCATGAAGAGGGGCAAGCTGGGGCCCCGGTACATTGGGCCGTTCAGGGTGACCGCGAGGGTGGGCAGGGTAGCGTACCGGTTGGAACTACCTGCAGAGTTGAGTCAGATACATGGTACCTTCCACGTGTCCCAGTTGAGAAAGTGTATAGCCGACGAGTCGGCGGTGGTACCGCTGGAGGATATTCAGGTGGATGCGAGCCTGAATTATGCTGAGAGGCCAGTTGCGATCGTGGATCGAAAGATCAAGGTTCTGAGGAATAAGGAGGTGCCCCTGGTTCAAGTCCCTGAATGGTCTGGATGAAGAATTATGCAGGATTATCTGAATGGTCTGGATGAAGAATTATGGTCATGTATCACTGGAAATGTCAATGTTCCAGTGAATGTTCAACCAATTGGATCATCTTCTACAAATTCTGGAGTTGATAATCAAACTGATCGTCTGAAGAAACTGGAGAAGAGGTGTATGAGGGAACTGCGAGGTGCATTACATCCAGTTGTGTACAATTATGTTAGGAGTTGTACAACAGCAAAGGAAGTCTGGAACAATCTGAAAGATAAATTTCAAGGAAGTGAGAAGACAAAAATCAATTCAGTTAAACAGTGTTTGGTTAAGTTGAAAGATTTCAAACAAAAAGAAGGAGAAACAATTGAAGTTTACTATGATCGTCTGAACGAGTTAATCTATTGGTGCAATCGCTATGGAATTACCAGAACTTCAATGGAATTCAATCTCATCTTTGTAATGGGGCTTCGAAAAGAATGGAGAAGTGTGAGTATGATGGTGAAGAATCAACAAAGTTTTGATACATCAACTCTCAATGATTTATATAATCAATTGAAAACACACGAAATTGAGGTAAATGAAATTGCTGAGGAATCGAAGTTGAATTTGGGAGGCCCATTAGCTCTTGTATCAAAGATTTCTGAGAAAGAAGCTGAAAATGGTGATTCTGAGGAAGAAGAAGGATTCATCATGAATTCGGATGATGAAGCAATAGCATTTTACTCGAATAATCGTGTCAATAAATTTTTCAAAAAGCCGTTCAATTCGAAGACTAAGCTTGCTGAGGTGAAAGGAAATTCTGTGAGTAAAAATGTTGTTGAACAGAAAAAGAAAGTTGAGAAGCAAGATTCGAAGATAGCTGATGGAAAGGGTGAGAAGAAGCTGAAAGGTGATGCAGGAATAGATTGTCATTATTGCAACGGTGCGAATCATCTTGCAAATGACTGTATGCTTCGAAAGAAGGATGAGAGGAAGAATAAATTCAAAGATGAGGCATATTATGCAGAAAAGCTTGAGGTGGTTCGTGCTAAAGCAAAGAATTTGTCATTGGTTGCAAAGGGTGAGCATGAGGATGAAGATGGAACTTATCAAATCTGGTCATCCGGGTCAGACGATGAGGAAATGAGGAATCCAACGCATGGGGCGTTGTATGCGAAAATGGAGAAGGACTCAGATGATGAGGAATTCGAAGTGAGGGGACGATGCTTCGTATCCAAAGCAGCTGACAAATCTCCAATGACAACAAAGGTACGTAAAATTCTCGAATCTTTTAATATTCCTACACATGCTTATGATTCTGAACTAATTTCTTCTGATGAGACGGTTACTTATTTTGATTCAATTGTTGTGTCTGCTAGCAATGAGGCCAACAAGTTGTCAATGGAGTTGTTAGAGGTCAAAAAGAGATTAGACATGAAAATAAGCAAAATTGAATGTTTGGAATTACAAATGACAAATATAATGTGTGATAGGGATAGGTTATCGAGTGATGTTAAACTTTTGCTAGCACAAAGAAACATCTATTGTAATTCTGCTAAACGACTTTATAGCAAATTAACTTATTTACATCATTCATGTGATATAAGTAAAGAGCAACATAGAAAATTACTACCTTTCCTAGCATTCGAAAGAGCCAAGGTAGATAATATTTCGTATGATTGTGAGCAAAGAATAGCTGATTTTGACAGAGTCCCTGATGATAGATATAAATATGGAATTGTCAAAATTGATGAATGTCTTGATGCGAATGAATTAGTTAACATAGTGAATGATACTTTGACTAAATCTGAACAAATTCAAATTTTAAAAAAGACTGAGAATTCAACATCTGATTCTTAATCTAATTTTGCTGATATTGAAGATAATTCTGATAATATTAGTGAAATTAGTGAACTTGAAGATGTTGATTGTTCTCAGTTGTCTGTTGTTAATGTTGCTTCAACATCTAAAGGAAAAGAAAAAGTTAAGGATTTGATGGTTGAAAATGAAACTGATATACCCTCAACTTCGAAAGTTTATGATATGAACTTCGTGGATCTCAAAGACAGCCAAACTGATGATAGTGATGATGAAGATGAAGTGAACATTTCGAAGGAAAAGAAATCTTCAAAGGAAGAAGAAAGTCCTCGAATTGTGGTTGATTAGGTGTATGGTGATACACAAAAGTTCGAAAAAGTGATGAATGAAAAAGGTGAACACTATCTTGAAACGAATTCAGTGGTTTATCCAAATTTCAAATGTACAGATAATGTCATTTTTCCAAATCAAGTTTTCGTAACTACTGGAAATGTTGAGAAAATCAAACCAGAATTAAAGAAGTTAGTTGAAGAGGATAATTCAAAAACAACTGATGAAGGTTTTTTCGCAAATCAAAGCACAGTTGAAAACAACTTAACAAAGAATTCGTATGTTTTCCAACGTCAAAAACCATAAAGAAAATGGGTTGAAAAATCAAAAATTGAAAAAGAGAATTCAAAACAAGTTGAAAAGGAATGTGAAAAAGTTGTCAAATTAAACTCCAAGGAATTCAAAGATCAAATTGACAAATTTTCGAAGGAAAACAACATTTCAAAAAGACAAGCAAGAAAGAAAATATTTTGGCAAAATGTTGAGTCTCAAAAGATGTCTGAATCACAATCACCCAAAAATGTTTTCAAAGCTAAAAATTCATCTTTTTCAACAAAACCTCAACATTCATCTCAATCAAATCATTCAAAGTCTGAAGTGAATAAACAACCAAGGTTTTCGAAAGTTTCAGAAACTAATATTCCAAGAAAATTTTCAAATAACTCAAAACCAAATCAAAAATTATTTCAACGTCAACATTTTAAATCAACAGTTGATACATCATATGCTAAATCTTTTATAACAAAACCAAAAGTTGATTTTGTTCCTATAAAGCCAAATTTTCCAAATCAAACAAAGAAAGAAACTATGAAAACTTCACGAGAAAAAGGAATAACGTCAAGGAAGAACATTGATCATTGGCTTCAAGGAAAAGGAAAGATGTATCAGTCAAATACATTTTCAAAGGAGCAAATTCACGAAGCATATGAAAAGTATGTGAATAATTCATCAAATGGCAGTTCATCGTCTAAGGATTCGAACATATCAGTCAAAGCATGGAAACCTGTTATAAAAGCAAAGAATGTTCATTCACAAACTCAGAATTCGAAGGGTAATGTCAGTGAACATTCGAAACTATCAAAAACTTATGTTTCGGTTCCTTTAAATGAAGAAGTGAACTTAATTGATAGTATCAAAACAAAAGTTTGTGATTGGGTTAAAAGTTCTTCATTACATTCGAAATTGAAATCTAATTTCCAAGGACCCAAAAAGCCTTGGGTACCTAAATTTTTCCATTGAATGTAGGTACTATGTGATGAGCAATATGATAACAAGTGGTACATCGATAGTGGTTGCTCTTGTCACATGACTGGGAAGAAGGAGAATTTACGAGATTTTCGAAGTCTCAAAAATGTTGGAGTAGTGAAGTTTGGGAACAATCAAAAATGTCAAGTCAAAGGATATGGGAAGATCACGAATGGTCAATTCACAGTGAATCGGGTGGCATGTGTTGAAGGTCTTCAACATAACTTGATAAGTGTTTCTCAACTTGTTGTGGGCACTGGCAATCAAGTTCTTTTTAACGAAGAAGGAAGTATTATTTTGAATGTTACAACAAAAGAGGTGTTACTGAAATCCAAAAGGAAAGGTGACATGTTCACTTTGGACATCAATCCGATAGTAGGGAAACCTGCTATATGTCTTCTTTCGAAGGCAACATCAGACTTAAGTTGGCTTTGGCATCGAAGACTTTCTCATATCAATTTTCGAAACATCAATAAACTTGGGGTACAAGATCTGGTAAGAGGTTTACCTGTACTTAAATTTGACAATGATTCTTTATGTGCAACTTGTGAAGTTGGCAAGCAACATAAACAAGGTCATCCAATTACGATTGATTCGAAAATAGTTGCACCTCTAGAGCTCTTACATATTGATTTGTGTGGTCCTTCGACTGTTTCAACTCTCAACAAGAAAAGGTACATTTTAGTGATTGTTGATGATTTTTCCAGATTTACATCGGTTTATTTTCTCAGGCTTAAATCTGAAGTTGCACAAATCATGATTGACTTTATCAAAAAGATGGAAACAACATTGAAGAAGATTGTTCGAAAAATTTAGAGTGATCATGGAACTGAATTTAAGAACAATGTTCTTGATTCAGTTTTGGTGGACAAAGGGATTTCGCATAATTTTTCATCTCCATATACACCACAACAAAACGGTGTTGTTGAACGAAGAAATAGGTCTCTATGCGAAGCGGCAAGGACTATGTTGGCATATGCTAATCTTCCACAATATCTTTGGGCTGAAGTAGTATCAACCGCATGTTTCACTCAAAACAGATCGTTTATTCATCGTCGTTTCAACATTACTCGATATGAAATTCTCAATAATCGAAAACCTAATGTAAAATTTTTTCATGTTTTCGGATGCAGGTGCTTCATTATGAATCTCAAGGATAATCTTACAAAATTTCAAGCAAAAGTAGATGAAGGGATTTTCTTGGGATATTCGCATAATTCAGTTGCATATCGTGTGTTGAATAAAAGAACACGAAAAGTTGAAGAAACTTTTAATCTTACATTTGATAATTACTACATTAAACAAACAACAACTCAGTTTGAAAATCATCCAATTCTGAAAAACATACAAGATGAATCTGAATCCTCACAAACATTAGATATTGATTATGATTTAATTTTTGGAATTTCAGATCATGCTGTTGATGCTGAAATCAATGCAAGTGATAATCATATATCTGAACTAACAAAGCTTAATGATACTTTAACATCAAATTCTCCAGAAAATGGCGAAAGTATGCAAAACAATCCAGTGGAGGGGGAGCACTTGGATTCGAATACATTAGATGACGAACAATATTCTTTCGAGGGGGAAAAAGAAAGGATGAATGATGATGTTGAGGGGGAGCATAATGTTGAGGGGGAGCATTCAGAAAATATTGAAGATAATAATGATTTTGATGATGCTTGTTCGATTGTAGGCTCAGAAAACGATGATATATACGAAGATGCACCTTTGGAATTTGATCCAACATATTCGCTAATGGAAAAGTGGACAAAAGATCATCCGAAGGATCAAGTAATTGGGAATCCACAAGAGGGAGTTTTAACAAGAGCTCAAATTCGTGCAAAGAATGAGGTATTGAATACTCATCAAGAATTTCGCATGTTCAATGTTTTCATTTCTAGGATTGAACCAAAAACAGTTAAGATTGCAATGGAACACTCAGATTGGGTTGTTGCAATGCAATCTGAATTGTCTGAATTTGAATGAAACAAGGTTTGGAGGTTAATTCCTAAACCTGAAAATGTTTTGATTGTCGGGTTAAAATGGATTTTTAAAAATAAAACCGACAAAGATGGAAATATTGTTCGAAACAAAGCCAGACTTGTTGTTAAAGGGTATTCACAACAAGAAGGAATCGACTATGAAGAAACTTTTGCCCCTGTCGCAAGACTCGTGTCACACCCCAAAACCGGAACGGCGGAAACGTTCGGGGGTGGAGGACGTCATGTTCAGTATCACAACAATGCAAAGTAGTAAACAAGCAACAACATCATCCATTGCATTAATAATATAATTTAATACAAGTGTGTTTTGTCAAGTTATATAGACACCAAAAATATACATCAAAAATAAAAGATGAGTCTTGAACGAGCTCCATCTTCTCAAAACCTAGCACCGGTACCTGTCTACTGGTGACCTGAGAATACAAGTTATTTTGAAAGAGTTTATTAGCTTTAAAGCTGGTGAGTTCATAAGTATATTAGTGTCTGTATTTGTATGAAAGTGTTTGTAAGTCTGTAATGTATAAGTTTTGTAAAAGTTTGTAATTGTTTGAACTCTCCTAGAAAACCCTATGTTTCCTACTAAAAGTAGCCTTCTACCAAGGCATCTAGTATCTGTGTGTGTGTCTCTTGTAAGAGTGTGTATTTTCCCAAATCTGACTATCATTAACCAAAAATATAGTTTTTACATTATTGTTTATTGTGTGAATATCACAAAGTAAATATAAAGGGAAAATGAAATAGTACTGTAGTGTTGTATTAAGTAACTACTGCTGTACTAATTACTTTAAACCAATTGTTATTTAAAGTACCATGTGATCGGCCTGTATCCTGCTACCGACTCTATAGAAAAACGACGATGTAAGACGTCGTAAGAAATGACGTTTGTCACCCGTAGACTTGCAAGTCCCACTGTAGCGAGCAGCAAGGTGTAGGATAGTCAATCCAGTATAGATCTATACACAAACTCATACGCTCTCCACTTAAGGAGATTCTGGATACAAAACGGGTCATGACAGGTAGTGTCATGCCCCCGTTAAGTGGCTCACATAATTGTAAGTAATGTATATATATATATATATATATATATATATATATATATATATATATATATATATATATACATGTATATGTATGTGCTAGCTTTAATGTGTGTTCTTTCTCTGTCTAGCCTGTATGTTTTGTTTCTCATCACTGTGTATTATGTTTGTTTCTCATCACTATGTATTATGTTTGTTTCTCATCACTATGTATTATGTTTGTTTCTCATCACTATGTATTATGTTTGTTTCTCATCACTATGTATTACTCATGAATGAACTGACTCATTGTATGTTTCATTGTTCTAGTAATAGTATCTTCCTAAACTATACCTATTATAGTTTACTAGTAATGTTGTTTGTGTATATGAACATGTTTGTATACCTTTGCTACCTAAAGGCATTGAACTGAATGAAAGAAGTAACCTTTTATATCTATACACATATACGTGATATATAACTAGGATTCAAATGACCTTCGGACAAATAACCCGAATACCCTAAGTCCACAACCAAACAAGGAACAGGAAGTAAGGTGAGCTATCAGTCCTAAGTCCTTTCAATCCTACTTATATAATTATATCCATATAGATACACAGAGTATAAGTTAAAAGAGTTTAATAAAAGTATTTGATATGTAAAAGACTTTGTAAGACAGGTTGAAGTAAAACAGTTTGAAAAGTAAGAAATCCACTTGTTTGGTAGTTATTAATCACATGTGATTGATATAATAACTATAATAGTTCAACTTGTATCCCCCCATAAAAGCATTTAAAAACATTTAAAAGGTTAATTAAGGGGTATGAACTCACCTGTAGTGAGTGGTTTGGATGAACGAAATGTATAGGATGCTAGGTGTCAAGTGAAAACGTGTAGACACACAATGATCCTAGTTTAACATATAATATCACATATATGTATCCAATTAGTCTTTAAACAACTAATTAACAAAGTTAAGACATCCTAGGACATGTAAAACACCTTATTTAAGTGCTATAAGTCATAAGGATTGCATCTAAGTGTTGTAGGACATTGCTATTGAGTTTAGGGTTCAAGGGGACCCTTTATTTGAGTTTACGGTTTTGTGACCATAACTCATTGAGTTTACGGTCGTAAACCCATGAGTTTACGGCCGTAAACTCATGTTTCTTTGACCATTTTGTGTTTTGAAGCCTTAAAGATCACAAGAAGCATTCCTACTTCATGTTTAAGCCTTAGGAAGAGATTAGGGCATCATTTCACTCCTTTTAGGAGTTTACGGTCCTTGGACCATTTCCCTTTGGGTTTACGGCTGTAAACCCAAATGGTTTATGGTCTTTTGATGTTTTCAAGTACTAAGCACATCAAGGAAGGGATCTAGGCTAGTTTCCAAGGCCTAGAAGGGACTAGGGCACACTTTGGCACCCTTTTTGGGGTTTACGGTCCAAGAACATCTTGGACCGTAAACACCTTTGATCCTTGGTTTCTTGGGTGTTTTCTTGATGTTTAGAAGTGTAACAAGCTCTATAATACTCTAGGATAGAAGTACTTACTAGGTAGAAGCTTGAAAAGGTGCTAAAAGTCCAAGAACACTAGTGTGTGTTCTTGGTGTTCTTGGTGAAACTTGAAGATCTACACTTTTGGAATTATTTCACGGATGGAATCATGTTAGATCACTAGATTAAGTAAGATATCAACTTTTTAGGGCTAGAAACACTTACAATGTTGAAGATCAAGAAGAAAAGTCGATGATACTTGAGAGAGAATTGAGTTTTGGATCTTGAAATTGTGAAAAGTGATAAATAATGACTAAGTGTCATATTTATACCCTCTTTTAGGGTTTACGGCCGTAAACTCCAAACTCTTGGAGTTTTGGGACATTATTGTTGCACAATAAACCCTAGGACATCCTCTCTCCTGTTATCTCCTGAAGTACTAATCTTAAAATACTCAAACTTATTCCAAAAAGCTTGAAAATTAGCAGAAACAGTTCTGACTCCTATTGAAGTGAATGGTTGTACATAATAGAAATTTCGGGTTGTCACAACTCAAGGCGGTTCGTATATTTCTGGCTTATGCAGCTCACAAAGATTTTGATGTTTATCAAATGGACGTGAAATGTGCATTTCTAAATGGAGAGCTTGAAGAAACTGTTTACGTGGAACAACCCTCAGGTTTTATTAACGAAGAATTTCCAAATCATGTTTATATTTTAGATAAGGCAGTTTATGGTTTGAAACAAGCACCACGAGCATGGTATGCAACTCTTACCTCATTTTTGAAACAATCTAAATTTAAACAAGGATCAGTTGATCCCACATTATTTCGAAAGAAAGTGGGGAATCATCTAATCCTTGTTCAAATTTATGTTGATGATATTATTTTTGGCTCGACTGACCCTGCTTTGTCTAGAGAATTCGAAGATTTGATGAAAAGTAAGTTCGAAATGAGCATGCTCGGAAAAATCAATAATTTTCTTGGTTTGAATATTCGTCAAAACAGAAAATGAATTTTTATTAATCAAGAAAAATATACGAAGAATCTGTTGGAAAAGTTTGGATTGACGAATAGCACGAAGTTAGGAGTTCCAATGGCAACGAGCATAAAGCTTACATCTTCGTTAGATAAACCTGCCGTTGACATAACTTTATATAGGAGCATGATTGGTTCATTACTTTATCTTACAGCTAGTAGACCTGATATCATGTTTTCTGTGTGTAATTGTGCTAGGTATCAGTCTAATCCACGAGAACCACATCTCACTGCTGTGAAGAATATATTTCGTTATCTTAAAGGAACAATTTCGTTAGGATTGTGGTATCCTTCGAACACTGGGTTCTTTGTACAAGCATATTCGGATGCAGACCTGGGTGGTTGTAATCTTGATCAAAAAAGCACAAGTGGTGGATGTCAATTTCTTGATGGAAAATTGGTGAGCTGGCAGTCGAAAAAGCAAACATGCGTATCAATTTCAACAGCTGAAGCAAAATATGTGGCTGCTGCTGCTTGCACTTCACAAATAATATGGATCCAAAGTCAATTGCGTGATTATGCAATCAATATGAAAAAGATTCCATTATATTGTGATTCTCAAAGTGCGATAAGAATTTGTCATAACCCTGTGCAGCATTCGAAGACTAAACATATAGCTCTTCGTTATCATTTCATCAAAGATCACGTGGAAGATGGAAATATTGAAGTACATTTCGTGAAAACAACTGATCAGTTAGCTGACATTTTCACGAAAGATTTGGATGAAAAATCCCTTGTGAAGATTATAGAAGGACTTGGAATGATCGATGGAAATTCTGTTCCATGCGAAAAAGAAGAATGATGCATGATAAGGAATGATTTAGAGGCGCTGACTAAAAGATAATGCAAAATCATTCAGCATTCAGAGGTTACTGTTCATAGTCAACGCTTCGACCCCTTCGAATTCACACATTTGTTACTTATTCTAAGGGTTGATTCAGATGTTACTGTTCATAGTCAACGCTTCGACCCCTTCGAATTCGCACATTTGTTACTTATTTTAAGGGTTGATTTAGCTATTACTGTTCATAGTCAACGCTTCGACCTCTTCGCATTCGTACATTTGTTACTTATAAGGGGATGATAAAATTTTGCATATTTGCATCAAGTACTATTTCAATTTTCGAAAATTCAAAAATCCAAAAAGATTTTCGTTTATTTTGTCATTTAATTTTCGAAAAATTTAAAAATTCAAAAAGATTTTTGTTTGTTTTGTCATTTAATTTTCAGAAAATTCCAAAATCCAAAAAAGATTTTCTTTTATTTTGTCATTTAATTTTCGAAAAATTTAAAAATTCAAAAAGATTTTCGTTTGTTTTGTCTTTATTTTCGAAAAATCAAAACATCAAAAATATTTTGATTCCTATTTCTTTTTAGTATTTTGTTGCAGATTCTCATGAAGATACAACGGATATTATGCTTGCAGTACTCGGGTACGGTACATTTTTCGTATGAATCGATAAATTTTTCATCATTCGAACTAGTTAGGATGTCCCTAGAAGCATGCTGCTGTATG
The DNA here is from genome assembly GCF_052849685.1 of Lactuca virosa. Taxonomy (NCBI): domain Eukaryota; kingdom Viridiplantae; phylum Streptophyta; class Magnoliopsida; order Asterales; family Asteraceae; genus Lactuca; species Lactuca virosa. The sequence continues at coordinate 256,834,292 of NC_136433.1, read as the reverse complement.
TTGACCAAAGCCTCCATGACTAAATGTGTGTAAGAAAGCCTTAATGAAATTATTCATACGAAGATTTCTTCCCAATCAGGCTTATATTCACATTAGTCTTTGAGCTACCTTACTCTTCTCAAAATGAGTTAAGAGTTTACTGTTTGGTCCAAACACAACAGAGGTACTTTTCGTGTCTTACATCAATCTTTTTCATCCATAAAATTCTTTCACGATCACACACGAAGACATATGTCCGAGAGGTCTCTGATCAAACCCATCGAGACTTAGATATATCAAAACTCTGTGTTTATGATCTGACATCATGAGACCGTGATGAAAGTGAAACCCAATTTTCATTAACTTTTAAGGAATTGACGGGGAACTAAGTTTCAAATTTTCACGAAACTTTTGTTTCTGTACCAAAATTCGAAACTCCAAATCATATTCATTTCGAATGAGTGGTCTTGATCAAACATTCGAAACCCACGATGTTTGTTACCCAACAAGATCCAGCATATAAATTTTTTCTTGAATATGATTTCCGTGTGAGTTTCATTCGAATGTCCTAGTCATTTCAAAATTTTTCAAAGCCAACTTGTCACTGACTACACTAGTCAAACAAGTAATTTATGTTACAATTTTTCACCTTATGTTTAGGATGACATGTAACGAAATTTTAAATCATCCTCGAAGCATTATAAAAGAAGCCCTTTGATACTTATCAACAAGTATTCGATTGTAATTCACGGGAACCCATACAAGCTATTGATCATTTCTCTTAATGATTAGTGAAGTAATCTTTGCCCCGGATTTCATCTGCTTTTGTGTCAATGGTTTGACATCACAATATCCCATATTTTTATTATATTTGTTTCTCGTCTCTATTCTTTGGAACACAGCACTCACGAAATCCTTGAGGTTCTGAGTAATACCAACTCTGGCTGATGATTTCGAACTTCTGGCGTATGACTTTGCTTTTCATCCCAAAAGTGAAAGAGCCTTGCTTCCATTCGAAGGGTTCTGACGGTTACAATTTTCTTGGGGATTACAAGACAGGCTGTTTAAAAATGACGTATGGTATTCTGTCCGTTTCTCAAGGCGATGTGACAGCTACTTTTTGACGCATGGCTACTTTTACGCAGTAATGGTCCGGTTTTCAAGGTGCCACGTCGGATATCATTAAATACATATCCCGCTTCAAATTCAAATTTAAGGGTTACATATAAAAGGGAATTCCAGGGGTTCATTGTCAGTTTACGCGATAAAATAAAAGCAAATTTTCCAAAATTCTCTGTTCATCATCATCTTCAAACCGTAACAATGGCGACTTCTGCTCATGTTGATTCTCATACCACTGAAGATGCTTCTTCATTACCAATAATGAAGATTCAAGCAACAAACTACTACTTGGAGGGTGACGTTTCTCAGTACCCGGAATAATTAAAGATGCTCATAGTTGCTTTGAAGAACTCGGTTTTGGCCAAAGCGATGTTCAACTCTTTCTCTGTTCCATTGTCCTGGCTTTCTCTAGCAGGATCAACTGCGACATATAACAAAGCAACTGATACGATTACTTTTCATCTGGTGAACGACAAAAAGGTCAGGCTAACCAAGAAACTATTTTGCCAAATTCTTGATATTCCGAATTTGCCTCCATATGTTTCATTTACTTTTCCACAAATCGTTCACATGTTTAATGAGATGGGATATCAGCCACCATTGTCCAAGATTAGTGATTTTAAGAAATATGGTCTTCCACGAATCTGGAATTTCTTATTTGGTATTTTTCTACGCTGTTTGACTGAGAGATCAGCTGGCCTTGATAAAGGAAGAAAGGAGGTTTATGCCATGGTTGCTAGAATCTACTATGATCTTCAAGTAGATTATTCTACACAGTTGTGGAAGGAATTTCAAAAGGGTGTAGAACACACGAATGCTATTCATGGTATTTCGTGTGCAAGATACTGGAGTTTGATTCTGCAACACTTTTACAATAAGGAAGGGATTTTGGTACCCACTGATGAAGACAAAGCAGTTTTTCAATCCTACCACTATCCGAAGGAGGTTACAAATAATGCTGATGTTTTTCCTACAGTTGCTCGTATTCCAGATGCGATGCTTAAAAGAGTTGATTCTTCGAACCCTGTATTGGTAGCCTATTTGACGACCATTGATTCTTCAATTAAAACTGGTGTTTTACTGGGAGGAGATGATAAGAAAACCAAGAAGTCGAGAAAGCATGAAACTGAGTCCAGATCTTCGAAATCTCCAAAGAAGAAGCCTGAAACAGTTGAAGTGACTGTTGCTGAGACTCCAGTAGTTGAGCCCATTATTGAAGAAACACGAGAACATGTAGTCCTTCCTTCGAAGACTGACATGTTTCAAAGAATTAAAATGAAGTCCAAGTCTCCAACGCACAAAGTGGTTCGAAAACCTCAAATAACTCATCAAGGGATTCTAATTAGAGAAGTGCCTGCACCTGTTTCGCCGGTGTCCAAGAAACGAAGGGCTGAAGACATGGCAAAGCATTTGTCAAAGAAAAAGAAGAAGAAGACTCGAAAACTTGTAATCTCTACTGAGTCAACAGATGATGATAGTGAAAGAGTTCCTGAAACTCCAGAGTTTACTCTTATCACCGAAAGTTTCACTCCTGAGAAGACGGTTGTCATACCACCCGAAGATTCGATTGCCAAATCAATTCCTGAGGAGGTTCGAACTTCAAGCATCCCTGCACACGTATCTGATACGGATGCAAATGTCAATATGGGTGAAGGAGGTTCGAAGAATGAAGCTACAGGTCCATCTACTTCTGCTCCTTTTGCAAGTACTGTTTCTTTACCGTTATCTTCTACTCCTCTTACTTCAACAACAGATTCCCCAACATTCGAACACATTCTTGATCAACCCTTTACGTCTATTTTTTCTTCTCAATCTACTGAGCCACCCAAAACAACTTCACCTATTCAAGAAACTGTTTGTATGGAGACAGAGACTGATAATGACGAGTTTGGCGGTATGTTTGACGACTTGGAGTTTCATGAAGAAGAAGAGCAGTTTCCAGATCACATGCTGATGACCATGAATCAGTTCAAGATTTTAAATCAAAAGTTGAATTCTGTCATTCAATCCCAAGCAGATCTAGGGGTTGGTTCGTCTGTTTCAAGTGTTGAAGTTGATTCATTGCTGAAGGTGTTTGAATCCAGAATCATAAGTAAAGTATCGGGGATGCTTAAAGATTCTGAATCTCAACTCTTGGAGAAGATTGATCATAATGATCAAAACAATGAACTTCGGATCAATTCTCAGAGTTTGAAGTTTGCTGGTAATCTGAAAGAATTGAAGAATGTTGCAAAGGAACGACATATTCTTTTTATTCAAGATGTGAAGAAAGTTCGAGAGGATATCAACTTGCAAATTCACGAACTTCGTGAAGATATGAAAAGAGAAATAGCAACTGGTCAACATGACTATGCATCATTGCATCAAAAGGTTGATATGATTTGTGACGCAGTCACTCGATTTGTTAAGTTGTATGAAAATTTGAGTCCTCAAATTACTCAACTTTCAACATCCGAAAGTGCAAGCTTTGAAGAAGTGCTTAAGTTGCTTAAGGAGTTAAAAGAGATCTCTGATAGGCCAGTTTCTTCTCAGAAGTTTATCCAATTCGAAGCCATTCTCAACAAGCAACTTGCTCCTCTCTTTCGCATATCAAGTCTTCTTCTAACCACAAATGCCCCACCTGTTTTCACAGGGGTTCAAGGGGGAGAAAGAAAAACTAGTGAGTCGAAGACTAGTGGAGAAGATGCGAAAGTTGTAGGAAAAGTCTTTTCCTCGAAAATCCCTACAACAAAACCAATAATTGTTTCTGCTGAACAGGTAACTTCAACAGTCGTAACAACAATGCCAATTGCAAGACCAATTTCGAAAGGAATTGTGATTGGTAAATCTTCGGAGACTGGTGGGAGTGGTTCAAAACCAAAAGAGACAACTGACAATCAAGCATTGAAAGATAAAGGGAAATCGATTGTGGTGGAAAAATCAAAAGAGGAAAAGAAGGCTGAAGTTGATGCTGAAATCGAAAAGCTCATAATAGTTCAAAGCATTATGGCTCAGCGAGCAAATGATCCGAAGGGAATGGATAAAGGGGATCCAACTAAACACTATAACTACGAAACAATCGAGGCCAAGGTTGCATTCAATCACATGTATTCATTTGGTCACAAATACTGATGCAGGCCAGTTGGATTTTCCCATAAACGAAATGATGTTTATCATGCCTCAGTTCAAAGCAGAAGGGAATTTTAAAAATAAAGATGAAGGTACACACATGAAAATTCATTTTCATGCTGTTCTTGGAAAAGCCCCTGAGGAAGTTTGGTCTTCAATAAAAATCAAGAAGGTCATAAGTATGAAAAAGGATGTGGTTTTCGAAAACACAGTCCAAAATGTTAAGTATGTGGTTGCCAGGGCAAATGGAAATATTTGCGAATTCACTGTTGTAGATTTTCCATTAATGAGCTTGTATGATCTTATACAAGTTGCATTACTTTTGAAAGACAAATCATTCTCATACCTTCAAAACACAGAACCAGATGAATTCAAGCTTGGAGTAGCTCACATAAAGATTTTTATCGAAAACTATTATGAGTGTTTGGCACTAACAGATGTTGAATTAGCTACTGCCAAAGGAATAGAAATTAAAGCTCCGATGGCTCCTACGAAGACTCAGGTTGAATTGAAGAAGTATGCTGATGGTGAAATTTGCCTGAAGCCTTTTGGAATTGTCTTCGCAGGAAAAGACAAAGCTGGAAAGTCTAAACGGTTCTTATTCCAAGCAAGTGAAGTCGAGAGATATTCAACATCTCAATATACGAACTTGATTGTTCATATGAATCATTGCAAGAAGAACAATGAAGGCGAAAAGAAAGAGCTGAAGAAGATTATCTCCTGGTACACAGAGATTCGAAGAGTATTACTGTATTCCATCACACTTCTTACAAATTGAAGACTTCGACTATGATTACAAAGGGGGAGATTGTAAGGGTCGAATTGTTGTAATTAGTCGAAGTATGTTTTGGACTCTTCAAATATTTTGTAATGTATTTTACTAGGGCGCTTTTATTCGAAGCTTTAGAGTCAATGCCTTAGTATATTTTTTGTATGCTTTCAGTTCCCTATAAATATGGTTATTTACTAGAGTTAGATAAGAACTTTTACAGACTTGTCTACTATTCTCTGTAAAGAATTTGAAAGCATAATAGAGCATAACAAGATCATATTTACATCGTGTGTTCAAATCTCATATTCTTACTTGAATTCATACTCTGATTAATTCATTACTCGATTCATTGATTCATCACCGAGTCCCTTCATTCCTTTTTGCCATACAGACTCATTTGAGCCATGCAGCGGCTCCAAACTACAGATCCAAGCTTCTAAGGCATGATTTTCACGTAAAGTTGCAAACTTTACGTGCATGCATAGCTACAAAGGCTCTAAATGTCAAATCCAAGCTCACAATGGGGTTTCCTACCCAAGGAAGGCTTCATTCACGCCCAAACCAGAAACTTTGTGACTCTAGGACTTAAGAAGGGTCCAGATCTGAAGTTAAAATTCAGATCTAGACCATAGTCCACCATATCAACTCAAAGATCCATAAAAGCCCCAAACTCAACCAAAAAGAGATCTAGAAGGGAAAAGAAGTGAAGGTGGCGACTTGATACCTCTGGAAGATGCTAACTGAGGTAGATTCTGGTTCCCACACTTTCCTTGCTCCAATTCCCTTGCCTTCCAAGTTCCTTTTCTCCAAGGATCTTCCTCCCAAGCTTAACACACACAAGAATGAAACACCACACGAATTAGGGTTTTCTAGGCTCTCAATGGACTGCAAAGAGGCCAAAGGAGGCTTATGCTTCCTTAAATAGGGTGCAAAACCCCGGGATTTAGGGTTTCATCTGCCAGCTCCTACTCGTCGAGTCCCTTCATGGACTCGGCGAGTAGGTCACTAAAACACGTGGACCAACCCGCTGCTACTCGACGAGTAGGGCAACCAACTCGTCGAGTAGACCTTGAAATCAAAGAACTTCATAATTAAACAATACATGAGAATCGGGGCGTTACATATAGTAAAGTGAAGAATGGATAAAAGATTTTTAATGACATTTTGAGTATGAATAACATTGATAAAAATTAAAAGAGGAAGAGGGTAAGGAAGTGTTTGATTATCGGTGCCATGAATTGGAATAGTGGAACCATTACCGACAATTACATTCCGATAAAGACCGTTATTGATATAAGACGTGAAGTTACGTATGTTGCGAGCCATGTGTGATGTTGCTCTGGTATCAACATACCAATTCTGATCAGGTGGGTCTAGTGCCATTGTGTGAAAAGCTTGCTCGATATCAGTTGGTGTGTAGCAGATTTCTGCCACTGGATAGGCCTGCTGAGGTCGATTTCCTAGAATCCTGGGGGCAACTAATGGAGTTCTGGAGGATCCATATTGCTGAGTCGGATATGGCAAGGGGTAAGCCCATGTTGTATAGTTGGGAAAAGCCCATGGTGGTGGTTTTGACCATGGCTGACAGGGGCGGGACCCCGATTGTATGTTTTTGAGGTTGATTATTATTGGTATCGCCTCCACGCCCGCTGGAAAATTGTCCACGACCGCGTCCTACACGACGCCGTCCACATACATGAGAATTAGAATGATCTTCCTGTTGTTTGTTAAGGCGGATACTATCGCCAGAATTTAGATGAGAGATTGGTGCTGAAGTAGTCATGGCGGTAGCGGAGATGCCTCGGTTAGGGATGCAATAGTGACAAAAACCTAAGGAGCTTTTTGAGCTTCTTCCATGATGATTTTGGACCGAAGTTCGTAGAAATCAGGAAAGTGCGTTGTTTCCTGGATGATCATCGCGAGTCCTTAATAGCTTTCGTTGACACCAACAATTAGTTAAAGAACAAGATGTTGATCGGACACCGAGTTTTGCAACATTTACTAGTTGATCAATTAGCATCTTCATAGCTCGACAGTAGGATGAGATTTTAGGGTGGTGGTCAAGTCTTATAGAAACAAATTTTCTGTTAAGATAGACAGCTCGAGTGCTCTGGATATCTTGAAAAATGTTTTCGAGGGCAGTCCATTCCTGACACGCAGTGGTATTTGGTCTTAGAATTATGTATAATAGATCATTTGAAAATGTGTTGTAGATCTAGTGGAGAACAATAACATCGAGTCGTGACCAAGCTTCAAGTTATGATGATGCTTTGTTTTTGTCGGCTTCGGTGGAGGTTGAAGAAGAAGCAGGTTTTAAGGGAGGGATGATTTTAGAGTCGATGTGATTTGGAACCTGAAAAGCCTGACAATGGATGTGAAATAATTTGCCCATGAGGTGTACTGTCCACTCTTCATCTCTAGTATAAACGGAATGAAATTTCTTATGTTTGTGACTATGATTGTTGGATGAGATTTTGGGTCATTGGAGAAGAAGAAGAAGAGAAACAAAATGGCGTATAGAGAAGAACAAGAGGCGGAAGTAGGGTTAATGATATTTGTGAGCTAAGGAAATTTCGTATCTGATACCATGTTAATTGGTATATTTCTCGTATCTCATTCCCATGAGTTACAATTTGTATTTATACAACATCCTATCGCTATCTACAATAAAGATAAGGTCTATCAACTATAACAATACTTCCTCAATATGAGGAAGGATATATTCGACTAACAAAAACTATGTGCACAAGGCTCAATCCCTAAGAAACAAGTCATTAGAGATTCGTTCTCCAGAGATAGTTAGGTTCGGAAAGGGGAGATGCACATAGTTTCTTATAATAAAATTCAATTTTACAATGAGTGTGTAGTAGATTTCAATCATCAAGTATGTAACTAACTACAACATACTAGGAGTATCTCCTTGGCAAAACTCCCAGATAAGCAGAAACTCTATGTGGGGAAACTAGTATTCAGTAGTTGTTTCAACAATTTTCCAAAACTCCCTTTTAACATTATGAATTAGCCTTTAGGAGGGGTGTAGAGGGCGGGGGAGGGGGGGGGGGGGATTAACACACATAGGGATTCTACCATTTTCATATACATTAAAGATTTATAATCTGAACCAAAAAAGTGGGCATCATGAAAAAAACTTATGTATTTGATGCATGTAACCCGTTTCATGTAGATGCTCGTGTAGAAACGCGTTTTTCATGTCTTGTTGTTGAATTTGGCACTCATTAGAAAGGGCTATGGACAAAACAATACGAATTCTCGTCGGCTTTACCACGGGGCTGAATGTTTTGCTACAGTCGATACCTGCTTTTTATGCTTTTTAAGACCTACCATCACAAACCAAACTAGTTTTGTATCACTCTAAAGCACTATCAAACTTAGTTTTATGTCGATAAATCCACATACTACGCACTATATTCATATTATGATGTTTCGGGACTAACTCCCACGTTTTATTATCAATATGGGCTTGAAACTCATTTGTCATGGCTTTATTCCAATCCAGGTTTTTAAGTGTTTCTATTAGGTTCGAGGTATAAGGGAGATAGAAGTAGAAGTATGGAGGTTGTAGTGTTGTTTTTGGTTTCCCAATGTCAGACATACTTCTGGTGTGGATAGTATGAGTAGGATGAACAAAAGGTGTTTGTGAGGTGATGGGCGGGGGTTTCGAACCCGAAGCGCTGCTGTGGTAGGTGGTTGCTGAGGGTTAGGCCTTGTATGACGTGAGTAAGTGATTAGGGGAGGTGGTCGGGTGGCTGTCGGAGTAGTGTTAACAGCCGATGGTGAAGGCTTAACTGTGTTAGGGCTGCTGGGATGGATTCAGACCACATTAATGGGTGTGGGTTTGATGATAGTTGGGTTGTAGGGGTCGCTGATGATAGGTTAAGATAGGGAAAGTTATTTTCATCAAATATGACATGGCGGGGATAATAATGTTTTTATTTTGCATGTCAAAACATTTGTACCCTCGATGATTGGTGGGGTGACCTAAGAAAATGCAAGGTTCGGAGCATTTTTGGAGTTTGTGGATGATGGGAGATGGAGTAAGTGGGTAACATAAACAACTGAAGGTACGAAGGTGTGAATATGAGGGTTGAAGATTATATAGAAGATGTGTAGGGGTGAGATTGGGACTTACTGGGGAGAATGTTTAACAGGTAGGTAGCTTGTTGGAGTGCATGGTGCCAAAAGTTCATGGGTACGTTTGAGTGGGCGAGAAGAGTGTGGATGATATTATTAATGGACCATATTTAATTTTATGTTCCGATTTTCCATTTTGAGGGGATGTGTGTGGAGAAGAAAATTGGAATTGAAGGCCATTTTGAGAGCAAAAGTTGTGAAATTGTTGGTTATCAAACTCACGATCGTTGTCACATTGTATGGTTTTAAATGTGTAATGGAATTGTGTTTTGACCATAGCAAAGAATTGGATGAAGATTGAAAAAGCTTGAGACTTCTTTGCTAGAGGATAAGTCCATAAATAATTGTTTTGTCATCGAAAAAGATAATATAGTAGCGGTCCCCACTACAGCTTAACACACGGGAGGTCCATAGATCTGTATGAATAATTTCAAAAGGTAAATGAGTAATTGACTAAGAATTAATATAATACATTGACTTCTAAATAGTTCCATGTTAAAGTTACATACAAAAATGGGAAAAATGTATCTATTTACAACTAATAAAAAATACTCTAGTTGTCTCTATTTATAAAAATGGGAATATTCTAGCTATTCAAGGTAACAAAGAATGTTGTATACAAGTCATAATGCGCGAGAAGCTAGGTCCGCGAATGTGTATTCACTACATGGAATTGTCAGGCCGCCCATTGCATGAATATACCCGAATTCATCCTCAGCTTGATCTAGTAGTTCTTGAAAAGTAGATCGGCTTAACAACCATACAGGAACCACAAATCGCTTCTTTTCTTGCTCACCAACATAAACCGCTAAACAACCTTTCGGATATCCATATATATTTTTTGTGCTGCTTCCATTTGAGAATGACCGTCTAAAAATTTTCTTTGCTTCAGTGCTGCGGGGCATTAGGATGGCCATTTTTCAAGGAGGGTATTATCTCATAACAAAAAAAAGCAGATAGCGAATGAAAATTATCAAAACACGACTTCTTGGTGAAAAGTTGTGAGTCTGTGGTTGTGTTATTCATCTTGAATGGTTTTTAAATCCAGAGGATATAAGGAAATTTGGATGAGGGATGGTGACATATGGTGAAGTGGAAGCAATATCACATGCCTTTATCTTTCCAGCTGTAACAAGGAAGAAAAAAAATTTGTAATTCATTTATGAATTTAAACTTCACGACATGTTGGATAAATTTTTTGCCCTGACAAATGTCCCTCGTGATGCTTATCAAACAAATGGTTTGTTATTTTATTGTTATAAAAAATATTTTTGAAATAATTAAGTACACCTTTTAATTAAACAGGAAAACATCATATTGTCTGGGACTTTCCATTGTTTAAAGCCACATCAATATCCCTCATGGTGTTTATCTAACAAATCGTTTATTATTTTACTTTTTATAAAACTAGTTTTGAAAAACAAAAACATGTGATCAACCTTATAGAATTTCGTGCTAATCGCTGCAATGAATTATATCCATACAGATAATACATCATTGGCCCCACATGTTATAAGAAAAATCCATATATTTTAGCCAAAATTTTGGGTTTCTTAGGAAGCAGAGCCACACTACCATTAATATCACATGGGCCCATGATGTATGTAGTGTTGTTCACTGCGTACGTTGTATAGAATACTGGCCATACATGTTATCCACAATGTTTGATTCTTTTGGGTTTACAAGTACAAGTTTAAGCCATAATATTATCTCTAAATGTATGGTTGTGATATGCAAGATCATACGGTCTTGCATGTTGAGAAACAGAGCACATGATATTGTCTTTCTGTTACAATGTCGCTATCTGTAATTTAATTGCCCTTTTATCAGCTATTGTACATTTGAAGCTTTAGCAAACCATTATATAAAGCATATGATAGGCAAAGCACCAACACACATTCCTCTGTAATTCCACCAAAACATCTTTTCACAAAGAAAATACTCTCACATTGTTTTACTTCATTCATCAACCTTCAGAAATATGGGTATTCGTATCCCACGGATCATTCAAGCAAAACAAATTCTCCAAAGGTCTTTGTCAAATGGAACTCGCACGTCAACAATGGATCTACCAAAAGGCTATTTTGCAGTTTATGTTGGGGAACAGGAAAAGAAGCGCTTTGTGATTCCTGTATCCTTGTTGAGCCAACCTTCATTTCAAGAGTTATTACATCAGGCTGAGGAAGAGTTTGGATATGACCATCCAATGGGTGGCATCACAATCCCCTGTAGTGAGCACACATTCTTTGATCTCGCAAATCGTCTGGGCGCATTATGAACTCGACTTATAGCATTGTAGTTGTAAAAAAAAGATTTGAAAAGCACTCACTGATCACTAACCTTTTTTCAACACGTGACAACTCTTGGTTGTCCAGGTTGTTTAGGATTTGAATTCAGATTCGTTTTGAATCCAGTTTGTATTTCAATGAAAAACAAAATTCACTATATAATGTTTTTTCAAGAGAAGTTTTCATTCGATTTGAAGGCTGTGTGTAGACTGATATGAGTATCTTATACGTATTATCTCCTTAGGTTCCTAAGCTACAAACAACTTATATTTTGACCGATATGAGCAACAAAAAGCTTAAGTAATGGTGTTATTCTTTCTTTCTGGTACGTAAAACTAAGAGCATAATGCGGAATAATACTATTATGTAAGAATTACACAATGATGCTGTATTAAGCACACTGCATAGATTTCTCTATAGGACTCACAGTTGTAATTAAAAAGATTTTGGGTATGTGAAAAATAAAAAATATATTTAAACGTTGTTATAACAGTACAAATATGTGCTGTTAATAGGCACTATTTTAACTTGAAGAAATTGTTTTCTGGAGGGACCCAACTATTTTGCAGCGGCATCCACGTATTGTATAACAAGCCTAAAAAATATTTTAATCTATTTAAGAAACATAACCATGTGGGAATTAATTGTTCATATCTCTCCATCACAAGGTCATGGACCCAAGTATTGTACCACTTATTTTCATTGACAAGCATGGGCCATAACAGAAAGGGGAGATACAAGTCATTAGAGATGCGTTCTCCAGAGATAATTAGGCTCAGAAAGGGGAGATGCACATAGTTTCTTATACCAAAATGAAGTTTTACAATCAGTGTATAGATTTGAAGCATCAAGTATGTACCTAACTACAGCACACTAGGAGCATCTCCTTGCCAAAACTCCCACATAAGAAGAAACTCTATGTGGGGAAACTAGCAATCAGTAGTTGTTTCAACAATTTTCCAAAACTCCCTTTTAACATTACGGACTACCACTTTCATATATAATTTGAACCAAAAAGGTGGGCGTCATGAATCTTTTTTTTTTTTTGTATTTGTGTCCAGATTTTGGCTTAAAACATGCCCCAACTCTTCATCTGATTCATTACGGTAATCATATATAGCCTACTGCCAGCATAATACTTCGCGGTAAGAAACACTTGTATATTTGTACAACTGTGTTTCCATTTCTCCACTGATAGCCATCATATTGTACTCCTCTAATTCTATTCCAATGAAAATCTAGTTATAAATGTGTGAGCTCCTAAGGCATCAGGTTGGATTTTTTATGAATTATTTGAACAGACAATGCATAGTGAAATATATAAAAAGACTAGAAGGTACAACACATAAAAAATAGAACATAAAAAGAAACAAAACATGCAGTGTTCTGTGTTGAAGTAAGGCAAGTGTTGTGTACTTCAAATTTAAATAATAGATTCAATAAGCTGAATAAAAATATTTAAATCTTGTATGAACTGCAGCCTCATTCTCCTATACTACTCTTTTTACTATTTATTACTTTTTAAGCACAACATAGTTTTTGGTAATTGTTTCATGATATGAGTATCTCTATCATATTCCTTAAGAATATGAAAGCATAAATTTTTTACATGCATGAAAATGTATTGCCACAAAAGCTCATGATCCGTTTTGATAATTCATTGTATCATTTTATATATCGCTTGGAGACAAAAGAAACTAGTATCTGAGGTGATTTTGTCTTTCTAGGGACAAACTTCAAGGTATGAAAAATTCTAACTGCCAAAATAGTAGACGGTGAAAATTGTTGCTGTTCATGTCTTATATGTCTTATCTCTTAATGCTAAATAGAATACATTGACCTCTAAATAGTTCCATGATAAAGTTACATACAAAAATGGGACAATAGTCTCTATTTACAACTGATAAAATATATTCTAGTTGTCAGTTAGCTATTCAAGGTAACAGCGAATGTTGTATACTAGTCATAATGCGCCCAAAGCTAGATTGGTGAGTGTATATTCACTAGGGATGAGCATGGGTCGGTTTGAGTCGGTTTTTGGCTAACACCAAACCAAATCGTAGGAAGTCGGTTTTTCGGTTTTTAAACCCATTTAGGTTCGGTTTTTGCATAGTTCGGTTTTTCGGTTTGGGTTTATGGGTTTTCGGTTTTAAACCATGGGTTTAAGAGCTCCTGTTTTTTTTCTAGTTTTTGGGTTCAAACCCAGTGAAAATTTGCTTTGCTTGAATGAATCGGGGCATTAGGATGGCCATTTTTGAAGGAGGGTATTATCTCTTAACATAAAAAAGCATATGCTGAATGAAAATTATCAAAACACGGCTTCTTGGTGAAAAGTTGTGAATCCTTGGTTGTGTTATTCATCTTGAACGGTTTATATATCCAAGGGATATAAGGAAATTTAGATGCGGGATTGTGACATATGGGGAAGTGCAAACAACATCACATGCCTGTTGGAGAAAACCACATGAAGACAGGAGGAAGAAAGGTGATTGGTTTGTACACAAAGAAGTTTTATTAATACCACACGTTTTACATTGATACATGCACATAATATTTTTACAGAGACAACATGAAACATTGCAACTCTTGATGAACTATCACATGTTGGATATTGGCCCTCTACTTTATAGCTTAAAAAGAAACAAAGGGAGAAGATGGGTTTGTATATGGTGTTTTATGTATGCATGCAGAGAGTGAGAACCGAGAAGAAGAAACTTAATGGGGTGGGGCAAGTTGCTGCTACAACATACGTACGTGGGGCTACATCTTTCAAAACCTCTTCTCATATTCATATCAATAAAGACTATATATATATATATATATATATATATATATATATATATATATATATATATATATATATATATATATATATATATATATATATATATATATATATATATATATATAGTTAGGATCATATGAGACGGCCTAATTTTGTGAGACCATGAGACGCAATCCTAGCAATTAATTTGGTAGATAAAACAAAAAACATTTTGAAAATGCAAAATAATTGAAAATTTTCGAAAAAAAAATTTTCAAATATTATTTTCGGAATTTATATTTTCCAAAAAAAAAAAATACCAAAATTTTTTTTAAAAAAAATACTTTTTTTTACATATTGTAGTAGAATAATAGAATATTCTACATATCCGAGAAAATCTAGTATAATATCCTAACATTTTAAAAATCACATTAGAATATTTACAGTTTATTATTCAATTAGAATATTTTACGTATTTTTCAAAAAAAACGGTAACTTTTTTTTTATTTTTTTAATATTTTTTTTAGGTAATTAAAGTTCCGAAAATAATAATTAAAAAAAGAATTTTTGGATTTTTCCTTTTATTTTGTATTTTAAAATTATTTTTAGATTTGGTCTCACGGTCTCACAAAATTAGAATGGTCTCAAATGAACCTGAACCTGAACCTATATATATATATATATATATATATATATATATATATATATATATATATATATATATATATATATATATATATATACTCTACCTAATTACCTGAAGACTCGTACATCTCCAAAGAATCCGGTCAAGCCAAACACCAATTTTAAATAATGAACTATTATCTAAAACATAAAATATAACAAAACAATAATAATTATTAAATCTAAAGTTTCAGTCATGCACCTGGGCTATGACTAACGAACCGATTAACCCAACATCACATCCCCTCAATTCTGGCGGTTGAAATAACTTCCATAACTTCTAATTAAGTAACTTAGTTACCAAAATTCCCTTAAGTCTAGATTAACTTTCAACACACCCCCTTAATCTAGAGTTTTAGCTTTTCACTTCATCTTCATAAAAATCTCTTTTTGCATATCAGCAAACATCTTTTGCTCAGAATAAAATAACCATACATGCTTTATTTGCAAAAGACCATAATACCTTGCTTTTAAACAAGGCAGTCATGTGCACCTTTGTTTGTTGTTGCAGTCTTTTAACCTGATTTGACTACAATATTACAATGACAACTTTCCTTACTGTGCATGTCTGACATGATCATATCTCATACCCCACGTGATATAGGCATGGGATGTACGCAATGCTTCTCAAAACCACCAGAATAACCCAGTGAAGATCTTCTTTGTGGAGAGGACCTTTTATGTAGGTTTAGAAAGTCTCAAATATCACACTAAAAGCTCATTATATATATATATATATATATATATATATATATATATATATATATATATATATATATATATATATATATATATATAATGAATGTATTGAACTTGCAAAGAGAATAAAGACTTTCTAATCTGAAGTATAAAAGTATGTACTTTGAAAGTTACAGGAAGAAATCTATATGTTTACTCATATTAAAAGAAAGCCTATATATATGCTTACATGGATACATCACCTGAAAAGAAACCAACTACAATTAAAATATATTCTAATCCTAAAGACTAGGTAAAGATGGATGACTTCTTCTTATACCCAACTTGCTCTTTAACTCCAACTTACACATCATGAAACAGTCAAACCCCTCTACCCACTTTTCTTTATTCACTTTTTAAATAAAATAAACCAAAATAAACTATTAACTAAAAACCATAAACTTATTAAACTAGCAGCCATGCATGTGAACCTGTGAATTAAACCTGATTAATCCCAACAATCACCCCCTAACCAGGTGGCTCATTGGCAGCAGTGCCGGTTGATCGTCCTCTTACCAGATTAATTTAAGTTCATCCTTTTTCTCCCACATTGGACACTCCGAAATGTAATGCCCGAATTCATTACACTTGTAGCATTTTACGTGACTCTTGTCCCATTGTACTCGACCATCTCCTCGACTTTTCCCGGAACCCCGACCTCCACCTCGGCCATGTCCATAGTCTTCACGATTTTTCATCAGAATTTGCAAGCAAAAGCTGATTTTGCTCGGGTTGGATCTCCTCAACTTTGATCATTTCTTCATAAGCTTTAAGTCGGCCCACAACATCATCATAACCGATGGTCTTCAAATCTACAACCTGTTCTATAGAAGCCACCATATGAATAAAACGTCTTTGGTAACCCGTTAACAATTTTCTTAACCAACTTTGTTTCTTCCATAACCGATCCAAGTGAGGTGGCTCGAGAAGCATACTCGGACAACTTATTAGCAAAGTTGTCTATCACCTCTTGGTCCTTCATCTTTAGATTTTCAAACTACCCCATTAGTGTTTGATTTCTTGCCTCCCGGATTCGATCCGCACCCAAATGACGGGTTTTGAGAACCTCCTGCATCTCCTTTGCAGTTATGAGATTTCCTATTAACAATGTCTGCTCCTCGGGTATGGCTTGAAATAAAAGTGAAATTGCTATGTTATTCTTCTTGGCGTCCCCATTAACTCCCGGATCGATTACCTCCCACACCCCATGAACATTGAAGATAGCCCGCATCCTCATAGCCCATACAGTCTAATTTGTTGATCACATCACCGGACATTATAGAGACATGGTGTTGCTCTCCTTGACAATAGCCACTATTTGATCCTTTGGTGGAGCCATTCTTGCGATTTTTCTGCACTAACAAGGTTTTATAATCAACTAAAAACATTGCTTGAAAGAACTACCGACAAACTCCTTTTGCTGCCTTTCACCCGTTGTTTTTACAGCCTTTGATTAACACCTTCTGGTTGCTTGATCCTCCTTTGTTTTTCGATCAAAACTGGGTTAAAAAGCCCACTGATTTTGGCCGGAATCACGACTCGTCTCCACTACCCTTTATTGAAAGTACAACACCTTTATGCATCCGGTTTCTATGCATTGAAGACTCCACTTTTTATGCTTTATTTACTTTATTTAGTATTTCGTTTATCTAGTCTTTTTGCAGTTTAGAAGTAGTGATGGGTTATCCCATGTTCTGTGCTCCACGTTCCTTGTAATGTTTATAAGGCGTGTGATGCTTTTGTTTTCAGCAGTTAATCAAGAAATAAGAAACACCCTTATTGTGTGTTTTCCATTCGTGTCTCTGTTTTCCTGTGTATCTTTATTTTCATAGTACATTCAAAGAAACTCTGTGTGAGTGTTGTGAGTGTTGTTTAAGATCTTCATCAGGTTAACAAAGTGGTATCAGAGCACTACTGGGTCATGGCTGAGATGCACGTGGCTGGTTGTGAGAAGAAACTTAATCAAAACAACTACAATACTTGGTCTACCTGCATAATGTCGTATATGCAAGGCCAGGATCTTTGGGAAGGATCTTTGGGAAGTTGTAAAAGGAACAGAAATGAACCAACCAGAGGCTGAAGATAAAGATGGTGTACTACGCAAATGGAAGATCAAGGCTGGGATATCAATGCTTGTGTTGAAGACATCTGTAGAAAGAAGAAATGTTAGAACATATAAGAGATGCTACAAATCCAAACGAAACCTGGGAAACCTTTCTTACTCTGTTCTCCAAGAAGAATAATACAAAGCTCCAGATGCTCAAGAATGATCTCTTGTCAATGTCTCAAAAGGAGTTGTCGATTCCTCAATACTTCCATGTAGTGAAGGCTACGTGCAGAGAGATTGGGGAATTACATCCTTTGACTCCCATTGGTGAAACAAGGATGAAAAGGATCATTATACATGGTTTGAAACCAGAATTCAGGAGTTTTGTAGCAGCGATTCAAGGGTGGCCAATCCAACCCTTTTTAGTGGAGTTCGAAAATTTGTTGGCAGCACAAGAGACTCTAGCAAAGCAGATGGAAGGTGGTTCTGATAAAACCGCTGAAGAAGATCTTTATGCTGAGAAAAGTCGAACAAAGTACAAGGGTGGTTCAAGTCAAAACTTTAAGAAAGATGAAGATAAGGCTAAGAGTTTCGACTCTCAAGGAAGGGGTCGTGATTTAAACAAAGGAGATAAGGTTAAGGGTCGCTATCACAACAAACGATCTTCTTTTAAATGCTATAATTGTGGAGGAAAGAATCATATAGCCCGAAATTGTCCTAAAAACCGATAGAAGAAGGGAATGCCGCATCTACTCAAGAAGAAGAGGCTTGGGACGTTGAAGCACTGATGGCTCAATTTAGTGAAGATGATGTATTCAACGATACCACAACTGGAGAGAGCAACAAATTAGATGAATGGATTGTAGATTCCGGATGTTCTAACCACATGACAGGAGAAAAGAAAAGGTTACAAGATCCAGTTAATTATGAAGGAAGTAGGGTCGTGGTCATAGCTGACAACTCTAAACTACCTATAGCTCATATAGGCGATGTTGTGTTTTCACCGGAAGAAAGTAATCATGAGCTACACTACCTGGAGTGTATCACGTTCCAGGAATGAGAAAGAATCTGTTCTCAGTTTCTCAGTTAGCCTCTGCGGGACATCATGTGGTTTTTGGACCAGATGATCTCAAGATATATGAGAAGTTTGAAACTCCATATGTACCTGTGTTAAAGGGACATCGATCTCAATCTATATATGTCATGTCAGCAGAAACGTCGTATGTAGAAAGAACTAGAAGGAACCAAAGTAGTGAACTGTGGCATATGCGAATGAGCCATGTAAGCTATGACAAGTTGGATATGATGATGAGAAAGAAACTTGATTCAGGGCTACCTCAGTTAGAAGTGAACAAAGAAACTATTTGTGTTGGGTGTCAATATGGCAAGACTCGCAAACAATCCTTTGAGAAGTCGAACTTTCAAGCTAAACAACCGTTAGAACTTATTCATTCAGATGTATTTGGGCCTGTGAAGCAACCATCAGTCAAAGGTTTAAGGTACATGGTAACTTTTATCGATGACTATTCAAGATTTTTTTTTGGTGTATTTCATGAAAGAAAATGCAGAAGTACTCCAAAAGTTTAAGGAATTTAAAGAAGAAGCAGAAAAAGACTTGAAACATGTTGTAATGTGTTTACGATTGGACGATGGGGGTGAGTATCTCTCATCTGAGTTCTGTAACTACTTGAAGGAACACAAGATCAAAAGACAACTGACATGTCCAAACACACCCAAAAAAAATGTAGTTCTAAACAACTTTTTTGTAAAGCACTCACTGATCACTAACCTTTTTGCAACACGTGACAACTCTCGGTTGTCCAGGTTGTTTAGGATTCGAATTCAGATTTGTTTCGAATCCAGTTTGTACTGTTAAACGATCTAAGCTAGACTTCAATGAAAAACAAAATTCACTATATAATGTTTTTTCAAGAGAACTTTTCATTCGATTTGATGGCTGTGTGTAGACTGATATGAGTATCTTATACGTATTATCTCCTTAGTTTCCTAGGCCACAAACAGCTTATGTTTTGACGGATATGAGCAACCAAAAGCATAAGTAATGGTGTTATTATTTCTTTCTGGTATGTAAAACTAAGAGCGTAATGCGGAATAATACACAATAATTCTACCACTCTATTTGCATGCTCGGTCGGTAATACTATTATGTAAGAATTACACCATGATGATGTATTAAGCATACTGCATAGATCTCTCTATAGGCCTCACAGTTATAATTAAAAAGATTTTGGGTATGTGAAAAGTAAAAAATATATTTAAAAATTTTTATAACAGTACAAATATGTGCAGTTAATAGGCACGTACTATTTTAACTTGAGGAAATTGTTTTCTGCAGGGACCCAACTTTTTTGCAGCTGCATCCACGTATTGTATAACAAGCCTAAAAAATATTTTAATCTATTTAAGGAACAAAACCATGTGGGAATTAATTGTTCATATCCCTCCATCACAAGTCATGGATCCAAGTATTGTACCACTCATTTTCATTGACAAGTATGGGCCATAACAGAATTAGCACCTGTCATAGATCCAAATTACCATAATTTAAAACTATGTGCACAAGGTTCAATCCGAAAGATACAAGTCATTAGAGATGCGTTCTCCAGAGATAGTTAGGCTCGGAATGAGGAGATGCACATAGTTTCTCATACCAAAATGAAGTTTTAAATGAGTGTGTAGTAGATTTGAAGCATCAAGGATGTACCTAACTACAGCATACTAGGAGTATCTCCTTGCCAAAACTCCCATATAAGCAGAAACTCTATTTGGGGAAACTACCAATCAGTACTTGTTTCAACTATTTTCCAAAACTCCCTTTTAACATTATGGATTAGCCGTTAGGTGGGGGTGAAGGGGGGGGGGGGGGGGATACACACACATAGAGATTCTACCATTTTCATGTACATTGAAAATTTATAATTTGAACCAAAAAAGTGGGCAACATGAAGAAAAAAAACTTCTGTATTTGTATCCAGATTTTGGCTTAAAACATGCCCCAACTCTTCTTCTGATTCATTACGGTAATCCAATGTGGCCTACTGTCAGCATAATAGTTTGCTGTAAGAAACACTTGTATATTTGTACAACTGTGTTTCCATTTCTCCACTGATAGCCATCATATTGTACTCCTCTAGTTCTATTCCAATGAAAATCTAGTTATAAATGTGTAAGCTCCTTAGGCATCAGGTTGGATTTTTTATGTATTCTTTGAACAGAAAATGCATAGTGAAATATATAAAAAGACTAGAAGGTACAACACATAAAAAATAGAACATAAAAAGAAACAAAACATGCAGTGTTCTCTGTTGAAGTAAGGCAAGTGTTGTGTATTTCAAATTTAAATAATAGATTACATAAGCTGAATAGAAATATTTAAATCTTGTATGAACTGCAGCCTCATTCTCCTATACTACCCTTTTTATTATTTACTACATTTGAAGTAGAACATAGTTTTTGGTAATTGTTTCATGATATGAGCATCTATATCATATTCCCTAAGAATATGAAAGCATAAATTTTTTACATGCATGAAAATGTATTGCCACAAAAGCTCATGATCCGTTTCGATAATTCGTTGTATCATTTTATATATCGCTTTGAGACCAAAGAAACTAATATATGAGGTGGATTTGTCTTTCTAGGGACAAAATTAAAGGTATGTAAAGTTCTAAATTGCCAAAATAGTAGACGGTGAAATTTGTTGCTCTTCATGTCTTTTCTCTTAATTCTAAACAGAATACATTGACCTCTACACAGTTCCATGCTAAATTTACATACAAAAATGGGACAATAGTCTCTATTTTTAACGGATAAAATATTTTCTCGTTGTCATTTAGCTATTCAAGGTAACAACGAATGTTGTATACAAGTCATTATGCGCCCAAACGACAAGCTAGATCGGTGAATGTCTACAAGTCTTTTGGGCCGTAAACTTGTATGTGGGCCCAATGGGCCAAAAATCTTCTTATTGGGCCATACATTTTCGGTTTCTATTTAAATTAAGCCCAATGTTTATTCTTTCATTCCTCCCTTCATCCTTATTCTCGGTTGTATATATGTATGTACACACAAAAAAAAAAAAAAAAAAAAAAAAGAGAAATTTAATAAATTCAAATTGGTGACACCTCACTAATGTTTAGTGGTAATCCAAGCAACAAATTCTCATGTTTCTAGACACTAAACCATCATGTAAAAACCACTTAATCTCTCTCTCTTCCTCTCTTCTTATTTTCGGCCGAAGCCACCTCCCCACCACCATTTTCACTCCAAACTTGAACCACATTCTTCATTTCCTCTCATATCGCCCAAGAACACAAGGAAAATTCTACCATTTCTCCTTCTAAAATTTATCAGTTAGTGTGTGTTTCGAGAAGTTGTCATCAAAGTTCATCATACTAGGTAAGCTACTTCACACTTAAGTTGAATAAATCCATATTATGCTAAGATCTTCCCTCAAAACATCACCAATCTCGTGTTTATGCTCCTAGAATCATCTTGTTTTCGAAGATCTTCTCAAAGGAGCTTGCTAGGCCGAAAACTCCTTCTAACTTCTCACCAGAACCGATCCATCACCCAAGGTGAGCTTCATACCCCCTTGTTTTCGGTTTTAATATGTTTTTGGGGGAGAATACAAGTTGCTTTTGTGTTAGATCTAAGTATTTAGGCATGTATGTGTGTGTTTTCATGTTATATGTTGTGATCATGCTATGAAGATATGTTAAACCTTCATAAATCTCGAAAGATCTACCAAAACTTGGTGATGTTTGTAAACTAAAACACATTATGTAACTTACTATGAAGTTGAAAGAATTAAACATGTTAAAGAATACTAGGAAACTAATTAAAACCGTAAAAGGTGCCAAATTTGACAAATAAACAAAAAGTGAAGTCTTTATGTTAACTCACGGTTTTGAGAGGACCAAAAGAGTCATTTTTTTAGATAAAAATGGATCTTTATGACATAGTTTAAAGGGGGCCAAAAGTGTAAATTTTCACAAAATGGGCTTCTATTTGGGCCTTCACGGTTTTAATGGGCTAAGATGATCAATTTTCATAAAAATGGGCCTTATTTAGAAATTACATGTTATTTGGGGCAAAAATGTCAGTTCCAATATAATTGGGCCGAAAATGTTATTTCTAACAAAAGTTGGCTAAAAATATCATTTTATTCAAAATGAGCCCTTAAATGTAAACTTTCGGTCTTAATGGGCCTGAAGTGTAATTTTTATCAAAAATGGACCTCTAATGTAAATTCTCGGCTTAATGGGCCAAGAATGTCATTTTTACCAAAAGTGAGTCTTTTATGTCATTTTGGTAAATAATGGAACTAAAACAAGTATTATAATAACAATCGGGTTAATTACGACATTTCCACTTTAATTGGGCCTTGTATACACATTTCATGTTTGTTGGGCCTTAAATACCTAATTACATGTTTATTGGGCCTTAAATACCTAATTACATGTTATTTGGGGCTTATAGGCCCATTGGTTTTCTTATTGGGCCTCCCGACACATTTTATGTTAATCGGGCCAATAACGAACAATACTTAACACTTTGATAAAAACAAATGGTATTTTCATCACCAATGTTTTGTAATCAAATGCATACTCGAAACATTATTTTAACACGGTAAACAATATGATACGTTGTTCGCCTAAATTTAGTTAAGGTTCTTATGAGACGTTCTTTCATCCGTACCTACCTAGTGTACAAATTTAAGTCCTGTAGTTATAACTAGAGTCTCGTGGAGGGAGAGCGAGACGTTATGTATAGATCTATACGGGGTTGACAGCCCCGCACCTGAGCTGTTCGCTACAGCTAGACTAGGCCAGTCTAGGGTGACAAATGTCTAACCTTTAACAAGTCGACGCCTGAAAAACGTCATTACAGGCATATCAGTCATATCAAGCATGGTTATAACGACTCACATAGAGATTAAGAAACACTGTAAAATTTACGGAATAAATATACTTAAATGCTGATACGAAACCATACAAACACCATTTTTTTCGGTCTTAGGGTTTTAAGACTACAACACTTTTACAAGCAGAAAATATCGGATTTTCTGGAAAAATACATTATACATTACATTTTACTTACAATAGAAAATATAGGATTTTCGGGAACTCTCCCTTTATACATTTTCAAAAATATGAACACACATGCTATAATACAATATTTGAAACAAATCTCTCAAACCATTTTTTACAGAAAATATCGGATTTTCTGGTGTTTACAAATGATACAAAATTTTTTATACAAACATGCTTATGAACTCACCAAAATTATATATGTTGACGTTTTCAAAATAACTTGTATTCTCAGGGACTCGTTAAGCAGGTCGGTCATCAAGAACATGTGGACTTTTGTTGTATTTTTTTAGTTTCCATCATACACTTAATATTTTGGGATGTAATATGTGATACAATACTTGATGTAAACAATGATGGTTGTTATATTTTATGCGTGATGATGATGTTGTCTTTGATTCAATTATATACACTGTTATGATATTACAAGATGAAGTCACCCAACCCCCGGACGTTTTCGCCGTCTGGTTCGGGAGTGTGACAAATTGGTATCAGAGCAATGTTTATAGTGAACTGGCATATCTAATCATACAAGATATGCAACTATAAGTACATTGGGACTAAAATACTCTGAACAAAAAAAATACATACCTATGTGTGCATTTTAGGGTACTGTCACGATAAGAAACAATAAAAGTCTGTATTTGTGCATTTTAGGGTACTGTCACGATAAGAAACAATAAAAGTCTTTGGAGGAATTGAATCGCGGTTAAACCCGGGAAGTTATGTAATCGTATTGGGGGTAAATATAGCATGATCAACTATATTTATTCAAAATACGACCAACATGTGCTTGGGAATGATCATGGTGGGCAACGAATCTGAAACTTGTCAACCTAATACCCAAAAGATTGATGAACTAAACACAAAACGATTAAAATCCTATATGAGTATTTCCCGCGTATCTTACCTACACATTCTCGCACAGGCACCGTGGCTGAAATTCCACAAGGCGACCTCTATTATCAGGCCTTGGTAGCCAACAAAGGGATAGATGAAGAACCAGAAGAGATTCAGGGAGGAAACCCAGAAGTAGGACCGGAAGAATATCAAGAAAAGGACTATGACGGTGGAAAATATGACAAGGAGTCAAATTAGGAAGAGAGCGTCAGAGGAATCCCGAGCAAAACCCACCCTTCGGAAGCTATACCAGACCAACACACAGTACGGGAGAGCCCTACCGACCGTCTACGCTCTCTAGAAGAAGAAGTAGCCGCCCTCAAGCAACAACTCTTTACAGCCAAATCTAGGGCAATTCAAACGGAACATAAGGAAGATGAGATCACTCGTGAGATGAGTGAATTGGCCGAAAACTCCTTGTGTGCTATTTCGGCATATGAGCGTCGTTACACTACTCGCACTTTGTCCTAGGCTTATTATGTATTTCGTTACAACTAATAGTAGTAAATCAAGAGAGGTGGGCCCTCTAAAAGTCCTCGTAAATCCGGATCAAATAAGTGTACTGATGTCTATGTACTCTATTAATAGACGTAGCATTCATATAATACCTACTACTACTTATCACCATAAGTACATCATAGGGATGTAGGTTGAAGCTTCAAGAATCATACAACAAAATGCGAAATTTATATGTAAATATAAACAGAAAGAGTACAACTAGAAATGACCATCGTTACATACGAGATTACTTGTCATCATGCTACAGAAAAATGTCATCCCACAGAAATGACCAGCACACCGGTAAGACGCCAATCCTACTGATAGATTCCGCTACATTCCAAGCCGCCGTAATAGCTAACGTAACCGCGGTCATGACGCAACTCAACGCAAACAACACCAACAAAAATGGAAACAGTGTTGACGACTCCTACCAAAGTAACAACCGCAGAAACCAACAAATAAAAACTTACCATGGCACTCCAAACCCCAAACCTAAGAGCAGGAAGCGAGAGTTTGGGAGTAAGAAAAAGGGACAACCAACTCAAGGGCCCTCGAAGAAACAACATACGGTTTCTGTCCATGCTGCCATGACACCTACCACATCAACACCAGCAAGACCATATGCCGGAAACCTTCCAAAATGCAACAAGTGTTGTTTCCATCATAATGGAGCCTGCCGGGAGTTGCATTGCAATAGGTGCAACAAGAAGGGGCACACCGTCCGTACCTGTAGGGCTTCAGCCCCGCACACCACTCCAACCTCTATAACTGGAATAAAGCCAGTATGCCACAAATGCGGTGAGATGGTACATTTCAAGAGGAATTGTCCAACAGAGAGTAATGACGGGAAAGCAGGAGGAATTTAACAACTGGACATGAAGAAACAAAAAGGAACTCTACCTGGATTTTTGGTATGTTCCCAAACAACAATATTTAAGCATCAAATTTTCACCAAAATTGTTGTAAAAAATCACAAATTGTTACCTCAACCGAATAAAAACGCGTCATTCCTATAAAAACTAAGGATCCTTACAGGTGAGCTATGGTGGCTTAGTGTATACGTTAGGATCATACATAGTTATAACTCCACAGGCTTAGAGTGAGTGATTCCGCCTTAATTCCTGTTTCTTGTTTGATCATGGATTTAGGGCAGAATTACTCAGTCGACTGTCTTTACAACCTTAATTGTACATAACCTGTATGCACCAAGCGATTATAGAGGGACCTTGAAAGATTTGCATTAGGAAATGTTCGCAGTAATAATAACAAAGATAAACCGGAAGCATCAAGGATATATACGTAAAATACGCTATCACCTACTTAACATCTGTCACCATAATAAGTCCAACATCGTCACTCGACACGGACTGGTTTGATCCTCACCATACCAATGTCAAGCACTACAAAGAGGCCTTCCGTCTTACCCAATCGATTAACAAAAACTCTTTCAACCATAACCACAAATCTCCGAACCATCTCTAGCAACTAGGCACGCTAGCACTTAGGCGAGAGATACCACACTCCTTCCTAGCCCCACAATAATGATTGGAAGCCAGAAACAGAAGACATCAAGGGAATCCAAGAGGTTTACAACCTCCCCCAGATGATCTCGAAGTCCCTTTGGGAACATTCCCCACACGATAAGATGAGTTGGGAATCGACTCGACTTTTGGAACCCTTCCAGTAACCAAACCCTCGATATCACTTAGCACCAACGCAAAAATGGATATTGTCCGATCAATAGGATGGCCTAATAAGTAAGGAAATTAACAAACCAAACCGCTAACCCAAGATTACACCCGTTTAACTCTTAAGGAGGAGAAGTGGATTCCCATAGAGCAATTGAATACTGAGAGTCAAGTAAACCCATCATCGAGGATCGATATCCCCTATTCCAAATCGACATCACCCTCAGCCAACTGTAAGAATCAAGTGAAATTCTGGGGAAGGGATTCATAAGTCCGAGTTTCTCACCCTGGGATGCTCCGGCCCTGTTTGTCAAAAATAAGGACAGATCCTTCAGAATGTGCATTAACTATTGGGAGTTGAACAAACTCACGATAAAGAACCGATACCCACTCCCTCGGATTGATAATCTATTCGACCAGCTTCAAGGAGCTAGTTATTTTCCAACATAGATCTAAGGTCCGATTATCATCATCTTCGATTCCGGAATGAAGATTTCCCCAAAACTGCTTTCCGAACTCGGTATGGCCACTATGAATTCGTTGTTATGCCTTTCGGTCTGACGCATGCTCCCACAGCATTTATGGACCTCATGAACAGAGTTTGCCACCCCTTTCTAGACAACTTTATAATTGAGTTCATCGATGACATACTCTTCTACTCTCGGAACAAGAAAGAACACGGTCAGCACCTACGACAGGTTTTGGAGGCATTGAAGCCGGAGAATGCCACGAATGAAGCACTGCGTGGAATGGATAAGAATCTTGAAGAAAAACAAGGCAGAACTTACCATTTCGTGAGTCGAATCTGGATTCCAAAAATTGGAGGATTCAGATATTTGATCATGAACAAATGACACAAGACATGATACTCCGTCCGTCCGGGTTCCGATAAGATGTACCTGGATATCGATCGACAATATTGGTGACCTATAAGCTGCAGCTACCCGCAAAACTGAGCAACATACACCCCGTGTTTCACGTGTCAAATTAAAAAAAATAAAAAATAAAAAAGGGGTTCCTATTAGATGAAACCCTCGTTGTTCCCTTGGATGAAATCGAGGTGAATGAGAATCTCGTATTCATCGAAGAACCAGTTGAAATCATGGACAGAGAAGTGAAGCGTACTAAACAAAGCCGCATTCCGATTGGGAAAGTTCGACGGAATGCTAAGCGCGAACCGGAATTCACATGGGAACGCGAAGATCAAATGATGCAAAAGTACCCTCACCTTTTCTCTAGCTCTTAAGATTAACTCTCAAAAGAATCTCGGGACGAAATTCCCTCTAACATGGGGATGATGTCACAACTAGCATTTTTGGGTTAAGAAATTATGTCCATGTGTAATTAACCTTTGATATATCTTGTAACCCTAAGTGTGAGGTTATACATGTTATTCACTCAAAAACGACAATTCAAATCAAAACTCATATGTGCAAGCTCTCAACCTATTTCATTACGCTGCATTCACCTAACCTTGAGGTTGAAACCCTAACTTCCCGGTTCAAACTCTTATTGGACTAGGATCCTCTTATTGGGCCTAATGGACCAATAAACCCTTAACTTGATTCTTTTGGGGTAAAAAACCTCAATTGGGCCCTAGTTGTACCCACATCCATTAAACAATAGTCTTTTGGACCATAAGACCCTTCATGGGCCTTATTGGGCCGAAAACCATGCCTTTGTTTTCATGGGCCGAAAACCGATTTCTTTTACTCTTTTGGGCCGTAAACTTGTATGTGGGCCCAAAGGTCCGAAAATCTTCTTATTGGGCCATACATTTTCGGTTGCTATCTAAATTAAGCCCAATGTTTATTCTTTCATTCCTCCCTTCATCCTTATTCTCGGTTGTATACATGTATGTACACAAAAAAAAGCAAAAAACAAAGAGAAATTTAATAAATTCAAATTGGTGACACCTCACTAATGTTTAGTGGTAATCCAAGCAACAAATTCTCATGTTTCTACACACTAAACCATCATCTAAAAACCACCTAATCTCTCTCTCTCTCTTTCTCTCTTCTTATTCTCGGCCGAAGCCACCTCCCCACCACCATTTTCACTCCAAACTTGAACCACATTCTTCATTTCCTCTCATATCTCCCAAAAACACAAGGAAAATTCTACCATTTATCCTTCTAAAATTCGTGAGTTTGTGTGTGTTTCAAGAAGTTGTCATCAAAGATCATCATACTAGCTAAGCTACTTCACACTTAAGTTGAATAAATCCATCTTATGCTAAGATCTTCCTTAAAAACATCATCGATCTCGTGTTTATGCTCCTAGAATTATCTTGTTTTCGAAGATCTTCTCAAAGGAGCTTGTTAGGCCGAAAACTTCTTCAAACTTCTCACCAAAACCGATCCATCACCCATGGTGAGCTTCATACCTCCTTGTTTTCGGTTTTAATATGTTTTTAGGGGAGAATACAAGTTGATTTTGTGTTAGATCTTAGTATTTAGGCATGTATGTGTGTGTTTTCATGTTAAATGTTGTGATCATGCTATGAAGATATGTTAAACCTTCATAAATCTCGAAAGATCTACCAAAACTTGTTGATGTTTGTAAACTAAAACACATTATGTAACTTACAATGAAGTTAAAAAGGCTTAAACATGCTAAGGAATAATATGATACTAAATAAAACCTTAAAAGGGGCCAAATTTGACAAATAAACAAAAAGTGAAGTCTTTATGTTAACTCACGGTTTTGAGAGGACCAAAAGAGTCATTTTTTAAGATAAAAATGGATCTTTATGATATTCATAATTTAAAGGGGGCCAAAAGTGTAAATTTTCACAAAATTGGCTTCTGTTTGGGCCTTCACGGTTTTATTAGGCTAAGATGATCAATTTTCATAAAAATGGGCCTTATTTAGAAATTACATGTTATTTGGGGCAAAAATGTCATTTCCAGTATATTTGGGCCGAAAATGTTATTTCTAACAAAAGTGGGCTAAAAATGTCATTTTCTTCAAAATGGGCCCTTAAATGTAAACTTTCGGTGTTAATGGGCCTAAAGTGTCATTTTTATCAAAAAATGGACCTCTAATGTAAATTCTCGGCTTAATGGGCCAAGAATGTCATTTTTACCAAAAGTGGGTCTTTTATGTCATTTTGGTAAATAATGGAACTAAAACAAGTATTATAATAACAATCGGGTTACTTACGACATTTCCACTTTAATTGGGCCTTGTATACACATTTCATGTTTGTTGGGCCTTAAATACCTCATTACATGTTTATTGGGCCTTAAATACC
Organism: Lactuca virosa; assembly: GCF_052849685.1. Classification (NCBI taxonomy): domain Eukaryota; kingdom Viridiplantae; phylum Streptophyta; class Magnoliopsida; order Asterales; family Asteraceae; genus Lactuca; species Lactuca virosa. Next base: position 256,804,180 of record NC_136433.1, on the reverse strand, counting down.
TAATTACATGTTATTTGGGCCTTATAGGCCCATTGGTTTCTTATTAGGCCTCCCGACACATTTTATTTTAATCGGGCCAATACCAAACAATACTTAACACTTTGATAAAAACAAATGGTATTTTCATCACCAATGTTTTGTAATCAAATACATACTCGAAACATTATTTTAACACGGTAAACAATGTGATACACTGTTCGCGTAAATTTAGTTAAGGTCATGTGAGACGTTCTTTCATCCGTACCTACCTAGTGTACAACTTTAAGTCCTGTAGTTATAACCAGAGTCTCCGAGAGGGAGAGCGAGACTTTATGTATAGATCTAAACGGGGTTCACAGCCCCGCACCTGAGCTGTTCGCTATAGCTAGACTAGGCCAGTCTAGGGTGACAAATGTCTTACCATAAACAAGCCGACGCATGAAAAACGTCATGACAGGCAGATCAGTCATATCAAGCATGGTTATATCGACTCACGTAGATATTACCAAACACTATAAAATTTACGAAATACATATACTTAAATGCTGATACGAAACCATACAAACACCATTTTTTTCGGTCTTAGGGTTTTAAGACTACAACACTTTTACAAGCAGAAAATATCGGATTTTCTGGGAAAATACATTATACATTAAATTTTTACTTACAATAGAAAATATAGGATTTTCGGGAACTCTCCCTTTATACATTTTCAAAAATATGAAAGCACATGATATAATACAAGATTTGAAATAAAACTCTCAAACCGTTTTTACAGAAAATATCGGATTTTCTGGTGTTTACAAATGATACAAAACTTTTTATACAAACATTCTTATGAACTCACCAACATTAGATATGTTGACGTTTTAAAAATAACTTGTATTCTCAGGGACTCGTTAAGTAGGTCGGTCATCAAGAACATGTGGACTTTTGTTGTATTTTTTTAGTTTCCATCATACACTTAATATTTTGGGATGTAATATGTGATACAATACTTGATGTAAACAATGATGGTTGTTATATTTTATGTGTGATGATGATGTTGTCTTTGATTCAATTATATACACTGTTAAGATATTATAAGATGAAGTCATCCAACCCCCGGACGTTTCCGCCGTCTGGTTCGGGGGTGTGACAGATTGGTATCAGAGCAATGTTTATAGTGAACTTGCATATCTAATCATACAATATATGCAACTATAAATACATTGGGACTAAAATACTCTGAACAAAAAAATACATACCTATGTGTGAATTTTAGGGTACTGTCACGATAAGAAACAATAAATGTCTTTGGAGGAATTGAACATCGCGGTTCAACTCGGGCAGTTATGTAATCGTATTGGCGGTAAATATAACCTGATCAACTATATTTATTCAAAATACGACCAACATGTGCTTGGGAGTGATCATGGTGGGCAACGAATCTGAAAGTTGTCAACCTAATACCCAAAAGATTGATAAACCAAACACAAACGATTAAAATCCTATAGGAGTATTTTCTGCATATCTTTCCTACACATTCTCGCACAAGCACCATGGCTGAAATTCCACAAGGCGGCCTCTATTATCATGCCTTGGTAGCCAACGGAGGGATAGATGAAAAACCCAAAGAGATTCAGGGAGGAAACCCATAAGTAGGACCGGAAGAATATCAAGAAATGGACTATGAGGGTGGAAAATCGGACAAGTAGTCAAATGAGGAAGAGAGCATCAGAGGAATCTGGAGCAAACCCCACCCTTCGGAAGCTATAACAGACTAGCACATAGTACGGGAGAGCCCCTTTAGCAGATGAATAAACTCAAACTTTATAGCTACCATTTGTGTGTTCTTTAATACCAACACTAACAGTGGTATCAGAGCTATCACAAGGCCTGATCCGAGAGTGATAAACATGAGAGCAGGAGAGACTAATCAAGAGGAGTAAACACGAGAGAATGGACTTTGAAAAGGATGGAAGAAGAAACCACCTTGAAGCTCAATGCTCTAAATAGTCCGATGTTTGATGGACACTATCTTCATTGGGCCAAACTCATGAAGAATTTTCTGCTTTCCAAGGAATACTGGAGAATTGTGGAGCACGGAGTACCTGCAGGTGGAAATCAAACATAAATTCATACACACAAGTTGAAGGACCTGAAGATAAAAAATTACTTGTACCAATCTATTCCTCGAGAAGTATTTGATATTTTAAGTGTTGGATAAACCCACGCGTGGGGATTACTTCATGGATCTTGTCATGAGTAATACTAAGATGATAATATATTCTATTCTTAAACAAAGATATATAGTTCATAGTTTACAGATCAATTGTGCATGGGTTTACTCAAACGCATCACGTAACTGGGTATTACAAAGGTTTATTCCATGTGTGATTTGATGTGTGAATTGTATGAATACATAGTCAAAGTAATTAGTTCTTTTTCCCTAACAGGAAAAGCAATATCATTGGCCCCTCGATAATTTGATGATGACTATATAGTGTTGGACCCAGCCAGGACTAATTGATGTGTTCAATTTGAAATCCAATCAAATCTTTACAAATCGGAAAATCAGGAAACATAATTTTGGACAATGAGATTGATTATGATCCATGTCTCGTGTTCATACGATATTTTGAAGAACGAAGGAATAGCAGATCAATTATCTTAGCGCTAATAGCTGATTTGAATTAGAGTTCGACAGTGGCTTTGGAAAGCACTCTTTGTTGTTTATTTCAAGGTCTATACTTGAAATTGTAGTTACAGACTTATCCAAGTGGGAGACTGTTGGATTAAGGTGTCTAATCCAATAACTAAATTGATATATTCTTGAATTAGAAGAAAAGTCATTTTTGGGTTACCCTCAAAACTAGTAACTAATTAGAATGACAGTTGGAGATAGAGGATAATTTGTTAGTTTATTATATAAATAACAAACTAATTGGAAATTGAAATATATGATTTATTAATATATTATATGATTAATATATTAATTGGAAATAGTTATGATTAATTGATTAATTAGAATTGATTTGGATTTAATTCTAAAATTAATTAAAATTAATCATCCAAAGGACTCTTTGGTTTCAATGGGAGTTTCCTTAAGAAAGTATAAATAGGACACCATGGATGCCATATTTTACACACACCTTTACTTGCTTTCATAGAGTCGAATTCATGTTCTACTCTCCTCTCTCCTAAAGTCTTTTTCTACTATTGTTTTTGGTACAAGCCATTCGAGGCATCCATTCCTTTGGTGCTAGCTTTCCAAGATCTAGAAGAAGGATTCTACTTTGATTATTTACATTAATAATCAAAAGGTATGTAACCCTAATTTTATGTATGAATTTCGATTTCAGAGCCTCTCTCTCCTAGGTTTTTCATGATATTCATAGTTAGTTGCTATCAATAGAGAAAACATAGGTGTTGTTTGTTTTTTTGAAGCCAAAATGTCTGCAGTCTGTGGACCACATCTGCAATCCTTTGTGGCAGATGAGGTGGACCAAATGTCTGCAGTTTGCAATAAGAAGACTGTTTGTTTTTAACGTCTGCAGATGTTGAAATAAATTGGTTTTTCAAACTTAATTTCATGTCATAAACATTAAAATGCATTTTCAGCAAAAAATGAAAGATAAAAAAAAATTGCACGGTGTCCTATGTTTTTTTTTGGTTTAGGTTAAAATGAGGTCTGAAGACCTTTGAAGAAAGTGGCTCATGTCTGCGCCAGGAAGACCTCGCACAGACGTTTTTTGATCTGTGCACTTCCAAAAAACAAACACTCTGTGAGGGCATATGTCTGCGCGGCGCAGACAAAAGTGGTTGCGCAGATCTTCAAAAAAAAACACACAACCCCATAGATTCTTTCTAGGTAACATGTCAACTTAAGGGTTTAAGTGTTTTTCGCCACATGTAATTTTTGTTTATAACCTAGAAAACCCATCAGAAACATCTCAGAAAACTGCTCCCAAGTCATCGATGTCCACTGCTCTGGAGTGTAGGATCTAGTCACCAAGTTCCACCAATCTTTTGTGTCGTGGCGGAGAAGGTTCAAGGCGCACTTGACCTTACAGTCCTCCAGGAACGAGCTGGTGAAAACACATACCTCCACATTAGAAAGCCTTCTCATGGCTACAACCAGGTACTTGACCCAATGAAACTCTGGGGGCTTCGTGTTGCTGAAGTCCTGATACTGAAACGTATAGTAGGCACAGCCGTCGTGGCTATAGCAGCAACAACCTCAGAAACTTAAATAGTCCAAAAACATAGGTAAAAATTTTCATTTAATAATTATAAATAACATCCATATTTGTTTCCCAAAAATTCCATTACATAACACATTGTTCAAAAGTTCATATTGTCCAAAACAACTAGTGCGGAATACTGGAGAGTGCACGCTACGCCATCAAGTCGGGCCCTTTCCCTTAGAACCAGAAGTACCTGAAACTCCCAACAAACTATAAGCAAACACCTAGTGAGTTCCCCAAAATACACAACACATATAGTCACATACAACCATGCAATAGATAGGTATACATGAATTGCCATGGACTCCCTCCATGGTCTTTACTTGGAATTCCATGGGCTCCCCTCATGGTCTGATAACCAAGTGCCATGGGCTCCCCCATGGTTTTTACCTGGAATGCCATGGGCTCCCCCATGGTCTGATAACCAGGTGCCATGGGTTCCCTCCATGGTCTTCACATAAAACAATCCATACCACGAAGCATGCGAATGCATATCAACTAATTTCCACATATCAAATAATGGGTCGGTATTCGTGCCTTTGACCCATTGGTATGATGATAAGAATCACCTCAGTCTGCTGAACACAAAAACTGCTCAACTACTAGCCCAAATTCTCATACTGAACAATATACAAATAACCTTAATTAGGATTATAAATCCACTTAACCAAAGATCCCAAAATCCTAAGTCCAAATCCCTCAATGATGGACCAAAAGTCTTTCATTCACTAATGGGCCTAGAATCAAAGTCCAATCCCATATTGGGCCACAAGGCCCAATAGGCCCGATCACCAATATTGGCCCAAAAGATAAATTTTGGCCCAACAACTCATCAAGTCCAGGCCCAAAATGCTTAGGACCCAAAGTCCGAAAGCCCACCGAAAGTCCAAGTCCTTTGAGATCGTACGCCCAACGTACCTCTCCTGTACGCTTAGCGTACTCGGACCATGAGTTGTACGTGCAGCGTACAACATAGTATGCCCTGCGTACAACTGCCTTGCATCCTACCCTAGTAAGTCCTTAATGCATGAAGACTTTTTGTTCAAACTTCGGATCTTAGTCATTTAAAGAGTCCTAAGGCATAAAGTTGGCAACCTTTATGCCTTTGCATGCCACATATGCTCCCAACAACTCATTCTATCCCATTAAGACCTTTCCAAGGGTCTTAACTCATGCATGGAGCCATATAAGCCACCAAGATTGCATTTTTATGACATATTCAAGCTAAAGGACCTCAGATCTATCCTCGCTGACCTCTGGAGTTGCCCTAACTCCTAAGAGATGATATATGAACTTAAAAGAGGACTCTTAGAACATCCTAACTCAATAAACAACCAGGATTAGCAAGGACAAAGCTTTTTACCTCCACAAGCTTCCTAAGCTGCTCTAAATACACAATCCAAAAGCTTTTCCCACATTCAAGCTTGCTTCCACTTCCTTCTCTTTGCTAACACACCAAAACTGAGGTATTTGAGGCACTCACAAGCTCAAGAGGCATGCACAAAAGGTTTTATGGTTTTTGGGACGATTGAGAGTGATGGAGGCTGGTTAGGGTGAGGTCTAAATGACTTAAGAACATTTAAATAGGTCACAAGACCAAATTAGACAAAACCACCATATGTTAGTCCCTTAAATTAGCTAACTTTCAATCAGGGGAAAGGGTAAACTGGTGTACCTGGATACATGTCCTTGATGCTCATTTTTCTCAAATAATCATATTGTAAATGACACACAGTTCTTGCCCATAACAATCAAATTTAGAAGAATGACTCTTGAAATTAAGAAAAAACACATCACCAAGATTAGGAATCTGGACTTGTGAAAGGTCTTGTGATGTTGGCTTATGGTACAAGAACAAAAAACCGAGCTTCATGACGAGAATAAAAGAGGTTAAATTATCAGTAACTCGATAGTACCCATGTAAGCTACACTAGAAAGGTACAAGCTAAACTATGGAGTGATACCTTCATTAGATGTTAAGCAATTTCCAGTTTCAGAGACAAAGTTGACGGAAAAATTCGAAGACGGTGTGGCTTCATGCTTGTTCTATTTGGGAATTTTGAAACTCCTTCTCCGTTCACTGGTTTTGAGAAAGTACAGAAATCGCTGCCATAAATGGGTATGTGCAGACGACATGCGTCTGTCACACCCCCAAACCGGAACGACGGAAACGTTCGGGGGCGGAGGACGTCATGTGTAGTATCACAACAATTGAATAATAGTAATCAAAGCAACAACAACCATTGTATTAATAGTAATATGTTTACATTGCATTTGAATCATACATGATTGACAGCAAAAGTAAATAACAAGCAAAGACTCAAAGCTACTGTGCTCCATCTTCTTGAACCCGATGTGTGTACCTGTCTACTAATGTCCTGAGAATAAAAGTAGGTTTTGAAAGAGTATCAGCATAAAGCTGGTGAGTTCATAAGCGTTTTGTTTTGGAAAAACTGTTCTTTGATCCTTCGAAAAATGCATTATGTTTCTCTAGAAAAACCTCTTATTTTCTGATGTAGTTAAGTAAAAATGATTCTTACAAGTTCTTACTGCGAGTACTTAGTGTATACAAATTATATACAATCCAGATCGAACAAACAGTCGATTGTGTGGTACTGCCCCAAGCCCACAACCAAATAATGAACAGGAAAAGAGGCAGAGGCCACACATTCCACTGTTTGTCAGATCCTCATGTACATTATCCTGAAGTATTCACTAGATACTTACAAAGTAAATTGTATCTGTTGAAAGTGTTTCTCAAGAAAATCCAATATTTTCATATGTAAAGCATGATTAACCCATTCCTTCTATGACTTCTCCTTTCATACTAGTTACGTATAAACCAATATCGGATGGACAGTTAAGTGTGTCGATCTGCCCTAAACCCACAACCAAACAAGGAACATGGAATGAGGCGGAAACCATACATTCCACAGTCTATCAGATATTCTTCATACGTAACTCGGATGCATAAACTAAGGAGTCATGGAATTAATAATGAATATTTGTTAGTTAAATAATGAACCAACTGGTTATAAAGTACTGATGTTTACCCTGGAAAATCCTATATTTTCCCTAAGTGTAAGTTATTGAATTATCTGTTCCAAACCAAAAAGTATAAGCATCTACCATACTTATGTTGTTTAAGCATTATTCTGCTTGAAAACCAATGTGAATACTTTTGTATGAAAACCTTTGTATGAAAACTTTTGTATGAATACTGTATTGTGAATACCGTAGTGTAAATACCGTAGTGTGAATACCCTCCTACGATCACGAAGTACATACAAGTTATAGAAATTTAGATCGGACAGACAGTCGATTGGGTGATTCCGCCCTAAGCCCATAACCAAACAAGGAACAGGAAATGAGGCGGAGATCACACATCCCACTGAAATTTGGATGATAAATTCATATTACCCTAGTGTATATACTAAGTGATCACATGATTACTAACCCTAGTGACTATTTGTTAGGTATATTATTATGTGAACGAGTCGTTGTTTCACCTGTGGATTCTTATAACCGTACTATGGACGCTCAACAATACGACGTACTAGGACGTACGTCGATATAATGACGTTTGTCATCCTCAGTTGACTGTAGCTAATAGTCAGGGTACGGGATTGTCACTCCCGTATAGATCTATACACAAACTCACGCTCTCCCTCCAGGAGACTCTGGTTACAAGGCGTCTCACACTGTAGTTCTCTCAACGAATTCACTATTAATACTATGAAAATCCCTTTTGTTATTATTATGAAATCTTATAAAATAATATCTTTTATTTTATAATTCATAAGTTTGTTTCCTTTGTTCTGAAAACTGAGTTTGCAATGTTTGTATCCTAACATGTTTATAAGACTGTTTGTAAATCTAGTAGTAGCTATGTTCATCAAGTTTAGTAAGTTCTATGCTCGTTGTATACTAATGATAAGAAGTATAATAAACCAAATTATATTTTATACACAAGATTACTTGTGCTTTTACTTGTATTCCCGCCTGAAAACATTAAAAACTCGGAAAGTGTAGGGGTATGAACTCACTGTTAGTTGTGTGAAAACGTCGACTGGAAAAGAAGATCCTCGGGTTGTTGTACGTGGCACTTAACAGAATCCTATTGGCAAATAAATACATATATGTATCTAAATTAGTGATTTCGTTAGATAAAGTGTTAGGAAAAACACTTGTTTTTGGTTAAGGAATGTTACCGGGACTTGATTGAATCAAGGGAACGGATTTTTCACCACTTAGGAGGCGTGTACGGCCGTGAATGGGGTTTACGGCCGTGAACAGGGTTTACAGCCATGAACAGGGTTTACGGTTGTGAACTATCTCTTGAAAGGTTTACGGCCTTTGAAGATTTGATGAGTGCACGGCCGTAAACGGGTTTACGGCCTTTGAAGATTTGAAGATATGAAGTGTGTACGGCCGTAAACTCAAGAACACAGATGCTGATTTCGACGTGAAACGTGCTCCAGTTTCTCCGAAATGACTCCCAATGGTGATTCTCGATGCTTTTCGGAAGAATAAGGGTGTTTTTGGTGTTTACGGTCAAGTGTCTAGAGAGAGAAGGAGAGAGTTTTCGGCCAGAAACGTCTAAATTAAGGGTAGGGACTCGTATTTATAGGGGTCTTCTTGGTCGGTGGTGGGGGTCCACCCGAAGCTGGCCGTAAACGAGTGTACGGCCGTAAATGAGTTTACGACCGTAAACTCCAGTCAGGACGTGAACTGCTGTTTTGTTCGAAGAAAAACTCGAATTTCGCGCGGTTTTGGTCCCTACTCGTATAAAGTTTGAAAATATGACTAAAAGACTTTCCAAACCGAAAGGATTCGACGGGACTTAATAAAATGTAAATTTTATTAACGGAAATCAACTAACGGTAACGGAAAAAGTTTCGGGTTGCCACAGCGTTTCCTCCACAACATTCTTTTTTCAGTTGTAAGGGTGGTCACGGCGGAAATCGGCGATGTTGGAGGTGGGGGTGGAAAAATCGGCAATGTTGGGAGAAAATAGGGTAAAGAGAATGACATATTGAAATTACGGTAATATGTTTTTCAGGAGGATAATATGGGAGGGAGGCGGGGGAACGAAAATATTGAGGGGAAATTGAAAATCTTCCTGAATATGGGAGGGAATAGGAAATTAGTGATGGCTTTGCGAATATTTCTCGCGTAGCATTTATGTTTTAGGGAGACTTCTAAATTCCGTAGTTGATCCCTAGCTAATCTGTTTCTCATTAGTTACGCATTTTTTCCGTATCTGATACCTCATTTTCTAGTAGTGTCGGTGGTGGTTTTTCGGCCGAAAAAAGAGAGAAAGGGGAGGGAATGAGTAGGGGAGTTGGCTGATGAATTGGTGATAAAATGGGGAGGCAAGGGTCTCAAGATATAGTCCCTTTCAATCTTGCAAGAGCATGCAAGACTTACCTCTTTGGTTAGTCAAACACTCTAAACAACCCATGTTTAGTACTTGGATCAAGAGTGCACTCAACAAGGTAAGGTGGTGATGGAGGAGGGTTATGGACATGGGCAAGGGAAGGAGGAAAGAACATAGGCTAACTTTTAACTCTCATGCAAGGTGGTAATGTTGGGTGATGTCATCTTTACCTTAAATGCCTCATAACCTTTCAAGATTTGTGTGCCAATATCCGAAAGTCTAGTATTTATTTCGAAAGTGGCGAATAATAGAGCCAAGTGCACTTATTGCAGAAACCTAAACGGATCAATTTTTAGAGGTGTAGAACTCCGGGAAATTACGTTTATAGGTTTTCGTTTTTATTGATCTGATTAATCCGATTTTTCTCCTTTTATAAATATTTTTGCTAAAAATATTACAAGTATGGAATCAAATGTTAGACCATATTCTTAGTCTGAAAATGTTCTTGAAACTTCTATATGAGGTGTGCAAGTGCCACAACGGATGAAAACGGTTTATGCAGTTTAAAGAAAATTAGTATTATACTGGTTTGGTTTCTTATAACGGTAATATCTTTTGCATATGAGATCCGTTTTGGAAGTTATTTACATTTCTGGACCCAGGTGAACATGTACTATGAAAATAGAGTGTTTGCTTTGCTCACAACTGCTGAATACATAATTTCAGTTTTTCATACGTATTAACTAGGATTACAGTTTATGCTTTATGAGTCGTTTGAGATTTTCCACAAATGGAAGTAAGATACCACCCCATATCTTATTTTAATTGTAATGACACTATTAATTTTGAAAATATGCATTAAAGCTCAATAGGTCAGGTTACAAAAAATTTCATGGTGATTTGACTGTCTGCAGTTTTAAACCTCAATTCTAAGATCTCATATTACCTCCCCGTTAAAGGAATTTAGTGCCGGAATTACTTCGCTCCACAAGTGGAGGGAGCACCATTGAACAGTTTTGAGTACTTTTGTTTCATATGATCTTCGCGTTCCATGTAAACTCCGGCCCTTTACGAGAGTTTCATCGAACTTTTACTATAGGTATGTTCCATTGTTTGATGCTTTGGATTTATGGATCTGTCATCTCTACCGGCTCCTCCGTGAACTGATGTTTAGTGTTGACCTGGATCTGATTGAGAGGAATAACAAGGATTTCATCAGAGAGACACTTCTTGAGATTACACACATGGAAGGTAACGTGAAGTTTGTTGAATTCTTGAGGTGACATGAGTTTGTAAGCCACCAGACCAATCCTTGCCAGGATTTCAAAAGGTATGATGTATAAGGGATTTAGTTAACCTTATTTCCAATTGTAATGAAAACTTTCCATGGTGCGACCTTTAGTTAGACACAGTCTCCTACTTTGAACTCCAGGGGTTTACGTCTTACGTCAGCATAACTTTCCTGATGACTATGCGAGACCTATGATCGTTCCTTTATCTGAAAAATCTTTTACGTTGTTACATGGATGATCTCAGGACCAATAATTAATGTATATCCAACATGCTTTCTAGCCAGTTGAGTATCTCCAAATTCTACCCAACATATTTGAGAATAACAATTGCGTCCGTACAGGGCCTCGAATGGAGCAGCCTTTATGGTAGTGTGATAACTATGGTTGTATCAAAACTCAACTAGAGGTAAGTGAGTATCCCACGCATTACTGAAGTCTATTACATAAGTGTGGATCATGCCTTCCAGATTTTGTATTGTCCTTTCACTTTGTCCACCCATTTGAGGATGATATGCAATACTCATGTCTAGTTTGGTTCCTAGGGACCTCCACAATGATTACCAAAATCTGGAAGTGAATCTACTATCTCGGTCCAAGATAATAGATATTGGCACACCGCGTAGCCTGACTATTTCCTTGAGATAGGTCATGGTGAGTTTCTCTAGTTTTTCAATTTCTTTGATGGCTAGGAAGTGGGCGGACTTGGTCAAACGGCCAACCACCTCCCAGATGGTGTCATAATCGTTTGAAGTTCTTGGTAACTTCGTTATGAAGTCCATGGTTATTTGTTCCCATTTCTATTCCGGGATTGACGGTTGTTGTAGTAGACCAGATGGCTTCTGGTACTCTGCTTTGACTTTCGAGCAAGTCAAGCATTTATTGACATATGTGGCAATCTCTGCCTTTATGTTGGGCCACCAATAAACCTTCATAAGATCAAGATGCATCTTATCTAATCCATAATGTATCGAATATCTCGACTTATGAGCTTCGTTTAAAACTAGAATCCTGACTTCACCAAACTTTGGGGTCTAAATTTGGTTCAAGAAATATCGTGTGCCGTCTTCCTTGAGGTGGAATTGTTTGTCCATTCCTCGTAGGTTTTCTTCTACGATATTTTCGGGTTTGGGTGCTTCTAGCTGAGAGTCTCAAATTTGGGTGGTGAGATTGGAGTGTATTGTTAGGGTTAGAGCATTTACACAAAGTGGATTTGCTCGTTGTTTCATGCTTAAAGCGTCTGTTACGACATTCACTTTACCAGGATGATAACGAATTTCGCATTCATAATCATTTAGCAATTTTTCCCACCTTCATTGTCTGACGTTGAGCTACTTCTAATCGAAGATGTGCTGAAGGATTTTTTAGTCAGTTAACACAACACGCTTTGTTCTGTATAGGTAGTGTCTCCATATATTTAAGGCAAACACTACAACTCCCAATTCTAAGTCGTGGGTAGTGTAGTTTGTCTCACTTGGTTTAAGGTGTCTGGATGCGTATGTAATGCTTTTATTCCTTTGCATCAATACGCATCATAACCCTTTGTGAGAAGCATTACAAAATACTACAAAGTCTTGTGTTCCCTCTGAAGATACAAAATTGGTGCACTGTACAACAATTGCTTCAATTTACGGAAGGTGTAATCTTATTTATCTTCACAATCAAACTTCTTGTCTTTATGGGTTAGAGCGGTGAGAGGCTTGGCTATTTTAGAGAAGTTTTCGATGAATCTTTGGTAATAACCCGCAAGATCTAGGAATTGGCGTACTTCGGTTGGCGTTGTTGGTGACTTCCAATCCCTGATCACTACGATCTTTGAGGGATCGACATGAATCCCTTTGCTACTGAACACATGGGCGACGAAATGCACTTCGTTAATCCATAACTCACATTTAAAGAACTTTGCATAAAGTTTCTCCTTTCTTAATAGTTCCAGAATGAATTGCAAATGTTGGCCATGTTATTTCTCGGTTCGTGAATATATTAATATGTCATCGATAAACACATTCACGAAGTTATCCAAATAGGGTTTCACACCCGATTCATAAGGTCCATGAATATGGCTGGTGTGTTGGTCAGTCTGAGGGGCATAACCACGAACTTGTAGTGACCGTACCGAGTCCTGAATGCCATATTTGGAATGTCTGCTTCTTCAAGTCTGAGTTGATGATAACCGGATCTCATATCGATCTTTGAGTATTAGCAGGATTCTTGTAGCTGATCAAACATTTCATTGATTCTCGGTAGTGGATATCGGTTTTTGATGGCGAGTTTGTTCAACTCTCGATAGTCGATTCACATCTCGAATGATCGATCCTTCTTTTTGATGAACAATACATGAGCTCCCCATGGTGAGAATCTTGGGCAAATAAAACCTTTTTTTAAGAAGTTCCCGGAGTTGACTAGAGAGTTCCTGCATTTTCGATAGAGCCAGACGATAAGGAGATCTTGCCACTAGTGTTGTATCCGGGATTAGGTCGATTCGTAATTCAACCTGTCTGACTAGAGGTACTTCAGGCAGATCTTCTATAAATAGATTTGGGTAGTTGCAAACTTTTGAAATGTCTTTGATTTCCTTACCCTTGCCTTTCATATCCACCACATAGGCCAAGAAAGCGAAGCATCTCTTCTGCAAACACTTTCTCACATTCATGCAAGATATGTCTCTTAGATTCTTTCCTGATTTATCTATGTAAATCACAAGGGGTTCATAGTTGTTTAGAGGTAGTTTAATGGCCTTTTCGTAACATAAAATCTACACTTGATGAGGCGATAACCAATCTGTTATGATGATTACAATCCAAACTGTTGGATTAATGTCTAAGTCCATAATTATATTTGTTATGTACTTGACCCGACCCGGCATGGTCCATTTGGGTTGCACTTCACCGGCACAATTTATATGGATAGTCTTTTGAGACTAGTATATTTATGATTTATATTAATATATTATAAGTTCTAATATATTAATATGGAATCATATTATTTAATTAGTATTGATCAAGAATTAATTTAGAATTAATTAAGTGATCAAAAAGAACTAATTAAATATGGACTCTTATATATATGGAATGGGCCAAGTTCATTTAGGTTGGGCTAAGCTTTCATGGATGGTCCATGGAGCTTTTAACCCATGGATCCTATGTAATGAAAGGTAATGGGTATTAGGGTTTACATGGATGTAACCCTAATCCTCCATAATATATAAAGGGGTCCTTGGCTCACAAAATTGGCACAAGTGTGAAAATAAGAGTGGGTCGATTTTAGTGTGCATACATATTCTCTCAAGTTCTTCCAAGGTGTTTTGGTGATTTGTGATTCCATTTGAGGCTTCCACACTATTGGGGCTAAGCTCTTAAATCTTGAAGACATCAAGCTACATCAAAAGGTATGTCATCTAACTAGAACTTTGTAGTATAGGTGCTTCATAATATGCTAGTTAGCATGAAACCTTGGAATAGTTAATATTTGCATGTATAATAGAGAAAACATAGATCCAAGGTTTATAGGGTTGCATGTACACCATAGGAGTGTTAGAATGCTCAAAACCCAACAGTGGTATCAGAGACATGGGTTGTTTTCTGTTATATTGATGCAAATGTTTTATTTTCAAGTTGAAAAAAAAAAAGAAAAAAAAAACATGACGTTTGTCAAATTTTAAGATAATTACTTGTTTTGTGAAAAACGAATTATTTGTAAAATTTGAATCATTTGTTATATGAGTTGAATTAGGTCAAATTTAGTAAAAGATAAAATGATATGATTATTTTATTAGTTTTAAAAGTTTGATCTAAATGTTTTAAGGAGTTACATATTTTGTCATAAAATTTTCGAGCTCAAAAGTTTTTTTTAAAGTTGTGATCTTAAGGGTTTTTGAAACTTCCATAAGTTATGGATATGAAAGTTTTTTTTAAAAAAAAAAAAATTTTGATTCAAAGTTTTTATGGAGTTACAAAATTTGGTGTTAATGTTTTAAAGAATTCCATAACTTGTTCTTAAGTTATGGAACATGGAAAGTTTTATCATAAAACACTATTAATTCCATAAGTTATGGAATCCAAAGGTTTTCAAGAATTACAAAACTTGCCCTCAAGTTTTGGAATTTGAGAAAAGTTTTTTATGAAAAAAAAGAATTGAATTCTAAAACTTTTGGGTTCATAACTTAAACAATTAATTAAATGGTTTTAATTTTGAGTTTAATAACTGGAATTATGATGTTTTGTTGAATAGTTCAAATTAACTCTTATGGACTTTATTAATAGTTAATTAAAACGTTTAATTAAAAGAGTATTATTAAATCCATAAATATATGGTTTGAGTTTAATTAAATTAAAAGTCTAGTTTAATTAATAGATTAAACCATCAAGTATTTTAAATGTCTAAAATACACCCTTATACTATTATAATATCAAAAGTTTAATATATTATATGTATAAGAGCAAGTCGTCTTACCATTAGTAGGCCTCATTCACGAAGCTGGTCTATAAGGGGGGTATAAGGTTACTGCCTATAAAAAGGCAGTTTAATGGGTGTCCACTCTCACTCACCGCTTCCTTGACTGGTGGAGGGTCGTTATCCGAACAGGTAGGACAAGGACTATAATTCTCCCTTCATTAAAAGTATTAATGATAAATACTAAGTAACTAAACCTTTTATTAATTCCAAATCTTAGTTACTTAGGAAAATGTGAATAAGGTGCTAATCCATGAAATTACACTTTGCACTTTGTTTAAACCGTTAGTGGAGCGTGTGTGGTTAACCGACACACTAACCTGGATTTAACAAAGTAGGCAAAGGGTAACTTAATATTTATCATAGTATCGGTGGAGCTCGTGTGGTTAACCGGCACATCGACTGAGGGGTAAATATTAAGGGTAACAAGTATATTTGCATGGTTACTTTACACCTTGTTTTGTGATCCTCGGCATCCCAGTCACAAAACCTGAAGAGCACACTCGAGATTAAAACATGCCATTGAAAAGTTCAATGAATCTCAAAAGAATCTAGGAGTTTCAAAACCAATTAAAACCTAATAATACATTTCGTTTATCTTGGTGGAAATTGGTGAATCGTCATTCACCTACCTTCAAATATTTTATAGCTTGGATTACGGCATCCCTCTTCCAAGTTATAAAATAGTTTGTTGGGTCCTAGCCTTAATATATCATATTGGGTGTTATATTAAGGACTTAAATCAACTTTACGTGAATTTCTCCCATTGTTGATGTCTGGTTTAGACAACAATGATCTTCCCAAACCAAGCTTTCGTAATGAATATGACTTCCCGAGTTTGGCTCATGGAAGTCATACTTATCTTCCTCTACCTCCTCCAATTATTCTCCCTAACCCACAAGTTCAAGGTCACTCAAGCCCTAATGGCAAGCAAGGTCTATGTGTGATCACATCTTAGAGATGAAGTCACATATTGACAAGCCGGTAGAGTTGGGTGTCAAAGTCTTGAGAAAGTTAGATGTTCAATCACTTTCTAAGTCACATAGTGAGTTCCTTTGGGACTACTATGAAACAGACTATGACATGAACCTTAATGATCATATCTATTTCCTTGGTGCTGCTGAATCAGCAATGATTTGGAACGATAGTAAAGCAAATTTGATTAGAAGATCAACTTCCCAAAAACTTTATGGACAGTGACAATGGTGACACTGGAAATCCAGAAAAAGCATTCTCTTCCCAATGGAAAGGGATTGGCCATAGTCAACCCGGTTGACCAAATGGTAAAGAGAAAGGCTAAGTCTGAGATAGTCCCATTACCAAAGGGTCCATATGTTTATTTTGCCAAAGGAAGGGGCGTTGATTGCAAAGCTGCCAAATTTACCTAAGGATGTTAAAGTCAATAAGTTTGACTCTACATCAGGTAGAGCCCATTATCTAACTCTGCTAAGTTCTATTCTGAGATCCTCGTTACATGATGTGACTGGGTCACATGTTGATGTTTTAAGAATCAAAGAATAGAGAGAAATCTTAAAGGAAGTATATGCTGATTCTGATCGCGAAGGTGGATTTCGATCGCATCAGAATTTTGAGCAGTTGCTTAAGAAGTTATGATATATTGCTAAGGAATAGATAACAACAATTTTCCATGTGGATTGTAAGGATAAGTGTTTCCGCAAAGTTTTAAAATAAAAGAAAATTGTTTAATTTTATTTATTTGAAGTATCCTTACAATGGCATTTTTGGAAAATTGTTGCTTATATGATTCCACTGACAGCAATATTGGAAAATGGATTTGATTCTTTCATTTGTGGTAGTGTCTAAATTTACCAAATCAGGAAAGTTCCTCATCACCCAAGTTTCAATTGGACCGAAACTTGGAATCATGCAAGTTGAATAGTATGATGAATGAGAACTTTCAAGCATTGGAAAATCAAGACTAATTACTTGTTCACATGGATGTGTGAGTCAAGTGAAGGACTAAAGGGATCGAGTACACATTCTTGTGCACTGGTCATGTCCACCACAAAGCTCGTTAAGACTATTTGATTTACTAAAGTTTAGTAAATATGGTTATACTTACAAGTTTAAGTATAATTTTGAAACATTGGAAAAGTCTCAATGTATGGCAGAACGAATGGGAAGAATCAAATTAGGCAGAAAGATAAAAGTTTCTCAAATCTGAAAACATGGGAGAGTACTTTAGTATCATGTTTGTGATCATCTTAATGATTTAGAAATCATATCACAATTAGTCCTCTAAAGGTCATCTTAGTGCATTCTTATGACTAAGAAGAGGAGTCATGAATTGTTGAAATGGTTAGATCAGGAAGATGAGTCATACGTCGTTCCAAAACAATTCTTAGAGTCATACTCCAAGATTGTAACTTGAGTGACATATCTTAAAGAAAGGTTTAAAACACTTGTCAAATGTAAGAGTAAAAGTGTCCTAATCTTGTACATTTGAAATTGGTAAGTTGTGATGTTTTGGATAAAACAAATACCAACTAAGGCCAATTGTGTGAAGTGTTTGTCTTGATGAAGAATCCGCACTATCTCTTGAATATTTGGCAAGATAGTCTTATATGTCAAGAGGATAGTGGGAGGCTTAAAGATCCTAAAAAGAATTTCAAGAACTAATCAAGAATAAAACCTGAGGTTCTTCACTAGCACACAACTTGAGGTTTATAACCTATCGTGTTGACATATTCTGTGCCCATTCCAGTTAAAGTTGGCTTTGCATAGGAGTTCGGAAAGTTCTCAATTGGTTGCATAACAACTTGGAAGCAATGGCAGGCCCTGTACTGCCAGGTGGCAAGAAGTTAAGAATGCATAAGTTCAGTCCATATGAGTTTGGATTTGTCATTATCCTTGTCTTATGACTATGGTTTTGACGATTCACATGGATAAGAACACATACACCATAAAATCTAAGGGTCATAAGGTTTCTCTCCGATTCATGAAAATAATGGTGAGGAAACACTTCCACCAAGTAGACTTGAAGCAGATGGAAAAAGGTCTAAACAATTGAGACTATGATTATGGCATCCCTTTTCATAGTTCTGAAATTGTTTAGACACACATGCATGCTATCTAAGGAAAGGTGTATGATTTTGATAAAGTTTTATCAAAGCATCTCGTATCAGAAATCTGAACTTTGGTAAGAAAGTCAATAAAGTATTGATTTCTAGAAGTCCACCTGATTTCTGAGTACATGTCAAAGCTAGTGGGAGCATAAGTGTTATGCTAATAATCATCATGTAAGTGGGAGCATGATAATTATTGTTAGTGTTGCAAGTTAGAAATGTTAATTATAGAAAACAAAAGTTTCAATTCGTGAGGCTGCAGGGATTGAAAAAGTTGTTTTGCTATAATTAAGGGAGAGGATATACTTCATTTCAGTTCTAAAGGCTTAGATTGAGACCTTAATCATCTTTAGTCAAGAATATATATATGAATTTCATGTTGGATTGGTTCAACTTAAGGAAATTCTATATATTGCGTTCTCAAAATTCGATTATGATTATGGCATCCCTCTTCATAGTCAAATTTTGAAAACATGGCAAATAAAAATATTGTAGCAAAAGACTGGTCTAGAATCATGTCTTTATGTGAGACATCATGAATCGTGTACCATTTGCTTTGGGTACAGGATCGATTGCATGTGCTATAATATTTGTCATTTCTAAATTTTTCCAAATGCCCAGAGGCATTAAGAAGGGAAAAGGTCTAGAATTGGATATGACTAAAATGATTAAGCAATTGTCGAGGACAATCTGAGGTTTACCAAAGATTGGTTGCTCAGGGACAGTTGGAAGTATAGTGCTAATTTTGGAAGGACCATATTGACATATTCTGAAAAGAGGCATCTCTTATTCAAAAGTGATAGTCAAAATGAGAATATGGAGTTGTCTCCATAGGTGGAAGTTATCTGTGTAAGATTAGAAAACTTAATGCAAGAAGCATGTCCAAAGCAATGTACTTTGAATATGAGACTTAGTTTCCATGGAGTTGATCTCCATTGGAATACCTTATAATGACTGTTGACAAGTCTTTGTGACTTTGTACATATTCATTACAGGAGGGTCAGTGCATATAAGTTTAAAATCTAAACAGATTTCGATAAATGATAGGAATTTGAAATTCTCACATTTTTCGATAAGGATTTGGGAGTGTGAAATTAGAATCATTGAAATTATGTTCAATTGGTTTATTTCACAAAGTAAGGATCATAGACAAACATAGAGTGCATACTTGGTGTATGGCAAAGCTATTGTTTAAGAAAAACATAGTGTACATGCTTGGAGCATGGGCCAACTAGTGTTTTTAATTCAAGTATAAAGTTGATAAAACCGAAACAATGAATAATGAGTAATCAGTATGGTGATAAATAAAAGTGTTTATTTATATTCATAGGGTTTGATACCATATTTGATTCATTTATTCTTGTGCTTCACTTTGCATGTTTTGACTTCCAGAATAATTAAGTCGCTCTTCCTGAATGATTAAGTTATTCAAACCATCCACAGTCGGTCATATGTTGGAAGTAGATATGATTCAAGACTGTCATGGGTTGGTTTGTAGAGGTCCAAGTTGGTGGACAAAGTGGTGCTACAACACTCATGAGTGCTCATAAGTTCTGAGTATTGGATTCAACCCACGCTCATTTGAATCACTTCATGGATTTTATCACGAGTGATCATGAGACGATAATATCTTATATTCTTAAAACCTACAGATATGAGTTGTTACTATGAGTTGGTTATACATTGATTGCACGAAAACGCATTGGTAACTCGATGTTATAAAACGTGCCTTTGTGTATGATTCAACAAGTAGTAGAACAAGCCATATGAGTCGAATTTTATCCAGTCCTTTTACCTTCGGGATAAAAGCGATATCTGTGGGCCCCTCGATGATTTAGCGCTGACACATGTGAGTGCTTGGCCAAGCCAGGACTGATTTGATTTGTTCAATCAGTCAGTCATCATAAATCGAAAATCGGGAAACAACAACTGGACAGAGAGAATGATTATAATCCTGGACAGAGAGAATGATTATAATCCATGTCTCAGTCCATATGATATCTAGAATGGAGGAATATATGATCCCTTATCTAATGGACAAGTCATATACAATGTCAGAGTTCGACAGCGGCTTAAAGAGCTACGATTGCCAGTTAGGTTTTGAAGTCATACTCAATAATAGTTTTAGACTTATCCAAGTGGGAGACTGTTGGATTAATGTCTAAGTCCATAACTATATTTGGTATGTACTTGACCCGACCCAGCATGGTCCATTTGGGTTGCACTTCACTGGCACAATTTATATGGATAGTCTTTTGAGAATAGTATATTTATGATTTATATTAATATATTATAAGTTCTAATATATTAATATGGAATCATATTATTTAATTAGTATTGATAAAGAATTAATTTAGAATTAATTAAGTGATCAAAAAGAACTAATTAAATATGGACTCTTATATATATGGAATGGGCCAAGTTCATTTAGGTTGGGCTAAGCTTTCATGGATGTTCCATGGAGCTTTTAACCCATGGATCCTATGTAAATGAAAGGTCATGGGTATTAAGGTTTACATGGATGTAACCCTAATCCTCCATAATATATAAAGGGGTCCTTGGCTCACAAAATTGGCACAAGTGTGTGAAAATAAGAGTGGGCCGATTTTAGTGTGCATACATATTCTCTCAAGTTCTTCCAAGGTGTTTTGGTGATTTGTGATTCCATTTGAGGCTTCCACACTATTGGGGCTAAGCTCTTAAAGCTTGAAGACATCAAGCTACATCAAAAGGTATGTCATCTAACTAGAACTTTGTAGTATAGGTGCTTCATAATATGCTAGTTAGGATGAAACCTTGGAATAGTTAATATTTGCATGTATAATAGAGAAAACATAGATCCAAGGTTTATAGGGTTGCATGTACACCATAGGAGTGTTAGAATGCTCAAAACCCAATAAAAACTTCCAACGATCATAGGCATTAGGTCAATGTGAAATACATGGTTATTCGGGGTGAAAAGGAAATTGATGAGTATTTCTAAAGTGCTTTCTAACTGGCGTTTTCTACTTCC
The DNA here is from genome assembly GCF_052849685.1 of Lactuca virosa. NCBI lineage: Eukaryota > Viridiplantae > Streptophyta > Magnoliopsida > Asterales > Asteraceae > Lactuca > Lactuca virosa. The sequence goes on along the minus strand of NC_136433.1, from coordinate 256,782,752 downwards.
ACTGTGTAAGCTTTGTTAAGTTTGCATGATTTATGGTTTATCATGCTTATAAACTTATGGGAAATAAAGCATCTATCGGCACCGGTATTAAATAATACAGAAGCATAAATATTGCTGATAGGAAATGTAGCAGTAAGCACAGTTGGTTCCTAGCGAGCATCTCCAGCACCAATCACACATGCTCTTCCTTTACCACCTTGATTCTTCAGTTTTGATCAGTGCTTCCTAAAATGCCATGGTTGGTTGCATTCGAAGCAGTTATGGCTTCCTCCTACAACAGTGGTTGACGTTGTAGTGGTTAGGGCCTTTCCGTAGAACATAGAGGTGTGACCTCTCAACTTACAATTCTTGCAAACCATATCCCTGTAATTTCCAACATGTTGGAAATTACACTTG